>NC_087135.1:3750000-4375000 GCF_030705265.1 Helicoverpa armigera | reverse complement strand
CGTATAAATTGCAGCAGCAAAAAGAACGCTTTCATGTTGACGGTTTGCTGTGTAGCGTTTTAAAATTATTCTGTAACCTTGATATGTTTGGGAGATACTGGCTTCTATTAGACCTAACGTACGACGCATGTATTATTTTTCACCACTTGAAATACGGTATGAGTAATTAATTCGGATATACAAAAAAAAAAAGTTTTTGGGTCTCAATAATTATAACAATTTAAGTGCATATATCTAGGATTTCCAAAAACTTGTAATTTGATTTTTTAAAAGATCCCATAAAGCTTTATTAAATGGCAGTTTTATTACAAAATCACTTCTCGTAGGCAAGTACTTAAGTTAAATAATTCTTTACCAATTCCGTCCCCAAAGATTAATGTACAAGGACCGCTCAAACGGTTCAAAGGCGACTAATATAAATACAGCTTCCCTTAGCAGGCTGCCATTATCATGCCGACTCATCGGAACTGAGCTATAAATCTTATTCGATACAATTTATCTTATAAACTAACATTAAGCGCACACTACCAACTTTTGGTGTCGACTGGTGGTACCAAATAATTTTTTTAGTAAATCGTGAATTCAATCAAAGTTTTTAGTCGCTCTGATACCTAACAAATACCTAATCGTTGTTACGTGTGATCTTCATACTGATTTGAAGAGCCCAAATCAACTATCGGCCGACTAAAAGTTTTCAGTGTGCGCGCGCGCTGATAGGGATTGAGATTTCGACAGCTGACATTTACAAGAAATAGTTGTAGAGGTACTTGAGAGATAATCATTTCATCGAAAATCTGTAGGTACGTAATTATTGAAGTTATGTATAATTTCAGGAATGTTGAATGATACCTGAGAATTTATGTTAGAGTTCCGCTATTTCAATGTGGAAAGCGATTACTAGTAACTAAACAAGTTGGAAACGATTAGGTATTATTCCTGAGAACTGCGCCGGTTCTGTTAATCCTAGCAAATAAACATACTTTTATTCAGTTTGTTTAATCGAATTTGATGGTTAGTTGTACAAGGAAATATATATTTTTTACCAACAACTTTAATGTTTTTCCAAAAGAATAATCATAACTCTACATCTACATATGTACTGTTGAAAAAGAATAAATACTTTTTTGGACTCTAAAAATAAAATTAAATAAACCGTAGCTATTTCCGATAGCTTTAATAAACACCGTGTAGGCATCGCAGCCACACAATGAAAATTTTAAAAATATCCTATACACCTACTTTCACAAATACAATTACCGAAAATGTGTCCCCTAATCGTGCTCTATAAATAGCAGACAACTCTTATCTATCTTTATCGAAATATGTTTTCATAACAACATTATTTACTTACACAGTCTGCCATTGTTGGCAATAATACAACATAATAAAATTGAACATTATATTTACCTAAGTTAAATAAGCTGTCTTAGGGTAGGTTCATATCTGACGAAACATGCGTAGCGTATAGGTCGCGTAACGCCAGAACAGAGAAATGTATAGCAAAACACTAGACTGTTCACACTCAACCGATGATAGGTACCTTAGTGCGTCAATTGTACATTTACGATAAGCTCGACGTATTTTCTGTCAGATATGAACCTACCCTTATGTAAAAGTTCTTAATATTATATTCTGGCAATCGCCGTAGTCGGCAAAATCACTCAGTTGGCATAAGTAGATTGTGCATGTCTTTTGAAGAGGATCAAAGTGGGTCAACGGAGTTTACGATTCTAATAAGCTTATTTTTTCTGTTTAAATTCTGTATTTTATGATTTGGCCATATATTTTTTTTTTTCATGGGGATCTACTTCTTGTACTCAGAGAAAGTATCTTATATGATTCTGATGTACCTATCTATAGCCTATTTATTCTACTGCCAATTTTCATAAAATCCGTTTATTCCATTATAATTTCTTAACTAACGCTCTGCACACATTTACTTATTTAATAGAGTTTGTTGCAAACACAAACATATACTTTTAAAGGAAGTTCATATTTATTAAAAGTTATTTATGAATTCCTCTGCTGATATAGGTTACTACTACTACTATTAAAACAACGACAACTTTTTATTTACCTTAATATTGATAAAGGATGAACAAAAAGTTACCTATGGGGTTAAATGTGACAAGGGCTATCCCAAAGTCGATTTGAAAAAGATATAAATATAAGCCTTTGATGTTTTTTTAAGAACTGTTTCGGTAGTTGCTATGGTTACCACATGAGAGAGTGGATGAAGCCTGTAGGATAGACCAGTTGTCTATGGACCTACTCAAAAAAGTGAAAAATCGGCCGTTCCTTTGACAAGTAGGTAACAGGCATTGATAGAATATTTCAGCAATGCCAAAGTACAGTACCCAAATAGGAAATATTAAGGAACATTAATGGTAGATATTTTTTACTGAAATTCATTACCATTTCGGAAGCCTTTTAGTCCAGCGCTACGTAATCCATTTGGGAGAGTATACCTCATGTTCTTACACCTTTATATAATAAAGCTGCAAAGAAAAATACAAATATCAATCGAGAGATGACTAAAATCACGATATTTTTTTGTAATTGGCCCCAATTCATTAACAAACCATTTACTCAGTCTCCGTATTCCCAGAACTTCGACATATCGCGTTACTATCAAGATTATTATTTACAAAGCCCGTGATTGACGATCACTAATTGCGAATTGTTTACGTCATCGCTGACGTCATAAACGCATCGTCCCTGATTGCGATTGAATGGCCTTTTCCCACCTGCTCCACAAATTCATTCCCAACGGGTTGAAAGCAAAAAAAAACAATTCTTTAAAAATAATAATATCCACCCCAAAATAAATAAAGTAATTTTGATATTTTGCTGTCGATACACAACATTTTTTGGAGCCATGTGGAAGGAATTAGAAGGTATAGGTATTTTAATTTATTTATGTATGAAAACTTTGCTAACAGAAAACAATGGGTTTGGAGTATATGGGAACAAGCCATTGGCTATCGCGTAGCGACGTCAAATTACTTTTCGAATATCGAACACATCGATTCAGATATTCGTTTAAGTTAACAAGGCGTTTTTATCGATCACCTACTCGGTTTCATGTTACTCTTGTAATGGAACACTCGATAATTCATCGAACGATTGGCTACGGTCGGCAAATATCATTTTCAATGTTTAGTTGATTTTCTATTCTTTGTTAGAATTGGACGTTTTGGAAATGTTTATTGTAAAGTCCTTATAATTATGTAGCTTACAGTTTTGTAGTGGCACATTAAATGTATCTACTATCCCGCACAAACTATCACTTAAGCTCAAAGTGGAGCTAATAGCGGGTTAGTTCAGCTAAGTCCGGTTTTTTCAAAGTATTTTCCCGGATTAAATCTCATCACACGTGACCCGAAATCTGCAAATGGAACAAAGGACTGGCCAGGTAATACCCTGTCCCGACTAATAGACCCTTTTGTTGACACATTAGGGTAGCCACACGTCCCAACCGGATTATCGAGATTAGAAACAACTTCGGAAATTCCGGCCCTCTGTTATTTTATAATTTTATAATCTTAACCCAACTTTAATTGAGATCCTAAGTTTTGAACAAACGTTTTGTTTTTGATTACTTTAAGCGAAATTTGTTTTGGTGGATTTTAGTCGTTTAACTTGATACTGTTGTAATTGTCTAAGCTTTTCTGCATGTAATTATCCACGTTCTAATTAGGGAACTTTAGTGAGTGGGTTTATTAACTTTAAAAAAGTGTATTAAAAGCTGTAAATATAATAATACTGCGCATAAATTCAACCATAAAAATAGCAGGGACATAAAACGGAATGACCATTCACACGTTTGAAAAAACATAAATGACGTAATTTTTTCCTTGGACGTTCATAAATAAGCTCGATCCAGGCCTTAATAGATTTATGTCGTAGATTGCAACGGCTACTTACTTCGTAATATCGGAATAATTGCTTCGGACTATTGCACTCGCTGATTACTTTGCAAACGCCATTTTAAATGTTGCGTCTTTTAATATTTATTTTTCAATCCTTCTGGACAAATGTAAAGCGAATTGCTTTGACCATGCTTGTAATGGGCGTATTTTTATTTGTGCTAAAATATTTCTTCGGATATAAATACGATTACGGATATAGTTATGCTTATAAATATAAATACTTAAATTACTATTAGATGTGACTTTTTTACAATAATTAAGTTGTTTTAATGTGAGAATGTATATTGGTTTATAAGTGCTTGTTGTAAGAATATATTAAGGCATATGTTGTGTTAACCAAACTACGACAACAAAACAAAAAATCTTAGCAAAAAAATATACCTAAAGAGATCACGAAGGGGATTTAAAACTGTCTAGAAAATTAAACTTGTGTTGCTGCGCATACAATAATGTAAAATTCTACAAACTTGTTAGAAAATACCTTGATAGAGATACAACAACATTATAAATGCAGTCACCGGCTATACCTAGAATGCTTGCCAAGCTGGAAAAACTTCGATTTATGTGGCTAAAAGCGCTCGCTGTGAAAACGGTTTTTTATGATTTAAATTTTAAATTTCCCTGACAGATAGCACGACATATTTCACCGACAAACTTTTTAAATCGTTGTTTAAAAGGAAATTCTGCTTCCTTTCCTAGCTAGAGGTAATACTTTTCTTTAAGGTAACACCAATTCTAATGACCAGTGAATTATAAAGAGTACCTTAATTATTTCAATTATCTAGTTTTATTACAAAAAATATAGTATTAGGTACAACACATTCTCAACCAATTTCATATTTCAACAATTTCCGAAAGCAATGTTCTTTGGGATTTCAACAACTTTTTAATGTGAATGCGCGCATAAACAAAATGCATGAGTCAATATCAGCCAGTATTATACATAGGTACAGCCTTTTGTGTTTGTGTATCTATGCACTGTTTGAATACAATTGTAGTTACAGCAAAATTCTCTTCAAATCATATCGTGTTACTCTTTCAGTTAATATCCGTAACATTTCTGAAGCTTTACTAAGAATCGAATTGGAAACTCTCCGATGTGTTTTGGGCGTGATTTTCCATTTCCACTATTTTGCCACTGACTTGGATTTCAACCAGCTATCTCTAGGTTTGCTTAGATATAGTATTCTGACATAAACCCTACAGGTACGAATCATATCAATATGATATTACTTGTTAGAGAATCAACAGACAGATATGTTATTTAAATCCACTGTTAATCCGAATACGTGATAGGTTGTAGGTACTGAACAAAGGCCACTGTTCTAAATAAAATTAAAATAAGTAATTATTCAATGGTTTTGTATGCTATTCCTGCATAGTACCTGTGGGAATATTTAAATCTGTTTTGTTTAGAACAGCAATCCGTTTGTAAAAGTTTTTATAGTTCAGTAAGTAGTTGTACAATAAACTTTTTATGTACCCGTCTAACGTTTTATTCCTTTAGTTTCTACAACGTTATCCCTTAATTTAGCTAAGCAAGATGTTCTTTCAAGTAGTTTAGCGCCTTCCTTTATATAGAAATTCTCAAGATGTTATCTGCGAGCTATATTTGAGTAGACATGCTGGAATTTAGATTGAAAACTTAAAACACGTTAGTAGCAATTTGTGTGCAAAGTACTAGGAGGTCAGAACACCCGAGGAGATTATTAATGCGGGGTGCAGGGTTGCTAGGCGACGCGAGAAGCATCGGCGACGCGGCGGCGCGACGTGACGGCGCTTTACGTGACGCATCCGACACCTCGCCACATTGTCCGTTTATACTGCCCTATAAATGGTTGTTGATGCTTTCCCGAATTTAATCATACAAAGAGCAGTAATAATTTAACATAGTAATAAAAAAAACAGACACTAAACTTTACTCAAAGAAAATGTAACTTGTTAAATTCACTGTACCCTTATTATTTCAGTGAAAGTTGACATACTATTGAACTATGACTAAAAAGGTTAATCCTAAAGGTAGGTTAAGGACTAGCAACACAAATATGTGACCCTTACCCTCATTACCTGGTAACTACGCGGATGGATCTCCTATACAAATAGAACCTGCGAACTTGAGGAAGGTATTTCAACAACGGGCTGTATGTAAAGGAATTTAAATATTAGTTCTCTTAGAATATTTTGAGTAAGTATTTTATCATGAGTGAGCGTAAAAAAAATAACAATTATTATTTTAATTGCAAGATAATTTATAGCAATACCTATAAAATACAAAATTATTTTTCAATATACCTTCTACCAATCAATTTCAGATTTTAAAAAATATTCAGCTTTGTGGCATATTGGTCAAAAGACGGCTTAAAACTTTTAATTAACCTGAAAATAAAGCACGTAAGTCGTCAAAAGAGCTATTGAAAGCCAAAATAAAACTTACAATTCATTTAAAATATTATGTGCTCATTTTTTGTTTACTCAATATAATACATTTTGATTACCTAACGTATATATTATGAAAACTACAGTAAATAGACATTATGTGGAGATGAAACATAAGTAAATCTTGTTGATGTGATAATGAAAACCGCTTTATACTTTAATGGAAGTGGTTTGTAGCGAATCTTCTTCACAAAGCAGCGTCTTAACCTAGTCTAGATTCGTCTGAAAGTACATTTTCGTGAACACGCCCCCATCCCAATAAACAGAGAACTTAGTGGACATAGAGTAAGTTACAAATGAAGATTTGTATAAATGCAAGCCAAATGCAAATAACAAATCTGAATATTATAGATATTGTATACACATGATTATTTTTCCGACCCAAATATCGACCAATAGAATTGCACCATTCGACGTCACGTGGTACAACCTACATGGTATTATACTGAAAATTTTTTGAATATTTTCTCTGGTCGTTGCTACGTCAAACTGACAGGTTGTGGCCGACATTTGGGACGGAAAAATAATCTTACACGAGCTTCAAAATTATCTGGCATTTCCCTCAAGGTTCCCTGCAAACAAATAAAGTCGTCAAGTTTTTCAGGAAAAATCACTCGCGCTTCGCGCTCGTGATTTTTTAACCTGAAAAACTTGACTCCTTCATTTGTTTGCAACGAACCTATCGGGAAATACCCGATAATTTTGAAGCTCTTGTGGTATTATAAGTGAATATTATATTATTGATATTCATTTGTTTATGGCAAATAAATGATTCTATTTAGTTTGTGTTTCTCGAAAAATGGTTGTAAAACTTTCAAATCATGTAGCTTACACATTAGAATAACATAAGCCATTCTAAATTCGGGAGCGATAAGAAGTTCTTGCAGGCTGTGAGTAAACTGTGATAACAGTTGTCTCATAATTACCTATGACTATTCGCCAACTTAAAAAGTTATATTAAAAAACTGGAAAAAACTCGTCTACTGACCTAAAAATCTATGAATGAGCAGTGTTTTTATCTCAAACCATTCTTTGACTACAATTTGAAGTACATTATTCTCCATTGACTCATTACTCCATGCCCATAGGCAAGAGACACGGGAAGTGGTCTCGGTAACGGGGTGTTAAGCACAGTGATTACGCCACCCAGTTTGCATACAGTGCTGTTACCAGCTCAAGTTAGCAACCACTTCCAAAAGTTTCCACCGAAATTGCACTTGCATGTTCTTCCCGATATACTTGGGAACGAAGTTTTTTAAGTAAGCACCTAAATTAGTTTTAAAGTTTTCCCGTTTTGATGGATTGATGGAGAAATTAATCAGACGAGGTGAAACGGAACGTTGAGTAGGTAACTATTTTTTTTTTTCTTGTGAGATCGCTACGAAAATTCAAGCAATGTGTTTTTTTACCATTATAGTTCTAGATGGTGTTAAAATAAGATACTTAATAGGGTATTTTAGTCTAGATGAGAAAAAAATTAAAAGTGTATTACAATGATTGTTTAGAGGAAAAGCAATCGGGAAATGTTAGTTTCACTTCGTAAGGTACATAAATATATTTTTTATTGCAGTTTAAAGTTTTTAGGTTTTTTTATCTGTCTTTGAACACTACGAAATGTCGCCGCCATGCTAATGACGTCATTACGGTAGTAAACAACTTTTTACCAAGTGTTTCTCATATTTATATCCACTGGTACTTGAATCCATAATTTGTCTGGTGTTTTTACACTAGTGCTCTCACATTCAGAAACAACACATCAACGATACGGAGCATAATTACTTATTATTAAAATTTTCAATACATATCAAAATATGTATTACTGACAGCTGTAGTTTGTTTACTAACGTAATAACGTCATGACCAAAAAACAATCATGGCGTCCGTTGTGTGCCGCGTTTTCGCGAAATACGCGCGAAATTTGAAATTATGATAAAACAATTAATTTATATTCGTACATAACGTGAGAAAAAAAAATATTTTTAATTTTTTAGAGATATATTAAGACTAAAGAATTTATTTAAGATATATTTCAAAAATGCGTGTAATACCCTATTATTCTGAGTGAACGCTACACCACAGATAACAGATTTCAGACTAAACTGTTTGCCAACTTCCCGATCAATCATCGGCACGTAGTATGATTTTTAAATTCGCCCTATATACCTGTAGGTACTGATTGTTAAATTCCCCCGATATAGCTACCTGGTGTACTTATGCAGGTATTTTTATTACCAATATTATAAAACCCTCTTATGTATTAAAACACAATTATCACAGCAGTTGGTCTAGATTTCCTGTTTATCATTATTGTCATTGATATCCCGCGGTTCTTAGTTCATTTGCGTTATATTGTAACCTTGTTGGCCATTAATTTGCTTCCTACGGATATATTGTAATTAATGGCGTTTACGATGTTACTAATGACCTCTGACGACATATTGGAACATTATTATGAGTTTGAATACAAGCCTGTTGACAGATCTACGGAAATAACGAGCAAAATACATGTAGACATGAAAATTGTTATATGAAGTCGGGTTGTGGAAATATCCTTTAATATTCACAGTCAAATCAACAATAATCGAATGCCAAATTGCCTTAAATTTCGTAAGTTATTGACAACAACATAGATATACCTACATAGATTATACCATAGATATTGTCTGTTTAAAACAGCGAATTCAGACAGCTACGAAACGAAACAGCCAGTAGCGAACATCATCAAATAGATAAGTAGGAACGCAGACATACAAATAAATCGATTATGACTGGTATTTCCAGTGGAATTCCCATCCAATTTACCAGCACACGTGCCAACAAAGAGAAGTGCAAATAGTTAATACACTAATTACAAACATAACGTCTATATAACAATTAATTACATTATACCTATACATACCATACATAATAATGTTTGACTTTAACAAGTAATTACCAGCGTTGATTAAACGATTCAGACTGTCTAACTGTGATCGCACCCAATTACTAGTTGCTGTAGATTTTGCTTCTTGTTATTATAATAATAGGTATAATTTAATTGTATGGTGCTGATGATGAAGTTTGTTTGAGTGGAGGCTGTCTTGAATATTGACAATATTGATGTGAAAGCCAAATTCAAATTTTCCTTCATGTCAAATGCAAGTAGTGAAAAGGTAGTATACTCGTGGGTACATTAGCATTATATAAACTCGTAGGTATACAAGCATAAGCTTTAACGAACAAAGAAAAAAAAAATGTCGATAAAATCTAATAATTTGGCACAGCCTTTCAAGTCATTTCAACACATTAAAATACACCAGAAAAAAATGAAAACCACGTCGCTGCCGCTGCTCATACATAATTCTTCATTCGTACCCTTAACTTTCCAGAGTACTCCAACAGGGGTGTTACACATGTAGTTACTTACGTAACGTGTATAAATTGCAATGGCGGGCGGTTACTGCAGTGCCCCAGACCATAACAGCCTCTGATGAGGCAATAAACGGCCGCCGACTGAAAAAATAAAAGCATTTCGTGATTGTCCGCTAGGGGGCTCGGTCTCACCACCCGCTGATGTATGCCCGTCTCTGCCCACTTAATTGCGGATATCCGAACACATTTCCAATTCGACCACATTCTAAACTTTATCTCAACGCAATAAGAGCGTTGAAATTTTCACAATGTGGCTAGTCTCGTTTAAAACTGTTTCGTGTATTTAGGTTTTAACGGTAGTGTGAAGTTGACATGATTTACAGATTAACCCTCGTTCCGCTGCTGTCTGGTAGCGTTCAGCATACTAAATCTATGGTCTGGGGATAATTAATTGAGTTGATTTTAAAGTTCACGGTTCATTAGTCACGGCGCTCTTTATTGGTGAGTTTCAGATGCGGCTTACAAATTAGCTATCGGAAACTCTTTTCATCCAAAATACTAATTTAGTCCTTCTAGTAAAGTACCTATTGAGAAATTATTATTTTCATTTGTGTAAATAATAAACCAATTCGCGCCGCCAAGTTTCAGGCAACATTTACCACTAAACAACTTGAAAGCTACAAAATTCATTTTCATATATAATAATCCTTCCAAGATGAAACTGCAAGCGTTATTAGAAAAGATGTTCTCGACTGCATAGCGTGTAATACAAAGCCACAGTCTGACTTAAATTACATCTCGGAGAGAAATGATCTTGCACAAAACCAAGGGTATGGAGTTACTCTGCCAAGCTCTGGCTGTCTGAAATACATGTAGCATTGACAGAACATATGAGATTTCAAATTATATAAAGCTGGAACTATGCGTGTTATATTTATGTAAGTAAAATGTTGAACATTGTTTGGTTGCGTTTAGACCAAAAGAACTAAAGTTGGTCCAAGAGTAATAATTCCTTATCAATTTCTTTAAATGGAAACGGGCACATTTTTAATTTCTTCTATAGTGAATTGTTTTTGTAGATAGGTAACTAATCTATCTAGCTTCACAGAAATCCTAAATGCTGTTAACAGATCTTGAAGTTTCAAATACATTTTAAAAATATATTTTTATTTATTATTTACGTTTTCACCATTTATATTTACATTTAAGTTATAATATTTACACCAACATGCAACTGAAATTTTCTTTGAAATGAAATTTTAAACTCATTTCTACGGATCTGAATATCTTTTTGTGCCTTGACATGAATATACTGAGAGGGATACGCAATATTAATATTATGTATAATATAAAGAAAGCCGGTAAATTATTTCATTTCCATGCAGATTGCGAACAAGGAAAATTGTGTCAGTAGGGTGGTTATTTTCTAAGCTAAGGAAAGACTTAATGAAAATACGGATGTGATTATGGGCTCATTAAAAACATTTATAAAATAAAAACATCTTATACTGCAAGTTACTAACATTTTAAAAAGTATAAATCACGTATATAGTAATAGTAACCTATTTTTTGTACAAGAGAGTTTAGGTATGTGCAAAACTAATGCAAAAAAAAATATTCAGCATCTGAAGGTAGCTTTAACAGCGCTCTGAACAAAAATTTCACTAAGAATACTCAATTCAAAAGTACAGCAAAAGTAAAGTACAAAAATTACTTTTTCACGATTCATGTTCTTTTAAAAGAACAATTTAATTTTAAAGCCAGCAAAACCATTGGTATGCGCGTAGCGGTTTAACAAATCAACATTTCGAATGAGCATTGTCTATTCAAGTCGTGTCGGTGCCAACCCTTTCTCCTTTCAGTTCATTTCTTCCCCGAATTTGTGATTTTATCCCCCCAGTGTAAACGCAATAAAAGATCAATGAAATATCCTCCCATGTTGAATATAAAAAATATCGATGCTTTTGTGGTACGAGTTTTATGCACACAAGTTTTGGTGTAGGTCTGTATGAATTTTTGATGTTCATCGATATGCATTCGTTTCGTACCTACATCACTATGGTTTAATGAATGTAAGTGCCTACATCAGTGTTCAATGTTTTTATTGGTTATCATCATATTAAGGTAATGTGAGAGTTGCCAATAATTTGGGATGCATAAAAAGATTTTGCCAATGCAGTACTGGTGGCTTTAAAACTTCTTTAGGTTTGTTTTTCGTTTCAATATTCAGAGGGAAGCATACCTACCTATTTCTTAATAAATTATTTTCCTATTTTCATAAAATGGGTAAAATGAAATGATGTTAATAAAACACACACAGAAAATAAGTCAGGAAAAAATTAAGTTTAATATTCTGTGTTACATTGTCGTGTATTATATAACATTAACAAATTAAATTTCATTAGTTATCTTTTAGCGAGAATTTGTAAGCTAACATTCGAACACTGGACAACAAAATATTATCTATTATCATATTTACTTTTGCACTGTGTATCTTTTTTGAGTCTGGTAATGCTACAGTGTAGCGTGTAGTCACGTTCGGCTAATATTTATCTATGCTTAGTCGATACAGCGCTGTAGCTAGCCTAGCTAAATTCTCTGGTCCGGCATTGTGTAAAGGCTCTTTGCAAGACCACCTATCTTGCTATTTAAGAAATATAAAGTAAATAACAAAGTACAGAGGTCGACATCATTTAATCAAAAGGGCATCGATGTAGGCCTATTTCAGCAGCAATCTGCGCAGTGAGTTTACCTTAACACAAGTCCACCTTTTGTAAAGCGCGCTTACGTCTATCGCGTACGCGTGAAAAGGCTACCGCTTTCAGCCCACTACCGTAATAGGAGTTTTAACCCATTCAATCGCCGCAGGCTAAATTGGACACTCAAAAAACACAAAAGGGACTCAATCTCCCATTGAAATAACAGAGAACGATGTTCGGTCAGAGGATGAAATGTCGCACGAAGCGTGTTTCCCGTTTGTTACCGCACAACCCGTTCCCGATTAATTATGAAGGACGGCGGCAGTCACAGGGTTGGCTTAACCCTTGCGGCTAACGTCAGTTGCACTCGCGACAAATTGTGTTTTATAGCATGTTGAATTTTGATTAATATTGAAATTATTGAATATAATAGACGCTTTCATCGTAACGTCAGATATATTTTAATTATGATATAATAGCCGGCTGTGAATAGCGATCTCCATAGTGGGTAAGTACATTGCTGCACTTCCTCACCTACAACGTGCACGTTCAAGGCGTAAGTAGTCCCCGTACTTCTCGTCTTGAAATTCAGAACAATTTCATAATATCAGATGAAACTTAAACACTTTCCTTGTGTATCTTGTGTAAGCGAAAAAATAATTATAATTAATCATAGACACCTATTAGTACTGACTCTACTACTATTCTACAGGAAATTTATAAATTAATTCTAGCATAAATTAACAAACACATGCCTTTATGCATCCAGTTATTACCACTATCTGCACACCTGAAGTTCATTACGTGTGTAAACGTAGACCAATTGTAAATTCAATTAACTTAAACTTAATTGTAAATTCAATTAATTAGAATTCAAGCTGCTGGGTAAAAAGCTGCGCTAACTAATTGTTCTACAGCGAACAGTTTGGAGCTAAAATTTCTCATTAAAGTTACAAAGTGTTTGACAGTGCATTACGATCACAAAGCGCTGTAGCGCTGCTGAAAATAGTAAATTAGCTAATAAATGCGCTGGAGTCACGTGGGACCGAGCCTGGAGCATGGGAGCATAGCTAGCTTAATAATCATGTACCGTACACACGAGAAATATTAAAGAACAATTATAATAATGATACCCTAAAGTCTGAAAAATTATTTTGTATCTCAGTACTGTCTATAGTCAACAAAAATGTTTTTGTCAAACGCCCTGTTATCGCTACTAATAAAACTAATATGATTTAATTTAAAGCAATAGTTTTACTTATGAAACTTTTCAGTACACTTCATAGACGAATCAATCCATGCGTAAGTGTATTGTTCGTATGTTAGATGAATCGCTAAAATCGCTACTGAAAATTGGGGATATTAATTTACTGATTAATTAAGTGTAAATAAATATACAGGTACCTAATCTAAAAGCTAAAATACATGATTCTAGGAAGCCTAAACAATGAAACAACACCAAAAATTCATATTGAATAGATTTTTTTATGCCAATGCCTATTCCTGGAACTGTATTTGAATAATGTTTTACTCAAATCCTATTCCAGAAATATTGATGATCATGTTTTATTTTGTTTCACAATTATTTTAGTTATAAAAATACTTTAATTAGGCATTGCCATTAAAAATCTGAGCTATATCTTACAGTTTATTATAGTGATGTTATGTTTTATTTTACTTTGCTATTTGTACGATACCGATGTTATCAAATTTTCGAGACGAATTGTGAGAATGTAATTGCCATCAATAGAACGCCATAGAATGTCACTGTTCCGAGAAATTTAACATGATCAATTGCACTTTAACCATTTCAGCAAACCTGATATTCAATGGACATGTATCAGAATGGATACAAAATCCGTAGCTTTCATGTAAGCAATTACTGAAAAGCAATAGGTAGGTACCCTAAAATTAATAAGCAAATTGTCCAGTCGAGCGCGAAATTACAGCATGGATTTAATTTTTACCGAGCGAGTCGCAACTGAAACTTGTATTCGGAAACTCCCGAAGGCCCGTTATATGAGCGTTGTTACAAAATTTCGCGAAATTAACATAAATGCAAATGTCTCACTTCATGTTATTTGCTTTACCCATTTCATTTCGTATACAGTGTTTAGTTTTTTTTTCTTTTTAATTTTATTTCGTAGGTTTGTTTATTCAGGTTTTCCCAGTATTTTGTTTCCGTTCGGAGGTACATCCTGGGTAAATTGTAAATGAGATTAAATTGTGGTAAACATGATTAAGGTAATTTTTTAAATAGAAAATCCTTTGTAATAAAGAAAACATTTCCACTTAGCATGTAAAAACTTTACTCAAATCAGTACTCTTACACAGGCCATTGAAGAACCTTTCGTTTCCAATCGTATGTCTGTAGTGTATTACCCTTTACTATAAACTTTCACGCTAAATAAAGCCTAGTGTCGATGGCGGGAACCGCTGCGGCTGGCAGATTTCCGCTGCGAATACGCTCGTGTGTTGATGGCCTAAGAGAAATATGGCCACCGATACTGTCTTAGAGTTCCGCAGTACTTTCACACGTACCCTCGGGGTTTCAAACGTATGTTTATCTTAAGCCTCTCCCCTAAAGGATTAAATGAGATTTAAGTATGGAACGTGAATTGGAACAGCTATTGTTTTTAATGTGTTTCTTGTCTTTGATTTAGTTAAGCGAATTGTTAATGAGAGGTTGCAATTATTTCCTTAGTATGAACCTCCACGGTTAATCCTGTTACAGTAGGTAACAAAATGTTGAAGTTTCGATATTTTCATCGTATTTGTAAGTGTTGTTTATTTTGGAATCAACGTAAATGGAACAAACACAAAGAAAACGTGACCACATACAATATTTTCCACTCCCGTCAGAAACGTAACTAGGGGTGACTAAGACACACAAACGAAAACACACCTAAAACAGAGAGCAAATTAAATAAGAAACGTCTTCGCGACAATGATTCATGGTTAGGGCTGACCCTCAAATCTCGATGGCTCACGCAGGCCTGACCCCTCGTAAACACAGATTGGGTGAGATGACCAAATTTACTTAGACACTACGGCACTGCACAATTTTTGCACTGATGTATAGTCGCGATCTATGGTGCTGATAATTTTTTTAAAAAAAAAAAAAAACGTCTTGCTAGTCGATTCTGTGAAAGTTTTAATATAAAACATAAATAAATTCATTATTTTAAAGTGCTAAAGTAGAATATAACATTATTTTTATCACCTACACCAGAGCTGTTCAAGCTGTACAAGCCTGCAGCAACACATGAAAAAGCCATCCTTATGTCAGCAATTTAAAAACAATACAAGTTTTACGACATACACTTTTGCACGCGAGCGTACCATCCAGTAAGGACTTCGACAAACAGTGGAGATGAATCATAAAAACGCACAATAGTTTACGAGTGCGACTGTACGACCAATTTTATTACTACGTCGCACCCCCTTGCACTCATGTTTTGTATTTTTCTTCTAACAAGTAGAATGTAGTTATAGTGAAACTTTTGCTGCCTTCCGTACAATTTACATTCATTGTTTTTGTGTCGTATTTTCTACAGGTGCGAATGAAAACGTTTGTATTATTTATGTGTGGGTAAATAATTTATTCTGTTTATATGTAAATATTATATTGCGGGCGTGACCCACTTTCCAAGTTACCTTGTAATAAAGGTAGTTGTTCCTGTAACATCTTTCTTCAACCCCTATATAAGACTGGTTGTACGAATTTCTGGCTTTTGACTACCATAACGACTGCCAAATATATTCAAACGATAGCCAAACTAACCTGTATATTGGTACTGAATATTTGATGATAATGAGCTATCTCATTTTCCCAGTGAAGCATTAACGATTTATCAAGCCGTTAGTTGGACGCCTAAGCTAAATGCGCTCTAAACTAGAGCACGTGCGAACATAAATAAATTAATTATATTGATCTTTTGCATAAACCATCAAAGGAGAGTACTTAATAGTCAGTTAAAATGTATAACTAAAAGTCAATCAAAGGCTTGCAAGTTCGGAAAAATGTTAATGTAACATTTTGCATAACATTTGTGTTTTTTTTTATTTAAGCTTCGTAATATAGGTAGCTTAAACGTTTTTTATTGCTGAGCTTAGTACCTGTGAAGTCGACCTATAAATTCAAGATATGAATAAAACATAAAGCCTCAGACATCCCGCACAAATTGAGATTCATTTCCCGAATACACAAATATAATTTCAAACACAACATAATAAGGATTAGGGGTCCATAAATACGTAAAATGTTCCTATTTTACATTGTTCCGGCTGAGTCACACCCTTCGGTAAGTAATCCGTGGTAATGCCACCAAAACGTCGGTGAAAGTAAAGGGTTCCGTAGAACTTAATTCGAATAAAACTGAAAACGTGCGACGAATAAGGATCATGGCTGTTAAGCGTGGATCTATTCTTCAGGAGAGAGGACAGCGTTTTAAATCCTTTGTCTCGGCAAAGAGGGTTCGCTAGGTATTTCTACCTATCTGTTAAATCTCGCAAAAACAATATTATGAAATACGAAATTTATGACAAAGTAAATAGCAGTACCTACTTTAAACAATTAAAGCAATGCTACAGATTCCGATTCCAAGAAATTCGAAATAAAATTGAACGGAATTGTCGATATACACAGCGATTAAATATTTTAAAAGTAATTAATATTTTCAGCGATCTGAATAATTAGTACCTACACTAATTATTGGCTCTTTTTATCAGAATCAATTTTCCGAACCGATGATATCAATAATTAATTACGACTTT
The DNA here is from genome assembly GCF_030705265.1 of Helicoverpa armigera. Lineage (NCBI taxonomy): Eukaryota > Metazoa > Arthropoda > Insecta > Lepidoptera > Noctuidae > Helicoverpa > Helicoverpa armigera. The sequence goes on along the minus strand of NC_087135.1, from coordinate 4,357,806 downwards.
TACACGCCAATGTTTGTCTTCACGTGATTTATAATTTCATGGAAAATGGCTTAAATACGAGTATTATCGTAACGATAATGATGTCTAGTAAGTGTTTTCATATAATTGTAAATATATTTTTATTAAAGGTATACAAATATGCTTTTGAAACTCGTTATAAAGTTGAGTTTGCTTGTTTAACCTACATGGTCAAACCAAGTGATGGTTTCATTTGGGTATGGTACAACCATAGTTTGAGCCCTGAAAATGGTTATAAAATATATCTACGCTATAGTAGCTACTTCATGATACGGTGAAAATTACGAAAAAAAACCTAGCATATTATAAACACAGAACCCATAACATATTCAGACAGCGTTCCTCCAAAATGACAAACAAAAAGTGCAACATATTTTGAAAGAAAACGCCAAAATATCGCATGATAGGTCTCACTCAGCCCAGTAGGGATGCAGTAATGAAATGCTACGGATCGTGTCCCCTCCCTATGACGGGAACTGAATACTGATACCATGGGATGCCTTCGTTTCGGATGCATGCCACTCCGCTGTCAACAAAAAGACACCATGGATATTTTCAGTTGATGTATGGGTTCCGTTCAAAAATAAGTATGTGCTGTTTATATTTTAGAGGCTTGTAAAAAATATGAGTATGAAAAATAGGAGGACACTTGAAAGATTTTCTTGGTCAAGATTGAATATTAAGACAAGTTACACACATCACCACCAAAACTAAAAACTTGTAGATAATAATGAATTACTTGTCTTTGTTACTTTTTCGAAATATTTATTTTTATAAAAATATTGTAATTTTGTATTTTTGTATTTTTAAAACAGATTACGCAGAATCATTAAATCGTGGATAAATTATTTCAAGAACATTGAAATGGATATTTACGAAAGTCTTTACAGATCTTATCGTCGGTTTTCTTCTTAAATATTTCGAATATGATTTTCATTTTCTTATATTTTCATCACAGACATGCAAAATCGTTATTCTCTTGGAATCAAAATTAAATACTTTGGGCCCAAGTTTTTTGGCTCACTGCCAGCCTCCGTCCAGTTAAATGATGAAGAAGCACGATTAGTATGTTTCCGTACTGCTGAACTCAGCCAAAGGATTACCATTGTATGCACCGGTATTTTATACTGAGGATATAGTAAGCTGAAAGAAAAATAGCATTCTAAAATATAATTTAACTAGCGAACCGCCTCGGCTTCGCACGTGTGCCATGCAGATACTACATTATACATATAAACCTTCCTCTTCAATCACTCTATCTATAAAGAAACCGCATCAAAATCCGTTGCGTGGTTTTAAAGAATTTAGCATAGGTACATAGGAATATAGGGACAGAAAAAGCTACTTTGTTTTGTACTATGTCGTGAAGATCCTTGATATAGTTTACAGCTAAATCTTGTTTAAAATCAATCTTTCAAAATGCCCTCGATAAAGGTACTTAGCTTTTACTTGAAAACATTTCCTTAGGTATACTTACGAGGATTTAATCAGCCATTCAGGGTTACTGCTGAAAATGGAGGCACTTTTGCCAGAAACAGAAAATACACTTTTTTTCTCAAATCACTTAATCTACGTCCTTTTTCTTTGAATGCGAACGCTCATCATATATTTTATTAAGAACTTTTCTTATATGTGAATATGTCAGCTTTAACTTGGTATGTATGACTTCGGGAGCCTATCACGTACAAGCTCCATTAACTTACCCGGCTTCTACTTACCGTAATAACTTTTAAGGACGATAAGGCACCAACAGAGAAGTTTTTTCAAATGTTGAGTCTGCAAATTAAAAGGCTATCCTTATAAACCTAATGTAACTACCATACTAGAAGATAAAAAGTCATGTTAAATAGATACTACATTTTCAATTTAGTTTTATTTTGTAAGGGCGGGCGCTCTCGAACATTTATTACAGCTTTTTCTGGGAAATAATTCTCTATAACTGGGTACTATGTAATGAAATTTTCGCGGAATTCATTTAACATTTTCGGAGAGTAATTTTTGGTTTGCCCCTTAATTACGCTTGATCGGCTGAAACATTGCGTACCCACACATAATATGTATACTAAAGTGAAAGTTCTATAAGCCCAGTTGGCTTTGCCTCAACACTGCAAAGGGCATTAACAAATTACCTAGATCGCAACCACCGCTGGAAATATTTCGTATAGACGTAAACCACGCCGAATGGATTGACGAAACCCTAAAACGCATTCAACCAACAAACAAACGAATTTACTTTGTCTGGGTTCCGTAAACGTTTGTGCTGGTTTTAAAATAAGGTAACAGTGAATTGTTTGAGCTATGAAGTCTGTTACCAACAAGAGAATTCGATGCGAAGCCACATTCTTGTTTGCTGGAATTTGTTGGATATTGAGCTGTAGTTTATATTATTTTGTGCCGTACAAACAAACAATGTGGCAAAGTATGTATTGGTAAATAAAAACTATTAAATAAATGGAACCACAACATTATATTAAACACTAAATGGGTAAATGTGTCAATAAATAGGTATACGTAGGAATATTATTGTATTTCAATCGTTAATACGTAGAATGTATGACCAAAATTCTGGTTTCTCATTCTCATCAATCATCAGGCTGTCCATCACGTGTCTGTGAAAAAACCTTTGGTTACCAAACATTTAAGAAATCTCGACCAGGTTCCTAATGGCTCCACCATAAAATTAACATATACTCAAAGTAAACAATTGCCATACTTAATATCAGTAACAGTCGGTTAAGCCGGCCCATTTATGTCCGTTGTCAAGCCAGGCATTTCTTCAGTTAACTTAGTGTACACGGCATTTATCTTCTAAGGGATACAAAGGCCTGTCATAATAAAATATCCCAGTTACGTAGCATCCTCGTGATATGGGTTGACGTTATAATAACATACGTCTTCGAGCTAACCCTGCAGATGGGTTATGAAGGAATTCTTTCGAACAGTCGCAGTTTTTCTTAGGATTTCTTCTATTTTTGTAATGACTTTACGTGAGAGTTTTGAGAAGTGAGCTCTTTGTCTGAAAAATGAAACCTAGAATTTAATTAGATACTTCTAACATTGTCTTCTCTACACGGAAGATTTTAAATGAGATTGCACTGAGAACAAAATAGATCACTCTGCACTCAATGATTCCATCATGCACTAATTTAGTGATCTCATAGCCTCATTATGGTATAAAACATGAAAATTGTCCTTTGTGGATTTAGCAATTTTGTCGACTTTATAGTGTCCTACAAACTGTAGGTGACAACATCGCTGTAATCAGATGATGAGGGATGAGCATTTCCACGTGGTCTCCACGTAAGAAATACGGTAGAACCGTTTAAAAAAAACTAACTGATACAGTTAGTTTGCTACTGAAAGCCTATGGTCTTGGCTCGTAGCTATCTGCGTAAACGATTTTTGTATCATAAGCAAAACTAGCTAATTAGTACTCAAGAAATGCTTTAAGCATTATTTTCTACTAATAAAAACACACTTTGCATTCTCGAGTTGATATTACAACGCGACCTAAAACAACTAACTTAAAGCAGAAGCAAGCAAAAATGTTTATGTTACGAGTAAGTAGTTACAAAGCAGTTCAAGAGTCGTGTCGTGTTGACGTTTAACTTCGGTCATTACGACTTCAAGCCCCTAATCGGAGTCCACGTGAAGTCGAAGAAGTCTTGAAGTCGCTGAAACTTCGCTAAAGTGAACAGTTAAAAGATAATGATCAGCCGAATCGCTCATTATAAGTTTGTTTGCAGCACCTACATGGTGACACTTACCTCATGTTCAAAGAGAGATTTTCTGAAAACCATTTGTTTTAAACTACTCCATCCTTTCGTGAATTATAATAATTTTAAAATATGTACTTTTGTTTTGTATGTGTGTTTCTAAGTATATCTTAGACACCAATGGCTGATAAAAAGGTGAAGGAAAACATCTTGAGGAAACCTGGACTATATAGTCTGAAATCACCAACCCGCATTGAGCAAGCGTGGTGATTAATGCTCAATCCTTCTCCGTGTGAGAGGAGGCCTGTGCCCAGCAGTGGGACGATAAATAGGCTGTAACTCATGTACTTTTGTAGTACTACTTAGAATGAAATAAAAAAAACCTTTAGGTAACTTTGATGAATGCATGCCACGTCCCTCATAAACATAAAACATTGTAAAAAATATATTTCATGCTGCAAAACACAACGTTAAATTATTTAAAACTAAAATGAAACAAGTTATAAATGTTATCCAGTAACTGAGAATAACGATAAAATAGTCGTATAGGTACATTGTTTTATGTAATTTTCACACAATTCCGTTTTGGAAAAGTTTTTGCGGTGATATTAAACTCGCTGATGAATTAGGAACAAAGTCTGCAACTCCAATTAAGCGTATTAGATAAGAGTTGAAATTAATTAGCGAAAACGAATCGCTCATAAATTAAGTGAGAGCGGATGTTTGAATCCCACCAAGTTGGGAATTTCACGCTTCACACCGCCTGTTATGAAATTTACAATAATTTTCGTTGCTATCTTAATATATCCTCAAATTAGATATCAGTAGAATTGTTGAAACGTTAATTGAAGAAATGTGTTTTGTTTGCGTTTCTTGGCGTTTATCGAAATGTTCGGAAAATGATTTCGATAATATTATTTAATTTTTCAAATAATATTTTTCAAATTGATATATGAAGGTATCCAAAGTATTTACAGGGGTTTACACGCCCCTCATGTGATAGTCTATTAATTAGAAAAGGCTCTAACGTGTCAACAACATTAATACATTCATGCATTCATACCCAAAAAGTGACTATATTATAATGTATTTCCAAATGTATAAAGTATTCCTAGGCATTTCCAAAGAAAACTGCTAATCATATCATTTCCGTACCTAAATCCAAAAGTTGACAATCCTAAGACCACACGCATTGCCACAGACACAAAACAACCATGTCATACGACACCACTATTATCGTGGCAAATATAATTCCCCTTAAATACATCTCATTACAAGGCTATAAAGCCGTGTAAAGTCTAGCAATTTTCCAATTATCTACGCACAGTCAGAGGCAAATGAGATGAACTGAGTCATAGGTCTTCCCGTGACATTGTCCGCCGTATGAGTCAGAGATGAGAAATCTCGTACATTGAGTAGGTAGGTATGCTAATAGGGTTTATCTTACAGGGCTTTTTAGGGGTGTGAGCTCACCAAGATGAGGTAGGATTTTTTTTTCTGAAGATGATGTTTTGTGAAGGCAAAACAATTAGGGGACTATGACATCGGACAGTGAGTTGCTCACTAATTTACGACAGGCGTAGGAGTATAAAGTTACTCCGATGATCATTTCCATTTAATATGATTTTAGCTAAGCATTAGTTAAATTGATATTATTGATGACATTTTTGCTGGAAATATCTATTTTCAACCGACTTCACAAAAAGGAGGAGGTTCTCAATTCGGCTGTATTTTTTTTTTTATGTTTGTTACTCGATTTCTCAAAGACGCCTGGACCGATTTCAAAAATTCTTTTTTTATTTGAAAGGGTATGCTTGTCATTTGGTCCCATCGTCATCAGATCAGGATCTGATGGTGGAAACCCTGAGAAATCGAGGGCATCTCTTGAAAATTGTAGGCGAGCATGGGGTAAAAACTTTATATTTATGTGTATATCTGATGAGACTACAATACTATGGAGGTTTAGGGCAGATCTGATGATGGAGACGACAGAGGATCGAGGGAACTCCTAAACGGCACATCTTAACTTTCTCGTGTTTGGGCTTATATTATTCGTATTGACGAGACCTTTGCAACAGTGTAGGTTTGGAGTTGACCTGATGATGGAGACCAGAGAAGGTCGAGGGAACTCGACAACCGAATATATAAACTACCTCGTGTTTGGGCTTGTATTATTCGTATTGATGAGAACTTTCGAGTTATGCGGATAGTGACAACTATTCTTATCACTGAAAAGCTAAAAATAAAAAACTTTTTACAAAAAAATAAAACCGACTTCCAAAAACTCTAAAAAGCCAAAAAAATAATAATTTTAGGTGCATCGGCCTAGAAGTCGGTGGCAAAATTAACTTAAGGACATCCGTTAGACACCGACTTCTAGGCCGATGCACCTAAAATTATTATTTTTTTGGCTTTTTAGAGTTTTACTTAAAAAGGGAGATGACAGTTTGACCTGTGTGTATGTATGTGCGCGAGTATCTCACGTTAGACCTATTTGATGCGGTTTTCGGCTATTATTTTTCAGACTCAGGAGAAGGTTTGATGCACATATAATATACAAAAGTCAGTTATATTTTTTTGCATTTTTTTAATATAAGAAAATGTAACCAAAAATAATACTAGGTACTAAATTCTGGAACCAATAGAGAAAAAATACGATGTTTTTGTGCATTACAGCAGCACAATAAATGCATAAGGAATATTTATAGTTTTATCGGGACTTTTATAGTGAATATGATTTAGTAGCAAACGACTGAGGGGTTCCGCGGCGTCCGCCATTTCCGATTTTACGCTTCGATTCGTACAACTTCCTGAGTTATTCTCAATTTTGTGTTTAGGGATTTGTTATACACGACACGTTCTTTAAATATATTACGCGTTTGTGAGTTTGGCAAAAAAATATGTAGAATGGAAATTGCAGATTGATGTTTTCGGAGTTAGCAAAAGGTCCTGGTTTTTTTGGTCTTTATATTTGATTTTGTTAATGGTACTTATTCTGTTGGTACTTTTACATATTAAATGGCTAAAGAAATTAGATTGAAACTTTGCTCAAAAACAGACGAAGATATTCTGCAAATAACAGGCTAATCAGCTCATGACAAAATCTTCTAAAACTAACCAACAAAAATACCTATATCTGCAGCACACTTTCTTAATATCACACCAAAATCGTCTCCACAAACACGACACCTATCTTAAGAGAATACTCAGCAAATCTGTCGTCAGCATTACCCTCACTCCATTCTGAAGACGCTCCAAGTGTCGGCTGCCCAAAAGAGTAAGCATGAATTTAAACGAAGCCGCATTATGCATGTTTCACCCGCCTCAACCTAGTTCCTACTAAATCGTGGAATACAGGATTTAGGTATTTCTACAATCTTGTATGTACGTTGTTTTGTATGTAAACTGTCTCAAGGGTAATGAAAAAGGGCTAGTGTTATGTGAAATGGGTTTACCTACTTCACAGGTGTTGCTGAGATTAGGTGCGGATGTTTCGTGGAAAAATAAATGAATGTTTTGTTATTTTGGGTCGTGCTCTTTTTATTTACAGGTGAAATAGGTACTACTATTAAATAAATGGACAAAGAGACGACGTTCTAAATAATGTATTGGACTGAACAAAAAAAAAAAAGGAAAGTACTCTACTTATAAAATTTGCATTGAATGCTTGTCTAATAAAATGGTCTTATGTTACTCTAAAGCAACATTTTTGGACGTATGTTTTAAATATTTTTCTACCTATCCACATTTTTCTTTAGCCAACATAACGAGCACTCCAACGTACAGAATCAACATCAAAAAGATTCCACAAGACAAGCTTGCAACTACATAAAAGATACCAAAAATGGGGTATGTAAGCACTCTCTGCAGTTACATATCAAACAGAGAATAAAAACACACGAAAGAGTCACATAAAGATAAAATTCACAAACAAGTGTGCCTTACCTCAAAAATTCTCTTTGCCATGAATTCTTTATGTTCGAAAAGCCAGGTTAGTAAAACGCGATGTAAGCTGCGGCTTTACTGTTCCCTTAGCAGCCATTTTTGGGAGCTCGGGATCAACATAAAATAAAATTGAAGCATAATACAAAATAATACACTGCATTGACACGGGAGTGTTACACACAGATTTCGATGGAGTTTCGTGACGGCTAGTTATTTTAAAGGTCAATTTTTAGGTAATAGGAATTCTTCAAAAGTAAGAATTTAAAATAATGTTTAAAAGAAGAGATACTTACTCAATTTTTAAAAGTTGAAAGATTTTTCCGCCAACATCTCGCCAATTTTCAAATTGAAATATCGAATTCAGTGCTGCAACTGCAATCGAATTGGAATCGGATTTGATTTTTGAATTTATTTAAGCATCAACACAGCTTTTATTTTTGTAGAATATGTCTTTTGACGTTAAACAAATAAATAGCAGATTATATCTTCTTTGAATAGTTGTGTTAAGACCCCATTCCCAAATGCACAGCTTTATTTGTCTATAAGGTCTGTAGTACAACAGATACATCTCAATAACCCTTATAGTTCTTATAGCTCTGGGAAAAGAAGAAATAATCTCGCTCCCTTGTCGGGCGGGAAAATAAAAGAAACAACAGTTTTGTCTGTGGTTTTGTTGTCAATAACATCAGCAGGTGTCCCGAGAGACGGGGTCATTGACCTGTGGACACAGCTTCGCTGTGCTTAGAACGTTATTAGGAGCTGTGGTTAGGGGTAAACTTATGGGGATGTTGCGAAGTATATGGTGTTGTAAAAGTTGAACGGATCGTTGGATTGCAGGTCAAGTATACCTACATATAAGTATATACATGTGTTGTTGTTATACCTGTTGTATAAACGTGGCTATCTGCAAGTCTAGTTGAAGATAAAATCTGCTCCAGGTCTAAGCGACCATAATATTTTCGCATAATTTAAATATAAAGTTTTACTAACCAATTTCTTAGAAACTTGCTGATAAATTCGTGATCTCCAAAAACGAACTTTAATTTAAGTATTTTATTCGTTTACAATTGTTTATTTCTTGTTAGCGTAAAGATTAGTCCTCCACAGATTATGGGAAGCAATGTAAAAGCCATACCTAAGTATAAACGCATTTGCAGCATGAGCTTATAAACCTGTCAATACGTCTGTAAAAGAGAGATACGTTTATCTCGAAAAACACAAAATCAGCCATTTTCTGATGTAATGAAATTTCTGTCCGTTTATTTATAGGTATATCATAAAAACAAAGGTCCTGGCCGACTCCCTTAGGGCAGGCACATCAACACAGGGGCCCAACTCAGGGGCCCTGCCACCTCCCTTAATAAATACTTTACACAGGCTCCATAGACACATTTACTTTTTATACCTGTTTAGAAAGCCGTAAAGTGAAAAACTGTGTTTTTTGACATTTTCTGTGGAGACTGAATTGGGTGTATAATGGAAAGAAAACTTTCATTTTTATTTTTCAGCTTCTGCCACCATATTTTGCGTGACCAACCAAGTACCTATCATATTAATTTACCATTAATAGTTTATCGTTAAGAAAAATTAGTAGGCAGTAATTTTGTATGACCTACGAATAATTGGAAAACTAAACAAGTCCAATATTGATTTATATTTTTAATTACATTTTACAGAAATAAAACACTAAAATAACTTTCCCAGCAATTAAAAACTTTTGTTTATGAAATACATTCTTTAGAAAGTTGTTACTTAAAAAGTTTTAATAATTAGGTACACGACGCGGTATAATTTCATAAAAGCTTTTTTGTTTACGTTTTTCGTAGATAATTTAGGACGGCTACTCGTTAAAAATAATAACCACTAAATAAAGAAAGTCAACTTCAAAATAGGAACGTGATTTATTGAGGTATGCAGAATGTATATGTCCTTATATTTTATTTTTATAAAATATCAAACAATTATGAAACCTTAAACTATTCTTATTTGGTAGAAGCGTAACTTTCTCGTTCAAAAATCACAACCTCCACTACTAACTACTTATCACCATCTAAAACACTAGTCCAACACAACAAATACCAATTAAAGGAAATTTCGCATTCCCCCAAATGGGCACGCGACGTACCTTCCACATCACGTAAATGAATAATTATGATCAAAGTCAATCATCAATTTCGATAATGAATTTGGTAGTCGCGCAGCTGAAATCCGCCGGACCATCGGACGTGGATAATTAATTAATTGACAATACTGAGGGTAGGGGTGTAACGCGTTCGCTTGCAAGCAGAACAGTTTGCTTTGCGTGTGTGGAAAGCGAATCTCCCTATGTTTGCTGGTCAGCACGCATACTAGTGCAGCTGTCGGTCATACAGGACTTGATAATATTATTTGAAAATAGAATGTGTCTTGAAAAAACTTTTGGAACAGTTGACTATCACTCGTGTCGTTTAGGAATCGAAATTTGAAAAGTGAATCTCCCCGTGTTAGTTGTCGTTTGTTGACTAGGGTGGAGTTATTTGAAAATGGAAAGCATAATATTTATAGGTAAGTATATATTTTAGATTTTCATGTGTCTGAGTCGCCTTTCTGCTACCTCTTTACTTTTTACCATTAAGAAATACTTATGTTGTAGTAGGTACTACTTCAATTGCCCAACTTCTGAGTCTTAATACAAATTGTCATCGATGGCTTCGTCTGCGTGAGTGCATCTGACGGCAAATACATTCAGATAGGATATTTAATACACTCTCACAATGGGGTGGTCAGACTGTATGCACGGACCAGTCCACTATTAGCAACGAAGTTTGTTCTGCGTGACCAATCGACGCACGTGGCGCACTCAAAATATTAGCACGAATTTGAGGGTTTGAATTTATGTACGGCTAAGTTGGGGTTCCTTATGGTTGTAAAAGGGTCGCAATTTGGATAAAATCTGTGACAAATATCAATTGTTGAAAGGGAACGAGTAATGGTGACTATGGATAGCCAGGCGGGTGGGCACTCTGTGCAATTAGTCATCACCCTTCATTTGCTTCTATTACGTAGATCTCTTGTACAACAGCAGAATTTATGTACTAAAACGGTCTTAGTCAATTTTCTATGCCACACAAAAAAACTGTTTTTCTTTTTGTTACCAAAACCGGCTTTGTGTAGTGAGATTTCTATAAAGTAAATACATTTTTTCTTTCCGTACCCACCCATGTACACATTACAGCTTATAACTTATTCACCAAAAACCATTCGCAACTTTATTTCCTCCGTAAAAACAAAACACCATTTTCTTCAACTTCAACCAATTCTTTCAACTGTTCTGCGCGATGACGTCACAAGACGCGTAGTGTTGGGTATCAAAGAAGTGAACAAACTACACAAGTAGTTACTGTCAAAGACTATGGTTTGCCTTGCATTTCATTACTAGTGTCGTAACGTGTACCGAGACGGTTGTGCCACAACGACGAAGGAAATTCACAAAAGTTTTCGCTTGTAATGTAAATGTAGAGAAACAAAGTGTACTGTATAAGTTTTAGAACTTTGTAGCATCAAATCATTTTGAGAAACAAGACCATTAAAGTTGTTATTCAAAAAAAGTTAAAAACGTATTTTAAAATAATTATGCTTCTGAAACGTACAAACGAGTACAACATAAAAGTAAATACCGAGCGGTTGTAATTAAAAACCTACATACGTATTCACTTCGTAATAGGAAAGATGAAAAGGACAATTTCAACCTTTCACGTGCAAATAAAACAACTTTCCATTACCTTTCACGAACAGCGAAATCCCCTCCCCCTTCCCTCCCCTAGATTTATAATAACACACACCCATTAACTGACCGTAGAGTCCATTACAATAAATAACAAAAATAAAACAGATGCACCTTCCAGGCAACTTTTATTATGTCTCTGCCACAAAATATCGACAAATGAAATGAATACAACAACACCTCGTACTACCCTAATTTACTAAATAAACGTAATAAAAAGATCGCTTAAGATAATCGCGACCAAAAAGAAACGTCATAAATAACGTTAATAAAAACGCCTCGACGCACAACACTAGCTATTATAAAAAAAAAATCGGTAAAAAAACTTTTAAGTCAAACGGTTTTATCTTATGTGCACTGAAAACTAGAAAATAAAAAAATAGTTACTTACCTGTCAACCTACGTAGGTGGTCTTGGTCATATTAGACTAAAATAAAAACGTGGGGCCCATTAACTGTTGCTGTAGTACTTTCTTCTAGAGGTATAATAGGTGTGGATTGCATCGACTTACTATAATCGTAACTGGAGATTTAGACAATCAATAATCAGCCGTAGCGGCTTCACCAGCGAACGCCGAGCTCATGATCTACCAAAGTATAAAGATATGCTTTGCCATAGGTAGGATTTCAGAGGGGCCCCACGTTTTTATTTTAGTCTAATATGACCAAGACCACCTACGTAGGTTGACAGGTAAGTAACTATTTTTTTATTTTCTAGTTTTCAGTGCACATAAGATAAAACCGTTTGACTTAAAAGTTTATTTACCGATTTTTTATTTTCTAGTTTTTAGTATTTAATGAAAATGCCTACCGAATATTCCTCATTGTATCTAATTCATTTAGTGCATCATTATTACACGGTCTCTTACCTGATAATTTATTACAATCTAATTTAAATAAGATAAACCGGCCAAGTGCGAGTCGGACTCGCGCACCGAGGGTTCCGTACAAATCCTGTATAGATAAAAAGTGAGTCTCGGGCCAACCGTTCAGTTTAGAACAATCATAGTTATGGTAATTTCGTGAGAGTCAAAGTAGTTAATATTTTTTATTTTATAATATAACTAAAATAGTAGGCCAGTACCTTGTAAAAGTTATTTTATTAAAGTTATTTATATACAACATTTTATAGTCATCTTTCAGAAATTTGATTGAAAATAACTAATTATGTCTTAAAGGTCATTGGGCATATCTGACCCGCTTTGTAAAAAGTGGCGGACATGAATCAAAGTAGTTTTAAATCGTGGAGAATGGTATGACGTTTCTTTGAACATAAATATTTTATTAAAATTCCATGGAGACGAATGGCCAGGATTGTTTGAAAAATATAAAAGACAAGCAGTTTCAGAGGATTGTATGCAATGCTAGTTTTTATTGTTAAAGACTTTTCATAAAGAAGGAAGATGCCAATTCGGATGACCAGGATCTGATGAGGATCTGGAAACCCTGAGAAATCGAGGGCAACTTTTGAATATTGTAGGCACGCATCGAGTCATAACCAGACATGTGAGTGTATTTTTGAGGGTACTGGTAAACAGTGAATGTTTGGAGCTGATTTGATTATGGAGACTACAAAGAGTCGAGGGAACTCCTGAACGGTATGTTACAACTACCACGTGCTTGGGCTTATTTTATTCGTATTGGCGAAGACTTTCCACATAGATAGGTTTGACTGCCATTGTGGGATCGATAGCAAAGATCAGATATAGTTATGGGAACTCCTTTACAATTTATAACGTAACCTTGTGTTGGAGCTTATTTTAGGTGATGAGAATTCACTACTAACTTGGGTTAAAGCAGCCATTGCAGGAATGGGATCTTTTATTTTTGAGGGATTAATCACCTAACGAGCTCCAGTTTCAGGTTTTTTTCGAATCCGCCTGACGACTTGTAGCTGTCAAATTGTAACAACGACTTCTAGAGAGTAGGATTCGGGTCTGCTGGCTTTACATTTCTAGAGCCTTGACAAAAGTGTAATTCTGTCCCTTTCTTGGTTTTATAAAATCGGCTTTATTTTATTTTGTAGCATTTTGCACACAAATCTAACTTCAAACATATAAAAAAGCAACAAGAAAACAAAAGCAAGAAATAAATTAAAAAGATGTTAGATGCATCGGTCTAGAAGTCGGTGTCTAGAGGATGCATCTATATTTATTTAACCACCGAGATCTAGACCGATGCATATAAACAGTTTTCTTGTTGTTTTTAGAAGTGTGAAGTGAAAAGTTCTCGTCAATACGAATAATATAAGCCCAAACACGACGTAACTAAAACATACCGTTAGGGAGTTCTCTCGACTTTCTCACGTCTCCATCATCAGGTAAGCCCTAAACCTTCACTGTTTGATAGAATCACCAGACAAACATCTGAGAATCAAATTTTAATCGTATGCCTACAATTTCTGATAGTTGCCCTCGATTTTTCAGGATTTCCATCATCAGACCCTTACCTGATGACAATGGAAATAAACGGTAAGTAGGTATACTCTTTCACTACAAAGAAATGATTTCTCAAATCCGTCAAACGTGGTCGTTTAAATTCCCCATTGAAATGAGGAAAATATTTGATGTTTACACCTGATTTGCTCTAGATTCCCATGGTTCACATTGATGCGACTAATGCCATAGTAAATCAGAGCCTTTATCATTATACTGTGCTATATTTCGTTCGTATCCGCCGTGGGTATGGTTTCCATACTAAGGTGCCCAATGACCTTTGAATGATTTAAAATTTTTCACAGTTTAGAGGCAATTATATTTAAGAAGTGTTTGATATGAATTTCACTTTTTATTCAAAACTTTAATATCTCTACGCGTTCATGTGAAAAAGGGTAGGTAGTAAGTTTATAATAATTAATAAAATATTTTATGTCATGTAAGCAAAAATAAAATTTTTATATTTTATGTAACTTCAAATTTATCATTTTCGCAATTTTTCCTTTATCTGTACTACATAACGTTGCTTCGTGCCGAATTTCAAGATTCTGAGTTCACGGGAAGTACCTTGTAGGTTTTGATTCCCTAGCGTGTGACGGAAATTCGTCTAAGGTTTCGGTAAAACTGCTGTATCTTTTGATCGCTTTAACTTAGAAGTTTGATTTTTTCATTGCTTAAAGGGACAATAGACCTAGGTATTTGGTATAAATTTCAATTTGGTACCTTTATTCGTTCGTGAGAAATAAGGTAGTAAGTTTCATTTTATTAAAATATTTTTATTATATTATATAACTAAAAAAAATTGATTTTCGCAATTTTTCCTATATTTGCATTATATGACAATGCTTCATGCCAAATTTAAAGATTCTGAGTTTACGGGAAGTACCCTGTAGGTTTTGATTCCTTTGCGAGTGTCGAAAATTTGTTGAAAATATCGACATAATCGGTTGTATCTTTTGATTGGCTTGGCTTAGAAGTTTGATATTTTCACAGCTTAAAGGGGCAATAGACTCGAGTATTTCATGTGAATTTCAGCTTGATACGTCCACGCGTTCTTAAGATAAAGGGTCTTGACAGACAGACAGACAGACGGACAACAAAGTGATCCTATAAGGGTTCCGTTTTTTCCTTTCGAGGTACGGAACCCTAAAAAAAGTCATTTTTTTTAACGACACCAAAAATCATCAAGTGACCCCTCCCTGGGTCAGCAGCGGTAAGGGAGTGCCAGACTCTTACTGACTAAAAATAGTTATGTTTCGTCGTAGGCCTTTTATGTACCAGGGCCACGGTAACTCTTTCGAACAATCCCGCAGCCCAGGCAGGCCTTGGCCCTGTTGGGCCCCGCTGGGGTTGCTGGCAGTATTCTACTTGTGTAGCCCTTTCATGTGATACCCATATTGAGGGGGTTGTAGAAAAATATGTAATTCGCCATTTTGTGCCGGCGGCCATATTAGATTTACAATGTTATTGATATTACTATATTGTATTGTCATCGGAATAAAAGGTGTATACAAAATTTCAGATTAATCGCTTGACAGGAAGAGGGTGTTTGAATTACTAAATTGGACCCAAGAATAAAACAAACGGGATGAGCTAAATAAAACCGTTTAAAAATTGTTATCAGCCATTTGGTAGCAGCGGCCATCTTAGATTTCAATTTTGCATAGTAAATTGTATTCTACTTGTTGAGACCTTTCATTTGATACCCATGTTGATGGGATTGATAAAACCTAAGTTATCCGCCATTTAGTAGAGGCCGCCATCTTGGATTTGAATTTTAT
Source organism: Helicoverpa armigera (assembly GCF_030705265.1). Classification (NCBI taxonomy): domain Eukaryota; kingdom Metazoa; phylum Arthropoda; class Insecta; order Lepidoptera; family Noctuidae; genus Helicoverpa; species Helicoverpa armigera. The sequence continues at coordinate 4,342,149 of NC_087135.1, read as the reverse complement.
ATAGTACATTGTATTCTACTGGTTGAGCACTTTCATTTGATACCCACATTGACGGGATTGATAAAACCTACGTTATCCGCCATTTTGTACCGGCGGCCATCTTGGATTTGCAATGTTATTGATATTACTATATTGTATTGTCATCGGAAATAAAGGTGTGTACCAAATTTCAGATCAATCTGACTACAGGAAGGCACTGAAATTTCAATTTCTAAATTTGATCCAAGAATGAATAAATAATAAATAAAACAAACGGGGTGAGCTAAATAAAACCGTTTAAAAAGAAAACGTATAATGTCTGCCCAAACACGGTGCTTGTAGATGAGAATTTTCTTCCCAGATGATATCTCCTTGAGTTACAAATCATACCATTGTCTAAGGGCGCCCCTCATGGGGTGGGCTTTTTCCACACCATAAAATTAAATATTGCTTTGAAAATTGTATAATGTTATTACAGAGTTTTGTAATTTTTATGGTGGTGATACAATGTAGTTCTTTTTCAAGGCTTTTCTTTTTTTATGAACTTAAAGAACCTTTTCGATGTAGGTAAAGCAAATATATAGATATACTGCACATTTCATTACACAATTGTTTAAATGACTAAAAAATAAATAAAAGCTGCAAACCACATCATTTATTGTTATAGTGTGGAAAAAATAGCACGTGTTCACCTGAAATATTAGTCACGTATTGACCAAAGCAAGGCAAACTAATTTCACGAGAAACAAAAGCATCTCTCCACTGTCAAATTAGCGTCGGTCGAACCAAAACGATTTTATTTCTCACCGCCGAAAACTCCTGAACAATTACTAATAGCAATAACGCACACCTCTCGCTTGCAGACATTTTCCATTAGGCGAACAGGGAGCACACTTTATAGGCACTAATAACTTCGTCTTCTAATGCACCGTAAGTGCTTACAATGCGTTTCAGAGCTGGTTGGGTAGGTATTCAAAGTTCTAACACGCCGTATCCTGTGTTACGCTAAAATGCCTGGTTATTTAGCAAGTTTAGTGGCAAGCACATACTAGCGCTCGATAACTAGATGAAAAATGCACCTGTGTTTAGTGAAGTGCAGTAGTATAAGGGATCATTGTTTGGTAATTTTCAACAGTACTGTGTCTTGCAACTTTAACACATACTTACTTACATAGGTAATTGTGAAGAATGCAAAATATAGGCATATATGTACTTATTAATAAATACATAGGTAATTAAATAGAATTTTATTTGTGACATTCATACAACAGCAAATATTTGTGGTGAAAAGTCGAAGAAAAAGTAATACAATTACCTATCTATGCATCTAGTAGATTTTTTGCACAGATTTCAACGTTAAAAACTGAAACTTCTGAAACAACACAAGCACCTCATTCTTACACAGTAACGGCAGTACAATAAAGCATTCCTCCCTTCGTTGGCTCAGCTGTGTGGGCATCGCGAGAGTGAACGCGACCATTTGCCTACAGCCCTAACAGTTGCCGAACTTAAGTAACTAATGTGTAGCAGCCCTGATAGCCCAAGAGCGAGCGACTGCCAGACCTACGTTATTTTATAAAGACTGAAACTTTGTGTGTGTATCTACCTTACAGTAGGTATGGACGATAGACTATTACGAAGTTCGACTGACGGTTGCTTTGAAAGATATTTAAAATTAATCTAACCTTTTTACTGTAATGTCTTCATTTATATTTAAAATGACATCAATATAGACCACTTTTTCTATGACAGCAATTGTTTATTTCATGTAGAAAAAAAGATATGACCTAACCTTTAAACAGACTGTGATGTCATATGTCTATTCTCGTGCAATCAACGATTGCTGGCATAAAAAAGTGGTCCTTATTGATATACAATCTTTAAAATACCTACATAAGGGAGGATCCAACTGTCACATAAAAATGCTAAGTATAAAAATGCTAGATAAAGTAATTTTATCTCTTCCAAAGCAACCATCAGTCAAACTTCGTAATAGCTAGGTACTGTAAGGTAGATACACACACAAAGTTTCAGACTTTACAAAATAACGAAAGTCTGGTAGTAACTGGCTCTTGGGCTATAATGTGTAGCAGCCCTAAGCTATGTTTAAGTTCGTCTAATGAACGTTTGACGTGTAATTGCAGTGTGCCAAACATCGATTGCAATGTCTCAGTCAGCTTTGTTTAGACAATTTGGCTAAATTACCGCATTGGAATGCAGCGAGCTGGTATGAACTAGTTTAAGTACTTTACCAGTTAAATAGTAACTTGTTATACCTACTTAATTTTAAATTATAAGAATAATTACTCCATATTACTGGATATTCTAAAAATGATACCCCACGATTTTTCAGTCTTGACTCTTTGCGAGATTCATAGCGCGAAAAGAAATTAGTCTAAGTGCTAGATAATTTTAAAGCTGAAATGTGTTACAAAGCGGATTATACTTTTAGGAGCAAGGGGTAATACAATTTTAAAATTTCCCTTAATTAACTTCGAAATCTGATACTTTTGAGCGGCTCAAATGATCTGTTTGGAAACTTATTGAGTGGGTAGACTACCTTTTGAAATTAATGCCACGGTCTTAGAAGCTTACGGCTTGATTGAAGGGTGTTTTAATTAATAAATTGAAAGTCAAAAACACAAAAGAGTCAAACTAAAATACTTTGTCATTGATCTTTAAATTACTTACTTAGCCGATCAGAATTCCTTGAAGTGTTCAAACAAGTTAGGCTATTGAAATTAGGCCAAACGAAACTGGGTACAGGTTTACGGTATTAACTTGAAAATCAGTACATTAGTAAATATAGGTAGGTGTAAGACTTTTTTAGGATTATATAAAGTACTAGCCGTTTCCCCGCGGTTTCAGCCGCGTCCCGTGGGAGCTACTGCCCGCACCAGGATAAAATATAGCCTATGTTACTCGCAGATAATATAGCTTTCTAATGGTGAAAGAATATTTAAAATTGGTCCCGTAGTTTTTGAGTTTATCCATTACAACCAAACAAACAAACAAACAAAGTTTTCCTCTTTATAATATTAGTATAGACAACAGTAAAATAATTTAAACAAAAAGTTTAATTAGTGTTACAGTGCGTACCTAGCTGAGAATAAGATCATGTAGTCAGTTTTTATTTTAAGTGTATTTTACTGCAGTTGTAAATACATACATTAATTATTCTGTAAATAACTAAATTAAAAGTCCTTTTGTTTTAGAATTCTAAACAGTTGTATTTTCATTATATTATCAACAATCCAAACCCACGTTTGAAATGCAGAGAGCTCAGTCGAACGACTCCTCGGGGTGTTATAATTAAATTATAAACTTTCGTAACCAAGGTTCTCGGTAGGGTCAACTTATGCGTTACGTAAATGCTATATCGTAAAACTTTATTGCGTGCCAAATAAAGGGGTTGTAAACTTTTACATTTTGTTTCGCACCTCAGCGGCAAGATTGTTGCGCTGCTAAAAATAAATTGCACCGAACCTCATTGTCGACGTAACAATTAAATTCTATTTGGGGAATTTCTACTTTGTGGACAGCATTCGTTTTAAAGTTAGTAAACGTTAGACTCTACTACCCATTTTGTTTGACATGGGGACAATTTCAACAATTGGATGCCGCGTACCAATATGTTCCACAAAGTTGAATAAGCCAAAAAATCGAGAGCTTTTTCTGTTTTTTGTGACTGCCAATGCGGCCGTCAAAAGCTCTCGAGTCTCAAGCACTTCTGCGTCATATAATTCAATTTGAGTAAAAATCGTGAAAGCTGGCCTTTTACTAAATACCCGAAAAAGTTTCCGTACGTGACCCCATCAAACTACATCCCTTAGGACGCTGTGTGTTCGTTTTTCCTTCTTCATTCCTATTTTTTGGGAAAAATGTGGCCCATGTTTTATTACTCACTTTAGTTAAAGAGCACGTAGGTTTTATGTGTAAAGGATTCATTATGAAACATGAAATCTCCCGAGAATGTCTTAGATTTACATAATTTATTTACAACGTAACGTTTTAGGTCATTTGTATGAACGCTGACACAATTTGCTTGCTTCCAAGAGTTATTTTGAAAAATTCAGGAGCGCCTGCCTGTGTAAACAGTTAATTTGTCTTTCTTGATATTTCACTTAGCTGTTTGCGTATACTTAAGATCAACCTTTATTTTATAGTTTGTTTTGGTGTATTTTTGCAAGCAAGTTGCTCTTTCTTTTGTATCAGTCATTTACCCCGATTTTTTAGCCCGATTTTACCGACCGATTTTGTAGACCGATTTGTAGAAAGTTACACGAGTAATTTTAACATATTAAAAAATACGTTTAGCATATTGCAATAGCATGTTATGAGGGCAACAGGATGCTTCTGCATTTGCGACGGAGAAGTAGGTAAGTTACATTTTCAATTACTGGTTTTCTTTACCAACATTTACCAATCCATATTTTAAATACTTTATTTTAATAATACTAACACGATTCTCAAACCCCAATGCCATTACTTGATCGGCACGGCTAAACAGAACAATTTATTGTGTCCTACCGTACTACAGGCTAGAAAGGCCATGTATTTATAGTGGGTAAACGTTGGTTATGAAATCGTATTGTGTATGGATTACAGACCATGTCAAAGGCCATTCACGGAGACATAAAGCGTGTAACGATTAGATACGGATTGGGTGTTAGGGTGGTACGGTACTGGGCCGATGTAATTTTAATTAGGTTACATAATAAATTATTTTTATTTCGTTGGTGTAGGAGATTTAAGAAAGAATATAATATGTTGGGTTTGACAAGACGGTGTTTTTAATGTACATTTTTGAATAATTAAACAGAACTTTTAACTACTCTCTTAATTTAACAGGCAGACAAAATAATGTGCTATTAAAATATGTATGCAATTAGTCATTTCTAAGAAATTTTAAATATAACAATGCTTTTTGGAGCAATTTACTTATTATTTTTGTACCTATATTTACTGATACCGTATTCTAAAAAAATATATGTCATGTATATGCTACAAATTTTTGATATTATTAGATACCCAGCGAACAAATGCAGAACAGCCCTTATATTACTCATACATGTGTAGAACCAAAAACGAAGGGATCTCAAATCAAAGGATTCAATCTGTGGTTAGATCTATATCGAACATGTAGCTTTTGATTGCCAAAGGTCGTTAGCATCATTTATAAATGTTCCATTTGAAACATCACTAAAGAGCAATTAGTTGAACTGGGATTTGAAACGAAATACTTAATTTAATTTGTAAATTCAGAGCATTTAAAAACATTTTATATCAGCTTGATTTTTGCACAGATTCATTTATTAATAAAATATTTGTATTTATCGATGGTTTTTTTTTCATATTATACACTGTAGCATATAATATTAATGACGATTTATTTTTATATATTTACACGTTTTAGTGGATATTTTTATATGCGATGTTCAATAAATTACTTTCATGGTATTATGGGTTCTATTTAATACCTTGACTTATATCCCTCGTTCGTTCATCTTCAAAGATTGAGCTACAAAAACTGTATCGAGATAACTTTTCAGGGAACAACGTTAGGTTATCTATAAAGTTTAACCTCAACAACGTTTCCGTTCTCAGCAAGTTTCAATCTTTCTTGTAAAGTTTTCTGAAACTTTGTATTCAAAAGAAAATTTTGATTTATTACAGTTATTACGTGCTTACAAATCATCACGTCGATATTTGCATTTTTATTTCGACTACGTCCAACGATTAAATTATACAGCAAATAATCTAGAAATAATAATAATATTTTAGGTAAAAGCTTTAACGATACGAATTATTGCGGTAATAAAACGTACCTCTTATTAGTTATCGTTCCCTTGCCATAAATAAATAAGGCCAACATCTACTCGTTTACATATTAATCACTTAGGTACCGCTGGTTAAACAAACTTACCGACAGTTACCAATAGGCCGGCTTACTATCTAACATCTGTCAGCGGCAATATTCGAGTATTATGTGAGATTTTGTTCATAGAAATGGATCCGGTCAATTGCTTGACCATCTGCGTCCGCATCGTGGGGGCACGGAAACTCACGAACATTGCCGAATGTTTATAATCGCGTGGTCACGGTGATTCTCCTCAACTTCATGCGGGCCTGGTACTACAAGGGTTTGCAATGAAAACTAATGTCGATTCGCGTAATGTGGGATTTGTGTTGTCGTGTGTGATGTATGAGCGTAAACTTGTAATAAATCTATCCAATTATACATTTGGATTTAGAAATGTAGGGCGCTCATAAATTGTGGGGGTTAAGTAGTTCCGCTCAAACGATGAATTTGAATGACAGCGATGTTTTGTTGCAAAATAGTTTTAAGTAATTACCACCACGCTTTAAAAATAAAAGAGTTAAGCCATAAGGTACTTCTATCTCATAACAAAATTACAAACAATAAGACACCTGTTTTACGGACCGATCCCGTGCAAACTTCTCACAATATTGCTAATACACTCAACAGCTTCGGCTTAACCAAAACGGATTCTAATCAGGATGCATCATCACGCAACAGGGGTGCGTTGTTTAGGTTTTCAACCCAAATAACGGTGTCAATTAGAGTAACGTCATAATCCCGGTCCCTCTTGTTTGTCCGGTGGGCTTGCCCGGACAAACAACGGCTCGATTAGATTAATATGAGTCCCGGCCACGTTGGGTTTACGATAATTTATAGCATTGTTCATCATGCATGTGGGGTTAGTTCGCTTACCTTTTGGAGTAGATTTTAAAAATGTTGGTTGTTGCTGTTTTCGCGGGTATTATGTTGTTTGAGTTTATGATGGGCTTTTGGGTTTATTTGTTACTTAACTCAGTTATGTTGGTTTACTTCTTATTTTTTTAATACCACAAGAGAGTTTTAATGCTAAACATTTTATCATTTAAAAATTACCAAGCATTAAATTGGACTTAATTTACTAAAGAGAATTTCTTTAATTACGGAATGATAACCATAATTATGATGTCAGAGGAAAATAAGTTTAAATTCAGCGGAGAAATGGGCTTTCAAAGTTTTAGTACTTGAACCGAGGACCGACCGCCAGAACGGTACTCAACGATATTCAAGTTATAATAAGTAGGTAAATTAATACTTTAAATTACTTATTACTTTTTCATAAGCTACTTTTAGGTTTATAAAGAGCTGTTTGTAATAAAAATGGAAGCTTTATAACATTTTTCAGGATTTTCGTAGCAACAGAATTTAATTTATTTCGTTCGTACTTTACAGCTATTTTTATAACGACTGAAGTATTTTTAATACAGAAACTTGATCTAATTTTAAACATTTTTTTCTAATAAACTGATCTAAATCCGTGGGCCATTTACCTAGCTAGGCAATAGAGAAATAGACGTTGATACAAATAGCAGGTAACTAATCGAAATATTTCAACAGAAAACATACCAGACCAAAACCTTCACTCTATCTTCACTCCTTTTTAACAGTACCAAAAAAAAGTCTATAGGTCCAGGCCCAACTAAATTCGCAAAACGATGACTGATAAGAGCGCCTTCGGGCACTCTCAACACAAATTCAATAAAATACATTGAAAGTGCTACCAGCCAAGTCACCAGACAGTCCATTACGTTTAAATTCCATTCTACAGTAAAAATGAAAACAGATAGCACAAATAAAGCCCGCGACAGACGCAGCGATTTGTTATGATTTCAACAAAAATCATTTTTATTTGTCACCAAAACTTTTACAGGAAAAGAACATTTACGGGGGTGCGTCACGTTGCTATCGAATCCGAACTTTGCGTTTGTTTTTGACGTTTCTCTTTATTTATAAACGTGGCGTCTAGACGCGAGACTAGACATCCCCCTATGGCACCCCATACGCCCAATTATTGAATGCTGCAATAAATTGCAGCGCAGGAAAAAGTTTAATCTCCTTTGAGTGATGAGGCACCGCTCCATTTTGACGTAACTTATATAGACACTTGTAATAGAAAGGGTAGATACCACTTCAATATTATATGGAGCAATATTATATTTGGATTCTTTGAGCCGAGGCTGCAAGATTATCCTGTTGTTTTCTGCGTGGTACTTATCTCGGTTTATGATAGCAAACATTTTCGTAGCAGTTTTGTTTTTAATGTTTAATCTTATATCCCATCCAGGATATTGTTCTAAAAGTAAAATACACTGAAAATGAAGCTCTTAGGAGTTCGCTTCGCGTCTAAAGGATTTTAATTACCCAGTTTCAAATGAGTTTCAGTGAGATATTATCTACGTTGAGATTCAGCTACTGTGTAGAATTTTTGGATTGTACGAAGCTTTAATATTAAAATGTTGTTTTTACAAGCTCATGTGAGGGTCCAGGAATTTGAAATTAAAAATTCTAAGCTTTCATTGTAACGGCAGACCTTACGCGGTTGGTTTTATGTTAATGTTGTATTTCGAGCTTGACGTCATAAACGACAGAAATTAACTGTCCCTAAAACTGCTTGAGAAATGTCTACATAAAATATAGACGAATTTTTTAAAACAGCTGCGAAAAGTATGCCTCTGGTACATAGGTGGAGCCAGCCCCGGATCTTCAATTTTGTTTAGGCGGGGCAAAAACTGAAAAATGCCGCCCCGCCTACCTACTAACTAGGTAGGTGTTTATTTTGACCAACGAAAGTCACTTTTTTGGTAGGTAAAGGACTTGAGGACTCCATAAGTATTTTTTTTGCTACTTTTGACTTATACAAGGTAAGATAGCGCAGATTTGACTAATGAAGTCAAGAAGGCTATGTCTGCGTAATATTGCGCGAGCGAAGCGAGCGCGAAATTTTTTGAGTCTACGACACAAAAGTACCTGATTAAGTACATCGCCAAGCAACAAGTAGCCGCGAGCGTAGCGAGCTCGAACTTTTTTAAGTTATTTGTTTGGAGACTCACAAATTAAACTGGGAATCATGTACAAATAAAAAGAAACCGTGATTAGAGCGAGTGCCATTTGTGTACGTTGATTCGGTGGGTCAATAAAAATAATAAACCATCATAAAAAACAGTAGGTACAGAAATTGTTATTTAGCCGCGAGCGTAGCGAGCGAAAATTTTTTCACTTAGTTGGAGGATGTTATGAAAAATAATCAAAATGATCAATTAAACCCTTATCAAACGGGTGTAATTTTATCGAAATTTACTGGTGGTGGGGCGACCCGCGGCGCCCCTGAGACCGAGGCGCCCGGGTTATTCGCACACCCTGCACCATAGGTTAAGACGGCCCTGTAGGTAACTATTATGGTAATCTATGACGTAGGAGTAGGATTTAAAATCAGGCAGTCGCCAGATTTTGCCGCCCACTGAATTTGCCGCCCACTGAATTTGCCGCCCGGGGCATGGGCCCCGGCTTGCCCCCCCCTAGATCCGGGGCTGGGTGGAGCCTAGTTCTTTGATCTTACACTTTTGAAAAGCTTTAACTCTGTGATGAATGTGGTGAGGAACATAGTTTATCATGACGAATTCCTCAGATCGGAGTCAGGTGTTTAAGGCAACATTGAAGTACGTTTGCAGTGGAATGTAGATACACCTACGTGGAAAGTAGGTGTAGTAAAAATAAACTAAGCAGATAAGTACCTAGTATATTCTGTATATTTTGAATTTTGAAATACATCCGAAGAACGACAAATCTTCAGTACAATCCTGCTAATTTCCATGTGGGTGGATTGTGTCAGCCTACTCGTTATTGTAAAGGAGATTATAATTACCGAGACCCACCTATTTAGAAAGCGTAGGCCTTCGCTGACATGTTGGCGTAAATAGAACAGTAATAAGGGCTTTATAATAAATCAATATCAGTAAATTCTATGCTGTAATACGATCCTAAGGTTACAGAGAAAATCATGAACTCTGTATATAGGTTTATAATCTTTTTTTAACATTTTTTTTTGTGTTTTTTTTTTCAGCACTTTGAAAGTACCTAGTTCTTAATTTGATAATTATTAACATAAAGGGGACATTTTGTTTAATAGCCGTTAAATAAAAATCAACACTAGGTACTTACTTTAATTAAAATTATATCAAATCTTACTTTGAACAAGAAGCTTCATAGTTCTAAATAATTCCTTTAATATTTTCTTGAGCATTTCACTGGTCTCCTGAGAAGTCTGAATATTTCTACTATGCAAAGAATATTCTCAGCTTTTTGTACCTTGTTAAATATTTTAATGGCGTTTCTTTAAACAAGTGACTGGAATTGCAAACATAATTTCATTATAGCTAGACCATGTCTTAAAGATTTCACTGCAAGCTTTTAACGAAGATGTTTTTATATAATTATAATTTGCACGGTGCTTTGTGTGGGTTTCATTCACCTTTTCATAACAGTGAAAAATAATTAAAATAATTAAATATTATCTTTGTTTTTCAAAGCTACCTAGCATATATACATATACATATTTTTTTTAATAGCTCAGTGCTAAAATAATCGACTACTATAAGTACTTTGGCAAGGGTAAGCAAGTACTCATCGCAGATTTGCAAGATATATCTTATTGAAGGGTAAGCAGGAACTGCCAACTGCAGCATATACTGAGGCTGTATGTATTTAGGCGTAAGTTTACATAATAATTTACTACCTTTTTTCAATCTCTTGAGAGGCTTATTCTAGGTACGTTGCTACTCTAAGTTAACTGAATTTTTAAAGACTTTTTCAAGTTTTAGCCAATTTTTTTTTTATTATCATAGAGGGCACATTTCACATTCTTTTTTCATTGACAGTTGTTTTTTCTGTTAACTCACAAAAGCTCTCGCATCAAGGTTGTTTTATCACCCTCGCCAAGGGGAACTTGGCACATTGATGGATAGCCCACCGATGTTCGTTGTCAATATTGAAGCTAAATTGATAGAGCACGTATGCACTCGCCAATAATAATTATATTACGTATCTGCGTTTGGGCACAATCTGATTATAGTGTGCTCTAGTAATTAGTGGTCGGTTTAATTAGTTAGATTTTAACGGTTTATTTTGACTTATAATTTTGGTTTAGATGTGTTAATGTAGGCATACAGAAGATTTAGTAATTTATGTAAATAAAATATAGCAATTTTTATTGTTTTTGTACAACTAAAACTAGGTTATAAGAGGTACCTATAAGCTCAACATGGATTAGGTATATAAGCTAGGGTATGATCTCCTAGCCTTAATCAGAAATAAAACGTCAATTCGTATCACAATAACTTCTTGTATTCACTTTTAAAACACAATTTAATATCAATCGTAAGAAAACATAGTTTATCAGTCCACGAAGGAAGCGCATGGGCAGCGCGCGCTCTATCTGTCAAAATCTCTTTTTAGTGTTGTCCTCACAGTAGAGGTAGTGTTGTCCGTATAAAACTAAAATGATTTAGTATACTTCGGTAAATATAGTATAGTTCCTTAATGTATGAAAAGAGAATATAACATACAGAACAATAAATAAGTCACAGGATAATATTAGTCTAACAGGTACTTGGGTTACATTCAGATATATAGATGAAAAAAAGCAATATTAAAAATGTATTCAACGAGTTTTAAAATAGAAAGTGCATTTTTTGCTGTGCACAAAAATATGAAGTGTCTGTTTTTTCGTTTATTTTCGGCCTGAAATGCACAGGAATATTGAATGTTATCTACATATATAAACCTTTCTCCCAGGTCGGGTAGTTAAAACATTCGGTTCAACAATTAATAAGACCCTCGGACGGAGCTAGAAGCCCGTTTACTACAATTTACGTGTGAAGTACTAAATCTGAACTAATCTGCAGCAATTAGACAGAGAACAGCTATTTACTAAATGAGATCTCCTATTCCGGGGATATATTGGTCCTATCATTCTAATTACTAAGACTAGACGAGAGGTTACTAATTAATGTTGATATCCAATTACATTATCTAGAGTAGGTATTCACTTTTTTGGGAGAATATTATTAGACAAATATAAAAAAATGTATACTAATATACTTGTATTTTAAAAATAAGGAAGGACAAAAAACTGTTTAAAAATCAATTTGTTTGTACGCTTACAGGCAAAAACGACTCCGATACTTATCCAAAAACGAGTTTCGCAAACTAATTTCAAACGGGGGATCACTTACACAAGCTATATTAAACATATCCTTTTAAATACGATCCCTAATTAAAAAGGGGCATCGACAGCCATCTTTTTAGGGGTGTATTTTTTCGTAATGACAACTTGTATCGGAAATGAGTCGACCTGTATTACTTTCCATTGTGTTTAGGGCTGTGCCCCGTTAGTAATCCGTATCATCTGCTACTGGGGCAATTATATGAAAGGGAAGTTGTTCGAAGCGTGCGTAAGCTGCCCCGTGAACGGCCCTAATTGTTGCTGCGATAACCAATATGGGCTTAGAGAGTAGGGTGACTACGATACCAAATTGAATTATTATAGGTATCTGATGCGAAATCCCAGAATTCGTAATTGCTTATACCAACAAGGTAAATTACAAAATTCCAGTTGATATTTGGTTACAATTTATTGCAAGACAGTGATATTAAATTTTTCTAGATTAATTCAGTCATGTTCCTCATTTAGAGCTTGAGCTGTTAATATCCGCCGACGACAAGCCTGTCAAGCAGTATGATAAATGACCCTTGTAATGATAAAACATCTACGTAATTAGAAGATTTTTCCTTTAATATTATGCTTGCTTAATCATGTTTTACGATCTCATACTTACTTTCGAGATTTTAGGAGTGTACCTACCATACAAGTCCACTTCATTTGGCTCGGCTGTCCCGGCAGATAGAGCACGCACGGGCCCCCTACAGAGAATGTCAGTGAAATATAAATTATAACAGGGCAGGGTGCGTCATTGTGTCCTTCGCTTCACGCATAGACCACAGAGATTGACTGCACCCCGCGGATCAAGCGTGACGCATTGCTTTTGCGAAATAGTGCTGCTAACTGCGTCACGGCTCATGAAAAGTCGATAGGTTCTATGGCATTCAATAAATTTTGTTCTCCTTGGCTGGTTGGCATTACATGTTTATAAAACATTTTAGTTTTAGATTTGGTATTTCTTTTGTCTGTGTGTCTGTTGTTATGAAACATAATCCTATTGTGTATTGTGTAGGATATGTAATTTATTGTATCGATTTGTATCGCATTAAGATGAAAAATAAGAATTTACGCTTAAGAATTTAGCCTAGTTAATATCAAATTCTTATATTTTTTTTAGCTAGGTTAAATAAAACTACTTTTACGGATTCTATCGCGGTTTAATTAATATTATTTGCCTATAGTTATTTTTTACATTACATAGGTTTCAATTATCTAGTTCAACAACTTCAACAGGTAATCCAAAAATAATGACTCTCACTACGGTATATTCGATAAAAATTTAAATCGGCAAGCGTAACAAAGCCCATCACTATTGTTAATACGCTACTAAGTGTTGTTGCACAACATTTGCGTCATTGTCCGCAAACTACGGGCCCCACCGCATCCCCTCACTAAACATTACATTGTTATAAGAATACCGATTAAAAAGCATAGCATTTTGTACCATTCCAGTAACAAGAATAAATCATGTTTCTTTGTCGACAAATTTTTTGGGCGTCCCTATTTTAATAGCTCTATTTAAAACGCAAATTAATATTAATGAACCGTGGAATAATATAAATTTTCACCTTTATAACTTCTTTAGAAATTAAAATTAGGAATGTCATGTAATGCAGCGCTTTTATTTTATTTTATTTTTTTATTAATTTCCTGGTTTTTGACAACTCTAATCTTTGACTTTCATTTATTATTCTTCAATCGGAATGCGTCTAATTCAGAGTTGTAAGAAATGATAGACAGAAATATTTTCAATACATTTATTTTCATATAAAAATGCGCTTCTCATGTTGTCGACACCCGGCCACTATAAGCTGACAGACATACGAACATACGATTAACATTGAAGCTTGTACACAAGGAAGCAGACGACTAAACGTTCAAGTTTCAGTTTGTTTGCAATTTGTTCGATAAAATAACTAATCTGATTGCCTTGAATTGTGTCTATTGAGGCAGACTAGTCGCTATTTAATGGATAAATTGATATCGATTGTCCGATTTATCCAGTTCAATAAGTTTCGGACTTGTTATTACAGTTTGACGAGACTTTGGTCACCAGTTCTGAGTCATAACTAGATTATAAGTTTTGGAAACTTCTCGAAATAACAGATCGTCAACCTGTAATATCAAACGCCTAACAATCGGCAAAGGTTATCATTTAAAACCGTTTATTCTCCATTTAGTTCATAAATTCACTTTGTTATTGAAGGCGCTGTATGAAGTTTTAAAACACTTTTAGATTTTTAGGTACAAGATGTAGATAAATACTATCAATAATAATAAAAATATCTTAAGTATATGAAGCGGTTATAAAAACATGTTTTCGACTCAATTTGAATTTACTGCTAAATTGCCTGATCACTTTAAAATTGGATGACAAAACTCTTTTTCTAATTTAGCAGTCTAATTCAAATGACCACAATACACATGAAAAACAGAAGTATAATAAACTCTTAAAGCTAAGAAGTAGCCTATTAAAACTAATATCGAGATCGAAATATAAAAATATGTGTAGATAAGTATAAAGTGTATCAAAGTGTTAAGTACTGAGTCTGCATTGTGATGGTTGCGTTTGTGATCGAGATTTTCACAAAAACCTTCTACTTTTTATGTGTATTGTGCTGTAACATACCTAAATCATTACAATAAGTAGGAATATCTAAAACCTTAAATCATCTAACAGGTATACATTACCTAACTAACGATTTGTTTATAAAATTAAACATGACATCTAGGTGGCTTATACTGACATAAGCAAGCGTCAAGATTGTCTCATACAATCGTATTATCATTATTCAATAACAGTTATATCATTTTCATTATGAGATTGTACCGTCATAAGACGTTGAAAACAGTATAGAATTATTTACAGTCTTAACTATTTATTTACAAAGCCTATTCAATAACTTACATCTATAGTTTCAGATTTTTCGCTAAAATTAAAGGCAACGCACTTAATGAACTAAAACAAAAACAATTCGGCATATTGTAGTGTTAATAAACTATTTTTCAATTTGATTGTATGATAATATCATATTGGTTCAGTGTTATGTGATGGCTTATGATAAAATTAAGTACTTACTAAAAATCTATAAACAAGAAGATAGAATATGAAGAAAATATAAAAATAATTGTCTTTTAAATAGAGAAACAGTATGTGTATGAATTAATTTTAAAAAATATTGTGACGTGTATTATTACATATACATTATCCTATATACACTAAAGTATAATACCCTCATTATAGAAATACACTAAAAGGCACATTTCGTACCTCTTGAAGCAGCTGTAACTTTCAAGAATTTTATAAAGTGCGGAATCCTATAAAGTTCTATTGATAAAGACAAAAATGCCTTCGACGACAGATCCTAAGAAAATTGTATAAAATATTTTTGCGTGATTATATATAGATGTTATAAAAATATATATAGTAGAGTACCTAATATGTGATGATAAGTAAAGTTGAGATAGTAAAGCTGAATACTTAAGTAAACTTTTGGCAGTTTAAAATACTGGTCGCGCTCACATAAACACAAGCATATCGAATGTAACACCAAGTTTTGACGATTAAACATTCACAATCATAATCATTTAATACATAGTGACTTAGGTACCTAGACGGCGGAGTTCTTGCCTATGATTGGTCCTCCGCTAGTGGCGTATACTCTGTGACCGTCGAATTCCACTGAAGAGTTCCTTTTGATGGCATCATCGCTCGTATCCTTGAGAGGTTCCTTTTCGTCCCTGTGACAGAAAACAGATTAGATATGGCTCACCTTAATAATATTAATTAGGCTTTATTTACAGCACGTCATTTTGTTAAACGTTGCATTTTTCAATTCACTTCTGAATTCGACATAATGTATTTAATATGTTCCATATAATGCAACGTTCAACGATGACCAAACAAAACTACGCATGATGGATGTTGTTGTGAAAGATAAGATACAAAGATGTGGTGATATGATTGAAGGTAAATAAAGCGAACACAACATTAAGCCGAGAATTAATGCAGAATATAATTTGGCAGACACTGCAATCACGAAACACAAGGCACAAACAAAAACTGTTAATAAGGACAAAGTTGAATGTCTTACACTGGCGTGGTTGGTACATAGCTACACGTGGTTGATATGAGGCAGCATTGGGAAATACAAATAATATTTATTAGTGGATTGTGCAAATAGACAAACATGTAAAAGTCAAACTATGAAAACCCGTGACAAGAGTGCTTGGGGAAGAGTTAACATAAGGTAATGTTGGGATTAAACAAATAAACTCCAAAAGAAATAAGAACGAAAAACTGTCGTAAGAGATGTTCCAGTTTAACAGAACTTGACCGAAATTCTCGAGTATAAGACCTGGCACCTGCTTCCAAATACAAATATACAACTGCTGCTATAAATTAGTTACCTTCAAAAAGCGGCACTGTACACTACTTCACAACTACAACACTTGAACAGTCTTCAATCAAAAGCGTTACTGTTTCTATAATCATCTCCATAGCTATGTACAAAAGGCAAATCGCGAAGCTTTCCGTTCTTGATATTTACAAATTGCTCAGCCCCAGCGAAAAGTTTCATACATACGAGTACATCATCCCCTTTATTAAAAAGTTAATTGTCCGTTCAAACCAAATCATCGTTCGGTTCGGGATATGTCCTCCTCACGAGGGCCGAACCATATGATCCGCACAAACAAAGCATGCAGGCAGTCTCAAGGTTTCGTATGGCTATTGTGTGGTGCCTTACGTAGGGGTCGGCACGAGCTTGACCGGCGGCGGCAGGGGCGCGGGGGAGGGCGGCGCGCGCGGCTTCGTGCTGCAATAAGGGAGCGGGAAGCGCCAACCGTACAGACTAGCGGGCAGAAACATCTCTCATCGACACTAACACTTAACATGGAACACGGGACACTAAGGACAGGCTTTGACACAATTAACATAAGGAGAAATACATATAGATAGGTAAATTATTAAAGACAATGGAAGACTGGAGTGTAACGGTTATGATGTCGATGAAGTGCTGTCTGATGAACTGTTTGTTTTAGACACTTTTATTAATATTGTTACGAATATTCTTGAAGAAACGTTAAAAATTATTTGAACTTTACCTTCCCAACTTGGCTTCGTCGTCGTTATGTTTCTTGCCGCGTTTGCCACAAAGAGTCGCAATGACTCCTTGCCGTCTGAAGCACAGGAGAAGGAGGTCCACGATAAGAAGACAGATGAAAACTCCAGCCAGTGCCAGTCCAATTATCGAGCCACTAGACAAGAGCTGAGGTGGTGCGAACCCAGATCGTTCAACGCCTGTCAAAATAACATTGCTTCGATATATTATTTGAAGTACATTTAAGAGCAGTAGAAGCAAGATACCAGTTTGCTATAAAGGATAAAGCCAAAATGTGAATTTCAAATTACGTGGCAAATGTATCTACTGCTCTTGTTATTGTTAGTTTATGCATCATGTCACAGAAGCTGAAGATGTTAGATGACATGGAAGTGATTGTAATCAATGCAGCTTTAGCTGTTGTGTACTTGAAAGTTTGTGTTTTAAAGAAGTCGTACACAGCCATACAGACATTCATTGCAATCAGTAGTTGGTGACAAACAGGGAGTGCTTTCAGATACAGAAATCGTGCACCCAATCACCGGCAACTATTCTATCATTGTAAGACTCATCGGATATTTTGGAAGAAAGCTCTCCGCTAGAATGAAATGGGGTTTGAATGAAAAATGAAAGATGACGAATGATAGAAACGAAAGATGATGATGCATAAAACGATAACCTTAAAATTAATTATAATAATGTAATAATCATTAGAAAGAAAAGTTGTCAAGATGCAAACATTCCAAATGATTCTGTTTATCGCAAAATAAATGTTCAAACCCCATGACAAGTATTTTTTCTATTTAAGCAGTATCTGTATCTAATTTAAACGTATGATAATAATAATAATATAAATTTGGAACAATAAACTGTTTAAAAACAAATAAATATTGGATGGAACTCTATTAACCATCACCTCAGTACACATTTAGTTTAATTTTAGGAAAATATAATCATCGTTGTTTGAAAAACTTTGAATAACGATCCATTTGAGGTACATAAAACTTTTTTGATTCTTGTAGTTTTTCAAGCAACAACTTTTTTATCAACATCTAATGAGATATCCTAAAACCTGATGAAACTGCCAGTGGAAGTAGATTCGACAATCATATGCTCCGGTCACAACGGTCTGACCAGAAGCAGTGTGTTGGCAGTTCCATAGATTACACCATCCATGCTTGGAAAAATAAACCGCACGACTAGGGTAAACTTTAAAATCCAAAAATAAACTCTATAAACATTGTCATCTATCATGACTACTAATATAATTAAAATGATTAAGACTGAAAATATATTTAAAATAGGAATTGGTATAATGTTGAGTCGACAATGTTCGGACCATGCTATCGGGACAATGTGAATTAATCAGCGTTTGAAGGGTGTACATGAAGATCATGCAATAGTAATTAGTACATTCCAAAGGAAACTAGCAGCAGGATTATTAACTATTAAAAATATCATATTAAGTAAAATTATATTTACCCAAATTTCAGTCAGGGCGACACAAACACACTTGTGTAACGATCAACATTCATAAGGGTTAATGGATTTCTTGATAAGCATCTTGACAGCTTTCTTTTTGATCTCTTATTACTCAGTTAATCATTAGTTTTATGGGGTACATTAAGGGATGAGGGTTATGCTAATTTCATGGAACTTGGTGATGGTAGTTACATTTAGAAAATGAATGAAGTTTTTCCATGACACCAATACCTTCTACTGATAACGGCTAGTACTTATTTACAGCTAAGTAATTAGGAACTTCATTCATTTTATGCACTATACAGAAAACTACAAATGGCATACTTTGTTTTGAAAACATTTATTATTTTTCACATTGGTCATATTTTCACCTAAACAGATCACAATTCGAACTCCTCGCAATGCTAGTGGAACCATTATATTTTCAACCGTCAATAAATCAACATTCATATTCCGTTCGAACTCCATGTTATCATTAAGATGGACGATTTCTTTTCCCACCTTTATTCTATATCAAAAAGACAAAATAGTCATCAAAAATTCGTACACAAATCTTATGAATTCTTATACAACTTTCTATGTTAAAATGTAATGGATGCCTTAATTTTTGGCATTTCTTTCTTAATTAACACTATATTACGATTTTATACTTTGGCAGTGTTAATTTATTAGCCGTTAATTACCTACGTTAGATTATATTCAGCTTTTAAATTAAGTATGGAATGAAAATCTCAGTATAATTCAAAACGCCATTCCGAAATTTGATCAAATCATATTAAACTTTTAATTATTTAATAGTAGAGACACACAATCGGAATCACTAAACTTCAGAAATCATTTGATGATATTTTCCAACACAAACAACATTTACAATTATTTACACATCAACAAATTGCATTATCACAACAAGTATTTTCCCTAAATAACAACAGTCGTCTTTGGACTTGCTTAATTTAGATGATTATTTAGATTTTAACTATTAGTTTATATTATGTAAAACATTATAAATATAATCGTCGCTAGGACATCCGTTTTAGTGTGAGCCCATCTGAAATGACTTGGACATCCATTTGGGTTACCTAGAAAATATTTTATTATGATAAATACGTATACTTTAATACGGCAAATAAAAAAATCTACAGTATGAAATCAACAAATAAATAAATAGGCAATTCAAACTTACCACTGGTAATAAATTAACACCAACATAATATAAAATCGTCAATATGTAAAACTATAAAAGTACTTTATAATTAAATTCAAATTATAATTGTACTCAAATACTAAAAGTAATTTTTAAAATAATAATATAAAAATTATAGAAAATGCATGCCAAAATACAACAATTTCACACACTCCTCACAGTCAATTGATATTTGCAATATTTTTAAAAGTATTTGTACATTTTACAAAATATGTTAATTTTATTTTTTAAGGCAAGATTTTACAATAAAATTAAAATATGAATGATAATTAGTAAAAAAAACCATTCAGAAAATGAAGAAAAATAAATAACACAAAACTGGTTAACAAGCGGATGACTTAATACTATGAATAAATTGTACTTGATCGAAGAAAAGCAAAAAAACATAGAACCACTGGAGACACATGACAGGTAAATAAATTCGTTGTAAAATAATACTTTACAGGAGCACGACAAAATAAATAAAGTTAAATGCGCACAAAACACTAGTTCGAGGTCTGAGTTCACAAAACCAAACACAAAACAAAGGTGAGGAGGCTGAAGAAAGAGTAGGTCGTTGCTTGCGAATTGTATATTGATTCTGAGGCGGTGTAAACGTCGTAGAAGCCAGCCCTTACGGGAACTTCATTAGTCTCCGGATTGTACTCACCGAGAGCCGTTTGGACGTAAAGTTGTGCAGGCAGGGAATATCCGAGGACGTTGTGTGCCCGAACGTGCATTCGGTACCGCGTGTCTGGGTGGAGACCACGTACTTCGTAACTGATTGCCTCGAGGGACTTTAGCTCCTCAATGACGCATTGAGATTCAGATGCGATGCGCCATTCTCCACTTACTTTCAGCACCTAAATAAAATTCAGAATGTTTTACTACTATCTACGGATTTTGGACCGTTTTTCTTAAACGATAACAGGATTTACCAAACGTTTATCCTAAGAGAATATTATAGGCAAAAGAAAGACGATCATGTAATAAGTTTATCCTATTCTGCGTGATATGAAAAGCGAAATAAATCACCGAAACAAATCTATTGAAAGCGTATGTATTGTGTGGGGAAATAGGAATATTATAAATATTATGTTACAGCACAATAAAAAAGAAACTTACGGGGCAGTAGCTGATCTCATACATATCGATGGGTTCGCCATTGTTGGCGGGTACGCGCCATCTCAGCTCATATCTATCTGCGTATTTACCATGAATAAGCGATTCTGGGCTTTCATTTTCCCACCATTTTGGTTGCTCTGGCGGCGATCTAAAAAGTAAGCCTATTGTTAATGCGATGATAAATGTTGATATTGTGATTTATTTCATGCGAAAATATTTTCAGTCGATTGCGTACAGAAAAGACAGGGTTATATTTATAACTAGAGCATTCAATGAGAATTGTTTGAATGCCTTTCCATCATTAAGATTCCGTAAGCACGTATTAGAACAATTGGATTGTACGCAAAGTAAATATCTAGGCATTCTCGAGACGACAGGCATCTTAATTCAGAGTCTGATTGAATCCTAAATATGGAACGTAGTAATGGTACTCAAGAAATGTTGATGAATCGTTCTACAAATTAGGTTAAAGGAAATAGAACCTTACCTCCTAGGCATAATGACTGTAATCGGGGCACCCCAGCTGCCGGGGCCGACGCGGTTCACGGCAGCGAATCGAAAATCATAAGTGAACATCGGCCTCAAATTCTCCACAATGTACGGCGAATTGGCAGACCAAGTCCTGTTTTGGGAGAGATTCCAATCGAAATTGCCATTTTCCTTGTATTGGGCTGTGTAGGCCAATATTGGTGGGCCCATATCTTCAGCTGGCCCCACAATATTGAATGATACTGATGTCGCTGTTATTGTTTCTTGTTTCGCCTGAGAAATAAAAGGGACTCCATATCAATCACAAGTGAATAAGTACATAAAATGCTGGATAAGGCGTAGCAGTCGTCACTATATATATCTCAACAGCAAACATTTAATATTTACTTAATACTTCTATTTGCCATCCTTAAGAGACAATTTTTTTTTCTTCAAAGTCTTCCAAAATAAAATACCTTCACCCATAAAAGGTACCTCACAAAACTTTCAAGGCAAAGTCTCAAACATTCAGTTAATCACTGGTCAATCTTTGCAATTACTGCCGAAGCAATCAGGCTGTAATTACGAATTAACTTACTTGAACAACGGGCCCCGGTGGGAAAGCCTCTCTGAACTGAATGATGTGTTCGGCTTCACCCAGCGTGTTGGTGGCAATGCATTTGTAAACGCCGTATAGACCTCGGTCAGTTGGTGTGATGATGATGTAGCTGGACGGACCTGAGCCGTAGATCTTCACTTGGGGAGTTTCTACCAAGTCTGTATCACGGAACCTAAGTAAAATAATTTAAGTATTACGTTAGGAAATTGTTGGCATTGCTTTAAAATTACTCTCTGTAGCATAGCAAATGTGTACTCCACTTTTTGTAAAAAAGGCAAAAAATGCAATATACATAAAAGTGTTAACTTTGATCGTATAAATAACGAAACATGTTCAAATTACCTACATCTACCTACTTATGTAAAGGAAAGGTACATAATTCAATTTCAATAAAACACTCGCCCAAATCGGGGAGAACTAAGTGAATTGTCTGCATTAGTTTCCTTTGTTTTAACGCACTTACCTCCATTTAATGGTAGCATTCGGGATACTCTCCGCCGTACAACTTAAATTAGCGGGACGGCTGTTCCAACTCCAGATAGGGACTGTCGGCATGTGTTCGAAAGTCGGCTTGAAGTGAACTGTTAAATGTCCATTCTTTCTTGCCTCACCGCCTAAAGAAATGGGAGAAGAAAAAGGAGTTAAAATGAATTTGAGAAATTACAATTTTGACATAGTAATCGCTCTAGGAAAAGTAGAAACAAAAAATATATACTTTTAAATGTTCCGTTTAAATATGAATAGAAATACTCTGTTACTTACCGGCGTTTTCAGCGAAACATTCATAAAGGCCATCGTCAGTTCTATTCAATTTAGTGATCGTGATAACTCCACTAGACTCCATCTGGTCGCCAGTCTGTCGACTGCTCGTTTCGATCGTAATCCTGCAAAAACGCCTTATTTAACAAACTTTCCAACGATCTATAAAAACAAATGTTGTCTGTATTTAAAAATAAACTTTTATTTCATAAGCTTAGCAGTTCACAAAAAAAGTTTTATTTTGCTTAATATTCTCCCTGTAAAGACTTTATGGAAAGGGGTTTTTGTTTAAAAAGTTTTATAATAGCTTGAATTTACTTCCGCTTTTTATGAAAATTCTCATTTTGTAATAAACTTGCTACTTTATTGTTGGTAGCCCTATTGTACCACCTGTGTTAATGAACATAGTAAAACAGCATTGTTATAGCCAATTGTCTTACCTGCCGTCGTCGTTAGGTCCATTCAGGAAGCGGTCAGGGTTGCTCAATTTGCGGAAACTAATGCGGGGCGCGGGCCGGCCGGTCGCCTTACATTCTAATCTACCCTCTTGCTTCTCTGGGGCGGTTGTGTTGAATAGTTCAAATATTCTAGGCTTGACCAGCACTTCTACTTCGATTTCTGTTTCGTTTTGCCCAGCTTGGTTAACAGCACTGCAGATGTATTTACCGTAATCACCGGCTTCAACGCGATCAATGGTTAGAAGTCCAGTATTTTCATTGACGCTGAACCGAGAGGTACTTGCTAAGTTCTAAAAATAACATTTCGATATTAGTTTTTCATTTGGTACTATGCCCTTAAAAATAAAATATGGTAACATAAATATTTTTTAATTAACTTTTGATGTTTACCTCGCGTGTTGAAGCTTTGATCCAAGAATAAGTAGGAAGTGGTTTTCCTCTCGCTTTACATGAAATAGCCGCACTTTCACCTTCCTTGATTTCGACTCTCGGTTCCCTTTCCTCCATTTCTGGTGCGGTGTAAACCTGTAACATAGTTATTGTTAATTATCTCAGTCTTTTTAGAGATACATTGTACTATAACTACTCTAATATTCACTTACTTCAAGTTTGATGTTTCTCTCAGCTAATTCACCAGTTTGAATGACCACAGCACGACAGGTATAAGTTCCATCATCACTTTCTTCTACGCCTTTGATCATTAGTCCATTTGCGTGAATAACATATCTATCACCAGTTACAACCTAAACAATAAAATAATCTTTAAAATGATCTGTATATCTAATAACATTGGTAGGTAATGTATTATTTGTTTTGTTACTTACAGGATTGCCTTCCTTGAACCAATCAACTGATGGTGCGGGCTCAGCTGTTACTTCACACATGATTTTGAAATCTTTTCCCTTTGTGGCGTATTGATTTTCATTGGCGTTTGTCCAAGTGATTGCAACTAAAATATTAAACAAATCTCATTAATATCAAATTCGTTATGTCGAACCAAAAATATTGCATCTTTTCAACTTAAACTAACAAATAGTACAGCATCATTAACAGATTCTACAGAGTACATGCACACAAAATAGCCGAACTTTTTTCTTTCAGATTCAAACCCAGATTCACACCTCCTTGAACGTAACAACGGCAATACAACACAATAAGGTTATAAAGTACTCACTGAACGTATCCAATACGACACTGGCGCTCAAAGGCATGTTAGTGTAAGTGGCGACACAGGTGTAGTTGCCAGCCATGGCGGTGGTGATCGACGATATGTATAAGAGCTGCAGCTGCTTTGCCGGCATCGGTTCTGTGTAGATCTCGGGTCGGGTGCCGGCTCTGTATTTGAGGAATGGTTGAGAGTTACTCTATTGTATGTATATAAAAAAGAAAATCGGATCACAGAATGATAGTTTTGTTTTTCATAGACCGGATAGTCATTATAAAGATGATTTTAAGTTCATAATTTTGTAGAATCATAGTTTTTAATGTGAAATTCTAATTAATCCTTAAAATACTTTACCAAGCGGTAAAATCGAATCGTATCGAATGGGAAGCGGGAAAGACCTAATTCATCCATCTTTGCAAAAAATATTCTTCTTTATTTACTTTTACGCAACGCCTATATTCGGCAACATTTATTAAAATCCTGTCTATTTATATATTAGTTTACTCGTCATATCCTCTTCAACTACGAATCAGTTGAATTCTCTATAAGTTTTTTTTTTATCTAGTTGAACTTCAGGTACTTACGCGGCCTCATTAATGACGAATCCTTTAGGGTCCTTCCATTGGGGTTGTGTAACGAGCGCCGGGTCCGGAGCGTCCACTTGACATGTGAGTACCACTGACTTGCCCACTGCTACCGTCTGCTGCTTCTGCATCGGGAATATCCTTAGGGTCTGTGCTGAACATCCTGAGAAAGAAAACAAATATGTTAGAACCATAATGTTGAAATTACGCCAAATAAAATTGGGAACAGAGCAAGAAGAAGAAGAATTTTGAAACTATCAAGTGACAATAATATTTAAAGTATTTGTAAAATAATATATTCCCTTTCTCAATTTACGTGAAAGAATTTGCAATGCAAAACATACATAATTATCATCACCAAATGCAAAATAAACACACGTCTGAAGACCCGCTTCGTTGCAGAAGCATAACTCTTTAATTAAGTTAACCGCAATTTATTCGGAGCACGTGACGATGATACTTATTAGAGGTCTTTATATAGCGTCCCTCAGTGACCTCCTAGTTAATTACAAGCCCATACACCCCATGGATAACCCAGAACTTATAATGCAAGTTTAGTCAAGTTCTTTGCAAGTTCTGCTAATGAAGTTGTTAAGTGAGTCGATAGAAAGTCAATCTCGATAGTTTGATTAATATGGAATAGTTTATCGTAATTGCATCTTGGAAGTTATCAATCAGAAAGTATTTATAATTTCTCGACAAAGTTACTAAGAATAATACAGTGAAATGCCTCGATGGTTTTTCTAGTTCCATCTGCATCTTTGTAATAGTTATAGTTGTGTGGATCGCTATCTCGCCGTATATCCGAGGCATCAACTGAAGTGTTGTCAAGTCTATTCATGTGGGCACGTCTCGTTATGGCAGGGATTTTGAGCCGCAGCCTCTCGGTTCACGCTCAGAATTTATTTTTAGGGTCATCCTCGAAAATATTGGTAAGGGACGCGAAGTCACTTTTGGGCACGCGACATATTGAGATGTTCGAGTTTTTGTTTTTTAGGGGAAACTGTTCTTTTAAGTTTAAGATAATGCTGAACTGTGCTTCTGACTAAACTTTGTTTTCATTTTGAACCAGTTCAAACTGGTTATTCATAAGGTAAGCCCAAATAATACGTAAACTAATGATGTATTACCTGAACTACCAATTTCAAAACTTTCCTAAACAACAGATTACATTGTATCATGCCGGTAAATAACAATATAAATTACCCAAGCATAGACAACATACACAAAGTTTCGGTACAAAAACCTACACGTAAGAGTTCAGAATTAGAAATTAATTAAAACTTTTGGAATTAAAATTTACGCGGTGTGTTGTTAGCGGGATTTCATTAATATTTATTAATGTTTGATTTTGTGAGGTAATTAAAATTAGAACTGCCAAAACAATTTTCGCTTATAACGTTGACCGGCTTGATAGATGTATAAACCTGTAGTTTTGGTACTAATTCATCAAAAACTTAATTGGAAATACATCAGAGTAAGTAATATAAAATATATAGGTATTGAAATTCTACGTCTACTAGTGTGTTGTGTAAAATAATGTGGATAGCATAGATGTACATACCAACCTATTTCTTTAAAGCTGTACATCAGTTTATATCCTTACTTACCTTCACAATCCTTATCATAAATAGGCAAGTCAACAACATGCAGCACGTAGGCAACATCAAAAAAGGCTGAATCTGATGTATCGATACATGTAGGTTTCGCTCAGTAGGCGGGAGACGCATAGAATTTTTTACCAAGTATTTAGGTATGCGGCTCGCGTACCGACCCTTCGTTTTATCTTTTGAGTTTGCCAACAACTGCGTCGGTTGCATTTTATACGATACAACGTAGAAATTCTATTGCATTTCCTATGTTTTTAGATCACATCGTGTATGTTAAAAGCGGCTGTCTAGATATTTGTCTAGATATTTGTTGGTTTAGTAGTAGTACAATTAGCAATAACCATAAATTGAATAAGGCTTAGTGGATATAGTGTAATTGTAATTCCTTCTCAGACATTCTGATAATGTTAATATGAGCAATATCGTCAATATGTTATAGCGAGTCACCTGTAGAACCTATATGAACCTATGTAGGTATAAGAGGTATTTAGGCTTTAAGAAAACCCTTGTGGTAGGGATTATTTTCAGTTTTGACTTAATTCTGAATTATTAAAATATCGTCCCCAATTTAAGTTAAAGCAAATTATAATTCCGAATCTCGAAAGTAATTTTGAAACCAAATTCTCTTTTGTACATTAATCTTACTAAATTACAATACTTGACAAGGTTTCCGCAAAAAATAAAAATTGTTCTGAAAAATCGGCTTGGATTTATAAAAATACATTTTTACTGAATTGAGTTTTTATGTGAAAAAATTAGTTACGCGACCTCTTGTAGATTGGGTGAGGGAATTTGTATTGAATCCCATGTGAATATGTGAGGCATTGCGGGGGAGTCTTTCAACCTACCTACTTATTCTTTGTGACGGTTATTCTTGAGTAAAAATAATGTTACTTGTTTAACTTGAAATAAATAGCATAGAAGATACTATCCAAGTAAACGGAACTAGCGACGTAAGCTCGTATAAGGTGTCTCTCAAAAATATTTGATTTCCCAAATCTATGTTTAGGAACATGCAATAATATAATGTAAAGGATTATAATGGTGTCAGTTGTTGCACCCCACCTAGGAACTACTTACTGCAATAAGTATGAAACTTTACCGACTCCGTCTAAAAGTTCCACAACGGGAACAGCTGCTACATTTTATTCTTTTCATGAACGAGGAAAAACTTAAAGTACTTAGTATCTATGCATACAACATAGCAGCCGCATTACTTATAGTAGTTTTAACATTTACATAAAAAATCTAGCGAAAAGAATTTCCCGTTGTATAAAATGCAAAGTGAAATAGTATATCATTACATTAAAATAACAAAGGTACATTATTCTTTGGTCCCCCGTGTGCCATTCCGCGAAACAACCGTACCTGCATGACGTAATGTAGGAAGTGCCGTATCAAATGCTTACCATGAATTTTACAGTTTATATCTTTGAGGCATCACCGAAATTTCATCAACTAGCATAGGGGAGATAGGGGACATTCGACAACGAGGGGCCAAGTGAAATAAGCGAGCGCGGGATTAAAGGGTTTGCGGAAAATTTGTGTGCTTCATAACAACCCTGCGTCCCCAAGCGGTTTTGTATTACCAATTATTTTCATTTAATTCATAACAAGCTGCTTGGATGGATTTGTCTGTACCGCAAACTCATTAATAACAAAGAGTTATCCTTAAAATGTCTCGTGTAAGCATAATAACTAATTATAATTAATTGCCACATTAATCTCTCTAAAATTGTGTGTAGTCAAGATAGTAATCTTCCACTAATTAAAATATAAACATACACATGTTCACCAACTCGGTTATACAAACATTATCATGATCACAAGCGGTTAAATAAATAAACGTCCCCAAATTATTTCCGCTATAAAACCTCTCAGACCGTAAATTTAAAAGTTGGAAACATATTTTCACCGATGGTCGTCCCTCAATTTCACCTCTGACTTTTAGAATAATAGGCAAACAGCAATACGGAGATGTGAAACGAACCGTCACAGTTTCAGGTCTGCCGGAGACGTCCCTCGACCGCCGCCTCCCATTGGAAATCAGATTCAAGACCGGGTCGGGTTCACAATTTAGAAACAAAAGACTGACTACGTACAAGCATCGTAGGGGTATTGTGATTAATCGCTTAGGCATTATTTCCTAATTAAGCCCACCTTCCCCTTGCGATGAATGCCTCGCCCGAGGGAGTGTCTGCGAACTTGAAACAAATACAAATGGGCCGACTTCAACTGAGAAAATCGGAAAATCTGTTGAATTAACGCTGAACGCAAATTAGAAGGGTGGAGTTATTTCTATAATAAATAGCAGCGAGAATTCCTCTGCAAATAACTTCGAATTGTAATCCATACTGCAAATTATCTGAAACCTTTCTCAGAAGGGTTTCAGGAACGTTTGAGTGTAACACGTTTAGGGTCTATAATTGAGTTGTAATCCTACCAGATATGTATTAACAACACAAACTGATTGGAGGATGCGAACACCTATAACTCGATCATTCTCACCGCGTACACATAAAATATGTATGTGCACTTCGACAAGCAACTTCACCCCATTTGACATGTGACTCGGTCTCTACTGAAAAGCACGTAATTGAGGGAAATGAGATAAATTACTCTTGCGGATTGTTTGAGCTACGAAAGGGGAGACGAACATCCCAAGCAGACCCTCGTTCGTGACTCATGTAGCACAACATTTGATGAAACCATAAGTCACACGAGAACGACAACACTGAGACTAATATACAATATCGTACATTGATAAGGTTTGTTCCCTCTACTTTATTAACCCCAAATAAAATCGTGATAGCCTTCCTCACATCTTGATTTTAATGTATTTTATTGAGCCGTTTGCTGTTCCATGTATCCCTTCCATCGCTGACCCAGGTGTTTCAGTTCTTAGGATTACCGTTAACATTCCCATTACGAGTAAAGAAAAGCATTACAACCGTTACAATAAATTTTCATCGTTAAAGCCTTGCTAAACTCAGCGTACATTCGTATTCCCCCCGAGCCTGGCGTCATTATCAGTTTAGCGTGAGGGCTCTTGCTCCAAAAAGAATATAAAAAGAGCCGATCTCAAAAATTCGCCTAACGCAGGGGCGTAACGAAGTGTAGCCCACTTAAAACAATAGCTAAATACGAGGGTCGGATGCTACCTACACCGAGCTTCCCATACTTAAAACTGTTCGAGACCACTCAATATGTGCTGAATTCGTAGAATTTTTATGGAGATTTTTGGACTCCTTTATTGCTTCGGATATTTATGGCGTCCCATGGGCTCAGTAAATTTGGGCTACAATTTTAAAATAACCCACAGTAGTAAATTGTCTTTCTGTAAATATAAAAACAAACATTTATTTCGGGAATCCCTTTTTCGACGAAACTAAACAAACAACAACGTTGATAAAGGAAATTCCTAGACTAATCAATGTTTATTTGCCAATAGGCCACCCTTTGGAACGAAGAATAGCCAGAAAATTGATCCGATTTCACCCCGGTCGCCCCTCAGCGGAGCATTAATTACTGGTTGGTGCCTGCTGGGCCCCTTGAAGCCTGCTCCTCATTTTATAGCCCGCAAACAAACCGACATCATTTCACCCCGCGTTGTTTATTACCTCTTGTAAAGTTTCCATCTCATCTTTAATTGACTTCACCGGAAAGTTTTGAATATCTTTCATTTTAGAAGAAAGTGGTTGCAGGTTAACGTTTCGATCTTATGGTTAGGTAAACAGCAAAAGCTCTTTTAGCTTCAATTATGAATCAAAGGGAAATAAATATTCTTATTAATATTTTATTTCTGTTTTGATCCATCACTATAAACTGGAAATATAAAATAAATCCAAGTCAGAGAATGGTCTAGTACTCTTGTTGAAGATCATTGTTCGCTTCGCTGACGTAATTTGGTCGTAAGTCCACATAACGATGACCAAGTGGCCTGCCTACGCGGACTATTACATTCAATTCACGATGGTTGCTATTTGAACCGGTTCTACTCGTCGCGATGCCGATGTAAATATACTTACTGATATGTACATGTTAACACCTACGTATCAAATAAATAGCGATGAAGTCGGTGTATGTATGATCTGATAGATTTTGAGTACGAGTGCCTAAATTCCGGTTTCTAATTAATGTACTCGCATGTTTCATAGGCAGATGATGATGTTCCATATGGCATACTTTGTAGAAACCTTATTTTATACCCACGACGATGTCAATGAATAAGATTGTAATTTAAAAAAAACTAATTTATAGGCGTAATTATATTACACGATGTTAAAAGGTACTCCATCTATAAAAGGAAATTTAATGAACATAACCAAGTCATTCCCTATTTACAAAGTGAGCTAAGAAACTGTGCAAAAAGTAGGTTCGCTGTTTAAAAAGGATTTGCTCAAGATGAGCTTTTATACAAGACTATGCTGTCCTGTTGTGGACGGTGGCAGCCTTTTGCGCTAAGCTGTCGTCGCAAAATTGCTTGAAAATTTCATCCTACCTCAAACAACGAGGTTGGCTGTGAAACGCTCTTACTGTAGGAACTCATTTCTGACTGTGGCGCCTGAATTCTCATTAGGTAAAAGGCTGTAGATGGACGGCTTAAGAAAATACATTATGAAAAATAAAGGATTTTAAGTTGAGATACGTATGAGATAGAAAGTATAAAAGGAAGTATCTAAGGAAATAACATTATTTGCAAAAAAACCTTATATCGGTATCAAAGCCTGCCTCCACAAAAGCAACATTTATCAGTCAAAGAAAAAACAACCTCAATCTATTAATGCTAAGTACATATAAAGTTTACAAAGAGAAATACCAAGTCGGAAGGAATGCCAATTTCGTTTGAAAACGTACTTGGAGATTTAATTTTATTTGTAGCGGTCTGAGTTTACCTTGTGAAGATACTTCATTCGGAATCAGATGCGATTGAAAATGTTACATACTTCATGAGAACTGTTTACTTATTTTGCTTTCTTATTTTATTCTTTTATAACGTATTCTCTTATTTTTCTTATATTTTTCCGGGAGAGTTGGAAAAAGTGTTTACATTTTACACACTTTTTATTTATTTATCTGCAAAGCAAAGCATATAAGATTGTTCACGTCTATTCAGTTACCAAAAATGCCGAATAACACTTCCCGATTCTTGAACTGAATCCAAAATCCACGCGACTAAAAAGGCACTGAAAAAGAGAAGTGTTTAAAATAAAATCACCGTCAACTTAAAACACTGAATGAGAGCGTATTATGCAAAGATCAGCTAAAGCCCACAAAGCGGTTTTGTACAGGATACTCAGCTTTTTTACAAGTTGGACACTTGCCGTATTCAAGTAGTACAATGGGATTCTAAAGCGTATTTTAATCCACACCGCAATATCTGAAACTCGAAAAACAAAAGAATCGCGGAAACTGGACGCGTGCAAACATTGGGATCGGTTTAGGTTTAGATATATTTTTTTATATTATATGTTTTATAGACTTTTTTTAACTGAAAGTTTTTATTATTATCTTTGAAAGGATTATTCTAAACTTTTTTATATGGTGGCAACAGTTATATTTTCTTTACGAAAACTAGGGATTCCGAGCTCGGAGATCTATATTCCTAAAATGCATGCATTAAACAAAATAAATATGAAACCTGAGTATCCAAGATACCCAGTCTATAGTCTTATGTTACAAGACTGTAAACAAACTCAAAGTGTTTTCTTCTAACCCCTTGCAATGGTCTACTTCCAAAAACCGTTACAATCAATGTTTAAAAAATTTAAATTCCTGCCAAATTTTATAACAAGTTTCCCCATCAATAACAAAAGCACGTCGCGTCACCGCCGATTTGTATTCCGCACCTCTCGCCCATCCGTCTGGCCAGATTAATTATCCACCACCCTCCCATGTTTGCCAATAAGCCAACCAACCCTGGCTTTTCACTATAAATCTTTGACATCACACAATTTGTTCAGTCGTGATACACCACGAACGGCAAAGAACCTTACACCAAAAGATACCTAAATCTTAATAAAGAAAGAGTAATTTAAACTTTGATGGAACGTGGAAAATGTTCACGAAATTCATAATTTCCTGTGGAACGGTCCCGCTGTGTACTACACTTTTGACTGTACGTCATTAAATATGAATTACCCGTTAAATGTTTGAGTCAATGCGGCACTAAGTAGAATTTTAGCTGTAAAAGCTCTGTGTGGCCGTAAACTAATCGTGTGGATATTAGAATCGGTTTGCAAATAAACATATCCAAATGTTCAGTTTCATATTATTACATGTTGTTGTTTATATAATGAAACTGTAAGAGAAAAACATGACGCATCTGCGTGCGAAACCAAACATTTATTTTAACCGCTACCGTACACATGAACTCATAAGCTTACAACACTAGCAAATCCTAACATAAACATTACTCAAGCATTGACTGGTACTTCTTGTTTCTCACATAGATCTGATGCTATCGGATAAGATCACGCATTGTTTGTCGATCGTTCAAAATTAAGAGCACCCGCGACTACACACGTCACTTAAAATATCAATGCAGGCAAGCAAAGTTACGCTTGGAGTTGTTTACACGCTAGCATAGTGGATTATAAAGACAAATTGGAGCTTTTAGCGGATTCAACACGCTATGTTGACGTATATAAACTGTACACAGCGCGCTACTCTTAGATTTATTATCCTTTTCTATCATAAGACACGGTATCTCTCGAGACTTCCTTGAGAACATCAAGCGGCATGTAATTATATTTGGAATCCTTCGCGGCCGTCCGTGAAGTAGAATTTGTTGCGTACAGGGAATTCAATTAACAAATTTTGCTGCACGCGTAAACACAAGCCGCTAAGCGTTTTAGGCGGCAAGTACTTAAATACCATGAAATTAAGAAAATTGTATGTCATTTGCTTAAGCCGACGATGTTGTGCCTTCTGTTTTGTCAATTATTTGCGGAGATACAACAATAGGTTTTAATTAGTTTGCAATTAGACGACAAAGCAATAAGTTTCGTTATAATGAGACTATAATTGTAATAAAGCTATGAATAAAATCGTAACGTATTGTGTAATCTCATATCTTTGAACGAACACGGAAAATGTAATAAAGAAAAAGTTGTAGCAATATCATCCACAAGATGGGAGGTCTCAATCCCAAAGAATAGCGAAACAACAAAACAAAGTGAAAGAGAGGAGACGCCTGTAGTTGAACCCTACATGTTGAATATACGGAGCTGTTCGAAACTTCGCAGTCAACTTCAGCAAAATGGAACCACGGAACCATTTGTATGGAACAACTTTATTAGAAAATTCTCCGTTACGTTGTGTGACAATCGCACCAGTAGAAAATTGGAAATAGTGACGTGCCAAAAAAACGTGATATGTTGAACGCAGTGGCAATACCAAACATTCTGACAATGTGAAAAACTTGCGGGTAACAACAATGGTTTACCGTTAAAAAGAAATTTATACTACAGGAATATATTACTCATTTTCAATGAGTGTTTTGCTTGAGTGCGTTCCGCTTCATTGCTTCATCCGCATATTGATTGTGAAAATATTTATGCTGTTGCTTCTGATGCTATCATAATTTAATAGATTCCCACAACACAAGAAAATACTTAATCTCCTTATGCTTCTATTTAGAACAAGTTCACTTGTTTTTATTTTAGAAAAACCGCTGCGTATATCACGCAAATTAATCACGCAAAAACTGTTCATTACGGTTTTCCGTGGCTTACAAGTTGATTATATATTGGATTTTTGATTAGGATAGGGTATTATAATAAAATTTCTAATCCCAGATAACCTTCTACGTCCCAAATAACATTATAAATGATATCGGTATGATGCGTAGGTACTTCCCGTGGGTGCCCCTCTAATAACTACGAAATTACTTTGAAAGGATGAGCGTCCGTCGTGATCTAGGTTTGGAGGGCGAACTAAGTACTTTGACAGAGTTTAGTGAGTTGCAAATTGAAAAAAGTACTAGATATTTTTTATCATAGACAATTATTAAGTATGTATGAAATAAAATATTATGAATCAAGCCTTTCGGATTGTCCTTACAACTAAAGTCTGTTTTTTATTATAGGTACACTTGTTTCAAAGGGACTCAAACAGCAATAGGTTTTCGGCGCAATAACACTGTTTGCAACATGTATAAAGCGAACGCGGATCCCTATCAAACTAGTCAAGCTAAATCCGCTGTACCGCGAATCGGCAGCGCCTGAATGTATTGCGGTGCGAAAATTGCTTTATTGCGTTGACGAATTCTTACATACAAAAAGGTAGATCCAAAAATAGACATACGGATTCATTTACACCCTCCCATTCCATATACGGCTATCAAAGCTTAGTTATCTCAATATTGGTCAACAAATAAAGAACCATCTATTGACGTTTGTCTTCTTACCAGTTAAAATCAAATTATTTTCCAATTCCAACGCGCCGGGGGCCAGTAAGTAAGAAAGTCATCTGCCCCAGGGTCCGACCCATAGGTGCACTAGCAGGGAAGTGGCGAACCCTTATAATTTTCCAATTATATTTCCGCGTCCAATTTTCCGTCATGTCGCCCACGGCTCTCGTCAAATGCAGCCCTATGAAAACCTCCCCTTGTACAGGATCTATTTATTACACTGCAAAAGTCAGGTGAACACCAATTACCAGCTTTTTGTTGGTATAGAGTTTTCATAATAGTCGCGCCGTATGACGGCCGATAGTTCCGATATTGAATTTGAATTGCCACAGTGTGTTCATACGGAATATTTAATTCTTAAAACTCCAAATTGCTTTTAGTGTTTGTAGCGTAGCCTACATCGCTAAAATTAAAAATGTAAGTATAGAAGTGCTTTCAGTCCTAAGTATAAAAAATACTTATTTCGCACACAGGTGACATAATTGTGTCAGAAAAATATGTCACTCCAAAACATAATTACGAGCAAAGCCGTTGAGCATTCCATGTTGACAGACAGCGTGATCCAGCGAAGCGTAAACTGGCAAAACACGGGGGATGTGAGAACGGCTAATTTTAGCAGTATCACGGTTTTGCAAACAGGGGGCATGGTTGTGCATACATTTCAACGCCGAAGGGATAAATTCAGCTGGAAAGATTATTGAAGCCCGTGTTTGGTTAAGTTAGTGCGTCGACGAACCACAACTGTGAGCATTTTGACGGCTTCCGAAGTGTTTAGCGCCGTACATTCAGCATGAGAGACATAGATGTGTTGAACTGGCGTTTAACGTGATTATGTGAAGGCTTATTTGCACTGGTTATTACGAGTGTAAGGAAAGAGCTTACAGATCATTTTACAGCCGAGTGTTATATATATGTATATAATAGCGTTTGTAACATAATAATAACTAGATATGGCCGCTATTTATTCATTGACACAACAATATCCTTCAGTCACAAAATGACAATTCAAGCATGTTAGCTAGAACTCATCAAAAATTCACGTCTCAAACTTCGCAAAGTCACAGATGAAACTAGTTTATAATAAGCATGAGTAAGATGCAAAGTTAATAAATATAACTGCAGTATATTAATTTTCGCGTCGCTTGAACTTGGCATGAAATTAATTCTGAAACTACTTGTGTGTCTGTACTCCGTGTATCTTTGCTTTGGCTTTGTGAACAAACATGGCCGCTTATGGTTGACAGCAAAGAAAAACTTTTAGTGCCATAAATAGTACTGGTACTTAAAAAACAGATATATAAAAGATCCTAAAGTTTTACAGTGTTGTGAAGATTTTGATTTTAAACTCATTTCTATAATTAAATAAAAAACAGCAACTCAATTGAATTACCAACGAACAGCCACAACATATTATAAGCTACTAGATACGAAGTCTAATTAATCTAATTAAGTAGCAAAACTAACTCACAACCACTACCTCGAACTAACATAATTCCGTTACAACTTACACGCCACCTGCATAAATGCATATTGTGTAAGAAGATTAAAACTACAGCAAAATTTTAATACACGGCAAACTTTAAGCCTTGGAGCAACATATTAATTCGTAGGGGTAAATCTCGGTAGTATTAGTTAGTTAGTTGGTAGAACTCGCAGTTTCGCACCCTATGTATCTTGGCGCGTGAAACCAACCCGTCGACTGCGGTTCGGGCCGACACTACAGAAATTCCTATATTTGTTTATCGCGCCTTAGAAATTAACGCTCCGTTTAGTGTTTGCGTAACTGAGGGTTATGTTTTGATAGGGGGTTTATTTATGTCGTTATTAAGTTATGAAGTGTTTATAATGGACTAATAGAGATCGCACTGATAATTGTTACTAAATAGATAACCTGTGGTTCTTTTTGTTTGCATTTGAAACTGCATTACACTCTTCTATTAATTACACCTTCGGAAGAGATCAAACGAGAAAAATACCGTTGCACGCTTCAATTATTTTAACTTATCATTTTACGCCATAAAATCAATTGTCGATTTCCGTTACGAACGACATCATAAGGTGAAAAAATCACACCTAAGTGCCAAATGGACTGACTTGATGTAGCTTGAGAATTGATCTCTTTACAAGTTCCCATACCCCAATGACTTATAAATAAGTACATCACGAAACATAGATTGATTAATCTTCTATCGAAGATTGTCTTAATGCTCTTAGACGGAAGTATAGGAAATGAACATTAATGGGTATACAATAAAAAAGCAATTAATTCGAATTAGATGTTGCAAATTGCCGTTATCCGCTGACAGTCCATCATTAGGTATTTCATTCACATCAACATGTTTGAAGTAACTCATATAGTCATTCATACTCTTGCAAATAAGTTAAAAGTTCAAAGATTTAATTTAATATAAATTCCTTAATGTGACGGACGTATTTTTTCAGATTACTACTTCTCTCAAAAACACTGCCAATAAAGCATCCAGCTGGCATGAATGAAAGTTCCAAAGTCAAAATTGCTTAAAAAAGTCACGCAGCATTCCATTCTGAAAAATAGACTCGACTCCGACGCGTGGTGTCTAAAAAACGATGGAAAAACCTCGTACGAACCACTCTTCTCATTGCACTTTCAGCTGAACAAAGGATCAGTGGATCTAAAAATCCACCACACAGTTCCATAAAAAAAGTTTGAAATTATCCACACACGATCGCGTGATGATAACATGGTATTTGGAGAAAGCATCAATTGATATTAATGTCTAGTGATTTTTTGTTGCCACGATTAAGTTATTATTAAGGCGTATTCATTAGCTTTATAATGGTAGGGGTAACATTAACTTCTTGTAATAGAAAACATGATGTTTCTCATTCACAATGTGTGGTCGTTTTCTTAGAAGCTTCATTACTGTGGGTTCATGCTACCAGGGTAGCATAAACGCAAGAGGCTCTACGACTAACTACTAAGGAACTGAAAGACGTAGTGGCATTGTGCCTATCTTTGTGGCGGCTTGCCTGGGAAATTACGTTTGTCTTAAGACATGCTCTTTGACTAGAGTTACAAGAATTTATGTCACTGATACTTTATTTACTAAAATGTGATAGTCTTAGCGTGAGTAATAAAATTAAATTTCAATCCGATTTAATATACGAATTACCATAACACTCGTGTATTATAAAGCTATAATTAATTTTGAAAGCGTCGTAGTCTATAATCCCCAAAAGTATTAATTTAAAGTATCCCATATTACATGTAAATGAGCCGCCACGCACTAGAAGATACGCATTATAATGAAAGCCTGTCTCGTGCCGACGGGATTTGTCCTATAATCCGCTTTCACAGAATTAATATTTTTCCCTTGAGGAGCTGAAGGTAATGTAAGATGGTGAGCTTTTGAGACAATTTACAGAAATGAAGAAAAATATATGTAATATGCGGAAAATTAATATCAAATTACAAAATACAAATGAAATATTTTACACAGCTTAGATTCACTATAGTTAGTGGCGGATACTGTAGTGGCACAATCTTAACTTTCTCCTTTTTTGTACCTGGTATGCAGGTTTACCTGCCTTATATACCTTCCCTACCTTATATACTATCCTTATATATTCTCAGATCTCCCTTATGTACCCCCTTACATCCTTTATATCCTCCGTCATATACTGTAATTATTTTCTAAAAGCAGTTATCCAAATTGAAATGGATAATGATGACATCTTACGATGAAAAGAAAAATCGAAAAGTTATTTCCGCCATAACAAACTCTTTAAGGTAAAAAGGGTTTCGCCAAAGTTATTTTTAGAAAAGATCTCGGTCATGGTATATTTTATTTTCGTAAATAAATTCGTATGAAATGATAAGGGATAAGGAATAATGGGTACAAATGTGTTTAGAGTTATATTTGTTGCTTGTCATCCCTCCCAAATTGGGATAACTACCTCTAGGGAAAACAGGGCAAGACACAAAAGTTTGATAGTGATACCTGTGAAAAGGTGATAAAATTTATATTATATTTATTATACCTTAGTTACTGGATGCAACTTTTCTAAGTTTGTATGTACTTTCAAAGTATCTTAGACATCAATTACTGTGTTTCGGATGGCACGTTAAACTGTAAGTCCCGGCTGTCATTGAACATCCTTGGCAGTCGTTACGGGTAGTCAGAAGCCAGTAAGTCTGACACCAGTCTAACCAAGGGGTATTGGGTTGCCCGGGTAACTGGGTTGAGATCAGATAGGCAGTCCCTTCTTGTAAAACACTGGTACTCAGCTGAATCCGGTTAGACTGGAAGCCGACCCCAACATAGTTGGGAAAAAGGCTCGGAGGATGGACCTTAGTTACTGGATGTTTACATATACTTACGAGTATATTAAAATAGGCTGCACATTCACGGAATAAATTTTAAAACCGTAAAAAGATTGACGAGCGTAATTTATCAACTCTTTGTAATGCCAATGTTGACATATGCAAATATCCTGACGTGGAATGGGAAATGATATGCTTAAAAAGAAAACGGCTTTTTGTTAATTATAGGAAGGGATTATACCGTGTGTATATTGCCCTTTTTTTGATGTACTCATTTCATTGGCAATTTTTGACTTTAAAGCTGCAAGCATTTGTTGCTTAAGTATTGATAATATCTGCAGTATTTATAATTAAATAAACGTAGCTTATTTTTCGTATCGTCCAAATTATTTGCGGCCCACAAAATACATCTAAACCTAGGCAAGTGTACTCCACGATATTGAAAAAGATAATATTTAAAAAGCATTCCAAATCTAGCGATGAAATTTGTTTTTTTAACATTTCAACTAACCAGTTCGCTCAAAAAGTCAATAGTGTGTGAAGCTTCAGCCGAAAGTTAAAGTTGAAAGTTACACATTTTCAACTTCGTCGGTGCACCTATATTTGAGTTTGAAAGTTGCACTGTCTACTTTAAAAGCTTAAAATACGAGTACTAGAGTACATTTTACAGAA
This sequence comes from Helicoverpa armigera, assembly GCF_030705265.1. Taxonomy (NCBI): domain Eukaryota; kingdom Metazoa; phylum Arthropoda; class Insecta; order Lepidoptera; family Noctuidae; genus Helicoverpa; species Helicoverpa armigera. The sequence goes on along the minus strand of NC_087135.1, from coordinate 4,302,150 downwards.
AATGTTTCGACCACAAATGGAAACGGCTCATTAGTAGGCTCACGGCGTTCTTTCAAATGAATTCTAATAAAATTAATCGGAACAGTAGCCCCCTTTTTTAATTTGTGAAATTTGTACAAAAAGCCGCTTACACCCCACTTTATTGCTTTTAAAAGTACCTTTTACTCCAAATTCTCGTTGTTGGTCTGTTTCGTTCTTCCCAATGATTCATTTTTCCTCATGTCTTACGATGTTTATTTATTTCCACTCGAATAACACATAAATATTGGATATCTTTGGAATAAATCATAATAAAATGCGCGTACAGTAATAAATAAGAACAAGAGAAAACACGCCTTGTTATCAGGCAGTTTTTCACTTTTCTCTGACCTCTCTTTAATATAGAAAGGCCTAAAGAACATATTTCTTAGTTTCTTTATTTTCACGTCCGAAAGGATAATATATCGACGTGTTTCGGCTCACATTATTAATGATAATCCCTTGTAAATAGAAAAAGTAGATCGAGTACATTATTTCAGCGCTCTTCCGTACTCGGATGAGCAAAAAACAACATGTGTGCGCTAAGATTTGTCTGAGTTAAGCCATCAAAATTTAAAATGTAGTCCGCGTTATTTAATTTTAAAATAAAGGCAACAATTTTCCGCTGATTAACTCATTGAAAGCAAAGTAAACAAAGATTAAAAAGCCTTCTATTTTGGTGTAGGTAAGCAGGAACCGAAACATAGACCACGTACAGTCTCGTCACGTACGACGCTATAACGAGGCGGCGCGACAGTGGCGCCCCCATACGCGTGACGACGAACTTTATGCAAGTACCGTCAACGTACGAGATGAATTAGCCACACATGTTATGATTAAGGCTTGGAGATTATCAGAGTATTACAAAATAAACTGTTTCAATATCTTTAACAGAGCCTAACTATTAATAAAAATACATGTTGTAGCTATCATTCAATATTTTTTTAGATAGTATTTTTTCCACACTGTTTGGCTGACGTTACTTAAAATTCTTTGCACATCCACAACACGTGTTCATCCCATTATTGTGTTAAGACGTCTTTAAATACATCGTTTTTTTCGCCATATTGGGTTCGACGTAACTATTCGATCAACCTACGTACGACAACCTATGCTTTAGTTTTGCAATGTAACATGCATGTTATCTGCAAACTCCAATAGCCTATCTAGATGGACTTCAATGACCATTACGAAAACATAAACATTAACCAAATGTCTAGAACCACGCCCGAACTAACCAGCATTGAAGCTATTAAGATTATTGCTGACCAACGCTATCCGTAGCGAGCCACAGTCTATTCAATAGTCAATAGCAGACACATTAAGATTGCTCGTCTTCCAATAAATTAGACGCCTCGTTTCCAAGTCTAGTGCTAAACGATTTGGTAAGTAAACTGATGTGCTAAATACATGCCAAGGTTGGAATTATTGCACCAATAAATATTGACGAATTCAGTTCAATGAAGTGACGTGGGCACTGAACTCTTTGAACTTTGGAAACGAACCAATCTTTGCAGTTGTTTCGTTTTTTAGTCATTGTTTTATTGGGCGGTGATAGTGAATGATTTGATTGATTGATTTCAATTTCAAGATCATGAATGACGTCCTTAGTTGTAAATAAGGCCACTGTTTCTGCTTATCTTTTGGGGTTTGTACAATCTACCGTATTATGTAAGTTCTTTATAGAGTGCGAAAGGTATGCCTACTACAGAATCACAAAACTTGGCAATGGGACAGTAACTTTAGCTACTATCTCAGTATTTTCATATTACAAAATAAATTCCTCAACTTTTCTCGTCGTTATTATTATAATATTCAGTATGCATTGCAATCTTTCCTTCAGGACGAATAAATTAGAGCACGTTGTGTGCCTGGGGCTGTGCCAAAATGTGCCTTCACAAGCTACTTATGTAAGACGTGTGAGGCTTAAGCATCGCAGTACATGAAGGATGAGATGAGAGCATCACGGCTTCACGTGCTACTTATATTGTGTATACTAGACGAGTATATTTAATACTTTGATATATTTTTAAGGCGTGGGATGAAAAACCTATGAGAGACCATCCAAAAGTCTGATGAGATTTTCTGATAAAAAAATGCATAAATTGCAAAGTTTGTCGAAATGAAATTTATTGCAAAAACTTATGAAGCAAAACAACTGAAATTATTACAACAAAACTACTAACAAAGAATACGAAAAACTAAAAATTGAACAGAAAAAAGTACCTTCGCAGAAAAACACCAGGCAATAAAAGCCAGTTGGAAAGTTAAAAATAAAGGAGTACGTGGCAAAAAGTTGGCAATATTAAAGCCTGTTAGTTTCTTGAAAGCGTAGGTACCGTATCGCGAGGCAGCAGGCGTTGAAAATTTTCCAATATGTCAGCCTAACATAAAATCTCGTGATATTTTCATCTTTTATTTCCGCCGGCGAAATACGATAAAGATTTATTTTGTATTCGGAGACGTTGGAATCCGTCGCCTAGGTGTTAAATAAACACAATTATTTCACAAATCCGCGGGGAATGGATTAAGCATTTCAACGAGGATTTATTCCTTCATAATGAAAATATTAAAGGCATATTTTTAATGTCTGCCAGAGAAATGAATGTTCACAGTTTTCTGCGAAGACATTTTGCATTCTCGTAAACATCGGCTATTGAAGAAACCGAGTCTGTCTGTCTCATTGTCGTCTGCGCCGTGAGAATGAAAACCTTTTTTTACGGAATAAAGGGAACATTCAAGTGATTCAACATCACTGTAATGTTAAACGCTTTTATGGTCGTTCTCTATTATTGTTTTACAAAGCTCCAGTTCTAAGGAAACTAGCAATCCGGCTTCATAGGGAACACAATAATTTACGCTGCATGTTACATGCACGCAAATTAACGTATTAGGCAACCGAGCGATGAACAAACCGAAATACATTTCCAGCTAACATTCGTAATCTAAACAGACATTGCATCGGAAATGTAGCGAGTGTAATCTTCTTGTAATTGATTACTTACGCATAGAACTAACGGAATTCATTAGCAACGTTATGAAGTTACAATGAAGCATACAAATTACTTAAAGGCACCGATAAGCTGCCTGAATTGAGCATCGTTTTGAATAATTTAACATCAAGTCAATACATATCGAATACTTATCTAACGATAATTACCAGTTACTTTATTAATTTGGGACTAAGGAGATTTTTAGTTTACTGCTTGCACCCAATCTCAGGTACACATTCTATCAGATAAACCAATGTTTAAGGTCAATACCCGATAACCACGTACACAACAATGAATATTCAACTCTATACCTCCAGGTACGCCTAAGCTTTAAACCAGACAGGTACAAGCATTACTTCGAGAATATTCTGCACCTGTACCGTAACCACAGTTTATACGTCATGTGCGTCCTCCATTGTAAGTGAACCTTCTGTCCCTACCTCAGTGGGAGTCGTACAATGGTGATGTACGTTCCTGTCACCCCCCTGAGCATCCCATATGTCCCTGAGACAGGTCTCAGCTAGCTCAGGTGCATGCGAGCTTAATTTATCAAGGGAGATCACTCGACCACTAGGGGATCACTTCACGCTTAAAACTTTGAGTTATATTTGCGGTATTATGTGACTTAACCAAGTTATAACGAAGATGATTTTATGAGATTTAGTTAAGTCTATATTTTTTGAAATTAATCGTCAACATTATTTTGACCCAGTTAGAAAGCTGTGAACAATGTTGTCATACCAAACATATCCCCACAAAAACAAGCGAAACAGAACATCATTAAGGCCACATAAAAAACTAAAGCTAACATTGCTCAGTGTATTCTCACGACATCTGTGAACTGTCAGCCTCAGACCCACCTGTTTCCTTTCGGGATTGCAAATACGTCGTCACGAGGGAATGCAACTGGTGACACTTGACAAGCGCATTCTGTTCAGCTCTAAAGCTTGGATTTGCATTTGGTTTTTGCAAATCGTGGTTGCAATTCTGGTGCAAAATATGGGAAGTCTTTTTCCCAAGATCGACGCTTAAATGGACCTTTCTTCTACATCACTATCAACAGTTAATGTTTCAGTTTACTTAGAATTAAATAAATATATCTACAATTTTCAATGTTTAACTTTCGCAACAATACAAATCCCATTTAAGCGATACTAAAAGCAATTTTATAACTGCAAATGAACAGCAAAACGCATCGAATTTATTCAGAATCATTAAACAATCCACTACATTACCGGTCATAACCCGGCGTTAGATTTGTATCACTAAACCTAATCCAATATTAACAATAAAATAAATCAAACGCGATTGTATAATCGGCACGTTGTGGTTCGTTAGTTCGATAGTCACACTAACACCACAGGTTTAATAGAAACTATACCACAAACAACAATTTGTTTACGTTTGTTTTAAACGTATCAGCGAGGACTAATCCTGATTTATAGTAGGTTCGGTCAACCTTCGGTGCGAAACCTCCGGCTGTACCTATCTGTTGCAATTTATTAACGTTTTATTAGCGTTTCACCGGGATAAGGGAGTGTGAAAATATTGCAGGTATGCCGAAGGTTGGTGACCCGGGTGTCTCTATTTGGAAGTGTTTTGATTCTATTAGTGTATTAGTGCTTATTTGCTGGTAACTTAATGATTAAATAGCGAATTTGACTAATTATTTACAAAATGTTAAATGTAAATTTTTAATTGTGTTTAATATTTACCCATCTATTCATGTGCGGTGGTAGTTAATCATTGAATAAATATTATTAAGGTCACAAGAAATTGTGTCACATCTACCTACTCAAAAATAATGTATAGGATCAACAATGGATTCCTCATTTATTTAGTCCGTTGTCACATTGGCGTGAACTGCCGTTTTATTAATTATCCAATAAATAATTAATCCGTCCCAAATGGATGCTCTTGGAATAATTAATGCAATATTAAAACTGTGTTTAACGAAGTTTGCCGTTCCGGCTGACAATATTCAGTCACTTTGATATCGATAATTAGCAAACAAAATGTTGCTACATCATTAATTCGGTTAAGCTATTACAAACTATTTTAACAATTTGTCGTAATTAGAGGCGTACATTATGGCAAAACTCATTGTTGGCATTAAATTACCGCAAAACTGCATGTAACCACATAAAGAAATAACGTTAATTATGTTTCTTTATAAAAAAAAAAAAACATTATTCAAAATATTTAATCCCGAACATACATCGATGAAATCCAGAAAAAAATAAACGAAATACCTTCCTAGAGGTTTAAACTTTCTCCCAAATAAAACTTGAATTTTTAACCTTCCCGTGAGTGCTTACGGAAACCTGCTTAAAATAACAAAGGGTTACTTCTGTTTACATAATCTGCAGATCTTCCCTGATAGCAACGGAGCCTCGAGGGTTGAAAGCCGCGTCACCGTATATATTTGTGTAAGGAATTACTTCAGGCAATGTGATTATAATCACAGATTCCGAAGACATATCACGTACCTAGATTATTCGATTATGTAGATATCGATACTTAGTTGTCTTCATCCTAACGATGTCTCGAGACAGCACCATTATTTACCTGGAAAGAAAAAAAATAAGTTAGTCAGTCTTTTTTTCATAACTTGTAAATATTCTCTTGCTATTTTTTATTTTTAAATTAAGGTTACATATACATATAATTTCTGTAAATAACATTATATTTCCAAGAATTAAAAAATAAAAAAGTTAGTCAAAAGGTAATCAAAAGTTAATCGATGTAAATAATGTCAACTCCATAAATAAACTTATAACTGTAATTAGTGAAAGTTTTTTTATATTTGCTCAAGAATCGATAAAAAGTAACGGTATACAAATGCAGCTTCTTCCTTTCTCTCGCAACTCAGATTTAGTCGTGGGTGCATCATTAATCATTATACGAATAAAAAAACAAACGAGTGATAAAAAAAATGTAAAATGCATACTCGTTTTTTATATGCATATAACTTTTAAACAATTTTTTTGGTATTTATTTTATGTTTTAATATAAGCTAACTCAAACCCCACAATCTAATTCACAGAAGACAGCATAAAATTCTATTCACCGTAAAAGAAACAAAACCTCACCGAAAATCACTAGAGTCCAAAATACAAATGAGACTTAAATAAAAGTATAGAAGTAAATAAAGAATAGAAGTAAGTATAGAATAAGTATAGAATAAAGTATAGAAGTAAGTATAGAACCTGCATGCTCAGAATGCAAAATGATGGTCAAATAATTCGGTTGTCAAGGGAAACAAACGGTAGGAACACGGGCTGAGCACTGACTAATGGGAGATGTCGGGAGCCTCCGCAAACATTGGTGCCTCTTACACGTCCATATTAAATCACGGGCTTTGTCTTAGACCTGGTCAGATGGTGCATGCATGATCGCTTGAATAAAATATGCGGACAGACTGATCCTGTCTATAGCTCGGATAAGCCGTCTGCTTTGTTGACGTATGCCTTGCCGATTCTGTCTTTGGAGATTATTGTTGATGTAGCATTAAAGCATAGGTACAATTACCTGGTCAATAAGGTCTCATGGGAATCACTTTCTTTAAGTAACTTTGAATAAGCATAACAACAGAGCTTATGAGAAAAAAGTGTACTGTTTACTTTTCTCAAGAAATGTTGTTCTATCATTGGCCATTACTAAAACAAAAGGAATAAAACTTCCATTAAATACTATTATAGACAAAGGGGAAACGGTTAAACAATCAAGGAGGCAATATTATGCGCTCACTTACAACGAACCCCTTTTGCATTTTATATCAAGTACCTGCTTGTATTTAATTTTACTCTTTGGTCGGCAAAAACAATTTATCTAAAAGGTATCTTGGAAAGGCATGGAAAAGGCTGTTTGCAGAAAAAGTTAATGATGGGCTTTATAATAAACGGTACCTTTCGCTGATACTATACATGCAGGATTTAATTTGCATGTTTCTCCTATATCTATAAAACAGTAATAAAACTAAGCATCGGTTATGACCGCGTGTGTATTTGTTTGGTACTTAATACTTCCCGGTCGATCTACTTTGAAAGTGCATTAATAGTATAACATTAGATCTAATGCCCGATGAAATTAAAATTATTAATAGTCCATCTGAAGTGGGCCAGCTAATAACTGTTGGTTTAAATTATTTTTTAATCAAGATAAATGCGTTACATCGATAAGCTATTCTAAAGGAAGTAATTCATTCAAAACCGATTGATCTACTGTTTATATTCTATCATGTTTATGTTAAACGTAATTAATTATTGGAAAGATGCTATCATAATTCCACGTTCTACAACTTTCATAAAATATACTAAAACTCTACGGTTGAAATGGTTGGACGTTCGCCATAATCAGTATGAAAGGCTCAGATAACGTCGGCACGTCTCACCAAAATAAATTCAAATAAACTTAATTAAGCTGTACAACGGTATTATCTCCGTCAAATTTTACATCCCCAAATTAAAAGGCGAAAAAGTTAGCCCCCCGCGCTTTGAGTGTCAAAGGAAAATAAGATAAAGTTGCCTTCTACGTGACTCAGCTATGCAAACATTTTTTGAGTAGCATAGCAAACAGATGAGAGGGCTTTAGACAAAGCTAGCCTGATTGCTGCAGTCTTTTGCTCGGTCTTATCGTCTGAATGGCATATTCGTTGGTGTTGCTAGAGCACACTGCATCTCAGAAGTTTTTAGAAGTTACCACAAAGCTTATATCGTGTGCGTCGTTCACAATCACATTAAATGAAATGCGTTAATATACTGGTTATTATATGTTGATTAGCGCAAAGGAAAAAGAAAGATACGTAAAAATAAAAAAATGCATTTTTCAAACAAAGTAAATAGAATAAAAATGTGCGAAAATTAGAACACCATATAAAAGTCAGTCATTCCAAACAATTGAAACTCTCCCTTGAAAACTAACAGCTGTCAACTGATCAAAACATTCGATACTCCTTACTTTATCTCTGCTTTACACATGATGTTGTAAATTAGAAAAACGAAAAATGACTCCTGTGGCTAAACCACTGAATGGATTAGCTTATTTCTTTTACAATTCGCCATAGAATATCATAAAGTATATGTGATTAGACTTAATGTGATTGTGAACGACACACCCGATATAAATCCATTGTGCTGTTTAAGTACTCATTATCATCGACCCGTTCTCGATAATATTCCAGCAATATATCACCCTATTAATTTCCCAAACCCATAAATAAACATCAATCGTTTAGTAAAAAAATTTAACTACGTAAAACTTTAAAACGAATACGATATTTAAGTTCAAGTATAGATTACACTTCGTGCTTAACTCAAAAGTTTAAAACAAAATGCTGGCTGAACTACGCTCTCTTAACCACAAACGAAAGGGGTAAGCCGTAACCCGATCTGGTATTAATATGGCTTCTTAAGCGAAAAAAACCAACAATATTTTTCCCCGCGATAATTTTGTCGGGGTGAAAGAGAAGGTTAACAGGTATAACGAAAGAGTGAAGGAGATAAAAACAGGAGAAATATAATCCCCCACTAATGATAGCCTGTGCACCTGCGTGATATTTGGCCCGAAAATTATGGGCCATACGACGGAACGAGATGCTGTTTTGTAAGAGGGTGAATGTGGCAAGTGCAAAATACTGCGCATGAAAATGAACTTTAATATTGAAGATGTATAAAGTAAAAAAAAAATGGTTTAAAATTGGAATGCTTCCATAGTGTGCCTTATCTTGTCCCATGGGTCTCAACGGACGTATCTCGCGTTGCTTATAAAAGAGGTGCCGTGTCAACCCTTCAGACTCAATGACCTACTTGCTCGACTTCAACTTGAATACACCGTTAAAAATACTTTTTTTATGTTTAAGATTATTTACGTTTTAGAATGTGCATATTTAAAGTGTTAATTTATATCGTTTTATACTAAAATACCTATTAAAATCTAAATCTGAAAATAGATTTTAACTGTTGTGAAACGGGAAATTCTGGACACATATTTTTTTTTTGCAGTTGGAAGTTTGAATACAATTTTGTAAATATTGGCAACAACCTCTGTAGAATTGATGTGATATTTTTCAAACGCCACAAATTGCTTGCATAAGTAGTTTTACTGTAATATATAAATTAGAAATAAAATACCAGCCTAAGAAAACTAATTATGTTGTGTTAGTTAAATGACATTGATAAAGATATAAATAATGGAATAAAAATAAATATAAATGAAACTATTACAAATAGAGTTGCCCCCAATGAGCGTGACCTGTCGATGGGTATTGAATGTACAAACCGCATTGATTTGTCTCATCTTACAATTAACACAGATACAGAAACTGAATATCTATGACCTTTGCTATTGAAACTCATCCTAACTGTTGTATATGATGATGTTAGGGAAAACCACAAAGCGATCATCATGATAATTCTCACACCTGCATTAGGACTAATAAAATCACACTAAAATTAAGATTTGAATATTAATTACAAAGAAACATTCATAGGTTAACAAATAGCTAAAGCAGTACTTTAAGAACATGTCGACCAAAACTGTAATCGTAAGGATTATGATCAAAAAGAATCCTTTTTGCTCAATCTCACATTTTTGTAGTAAGAAAAAGCAGATGCCCAGCGCTCAGAGACTAGCTAAAGTTGCCTTCTCCACGCATTTTTGCAGTATCGCAATATCAGTTCGGAGTTCAAACTACAGACAATTTTAAGGCGATTTTATTTCATAGCCTTCACAATATTCCAGCAAGAAAACAAGAAAAGATTTTATGTTAATTAAAGAAACAAAACGGGAATGCGACCTCAATTATATTATTATTCTTTTCAGTTAATTACCGGAGACAGCCGAGGTTTAATTTACTTGAAACTTTTGCTGTCGGAATGGACTGCAAAGCTCCGAATTTAAAAGCGGATGCCGTGAGCAAACTCGGTGGTAGCCGTGAGACTGCTAGAGAATGGTGTGAACACGTACAAAATGTTTACTTTTCCTTTGTGAAGCTAGTTCCCTGACTGGCGCAAAGGATCGGCGACGAGCGGGTACCGAATGTTTGCCTTTACTCGCATTTATGTTTGTTTGTACACGTAAAAGGAGATGCAGTCTTTAGGACGTAAAGAAGATTAAAATACAAATACCGTCAGATACAAGTAAGACACATAATTCCCAGGAAAGAATGGGTAACACGTAATTATTTTAATACATTCTCTTTATGTTCATCATCAAAATATTTATTTACAACCTATATTTTTAATTATGCAATACTAAAGCAGAAGTTCATTTTTGTCACTAAATTGCAAATGGTTCCCTACCAACTGTCGCTCGCAACTTGCGACATTGTAAGACAAACGGTGAGACGGGTGGTGGACTTAAGGACTTTTACTGTTATTGTTATTTGGACTAGGAATGTTTGCCATTCTAGACTACTGGATGCCGGGGAATATGGATTTCAAATGCATTTTCTTTTGCTCGGTACATATTTACAAAGAGATTTTGCTGTAATTCCTTCTACTCAGCAGACTTGTTTGTTTATTACCAAGAAGAACCCCAGTCTCTGTGAATTTGGTTGTGCTTACAAAAATGTTATGTCAGTTATGTGGTTTCGTCTGGCCACTTTAAGCATTTCAGAGGGGACTGGAAAGCGCAATCTTACCAAAACTTACTATTCAACTAGAAATACTTGGAATGAAACTTGGAATTGAAGAACATCCAAGTGAATGTTTATCTTGCCTTTGCAATCTAGATAAATTTAATTCATATAGTTAAGGAAATCTTTATGTTGCAAAGAATTCATTACAGGTTCAATAATTTTCTAAAGAAGCTAAGCAAGTTCACTGTTCACAAACCATTACCCAACTGAAAGAAAATTCACAATTGCATTTACCACACAGCTACACAACCGGCTATCGATTCACAAACACAAAGAACCGATGACGGAAATAACTACAAACTTCCATTAACAGTAATGTAACAGTTATGAGTAAGTCTTGAAACTGTAAAGTTCCGAGACGCCTCATTAACCTGTCCGTGTCATACTTGAGTCTCATTGTGTTAGCAATCGACGCCTTCAATCGTTTGTTTACACGGCCCAGCGATCCGGTAATGTTCACGTAATATCCAAAGTATGTTACCATTTGGGACGTTGCTCTTTTGTTTTGGTAGACTTTGGTCTGTTTACTTCTAAATACTTAAGTTGCTTGAGATTTAGTTCCTTGTTTAAATTTTTAGAGTCTCCGTTATCGAAGTTTTGGTGTTGAAATCGAATATTCATATTGGTCCCAAGTGCACTTTACAATATGTTCAAGTGATTGAAGTGGTGTAACTTTAGCCTAAAGAGTAAAATGTTATGTATAGTTAGTACCAGTTTAAACAAAGTGTATGCAATATACTTTAAGTCAGATCTAAAAATAAACACTAGCAATTTAATAGACAATACCGTCAATTTCGCTTCTGAGAAATATCTCGCTCTAATGATAAAACCGTTGAAGAATCCCTAACAAGATAGTAATCTTCGTTTGAATTAATTAAACACGACTTCTATTCGTATCATATTCCTTTTGCAGCACATAATAAATTACTGTTTATTACAGACGAACATTCATACAACGACATTGGTTACATAAAAGTACACGATAAAAATAATGACAAACGTGCATCGTTAAGCCATAATTTACTTCGAGACTAACAGTATAAAAAATATCATCAAAACTTGGAATTAGCTAACAAGTTACTTACAAGCCATAAAGCAAAGTGACAGGGAGCCCGAACGTTCTAATCAAACCTAATCCAGTTAAAACTTTTCCAATAAGCTTCCCCCACAGATGCATTCCTTCATCGTCGAAAATGTTAGCGGGATGAGTCACGGATTTAAATGTACAAGTATACTCTCATACAGGTTTGGTACTGGAAATATAAGCCTTGGGGCAATTTTGATAATCCTTGGCCATGCAATAGCATAATGGATTAAAAAGTTCAATTCATTCTGTAGGCGCTGTGAGTTGGTCGCTCAAGGGTTCCCCAGGGAGCTGTCCTCGGTCAATTGACTTTAAGTCTTGGAAGATTTCCAGTTTGAGCAGTGACTTTACTTTATTTTAGTTAATATTTAAACAGTTGAAGTTTGCGCTGTTTAAAATTTAAATAAAAATAGTTTCACAAATGTATAAACACATATTCTTACGGCCTATGTTTACATCAAAGGCCTAAGAGACCAGACATTTACTTATTCATAAAAACACGAGTCTTGATATAGTTACTTTTGAATTACCTTTAAATGAATTCAACCCTTAAAAGCGAAGGAATTGCTAAAAATAACCTTATTTCAGTTGTCGGAATCCCAAAAACGATCTTCGCGTCTAGCCAACGGGCCATTTAACTAATGAGATAAATCTCCAGCCTTGGGGTAGATTTTTACCCCAAGCAAGAGAACAAGTAATCTTTCAATCTTTTAATGACATAAGTTTGGGTACGCGATGATTGTCGGATTTTTCGCTGCGATCAAGAGGATTACAAAAAGTCCCAGTTGGATACAATAAATTAAGATGGTTAAGGAAGTGTGGGCAATCAGAAAAGATTTTCCCGGTACGTCATTTTTGTAAAATTGAGCTTATTATGCTATGGAAGGAATGAAATAATAGCCATGCTGACTATTTTTTATATTTTACCCTCTTAGGTATACCTATATTTTTTGGGATATTTAGAAGTTACGCAAAATAAGAAGATGATTGATAATATGGATTATAATTTACCTATTTAGTTACTTACGTATAACTGATTTGTTGGCCTTTAAATATTCAGTAACTTAATCACCGAGATGAATAATTTTCCTTATTTGCAAAAAAGACATTTAGACGCCGCGCCGTGAAATTTATGTGCAAATAAAAAAGAACAAAATATTAATCAAAGAAATAACGGTGGATGGGTATCATCAGTCACATAACACCGACCCCCAGACAATGAACGCAATGGAATGGAAACGATCAAAAATGTAATCCATTTCCTTATAGTGGAAGGCTCATAAGACAATAACGCGAGACATATTATCCCGTATGCGGCACCTACTTCTGTGCTTAATATTCAGAGTACACGCCATCTTTTATTCATAAACAAGTTACTTTATCGCACTATTATAAAGAAACGCGCGAAATTTTACATGGCTTTTATGAAGGAAGATAAAATATAAATTCCATCTGTCTTCATAACCTGGTACGCGTCCATTGCTAGTGTAGGCTTTCAAGGCACGCAAGTCACTGACATTCAATTTCTTTAGGTCGTCTCACGCCCTATACAGCGGCAGCGCCTCGATACGTGACTTCTGTTCAACGGCTCGGAGTATTTTATTTCCACGGTTCATATATCTTTATTATTAAAAAATAAGCGTATCGCATAACTTGGTGAAACGAGCCAGGTAAATGATTTCATAAATTATTTGTGAATGTTTTCGGGAATTTTTGTTGCTCATGCCGTAAGCAAGAAAGAAATGAAAATACTTTAATACTCCAAGGAAATCTTTGTTTGTTACCAAAACGTGAACATAATGCAATTGGATTCAAATCAAATATATGGAACACGTGCAAATAAATACAAGTACAATTTTCCTTAGGAAGGTATGATTTATTTCGCCCAATTATCGCAACAATATTTTTCGTTGACAAAATAAGCACTTATCTTTTCCTTCGTTTTCGTACTCCTGGCAATCACCTTTTATCCTTATAGGATCAATAACTATTTACATTTAATAAGGGAGGAGTACTACAGAATCATTTTACGAGAAGTCCTCCCTCCGAAGCCGTTTCGTTACGCCATTATTCAGAATAGGGGACCGAGCACTTAGCAACATTGGACTTATTGTTATTTTTGAAACTCATTTGAATGTCATGTCAAAATGTGAAAGAGATTTGCAAATTGCACCTAATCACTCAAAAAATAGCAGATGTATTCGAGATTTGCAGCTTTCTAAAATAAATATGTATGCAAATTCAGACCTAGTAACTGAAATATGTACCATGTACTCAATTGGGTAACAAAACGTTTGTATTTATATAAAGTTTTTTGGCTCAAAAAAGCAAAACAAAACTTTCAATTGTTGACAACAGAGAGTTCAATAAAAATAAATTCATATTCTCTCATATCAAAACCAACTAGTTCAAGTTCACAGACAAAACAACGGATATGCGTTACTGCAAACAAAGACACTAAATAAATTAATAATGATTCGTACGAAGGGCTTAACGCAATTGAAACTTCCGTCGCCCATACATCATGCGATGTTTCGTACGACATGACGGATCGCACCGAACCCGCTTAAGTAGGACAACCATTGCGAACTACTTAAATTTAATCTGTTTCCATTGTAGCTGTTGATTAATTGTGTCATTTCCATGTGTCATCTGCGTGTTGTGTTACTGTATCTTGTGTTATAATATTAGCAAGTTACACAAGATATTCACTTTTAGATTTAACATTTTCTTCATTGTTTATGTCATGTCAATAATTTTCAAGTTTCATTTCTTCTTTTAACTTTACTTCATCCATTTTCTTTGCTATCTTTCCATTATCGTTGCATGTTATATTAAATTGAAAACAGTCTATGCAGGGGTTTGCAGTCAATCTTAATTTTTCTCAATTAGCACGAGCAGACATTATCGGGCTGACGTCAAGTGTGCTTAGCCGAGTCTCCCCATGGGCCGTCGCCGACTCAGCACACCGATATTGATCTCGGAACGTTTAATGTACTTAAGCATGTATGCCATACCTAATGTCTATAGATATGGAATCTATGATAATATGCTGAATGTTTTAGCAATGTTCTATCAGTGCTTTCGAATACAAATGTATTGTTGGAATACATTAGCATGATGCACAGTCGATATACGTAAGCTTTTAAAAATTAATTGAATTCACACAAATATGCACACTAAAATGTATCAGAAGATTAATTCTCCAGAGCTTTAATTAAAATATTTTGAATAAAATTCAGAAATTTCCATCTGTATCTGTTGCGTACAAACAAACTGTATTAATGTAAAACCGCGCGTCATCGTGTATCAGACATGTACTGATATTAAAGTTTGTCATCTGGGCCTGGGACTGACGGCTGATAGCCGCAGCGCTTTGGGAATTCGCTACATGTTCAGCTTAAATGCATTTTGTTATTATATCCCCCATTCCAGCAACTCTGTTATCTTTTTAATGGACTAAATGAAAATGTTTGTGTACATTCTGCGACATTATTTTATTTTTTATGATAACCATAAAATGTTTTACCTGAGTTTCTCTTTATAATGTTTGCATTACGCGTTGTAATTACTATATGAAAACATTACTGTCCAATTTAATACATTAGCTAAAGCTTTATTGAAATGTATTGCTTTTGTTAATAAAACATTTGTTTCGTATTTTTTTTAATTATTGTGCTTTCCATTGTTCGTGATAAAGGCTTTGTTTTACACAAAGTATTTTCAATGCAATTTTAATTAAACTTGAAATGGTTTTATTGAGGCGAAAGCTAACTTTCTTATAGTGGATTCACCTACTCTGTCCGAGTCCATTAGTAACCTCTTGTTTCAAAGCCATTAATCCACCATAGGCAATGGACAGTTGACTGACAACCTGTGAAGGGGAGATATAACAAAGTATAGCTTAGTGCGTACCCACAAAGTACTGAATATATGAATAATTTCTTTTGTGAAAGTATGTGTGAAAAGTTGTGAGAAAATTACTTGCTGCCGTTAAGGTGACTGACGCACGATTTTAGTTATGGCATTCTCTTTACTACTGGATATCACGATTTGATAGTTAGCCATGAGTTTTATGAGCACAGTAAATGCAATGTCTTTAACCTTTTCTTTCTCTTTACGACATTATCGTCAGCCATTCTTATACCTCTAGGAAACGATGGAAATCCAATCAAGTCTAACAGTAGGGGGAAGTCCCGTAACGCCGGGCGGCACCTAGCGCCGGACACGCGTACTATTTAAGCGTGTATAAATCTGTTCGATTCAAAATACAAGTGAAAAGGGCGCGGGGGGCACACAGGTACAGGATCACGCGCCGCACCTCACCTGTGATGCACACGACCACGGCAGGAGTAACCGTTAGCTGGTTTAGGTGCGAAATCATTGCGACAGCTAAATATCAATGTAAGTAATTCTAGTATATTTATGCATTTACATTTGAGTGGTATTCAAAGATAAAAGTAATACTTGGTTGTTATCCGTAAAATGGTAGAATATTATTAGATCTTTTAAACAATTTTGGTAGGTACCACCTAATGAACGAAAATGTCTGTCCCTTAGCGCCGGACACTAAGTCGTCCCTTAGTGCCGGACAGTAAACATATGAATATTTCTTGTGAGAATTTACGTCATTCATTCTAATTACTTAATTTGTTTTAAATTATAGAAGAAAGATGATAATTAAAATGGAAGACAAGCAAAAGAACGGATCCTGGGAGCCACAGAACTTACAATCTGCTATTGACGAGGTTATGTCAAAAAAAGCGAGACAATTTTCGTAGTTTGCTTAGAAGACTGGATCTAGTGCTCGTCCCGTCGTGGGTGGATACGTGAAGTATGTGAAGAGATTCTAGAGTGTGAAAATGGCTAAATATGCTGGTTATTTTGAAATTTCCAGTGCTAGGGGTATGGCGCAAATAGCCGTCCGGTACTAGGTGCCACTTTTTAAAATTACGTTTTTTGTTATCAAGGTTTGATTGATAGTATTAATTATTTTGGAGCAGAGGTTGCATTTTTGATCATTTAATTTGATTTCTAACTTTGTCATCTTATATAAATCATAATTTAATAAACATTTCTTAAAGTATTTTTGGTTTTATTGATAAATAACCTTAGGTGTCCGCCACTGGGGGACTTCCCCCTATTGCTGCAAATGAGCACATGACGTGTATTGTAACTTCGGAATAGTACAACATCTTGAAGAAAACACATATAAATCGAAGGAAGTCTAAACTTCTTAAGAATTTATAGCTGTCGACCGAAGCACTCACTCTCGTGATTAAATAAAAAGAAAAGAAAGCAGAGACTAGTACGAAAACAAACGCATTCCTTAACTTCCTGATGCCAGTAGTACACTAAAATATGTTTATTTTTTATATACTGGACCGGAATCAGAGCGCATACTCTTAAACGCCGTCACGAATCATTTGTACGAGACACCCATCCGCCATACGGACAGATCAATCACATATCCAAACTTTACAACGTCCTCATAAAACAGTAAATACTTTGACCTAATAAAACATCTTTCGAACGAGAACCCTTTAAAGCAAATAAAGTGTTGTCCTACAAAAGAGTCGTAAACATGAACTTTAAGCTTACATCGTGTGCGAACATAAACATTGAATGTTTCTCTAAACAGACTGGAGGTTTATTCGCAACATTCCAGTGGGTCCCGTTTTATTCGAGAATCCCAGTGGGAATAGGGTTACTGCTGGAATCACTAACCCACTAACAATGAGCTTTAAAAGAGAGGTCCCTTGTGCAATGGAAACATTTTAACTTGAAACTGCTTTTAGATTTGCATTTCCCTATTTCATTTTTATTTGACGTTTCGTAAGCAAAATTGTCTAAGGTAAATCATAGTTTACTTTGACATACAACTACCAACCACCAACCATGTTAATGTTATATCGTACCTCGCGTTTTTTGGCAATCCAGTTCAAAAATGGGTTCTGTTGTAGCTATGCTACCTATGTTATTTACCTAAATGATTATTTTAATGCTGCTGCTTATATATCAAAAGTAATTTTGTATATTTAATGAGAATTTAAAAAATGCACCATTTCAAACAATTAAAATTCTCATGCTGACATTTTTATAAAATAAAATCGTTAATTTACGCAACAACTTACAAGGGTAAAATTATGCCAACACAGGCGGTACAGTTGCTCAAAATAGCGATTGTGCAAAAATAGCCGGCTGTTTCCCACAGCCGAGTGCCATGGCAACGTAAACATTCCTAGTTGGATTGCAAGTTCATTGGCTCTCACCAACAGAACCAATGTTTACTGTACGAAACTGAAATAAAAAGAACCGCATGTTTGTTATTTTTTTTTTCACATTAATGCTAAACATATTTCTGTTAACACGCCAACCCCTGTTATTCTTCAAGGCCACTTTTTGTGATAAACTACGTGCTCATTTTACACACAAATACAAGGACATAGTTAGAAGTTCGAAAAGCGAAATTAAAAAGACAACTTTTATCTCTTCTCCTACTTAAGTATTACTTATGCAGTTTTCTCGGCAGTTTTATTAAAAACTACGCTACACGCGTTTAACGTTACGCCCAACTTCAGATTTTCTTTCGCAACTAATTTAAAGTTATTCTGGCCAACACTTCAATGGATATGGATGAGCTGTGGTGAATTCAATCATTGCGAATATTTTTCTTTGAATTGAAGTTCGAATAAAATGCTGTTTTTTTATACGATAGTAATCGATGTAATCAAGCGACACAAAGGCAGATCATTAATTCGATGGCAGCAATGAACAACAAAAACATTTTAACTGGCTTCGCGTTCCGGACTGAATCTTAATGCACGTTAATCTAAATTTCAATGGATCAGAAGTAGGGTTGGCCGTTATCGGCGCTGGTGCTTGAGGAAAAGGCTAAATGCTAATAACTATAAACAAAACAAAATAACACTTAAAAATCTAGGCTATATTTTTTATCTGCATGTACACAACAGAACAAGGAAAATAATTGGGTAAACTTTTCAGCAGTCAATACAAATATAGCTGACGTATAGGGATGCATCCCATCCGACACTTATTTGTGCTGAAACAGGACAATGCAACACAAAAAAAAATCGATTCCATCAATCAACTTTGTTGCTTTGAGCGACCGAATTGCAGATCGTTCTCTTTTTAAAACGAATCCTTTACATTTTGTTTTGTTGCTTTTCCACCGTTTCCCATTCCTGGGCGCTGGCGTTCTAAACTTAGTCGTTCGTATAAATTCGGTACACAGCTTTATTCGAATAGTCCGGGATTTTTAGTTTATTGAGTCCAACCCTAGTAGTGTGTGCCTAGAAGTGATCGTGCTGAAAGTAAACGATTCGAACTCGTTACCTATTTTGTTGTTTACAGTTTTTCAGCTCTGGAATTGTTTGTATTAAAGTAGTAAAATAAACGAAATAAGTTGTTTAGCGATTTCATTCAGTGGTGAGTAATTCTGTGAAATATAAGCAAATAAAATAAAAACAGTTCAACTACCTATAATCTAAACTATAGATTGATTGTTTTAGTTCCTTGAAACATGAAAGTTCATTCATACGTGCGTGAACTTACGAGTATTGTTTAAGCATAGACCAATAAACTGTTTTAACAGTTTTTTTTTTTAACTAAAACATAAGTTAAAATGTTAAAGCGTTTTACATTTTTTCACACTATACATAAATCCATTGTCAGTATTAATGTATTTTAAAGCAATTGTCTACAAAATTCGTTCGATGTGCGAGTGCAAAAAATCGCTTCCCAATCGGTATTTTCGCACCGATATTAATTCGTATTGTATTGTTATTGCGCCCATTAATCATTATTGTTTTATTGTTCCATTCGATATAACAAACATGTGTCGAGTAACAACTGGACGTGCTTCCAACAACAAATACTAACGGTAGCTTTCGATAAGATCCGCTTAATCCACAAACATCCTGAGAATTTTAAAAGCTTTATATCGCTTTGGGAATGAAATCGATGTTTTCTTTAAATTCGTTTGAGGTTTCTCTTTGAAGGAACATTTTGTGGACTTCACCCTTGGCTTTTGTTTTAATACCATTTTTTTCCTTTTCTCCTAAACTTTGTCAGGCTTCTAGTACCAATAAAAAAAACAATACGACCCTTACCCTAATAATAAGCTCACCACAAAAACTGTCACGTGACAAAAAAATCAAACAATCGATAACGATTTGCAGTTAAGCATCGTTCATTGTGCTGAACGCCATTGAGCGACAAAGCCGGCGACATCTTGCTGACAATAGGCGTTCCGTACCAAAACGTACCACCACAATAGGCGTTCGGGACCAAATTGTCCCACAAAGCCCTCGGAAGCCACTCGATACCCGGCACTAATAAAAACCGGATCCCGGATACCGCAGTACCCACTACCGGCAACGCCGACTATACTTTTTGTACGCAAAAAAAAATGAATCCCCAAAATTTTGAGCCCACTTCAGAAATTACGGAGTTTAAAATTTTGGAGCCGTTTTTGCTGACTTTGTGCTTTGGAAATTGGTATGTTACGGTATTGTGGGTGCTTGTTTGAGCATTACAGCTTCTTGTTTTGTTTGTGGCTTTATAAAAAGTGAAAATTTCTTGCGACTGTTATAAAATATTGTCAGATAAACGGAACTCGTGTTATTTCGTCTTATAATTTACGATAAAAAAGAAAATAGTATCAAACGATTTCTGAAAGTAACTTCAGTAGTGCGAATTTTGCTAATAAAAATGTACATCACGCAGTTTCCAGCAAACACCGCAGGCATAGAAGGGAAAAGTGTAAGATCCGGCACAAGCCAAACACACAATAGTAAGTCGATATGTCTCGAGGTTACCAAACAAGCCACCCCAATAGAAAACAAATTGACATTTCAATGGAACCCGCCCGAGGACCAGCCTATTTGCAATTCAAAGAACCACTCTTCAATAACATGCCAACGTATGGAAATAAGTGCGTTTTGAAAAGGATCTGATTTCTGTAGATACGCGAGAACATGTTTATAAGGAAGCTTTTGGGTATATGTATTTCGAGGAAATTATTTGGGAACGTTATCTGGCTGATATACAAACCGGTAATCAGTTTGGATCGACTACGACAATTTTCGTCAGAGTTAACATTTTCAATAAGTACAAAATATGCTAAGTCAATCCCATTAAATTATTCCTATAGAGCTAAAGCTCCATTATTCTTCCATTACTTCAAACATACTACTCTAAAGTTTTCATGAGTGCCGGTACTTCAGCAGAGCTAAGAGGTATAATTCCGTCCCCGGTACTCGAGACCACTGTCCCTGCTCTCAACAACTTAATAGCACGGTAATAAACTTATTCTATGTGGAATTGTAGCTAAAATAAACAAATAGACTCATGTGACGTAAAGTGCATTAACAAAGTTCCCTGACCCCGAATGAGTCAGAATCCCTGTGGAGGCTCGCCCCCTGCAGGGTAATTCGACGAGTACTTACTGATACTACATTTATTATGGTTTCCTATACAAAACTTATAATAGTAGCTTGTACACCTTTGCAATTCAAAAGGCGTGTTACATTCATTTCAACGCGGTTCCGCAGATTTTTATGGCTATGTTTCCCCCGTTCACAACAATAATAGCACTTATTAGAATAGTAATAATGACTTTCCTTTGTTCTAGAAATATTGATTGAAAAGTAGTAGTTAATAATTTAATGACAGTAATCGAAGTTTCCTTTCTACTAATAAAGACTTTACGACACGTAAGTAAAAGTTTTAATACCAAATTACAGCAATAAGTTCCGTAATGTAAGTTTATTATCACAATGGCGGATATTAAATTAAAATCCACTCTACGGTGCCTTACTTATCGACATATTGTTCTACTCCGATTCCATTACCGATAGCGATGACAAGAGAAATTTCTATCAAAAATTATGTTGTCTTTATTAAACTCGTGGCTTAAATTCCCATGTAAATCATATAAGCCGAAACGGGAACGTTCAGCCGGCGACAGAAAACGTAATCATCTGGTACGCATCCACTCGTAAAAAGCAATCTTTCTTTCAAAGCGACGACAATGTGAAAGTATGGCGTTTAATATTAAGAGCATTACGTCACACATTTTTTGTTAGAACTTTATGAAAAATAGACTCATCTCGGATTACTCATGCTAAGTGTTGAAAGCGATGAATCATTTTATCAACAAAGAAGTAAAAAGGTAAAAAAGGCTTTTTAATATTCGAGATTTAAGTAATCGGTGGCGATTGTGCTCATCATTGTTTAGTTACAGACCGAGGCATTTTGTAATAACTTTAATCGTTATGTAAATACGTTTTATGTAACTGTATTTGAACTCCGAATTACAAGATCAAAGGACCAATAAAATGATGGTATTAATTATTGGTGCTCGCTTGTAATAAACCATGTCATTTCCAAGCCTATGAAGTGACATAATGAACTAATAACAATCCTTGCACGTGTTTACACGACCATCCGGCGTTAATCCGATATTACGAAATCGTACATCTGTATTAAGTAATACTCGTACAATGCTTGTTACACGTGGTGCGGCTTTTACGAAGAACAATAAAAATGATTTTAATGCCTTCACATATTTCGTGGGCCCCGAAATGTGCGACATAATTGTCGTTAACAAGAAAACGTAATACAGTTCGTGCGTTCATGCGAACTTTATGACTCCGTGAACGGGAGAGGATCGATTTTTATTATGGTTGTAAGGAATGCATTGTTTTGTTGCGTGCCAGTGCCAGTATCAATGTAAAATATTGTACATAATAAAACATGTTTAATTATCAATAAAATACTTATCGTAAAATATTGACATACTTTTGTTTACAATTTCCCATCAAGTTTTAAATACGTCAGTAACTCGGGTAAAAACGGAAATACGGATAATTAATCTTAATTCCCATTCATTCATTAACAAACCAACAAATAAACTTAACATTTGACACAAAAACATCGTACTTATAAATAGCCTTTTAATAAAAACATGTGAGTAATTGAACGAAATGCACATTTCATTCAGTGCCTTCATTTGTTTATGAGTTGCATCAACAGGTCTTTGTTTCCCTGTGACGTAATCGGACCCGAAATTAGAAAATAGAACGGAACGTTCTTTGTTCAAATTGAAAAAATCCGTTAACAGATTTCAATTTTCGAACACATTTGTAATAAGAGAGCTTGAAGTGTTCTAGTAGAACTATGTTTGTGGTTATTTATATTTAGGGGGAGTCCAAATTAAGTTTTATGAGCCGTCAAAAAAGGTCCTTTGTCTCGCGATCCTTTGTTGACTGTCGAATATTGTAATAAAATAATATTGACTGGGACTTTGTTCATAATTGTATAAGCCTTCGTTGTGTTCCGTCCCCATTTTGTGGTCTTCAAAGTTAAAATTATGATCCATAAATTATGGTCCATTTTTTAACGTAAGTACATTTTAACGGAGTGAAACCTCAGCGGGCGTGCGTATTTACAGTCTATACATGGCTAGTACGCAAGCGTGTGAAACTAGTCGCGAATAGATTGGAATTCACTTTTTATACAAAGTCTTCCGATGTATACAGCAGTAGTACGCAAATACTCGCATATATTTTGTAGTGGCCAAAGTATCTTGCTTTGTTCCATAATATACAGTGCTAGTCCGCATGCAAACTAATCGTGTATACATTGGAATAGGCGCGAAAAACTTTACGATTCCAATCTATTCGCGAGCAGTTGCATGCTCGCCATTTGGATTAAAATACGACCTAGCATTTAATGTTAATTTAAATATTAATAATGCTCGTTCAATTAAAAAAACATTGTATTAAAAATTGAAGTTAGTGACGAAAACGAATCGCTGCAAAACCGACTCCACGTAGTCTTGTCTGCCCTACCCCTAGAGTGCAATTCAAAACCGCGTAGGCGCGGAGGGGTGAGGCGGCCTGCGAGCTGAGGCGCAGGTTGTTTTAACGCTTGCCGACGCGGCTGAGGCTGGCCGGCAGAGCCGGCCAGCAAGCCGAAGCTGCGGTGGTGAGCGTGTGAAACCATCTGCGACGATAAGCTCGCATGGGACCGCCGGAGCCCCGCAGCACCGGAGCCGTGACAGAAGCCATGCTTGCTGCATGTTGCTTGCTTACATTTTAAACGTACTGAGTTAAAAAATTAGAAGCTAATAAAATATATTTTATGATGTCATTTAATAGTATTTTAGAAGTTTACTGTTAGAATGCCTGCTACAAAAGATGCTAAAAAATAACCATCATGCTGAGTTGTATTTAGAGTGGTTTACTTAGAAGATAACTAGTGGCTAAGATAGTATTATTTAGATGCTCGTTAATTGTGGCTGACTTAATAATTTAGGCAACATACATTTTTGGGGGCGAATAATGATTGTAAAAAGAAGCCTGTTTAATTAGCATTTTTAATAAACAAACTCAGATTCAAAGCCATTTTTATTTAATGCTTTACCTAATATAAATTTTGTATAGTTAAATTTGACCGTGTATAAATTGGAAAGATGCATGTGCACGTCTAAGCTACGAATTATACTCGAGCAGTACGCAAAATTCGTGTATACTTTGAAATCACAAATTAAAAAACAGCATTACAAAGTATCAGCGAGCAGTTTCCTATGGATGCGTTTTGGCTATGTACACTCTGTAAATACGCAGCGGGCGTGTTCTGTGGTGTCGAAAGTAAAATTTAATGAAGTGCTGTTGCTAAGTGTGAATTCATTAGGAAATGTTAATTAAAACTGTGAGTTCTTAATTTGGACGGAGTAAAAATAAGGGTTATTCAGTGAACCGGTAATTTCGTGAGCGTCAGATAGTTCTGTGTAACGACAAATTTATTACCGAGTATTTATAGTTGGGCGCTAAAACTCGGAGGTTATCTACTGAGCTTTACGAGTGCGCGATACGACTAATTTGTAGCTCGGTGTGGAGTTACCCTTATCTAAATCGTGAAACACTTGAGATTTAACCGAATATAGAAATGTTAAGATACGTATAGTTTTTTACCTACTATTATTATTGTTCAAAGATGTGATGTGATGTGTTGTCATATGTACATACCTGTAACAGAAAATATAGAAACAGTTAGACATAGTCGGTACAAGAAGAAATTATAACAGTTCATTAAACTATAACAGTATTTGCAAATAATAACTACAATGTTAATTAATATTGCTTTATAAAATTAAAGTATAGTAATCATATTACAGATGAAAATAAATTGACCGTATGATCAGGTTTGTATAATTATAATTCTATTGTTATTTGTATTGTAGATACAGACTTATTAATAAAACATTTACCTAAATATCCTTAATAAATGTTGCTTGTATATACCGCAGTGAAATTAATGGGAAATATACTAATCTTCTTTTGGACGTCAGACATTCAAGCTGATGACTTCTTACTGTCCTCTTGATAAATTAGTTTAGTCTTTGGTGGCGTGCAGAATAGAATAAGTATATGTTAAGTATAATTTCAAGAGGAGCTAAAAAACATACTCTGTGTAGGTATGTACCAACATCTAACTAATCGTAACAGCTAAACTAATTATTTAGCAATTGCACTCAAAACGATCTATCGAACAAGCTACAGTAGTTTAACCGCAAATCGGTAAATGCATTTGATTTCCAGATTACAGTAATAACTGCATAGCGGAGTCATTACTTCTCTATCTATCTTTATATAGAGTATAAGTGACCGTCCACACACTGCGATTTGCCGAGTTTTATTGCGATTGACGAGTGTCGATAAGTCCGCCCCACGCCCGCCCCATCCAATTACTTACAGCAAGAGAGCTGCGTGAGGACGCAACCTTATCTAAATTTCATCTGAAGAAGTCGCAGAATCAAGCCGCTTGCCCTTTTATGCGTTTCTATCGTGATAGATACATCGCAATTCTATTTTATATCGACACGTATTCCAAGATAAGGCAACGATGTTATCGATACACAATTGTGTTCACTTATAATGGAAAATGTTGTCGCACTTTTGTTGTGCCCATACAACATGTGTTGGCTACACAACAATTGTTGGTGCATTTAGAAAACACATTGATTTACGATTCTCTCTATTTTCTTTAGTCGATAAATCGCTTGAAAGAGTACGAGTCTCTTAGTAGGTTTGTATTAACTCAAGCGTACCTTTCCATTGTATGAGAAAAGTTCTTTATACCTATCTAGAAGTTGGGTAAGCAATAGAAACAAAGCCAGTGTTGAGTATCAATCTTGTGGCAATTTATCTTTGTCTGTAGTTCTCCTTAAATTGGTAACAGTCGATATTGTTCAGATAGCACTTAAAATAACTAAATTATAATTTAAAGTAGAACCAAACAGCTCAATCGAATTCAAAATTAAATAATAAGGCAGTGAACTAATAGAAATTGGCAACGAATTTTAATCAGGTAGGTGTATTCTGTTAATCAAAGTTAGTCTTAAGTTTCGTGGGGAAGGAATCCCGGTTTTCAATTTTCCAGTTGATTTATCCGAGGATGGTTAGATAAGCTCTAGGCGAGGAAGGGAGAACGTATGGGGAAGTTTTCTATTTGAAGGGATGAAAAAATGTGTGGTAAATTATCTTAAATACCTACTGGGTTGCAGGTTAAATCAACCTCTACAAGTGGAGGTACTATTTTGATTGGTTAAAATAAGTCAGAATGTAAACATAAATATTATCAGATTCAGTCGTAAGAGTAGTACTTAGTTAGATGTACGCCGAAGACGATGCATAGAAATCGGGTTCAATTCTTTCTTTAAGGAAAAAAAATCAGGGTTCACCATAGGGATTGTTATATTAATAGAATGTATAGTTTCAATCTACATACTCTTTGCAGTAAATAATCATAATAAAAAACATAAATGCTCATGTGTATTTATCACGGTTGGATAGTATTTACATTTTAAACTGAATGTTATTTTTATGTAACTATAAAATAATATTATTGGTAGACACCGCAAACCAATTTAAATCAATCCGTTTCCTATTGAATAACAATCAAACAATTGAATAATAAATACTGTAAATTACATTTTCAGTTTTAAATTACCTACATGTTATTTTTATGCTCATATTGTGGCGGATTTTCGTCGCACGTAGCAAAATATACGCTTAACATATTCCAGGCGGCAATAATCTCGCTCGGTTTTAAACGTCCATTTGTTGTATTGCAAAAAATCCGCCAGTGTAAAAACACTGTTAGTTGCTATGACAACCAAGACAAACATTTTCCAAGTCTCACCTGTCTTACTCATCTCACTGAATAGCCACAATGCACGAAACCGAACCTATTGATTGTTTAGCGTATTTTTAGAACAAGGCTTTTCTAGATTAGTGGCAGAATGACGAAATAAATCTATTTTCTCCTTCTACTGACGTGTAAGTTAAATATAGCCGACGAGGGCGGGGGCGTGTAAAGCATTATCTATGTAATAGAATCCAATTAATAACCTTTTGTGGCTTCCATTAATATATTCCTTACCATTATCAATTTCGTAAAGCCATAAAATTTCCAATAATAGTTTAGGTTTTCTTGATTAATATTAGTCGTCGCAATGGAAAATAATTAAATGGAATATTTCTTAGAATTTTCCTTTCCCTCCGATAATTGAGCTGTTTATTTCAGATTTTTCCTGTAATTTTTATTATTAGTTATGTTTCAATAAAGTATAAAATATTTTTCAGAAAAGTATTTAATTAAAAATATTTAACTCTCGATTTCTTTCGCTGCTCTAATCGAAGTAGAATTGGAACTAACTTTTATAACATCGCAGATTATATTTTTGTACTGATAACACAAGGAAGCACGTTCACTCCAAAGAAAAATATTCAAAGAATGCCATTGGGTCTGATCGAAAAATTATCCCGAGAAAAAAATTCAACAGCCCCGTGCGGAATCAAAGCGGATGAGTATTTGGAATATTTAATCAGACGAGGAAGTCCTTTTAATCAGGTTGCTTGGATGTTCCTTTCATTTCTAAAAAAGGCAGGTAAAACCTCTATTTTCTTAAATAGAGCCTGGAGATGTCATTGACATGCTATCTATACCTACTTCGTTTATTCGCGCTAGAACTAAAAGCTAATGAAATAAAACTATCTTTATATGGACTCTATTTAGGGCACACCGCTGATCAGAAATCGAACCGTCTGATACGATACGAATGAGAGGAAATATAGTTTTAATAAAAACCGTTGCCTTCCCTATTTGCCAATATGTTAATATTGTCTGAATTTTATTTATGTTGATGAGAGCGGCCCGCAACAGACATGTTAATTCCCTCGCCTCACCAAGAACAAGTCCTCATTGGATGTTTTAATTGCAGTTCCTCCATTTAAAGGCCATAAAACTCGGGTTTCAAACAATTTTACAACACAACACATTCCGGAAACTCAATAAAAGATGTCATTTGTATTTTCTTTCAACGTCTCATTTTGGAACAATACGCCTAATGTAATGCCACAAATGAATAAGGAATTCCGGTAGGGGCGTCTCAAACTAGGGGAAATTTAAGGAATAGCGCACGCTTGCGATTACCCGACTAAATTGTTGGGTAGAACAAATTCGCAATTTCTATTATTACTACGTTCGGAGCTAGATAATAAATTCGTATCGGCACGTATTAATTTCGCGTAATAACATAGTCTGGTCGCTCATAAAGTGCTTAAAGATTTCTGAAAGTGAAACAAAAGAAGCGAAATCATTGTCAATACTAAAATCTTATCTATCAATCACGTCGAAGGATTGTGGTTTTGTTCCCAAAGTAACTCAAATAGCAGCGGAAGGGGTACTAAAGCGAATCGGCTTGAATCGGCCATGGCTGGATTAATTCGTTAAGACGCTTTCACAGCAGAAAATAAAAATAGACGGGTCGCCTTTTGTCCTATTCTCAGCAATTTGCTTTCACCCATTGTCGGTATGGGTGCCCATTCAAAACCTCGCGGCTCATTTTTTCAATATCCCATTCGATTTTACAATAGCGTAATTACTTACTGCCTATCATATTACATGCAATTGCACGCTTTGCTTAATTGATGGTTGCAATAACCATTATTTAGACATGATACGGTTTCACCTATTTTGCAACAAACATTACTAGGTACTAAATAGGTCAAATATACCTGATTAATTATTAAATAAATAAGATAACTGACCTCATTGCTGAAACGCAAATCAAAATACCGCAACTTAATTGCATTCCATTGGATAAGTCCGATTAATTACGTGCAAACAGTAATTTTAAATTACGAACAAGCAAGGGAATTAAATAGCAATGTTCCACATGTAATTTCTAATAAGTGAACCGTAAAATCGTACATCCGCGACCGCATGAAGACTCTTTGATGTTCGAGTGTATTTCATTTGAATGTGGAATTCGAACAACAAATAAATACCTTTGTACTTGTAATGGAGGGTAATCACGCGTCGAAGTTGGTCTCGCGAAGTATTCGAATTATGCTTCTTATCATTTTATTGTTTGGTTCGATTATTGAAAGGTTTTAAGTGAATTAATTTCATTAATATTGAGTTTTTATGACTTGTGGAATGTTAAGTTGTAGTTTAATATTTGTTTCGTAAAATATTGCTGATGTCATCAGTGCCATATTTTAAATAGCCCCAAAAAAAGCTATATATGTAGTCTCAAATGAACATTCAACACCACATGCGGAGATAAAATAAATATTTTTAGATGGCAGGCCATCAGTTATTTGTTTAGCCACAAACTATTATTTCAGAACGTCCCCATTAGCTAGGTCTCTCAACACATGTTACACAATCGCAAAACCGAATCTCTAAAATACAATACACGACCAAAATATCAATCTTAAGACCATCAATCAATTTAAACATATTGGGGCATCCCTTGAAAAACATGTTTTTCATAAAGCCACAGGCACACCGGCGGAGGTACGAATACCCCTCAATAAATTTTGATGGAGTATCGCTAGCTGTACTTTCACGGCTTACAGTTTTCCGTCCGGAAAATATAATAAGCGGGTTATAACATTTGCATATAGATCACCGTGTCCGGGTACCCTCCGCTACGTATATTGTTATTTACACACATTTCTTATGAGAGCCTGTAAATAATGTTGAAATTCGAACGCACATGCGTTCATATTCGCGTCGGATTTATTTTGCATATTTGGGCCGCAGGTAATTAAAATCGATTGAGGTTTTAATCATTCACCGTGGTGTTTACGGACCCTTCGTAATAAATTGTCAGGAGGTATTTTGAGCATTTAATAAATTAATCAAGTCAAACCTAACCAACTTAGTATAAGTAACACACTGCTATTGTTTGAACTATATTTAAAACGAGCTTATCTTCTCTCAAATTAAGAAAAATAAAGTACCAAAGTTAAAAACACAATTTATTCATCCCACCACAAATACCTATGCAAATAAAAAACAACGACAGTATTCATAACAGAGCTCCATAAAAGTTAAAATAAACAAATCTTAACTTTCATGTTGATTTATTACCATTGCTCATTTGTCATCGTCGCATCAAAATTCTGCATGTGTCGCTAGGGGGCGCACTCGACGCAGGAAGGACGATACGGGAACATAGAGGGGACAGGAAAACTAGTTATGGAGAACACACCGCTTTCGTCAACACCACCCAAGATGTTCTTAATAGACAAACGCATTACGTTTTTCTCCCATCTGCATCTGATAACATGGGAATCGACTCTATTATAACTCTAAAAAGCGTTAAATTAAACTCGAATGAAGACATCAGAGATAAAAAATGGACTAAGGCTATAATTTGTTGAGAGTGCCTCTGGTTGTTGTAATAAAGGACAAATAATAGGATAGTTCGACACGCCGTCAACGTGAAAGTTACAAAAACTTTGAACTGTGTTAATGAACAAGATTTCTTCTTTCCTGATTTTGAAGTAAAAATTTAAAGCGCTTCTGTAGGTTTTATTATAAATGTGAGGTTACAGTCTATAATCCGTATCGATATCTAATAACTGTTCTCTCTAAGGCAGTAACTAGTTCATTCGAAAGTAATTATAAGGAAAATAATAATGGGTATAATGAGAATAACAACAGCAGCGAATAGATCAAAGTGTAGATAATACGCTTAACATTGAACGCACAATCAAAAACAGACCTTTCTCCCAAAGATCAATTAACTTTGACAAACGATGGTAGGTACCCAATCTTAATCCAATTTGGAATTCCTATCTGATGGAGCGTAAATAATCTTTTTTGTAACAGTTCGAATTGCATAGTTATCTGAGCGTCCAGTCAAATGAACTGAGTAAGGAGACCGCGCGTGAACTTCATGTCGCATTGAAATAGGATTTGAGAGATGCAATTTCCTCAATTCTAACAAAGACCAGGCCTTTGTCATCGGACATTGTAACGCGAATCACGTACACTCCACTATTTTGACAGAATGAATGGACAATGTGCGGATTTGAGCCTTCCAACGCCAGTATTGGGTGTACGCTTAATGAGCCCCACGGAATCCAATTAGTGATTACTAACTATTCAGCATCGAATGCTCTTCATTACACAAATGATTCGGCTTTTGAATAATTATTGACTATGTGTTTAGAAAATTAATTGTGAATAAAGAAAATTGTACAAAGCAATTAGCTTTTATGTCAGAACGCACGGTTACTATTAATACTTGAAAGAGTTTCATCTGAAATTAAACCTTTTATTTTTGTACGCCATATTGAACACAAAAGGTTATTGTACGGTACGCAATAGTTGGGCTTTGGAATAATTGAATAAAATCCGGAACAGTCAGCACAAACAGTTCACTGTACGTATTGAATAAATTGGATCTATGATTTCTGGTTTATATACAGTCAAAGTGGAAAATTTTAAAGCAAGACTTTGAGCTGAGTCAGTGATTATAAGTCGATGATTTTATTATCATTGTCCTCGTTTATGGAACAAAACATTTATATTATAATCCAGCGAAAAAGCAACATCTAATCTATAGACAGTTGTTTTAAAACAAAATACTTAACTTTCTAGGTTAGTCTCCGATAAGTTATCAAGATGAAGGCGAGCTTTGGCGTGATCTACAAAAGCTACCCTTTCATTGTCTTAGCCCCGTTGATCGAAACAAATTGTTTTTATAAGAGAAAGTGTATTAAACCACTGTTCAGTGAAAGGTTTTGGAGTTTATCTACAATCTCCAGGAAACTGCTTCGAAGCATTTATACCTAAGTACTTACAGCTTAATGTTGTTCTTTAATAATGAGACCGTCTGCATTTGTTACAAGAGATTTTGTATCACAAAGATTTAAGATAATACGTAAACTACGAAGTGGATTCAATTTTATGGAAACTTTCATTTTTGTAATCATTTTACATCATGAAGCTTTGCTAAATTTTACCAACAATGCCATATTAGATTGTAAAGGTGAACATAATTGACACTGTATATCAGAAATATCAGTGTAACATTTGAAATTCCTGTTTAATACAATGTTAAACTAATTTATGTTGAAGTGACTGATTTAACTAGGCTGAAGTTTGAAACAATTATGTACCTACATGTAATTGTATCACTCAATTGAATTTTGAATAGGAAAACTTTAAAATGTGTATAAATGAATGAGGCTGGCTAGCTTAATATTTGAATATGTTAACTAACTAAAACAGGCTTCATATGGACATTTAAATATAACTCTGAACTAAAAATAAATACATTTTATGTTTAAATAGCAGTTTTATAGTTACAGTTACAGTTCACACAAACTGAGCCATTGTGATAGCTACACAAAATCACATTATATCAAATAAAAAGAACAAAGCAGGACCGACATTGTGAAACCATAGTAAAGGTCAATCTCGCAATGAACTCACTCTTACGGCTTCGTGGTCGGACTTTAATTTTATAATTACTATTTTTACCTTTTTATTAAACTTTTATCGTAGGTATTTTTAGTAAATTGTTATTTTGTTAAAAACTTTACAAATCTAAAAATCATTTGAAAGGTAAAAAAAGCTGTTCCTAAAATGCTCTCTCCTGCCTGTTTATTAATGTCTTTCGTAACTTAAATGCTTCAGTTCATATTTGAATTCCCGTTGCACCATAAAAACGCGCATAAATCAAAAGTTTTGGACAATCCAACCGCACTCGGTACTCTAAAGAAATGTCGCTTTCAATCTCTGGGAACGTTTTAAAATTGTTTATCTTGTTTTTTGTTTGCTTCATTGACTGAAGAAAATTTTAAAGTACTTTCTTTAAAGATCAATAAAGCTTTGGCACCTTTTTTATTTTGAAAATGCTCACCTATCTTGATTTAGAGTAGACTTATTACGGCGGGCAACGTCAGTTATGGTGCTGCTACCAAAACAAAAGAACATGATTTTGCAGAAATCACAGAAGGTGTGCGGCCGACTGGTCCTTATTATTCGATTTAGAAAAAGCTTTATGCAGTATCATCATATGATTAATTACTCTTACGTAATTCTATGGAAAAATGAAAAGACCAAAACATTTACATATTCTTTAAATAAAAAGCTCTAAATAATTGAAGTCTCCAAATAAATAGGTAAACCGTTTTAAATAAATAAAACGTTACATTACAATTTTGCCTTAGCGGATACTTTTTTAATTTTTAATCGACCGATATCCTGCGTTTGGCACCAGAAGCAAAATTCAAACAGGAATTGATAAAGAGGATTAAATCGAAAAACGATAGAGCAAAGATACCAAGAATGACCTGAATTGGCACAGAACCCGCCATGAAATGAACTCTTTTACGCTGAGGAGATTATGTAAAAGTCAGCAATTTTATGCTGATTCAACCTAGCGTCGAAAACTCATATTGCCTTCTTAACTTTACACAAAGAAAACTTATTCTTGGACTGGACTAATTTCTTTTCATATAGTCAGCGATGTTAAGGACCATATAAATTCAGAACGTTATGAAATACTAATAAACGATCTTCTTGCTAGTGCTAACACCGTAAAAACTTCAAGCGAAACTTAAGTACCTCGTGCCAAGAAAAAGCTAAAGGTCTTTGTTCTCACCAGCCAAAACAAACGTTGTGTTTGGGCATTTGTTACAATAACAAACATTGGGGCACAAGCGTGCTTTACAAGGAATGGGCAAAAACGTGCCTAATCAAAGCGAATTCGAAATAAAACCTCCATGATTCGATGCCGACGTGTCAAGTTCCTTCGAATAAGGATTAAGAGCTTATTGTTAGCTAAATTCGCGGAACTTACCTGTTCCTACACCCAGGCACTGAATGCTTGATTTATGAAATAATTTGCCTCACTTTACTGGCAACAGCTAAAGTATTTTTCATTACCACAGCCGTAAATTGTGGTTATGCTTGTATTTTTTCAACAGTTATTGAAAAAGTTATTGTTGAATTCAAGTAAAAATCTTGGGACCGTAGCTTTAATTTTATTACAAAACCAGGACCAACACCACTGTAAGAAACTATGAGGATAAAATTCCACGTAAGTTGCAACACCAATTAGACGTGTGCAAGTTGTAGGTAAAATGATATTACTTTTACACGACGCTCGTGCTGGCAGGTCTCCCGACGGTACAAGATGTGTACCAAAGAAAAATGTTTTGATCTGTAGACGACAGAACACTGCTGATATAGCAATAAAGAGAAAAGTTCCAGAGGGGACACTAATTGAGCAAACAACGTAGATTCCATGTTGCGATTGTTTACAGAAGACTCCAATAGCCGGAAACTTACCGTTTGCATCACTCGAAACGAGCAAAAGTTATTAGTGTTATCGTTTTTCAGTCATGCAATTTCCGAAAATAGAGTGCTGCCAATTTGTGTCGGTTGCAAAAGAATGAGAGGTTTCATATAAAATGAGAATTTTAGCACAGCAATTCGAGAATGTGAAGAATAATATAAATAAAAAGAAACAACCAAAAATAATTCAGTCCATGCTCAGTTGCTACACTTATCTCTATGGGTAAAACACGCCACATGTTCAGAATTTAAGAGACAAGTCGACCACAAAATTGCTACCATATGTCGTAACTGCTTCAAAAATTTGCAAAAAAAAAGTTACCTGAATACAAGTGGCCCACACTTGAACAGACTACATGACGAAATACAAATGTATGCAAATACGACTGTTAATGCGTCTACTTCTTTGAAATAAACTACACTACAAATTACAGACAATCCATTATTAAAGGAACAAAGCAATGCCAATAACGAAGGCGGGAATTCTAAAAACGCAACAGCAGAGTCAATGGACATAAATGCAGCGACTACGAAATTAACTGGCGTTAAGTCATAAATTGAAAATGAGCCGACTCGTGTACGCGTTCAAAGTGGCATGAAACGGCCAGCACTGATGACAGACGACGACAGGGTGGTCCCGTTCCCGACAATCATGTACAACGTGCGGTATTTAAAACGCGACAAAGCGGCCGTATTACTAGCTAACAAGGAACGCTAAAATATTCACAACTGAAGGAAACCTTTGTAAGGCAAAAGTTGATTCTCAATGTTTTATGAAACAAGTTGGAGTCGTAGTTTATTGACGGTGTTTCTTTTGCAATTTTATACTTGAAAACCGCGTTTAATTTCTTTGCTTTGATCATAAGTTCTGTTCATTCTATTCAACAAAATGCTGTGATGTTTATTTGCGCATGTTCATTCCGTTTAAAAATGTATCGGAAAATATGAATTCAAACCCAAACAAAATACATGAACGTATACTCGAGTCAAGGGGTACGGGTGCCCATAAATTTCTAGCTAGGTAACTGTTAGCTTTATCAGCTTTCGCTGCACTAAACTAAAATGTTAAAAGTTAACTGGACAGAATTTCGACGTTGCACAATACCAAAAACTAGCTTAGAAATCATAAATTCACGTCATATGTTTAAAATCATAAGTTTGACTTTTCATATTATGATTCCCAGAAATCAACATAAAAGCTTTTGATAAAATGGTTTGTTAACCTTCAACTTGAAAAGGTCAAGTAGAAAAAGGTTGGTTTCTAAATTACCTTTGCTCGGCTTTATCTTTTAAAATATGACTACTTGAAGGTTTTTAAGAGAACGTTTCAAACAAATAAGTTTGAGTAGCTACCTATGACCTAGGACCTATGAGTGATCCTTGTGGCACGCCTTATTTATAACGGTTAATCACAAAGTTAGAAAAGTAAGATGTCGCATGTGTTTTGTGCAATAACCATAAATATTCTGATCGCTCTGTAAAAAGAGATTCACAATATTTCTGCAAAACATTTTTGTTAGTTTGGAATACTTAGGTACGATTTTGTCCAACATCTGTCTCTCAGCTGTATTTTGTTTGTTAGCAGGACTATATTTTATATAATACATATACGTATTAGTTCTGTATTTTTAAACTCATAATTAGTTGAACTCGTAAGTAAAATTAAACTTGTTCAAATAATTACAACTCTAATTAAATACATTTAAAAGTATAGTTCCAAAATTAGTCCCCAGGCTATTAAAGTTTAACCTAAGTATTAAAACTTTTCTCGTCGTTTCTCGGTTGAACTAATCTTTCCTAAAATTCTTAATTAACGTTCCTAAAACTTCAGTGATCATAATATTATTCTACGAAATAACATCTAATACATAATCTCTCTGTATATACCTAAACAAAAATAGAATACAGCTGCGTCTGGGGTCCACTGAATTAGTCTTAATTGGGCTCATCATGCAAAGTTTGCTTTTCTAATTGGTTAGTCAGAAGTCACATTCCAGTTTAAAATTGAGCCAAAATAAACGAAATTTAAAAAATAAAAGTTCCATGCATGAACTCGGTGCGTTTTAAAATTCAGAAAAACTTTTTTATCGATAGTTTTAAAACTGCAACAATTTGACGTGAACGTAAAAAGTTGACAAATTGCGCGCCGTAATTCACATATTGTCATAATAAGGGAGTTAATAAATGAAGTTCGGCCACATTTTCAATGTTATATAGTTCGCTACGGAATAAAGTTAAGCGGTTCTGCTATTTGTGCCGACAAGCCGACATAATGTATTATCTCGCTGGCAAAGTTTTAGCGGAGCTACACTGTTCATTAAACAGGCGAATGAAGCTGAGTTTAATTTATACGCAAAGTACTATACACTAACTGCAGAACAACGTTACTGTTTCGAGATTTGTTTTTATGCGGCTGTACAAAAGTGCGATCGTTGTTAGTAGTTAAACTTTTTTACTTTTTGCTCCCTGACTTCTTTTTAGCTGTCAAGTCTTGTATATCTCTGTCGTTATCAAAACACTCAAGGCAAACTTAAGGCAGACTTATTTTAGTATCGCGTTATCTGGATGCTGCTCCTTCAGAGTTAAGTGAACCAATATCTGGATAGGTTTGGATCGGTTGCTCGTTTGAAATTATTGCTTCTCCGAAACTTACATTCAACATTATCCCAACAAACTAACATTAAATCAAGCGAGATCCAATACGTAAAACAAGTTTCACGTACGGAGTAACTACGTACGAAAACCAATTTCTAAATATAAACAAGTTTCACTAACTCATGTTAGGATAATGTTTATGTTGCATCTGTAACCTAAGTTGCGACCCCGATAAACTGAATGGAACTTGCACCAACTAGTGCTGCAAATCATGTGTGGAATCCTAGAGAAGTTCCGAGTAACGACTGGGCTAAGATATGACGAGCGCATTGAAGCTACAACTGACGGCTCCCAATCATAAACATCGGTCCCGCTTGGAGTTGCCAGTCGCAGCAATAAATTGAAGCTAAATTAGTTGCTTTGAGTCCACGAGGCATGTGGCTCAAGACTCGGTCGGCTCTAACTTAACTATTAATAACTGTTTGCCGTACCTTCAGTAGTTTGCTCATGTGTAATTGATACGGGAGCTGAAACCCTACAAACAGCTACATGAAATGTATCTCTATTGTATTAGTGTGGATGTTGAAAACTAATTTAATAAACTTGAACTTTTGTTATTTTAGAGCTTGTATTAGCAGTGTACTTTAATAACCTTCGGATAAAAAACTTGTACTCAAAGTCTTAATTGGTATTAATCCTAATGGTCTATGTATCGCACGTGCATCTATACTGCATAACACGGCATTAACCGTTAGCAAATGTTAGACAAAGTGCCAGTCAGTAGTCAGGAGTTCGCACTGCTCTCGCGAACAGGTAATGATTTATGGAGTGCGTACAAAGCGAGTGATACACAGAGGAGTCAGTTACATTAGACCGCATCAAAATAAGAAAAAGGGACCGTATCAAAGGCAGTAAGGCGGTATCCCCAGGGGTGGAGTGTGGGGACCTTTATTTATGGCCCGCGCCTTTGTTACTCCGCTCCAGAAATATAAATAGTTCCCGTTGAAATATCGAAGACGAAGCTTTTTGAGGGTGCGATATTGTACAGAATTAATGATGTGGTCAGTATTTGAATTGGATTAGGGATACAACGAATGGATCGGCGCGAATGCTAAAAGGCTTGGGCGTGTTTGTAAGGCTTAGTAAAACATAAAACGGTGAAGTGAATTGGGCTGATCGGAGGGTTGAATAAGTGAGTGTCGAGATTGCCCCAGGCTCCTTTCCTAAATGTATTTTCAGGTGATAAATATGTAAAATACTTTAATGCATATTAAAAACTTATAGGTAAGCCTTTAAAAGCTTTCTAAGTAGGATAAAGTTTCTGCAGTGCGGGCTAGGTGCAGTTTGGAATAAATCGTAAAAAAGAATTCTAATGCGAACTAATAAAACTTTTATTAGTATCGCGTGCAGCGTGTTTCTACGAAATCGTAAATATTATCCAAATAAGGGACTTTGAAGCGTGCACGTTTATCTATAAGCAAGAAAGATGTAATTCTGTAATAAAAATGTTATTTGTTCAGTTTTTTTTATTTTATGGTGGCAACAAAACAACCAAATCCTAACCTTTTTATATTTTAGTACAATATTTATGACCTGGAACAGGCTCCAGCCAATCTAAAATATAAGCTTTACATAAAGTTCACTGGACTTCCATCGTATACATAAACCCCGCTATAAAATAAATATCACTTTCCCAAAGATTACACGAGCAAACCGTTCCTATTTCATGTTCCATTAACAAAGTTCCAAAAGAACCACCCCTAAAAGTCACCGATACGATATCGTAAATAAATACGCCCAACAATATAAATCGATTTAACTTTAAAACTCTCACCATACTCAAGACATCTACAAACATTTATCATGGCCGTTCACTACAGAAAAATATTCCCGCGGAAAATTCACACGGAATAAAAAGTGTCCGATGAAAAGCGATACGAGAGCAATTTGTCACGTCGGGTCTTAGAAAGAGTACACCAACTCCATTCACAGCGATAACCGAGGTCCCTATCCCACTTATGGGATTACATCCAGTTTTTATTCAGTCTAGTTTTTGACTGATTCGTTTTTAAGCACCCCCACATCAATTTTTATTTTCTAAGCTATATGGATGACGTAATCCTTTTAGTGTTTGACGTATACGTTCAGTAACCTCGTTACTGGAGTTTGCGCCTTTATTGAATGACTTCGGCAGCTTTATTCTTCGAAGGAAACTAACTGACATATTTATTTCTAGAATAAAATTGAACTAGGGTAAAGACAATGCTCTACGCTTTGCGGATTGCAATATCAAAAAGGCTAAAATAAATAGGAGTAGGAATAAACTGTTAGCAAAAGCAACCCACTTTCTGCAAGCAAATCGAACGGAAATAAGTCAGAAAAACGCAAGGCTGAATCTGAATAACATACAAAAGAAAAATATAAAATAATTCAGCAACAGTATCTAGTATAGAAAAATATGAATACTACGTTGTCGGCGTACAATGCGGACGGAACCCGCACATTTACAAACGCTCGAGTTTTATATTGTCATCTCGTCCGTATAGATGGGTTAACGACCCCGCGGTCACAATGCTCGTGTTATGTTTCATCAAGTGCATAATTCATACGGGGTCGTCTTCCTCACAGGTACGTACTTCTGATAAAAATTCCTCACATTTCAGCCGTTAAACGCCAAGCAAGGGAATTTGTGGGAGTTTATTCATGAATCACTCGGTAAAATCTCGATCGTCCGAGAGGAATGTATAGCCTTGGCATTCAAGATAATACTGGAATCGTGCGCTAACCTGTTTTGCAAAAGACAGTATCTGAGCCGACCTTCAACTTGGGAATGTAGAGTGGAGTTTTAAAGACTAAAATGTGCTTGTGACTTTTTAATACTGCGATAAATTAAATGGTAGACTACTTTTCTTTGATGAAGTGTCTCCCAGTTGAATGTGCATTGTTCATCATGGTCAGCTAAACAAGCAGCTTCGAATTTATCGCATACGATATACGGCAAGCTTGCATAATATTCCCCAAAATATAAGTAATGGCTACCTTATATCACGGTGGCAAG
Organism: Helicoverpa armigera; assembly: GCF_030705265.1. Lineage (NCBI taxonomy): Eukaryota > Metazoa > Arthropoda > Insecta > Lepidoptera > Noctuidae > Helicoverpa > Helicoverpa armigera. Next base: position 4,262,065 of record NC_087135.1, on the reverse strand, counting down.
GCGACAATAACCATTGTCTGTGTCTCATGAATTCAGTGAGTAGGTAGGTGCTATGAAGGTGATAACGTGGACCTGACCAACTGCTAAATTTATGGCTTCATATTATACTAGAGATGACCTGGATGGTTGGTAGCTCCCGTATTTTATAGCTACGTGCACCTTGTTTTAAAATCTTCTGTATTTCCCAGGGAATTCATAAGGGCACATTTGTAACGGAGAGCTTTTGTAATGGTCAAGAATTACAAAAAATAATACTTTACATCATTTAATGCCAATTCCACGTCTGTTCAAAATATACTCGAATCTTCCTACTCTTGAAGAAATGTAGTAGAAATCGCGCTTATAGCGTGAACAAGCTCTTTTGCACGATAATTGTGGCTATGTTGAATGAATGAATGGTAAGTACACAAGAACCCGTGTACCTATATCAAAATGGGTCACAACAATAACAAAGTAACTATATCCCAATGGGCTTCTCAAAACATTTCTTATAACAGTATCGCATGTGGATATCGTTATCTTTAGAAGCATCCCCTCAGATAGTCTTTTGTTTCCTAGTGAGAATACATACATGACGCCCTTTGTGAGTGTCTAACAGGAAGGTACGCTTAATAGTGTTTTTGTTCCTCTGTTTTTATTAATAATGGAGTAGTATTAAGTAGGTACTACAAAAGATTAATCATGTATTAAGAAAAAATAGTGAGATTAAAATATAAAATACTGAAGTTGGAGAACACTCTTGTCTAACTCATAACGTCCTTTTTAATATACTGAAGCCTGTTGAACTTTATAAATTACAAAGACTTAAAGGAACGGATGTGACAGCATCTAAATTAGCAATTTAAAGAATGTAACTTATAAAAAGAAAGGCAGCTTCATTACAGTTTCGTTTCAAGTTAAATCTAGAATTTCGAGATGAATCTAAATGAGAAATTACATCTATCTTTCATAAAAGCTGTCGTAGTGTGGAACTGAGCAAATACTGTTAAAATTAAATCCTGCTCGGATTTTAATCCTAGTAAGAGCCTTGTAGCACTAGCGGCTGTTGAAACGAACTCGCTGGGGTTACATGACTTTTCAGCATCTGGGAATCCACATGCCATCTGGAATATCTTCAGTAGGTATGAATACGTCATAAGTATTTTTAAAATTTTTACAAGTTGTTAGTAATGATACTACACTCGACGTCAAAGAAATCGCACCTCTGCAAAAATAGCTTTCAAGCGTTATTTTAACCACTACACACACATTTACCCCCATTTGGTGTCATTTGGATCCGGAGCGGAGGTGCTATTTTTTTGACGCCGAGTGTATTATAGTGCTCATAGTTGTAGGGTTCATCTTTCTAAGAAACTTTGGAGTACATGTTGATCGTACTATAATACCTCTTTGTTTATCTTCATGTGATGATACAACCAGTATATTGTTTTGTGGTTCAGTGTAACTTGAAAGCCAGTACTAACTTTATATTTTATCTCCACCAGCAAATGTCCGACCCATTTACAGCAAGCAGTATTTAGCACGAACCTTGACTGAAGACAGCAGGTAACTTGTTTCGCCTTAAGTTTTAATAAGAAAACATACTGATGATCGCTGCGCTAAAAGGAAAACTTTTTGAATAGCTTGTTTTCCTACGATCTTATCAAATAGGTACTGGGAAACTTCGTTTTGTTCCGTCGCGTCAGTTGTAAACTCAGGCCTTACTGTTTACAATGGAAAGTTAATCATAAACTTTTGTTTTTATTTACTTTTCATCGTGATAACAGAAGTGTGGCCAGTCTTACCAAGATGTATTGGGTTTCCCGGAATCGTAGAGGTCAGAAAGGCAGTCGCTCCTTGTAAAGCACTGGTACTCAGCTGCATCTGGTTAGACTGGAAGCCGACCCCAACATAGTTGGAAAAAGGCTCGGGAGATGATGATAACAGAAGTGTGTTAGTGAATCCTCATTCCACAATATCATGTTTCGAAGAAACTTTATAAATAACTTAAGCATCACAGAATAGCTACATGCGGTTGGCTTATTTTCCTGCTATATAAGTTATACCAAAAATACAAAATTTTCCTCATAATGTTCACTTACGAGCGCTAATATTCAACATGCGCGGCAAACGACCATTTGGCGCTAAAACATGGCGCTCACAAATTGTCGCTCATGAGGTTAAATAGAAAGCGCAACAGAATAAAAATGACATAAATTAATAAAAAAAAAGGTCTCTTCATAATTACTTTACCGTCGAATGGCCACATCACGTAGGTACCTGCAACAAGATTAACATACATAATTATTAACACAGTAGTCTCGTACTTAATGCTACTGGATTACCATAAAGGGGATTAAATTTTACCACCTTTTGACGTTCTACGCCGGCGAGTTAAAGTACCACATTTTGACGAAAAAAATATTTTTGTCCGCTCATTTGCATTGCGACAGATACATACTTATTCTTTAAAAATATGTGTTTTTTTCTTCTTCCTAACTCTAATCTAAATAGGTTCTATTGCAAAATACAATTTCACACATAATGACTTCGTTAAGCCACTGATTCCTATCACAGCAAATCATTATATAAAATGCAAAACAAATTATTAATCAAGCAAAACTGTGAAAAACATTCAAACACTTTCTAGTCACATTAACCGGAGATTAAAATCTGAACAAAATGTTAACACGCTATAAATGTGTAAAACATCCATTAGATTTTAATCTTCAGATTAATTGAACAGTGTTAATATTAAGTGCGTTTTAATACTTCCTCCTAATAAGCGTCCAAATTCATATAATTGACGGCCGAAACTCGTATCTAATTAGTGAATAATTTATAGTTGCGCACTAAATCTTAGTTTTAATGTATATTTTAGTGAGTTTGAGCAACGTCTGCGTGTAATGATACTTTAATTGTGTTTGTCTTAGTTGTTACTTTGATGTTTGGAATTCTTGACGTTCAAACTGTTGGTTTAAGTTGTAAGTTGGCACATTATGTTCCCTTAGTTACAGGAATTATAGTTTCATGTGAGTTCCCACGCATGGACAGATATAACTTTGGATATCTTAAAATATCTCCAATATCTCCAACAATATGAAGGAGTATTTTAAGTACAAAGTAAGCCAGTTAAAGCTGTTATTGAATATTAAATACACTACAAAGTTAATCACGAAGAAACTTTTCATTGAACAATCAGTTTGGAAGCTGGGTTTATTATATTAAACAAGCGCTAATTAGCAGCCGCTATATCCTCAATCCATGAGACAGCAAGTTTCCAACAATTACATCAACTCCCGTATCCCACCATCTTTGTTTAACTAATTAAACCATAAAACTTGATCAAGATCAGTAACGCGGGTACTAACCAAACAATAGTTATTATACCAGCAGCTTTAATAACCGTGGTTACACAAGTAATAGAACTTTATGACAATTTAAGACTGACTTGAGCATTATTCTTTCTTTCCTGTTAATTGTATTAATTTACGACCGCAATGGGTGGCAATTGATTGTTAAGTGGGTCTTAAAATAGATTATTTAAATTTGGATGTGCATAGCGTACGTCTGTAACAATGACTTTGTATTTGTTACTTGATACTCATGGGATAGTTTGATGCTGTTACACGACAACTTGTGCTTTTTCGTCATTAAGCAAAAACTTAGAACATAATATTGTCCTGTACATATTTTTTGGCCTTCTTCGTTTTGTTTAATAGTCAGATACTGTCACTATTTATTCAATTAAAGTGTGAAAAACTTTACTTGTAGATCCACAACCCTAAGGTACTTAAAATATCGCGTTAAAATGTACCATGAAAGTACACAGGCCTCTCTAAAAATCTTAGCTAGCTTCCAAATGAACATGTTGACAGCTATATCAATGTCTGCCAATCCTTGCGGTGAAGGTTATATGTTAAACATGTCGAACAAATTCTTGTTACAAGTACGTTACTTACCGAGGTAATTGATTTGTAACATGACAGGCCTGTTTGACTCGCGGTTTTTACGAAGTTCTAAGCAGAATTGGTAGAAATAACTGAGCATCGATACGGTAAATCGCTGTGTTAAGAGGGTATGATGTGAATTAGACAAAAATGTTAAGTTTTTTTTTTATTATATAAGTATGGTTATTGAGCTTAGTCTGCTCATAAAACCAGGTATTTACCACAACTTTCTAGCCAAAATAATGCTGAACTATAGGTATCCCTATTAACATATTTTCTGGCAAACATTATTATGTATTCAGGTAAAACATAAAGTTTCAGCCATCAATATTTTGCGTAGCTTTATGCCAAGGTTATTGAAATAAACTGCCATCGTAAATATTGATAAGAGTAGGTGTAAAAGTGTCAAGTTTACGACATAAAACATACGCTGTGCCGTTAATACAGCTATAAGACAACGAACGGTATGGAAATATATTTCTGAGCAAATAAAATAAAAGATATAAAAAGAAAGTAAAAAAAGTTAAACATGACCTAAATCCTCGAAAATTACCGCTAATAACAATATAAGAGGCCAAAAAAAAAACTTGAATTAAGAATTTCCATATCTCGTTCTATAATTTTAAACAAGTTATATCTAAGTTTAAACGCAGCACATAAATATGTTACAATAATAAAACAAGCAAGAATTGCTTATGCTTAAGTATAATGGGCTGTAACTTGCAATGAACTTTATGATTTACTGTTAGTCTTAGCACTATGATAAATGTTTTACTTCATAACTTTGTAAGTGAAACACACACGTATGTGAGTGAGAGGAAACACTTGCTCGGTAGAATTTTAACTTAATCTGTGTGTGATAATTGCAGTATTAAAGTGCTTAGTGAGACGATTTAGTTTAAAAAATCGAGTCAATATTTTTTATAAATGACCTACACTGGCAGTCACGCGGCAAGCTTTAAATATTTAAGTGTGATTCTGTTTGAACAAACACCGCCAGTTGGGTTTTCAATGCACGAGTGCAATTCGACCGAACATCATAAAAACGCAGCGTTCGGTTTCGAAAGCTGTGTGTACGTTACTCTGCACGATCGCCGGAGAAATGTTCCTTAAAATTTATGAGATTTCATGTTTTAAAGAAATCTTAGCGCAGACAAACAAAAAGTCCGGAGCACTTGACCGGATCGCCCGTCTCCAATGTTGCTGGGGGCGTCCTAAGGCCATAAAAAACAAAGCACTTTGGACCGCAGCCAGCCAACCCCCGCTTCTGAATCAACCTCATTGAAAAGAAGCGTTTAAAGCTAAAGTAAGAGCACTCGAATTCATTTCATGAAAATGTTTAAATCTCCTCCTTTGTAAAATGTTCAGGTTCGGATGAGTTTTAAAATAAAAGTTTGTTATAGAATTTAATTAATTATCCTCGTAAAAATTAGGAAGTTCGTTAATATTCCAAAATTGCTGTAGGATGTTTTATATTTTTATCTTCGTACTGGTGTGCAAAGTTTTTCTGAAGGGTAAATAAAGAGGTACCTCTTTAATTTCGACGATAACAATGATGAACAATTTATAAATGCAATGCAAGTCTTCCCTCCGAAGAATCACAAAAGGGGAAGGGAATCAATAAATAAAATTTGGCGCTATCTTAAAAAGGAGTCTCCGAATGGTCGGCGTCGCCGTGTCGTACCACCCGGGCGATACGTTCGCAAGCAATAAACAATTTCTCGTATCCTTCATCTGTTGGTTCCGCATCGCGACCACATTGTCGGTTAGTTTTTAGGTCGACACGGTCGTTGAACGACCCCCACGGCCATGAATTCCTTCACATACGACAAATCTTTCCACATTCTTATATCTGAAAATAGCGCGATTATGGTCACTGATATGGGAAGGATCCCGGTCAAGTGGCATTCCTTTTTTTTTTTTTGTTTAAAGTCCGGTGTCAAAATAAGAATGACTGCACATATGCAATTCACATGCCTCTTCCATGCCATCTTCAAAATATTTCCGACAAACGTTCTACAACTTCTATAGGAACATTCCTTCACTTGTACACGAAGATTTATTTTAAAAGGTTGCAAGCCGCGAGAAAATTTCACTGAGGTATTAATTTTATTTAAGGCAGCATAGTGGAGATGGCCGAGATTGCCTGGTTCTGCCAGATACTCGTACCTGAGCTTAAAATAGAAATACGGCCGCGGGGATAAAGAGCTGTACCTACATTTCATAGTCCACATCACCTTATACAATTGTACCTAGTCTTTGTGTTAAAAATGTCCGTTCTCACATAAAACTCATGTCGAATAAGAGTAGAAATAAATCATGAGTAACCGTGTTAGAATTAATGAAGCAATTAAGTAGTCGTACGCAAGAAGAGATACAATCAAGCCTTTCTTTAACGGGATTTGCAGTGAGCCGATGCATCTCAATGGTATCTCCGGTTACAAAATGATCCACATCTCAAGATGCACTTGAAATCCGATCAGTTTTACCATCCATGGTATTCTTAGACATTAGTTGTTTTAAACGGAGTAGGGTGTAAGAATAATGAATTTCAATGCTCATCCGTGCGCGTATGATTGAATATGGATTAATAAGGATTGAATACGAGGAAGCAAAACAAAGGGCCCTCGGTATAGATGCACATAATTCATGGTGTAAATCGTTAGGTTGAGCGCTAGCGATATGACGCAACGAAGTATTTAGTGATGGTATTTATTATGAAGACATACGAGGCATTATAATGGCGTAGTCGATGCTCAGCGTGACGCCGGGGGGTTGGTGACCGCACGACGTCGCAGCGCATCGCCCACACTTATTAGAGATGCAGAGTAATTGTTACAACGAACCTCGCACTACCGCAATGAACGCAGTCTCCTAGTGAAAAGTTTAGCTTGAGAGCGACGCGACGGTACCGAAATTCGACTTCCCTGCAGAGTGCTGTGGGGCAGGAGGAACAATGACGATCGCTCCTGAGACTCGCTATACGTCACGCACGCCATTGTTCTCGACGTCTTTTGTTTTTTTCTTTGTTATGCAATTTGGCGGTTGGTGGGGTAGATGTGAGCAAAATAGGCGTGAAGCTGGTGCATATTTTAGGGATAGTAAATGACTCTATTCAAGTTATTAATTGACTTAACGGTAAGTGTATGTCTACAGGCTCACGAAAAATGAGCACTGCCCACAAATAAATTGTAGATTTATGCTCTGTACTTCACAGCTGTGCTCGTCTCCCGTGTCAAAACTAAAAAGATATTTTAGTAAATCTCAGGCGAAAGCTCATTCAGATCTAAATATAATTTGATGTCGCCTTTCATTTTCCGACAATTTGAGATGCATAATGCATATGTAATAGCAGGTTACAAAGTTACTAAACTGGAATAAAATGTCACAACAAGAACACGACAATAGGAAACGATTACGTTTCAATTGTATGGCGTATCTTCAATCAACATGGGTGCTTCTCCCCAAGCGCTACCCCGCGTCACCTTTCACAAAAGGTTAAATAAGTCGGAACGAGTACCCAACTTTGTAAAAACTCGAGCACGCGACCATCCCCGAACTCCAAACAGGTATGTTGCACAATATAAAAGCTTTAGCCACACAAATGTCGCTTACTTCCTTCCCGAATTGCGCCAACAAAAATTATGTTTTCAGATATTTATGCGAGCGCTTTCATTCAAGTAAATAAGTAAGAAAGTAAGCTAACTTGGTAAATTGCTTCGCGTTCGTAGTTTAAGAATCAGAATCAGAATCAGAATCAGAATCAGAATGCTTTATTTGTAAACATAGGTCAAATTACAGCAATGTGAGATGTTACAAGTATGATTTAGTGTCTCTATGTTTTACCCAAAGGTGTACAAATATATTTGTTTAACATAATTGTCATTCCCCTGCTCTTATCCCAGTCTACATAACATAATATCATAAATTATTACCCCCAAAACTTTCACATAAGCGCATCATAACAATATAAATTCCATAGAATACAATAATATAGAAAAAAAATAGATAGATGTCATTTAGTGTCAGTAACATAAAAACAGTTAATTGTTCAGCCTTATTCGGAATCGTCAAAACAGTTTAGGATGTATAATAAAATTGTCAGGGGAAGTAATTATAGAATTGTCATCTAAATAGTCCTTAACTGAATAGTAGCATTTTGTTATCAACAATTTGAAAAGCACTTTTTTGAAATTGTCCATGTAAGTTTTATTCCAATGGAGTTGGTTATTTAGAGGGCTGAATTTTCTTAGGTATGCAGCGTTATTTATTACTGTTGCTTTTTGCTTTTAGTATTAAATTGAGTTTCACCATTAATATCGAAGCAAGAAACCCGTAAGGAAACAGGTTAAATGTAGCTAGCGTTAATGTACAAAGTCGTTCGTACATGCTCGTACTCGCGGCATCAATTAATGGAAGCTTCTCTAAAGTGTGCACTTGTGTTGTTATATTATACTGTATCAGGTACAAGCGACCGACCCAGCATACATCGTAATTTTACCAAGACTATTCTTATACATTGCTTGCATCAACACAAAAGACATTATGAAAACTAAACACACATAAGTATCAAGTTAAAAAAATTATCAGGTACATAATAATAGTATTACTTCCTGATTAGAATATAGATGGTATTTAACAAAATAAATAAACTTTTTACTATACAGAAGAACACCATTTTTCTAGTCAACGGATACAATTTGCGCTAGCAAGTAGGGTTAAAACATTTTTTATTCTAAACTGCAGCACAACAGGTTGCAGCTAATGCATGCGGTAACACAATTACTACGCTACCTTTATGGAGTAAACTTAAAAGTAAATAGATCAGAATGTAATGAAATATGGCCTTACTTATATGTACCTAATATAAAATACTAGTTTATTTATTCAATAAGAGATGAACACACATTCAACAACATGTGATAAATAAATGGGACCATTTTTACCAGATAACATATAAAACATGCACTTTGGCTTTAGAATTTCTTAAAATTTCCGAGAAATAAATCACACAAAGTAAAATAATATCTCTTTAGCCGCCACACTCACGAATGAACGTAGCAACTCAAATTAATTTATAAAAAATATGCGACACTTTTAAAACGCTACTTCAAATAAAAAATGTCTAATAACACCCGTTTGGGAAGTTTTAAAAGAAATTCCGAGAACACGTTTTGGCATTATTTCCTCCTGTTGAAAACGAAGCCCGTTACGTGCCTTAATAATTGCAAGTTAACTCGAAATTTTGGGAAGGCGACAGTTGGCAAGCAGACATCGTTAACCCTTCTTGTACAAGCGACAACTCGCGAACTTCAACAAAAAGTTTAATGTAGCATAGATATAAATGACGCATAAATATAATTAAATTATCGTGTGACTAATAGCAATAATAATGCAATTGATATGCATGACTAAGATGAAATATGATGCTGCCTACACATTTTTAACTTTAGCGTATTTAATGGCATCTCTTTGGTGAATCAGTTCTTGTTTTAACAATCGGAATAAAGTTGTCCCGCTAGGGTTAAACACCTCGTTTTTGGTACGGAACAGATATAAAAAACAAAAGCGAAATCAAATAATTTATGCTCTGTATAACAAGTGACAATCGGGTCCGCAGTTCGAAATAATAAAACGGCGTCGTTTAGATAACAATGGTTAACCACGGAATGCGGCCGTGTTGCATTCGTAATTGTACCAATTAGCTAAATGTCTCCCTTCATTTATAAGCTGGGATGAACTCACACTGTCTGGAGAGAAAGATTAGCCCTTTAGCTATTTAATCTTGGGTCGTTATCATATACTTCTCCACATTCATATCAACGAACATTAATTTGTAAGTCTATGCATCAAGTCCTACTACCGGTAAAAATAATATGAGAACGTGTTCCAAAACAGCTCAAGGATAAAATTCGATTTTGTCATAAAACAAATCCTCGTGATTTTCTTCAATGTCAGCTTAGGATACTTCGTTAGAATCGTCAAATAGTTACTTTTATCATTTGGATTCTGATTTGATAAAATGAATCAATATTGAATGGATTCGCAAAATTTTGCTTTGCTTTAATCACAAATTCATCACTGGTCGGTTCCCAAAATTGGAAAAAAACATGATGCAAATTTTCAATTAAAATCGGATAGCAACTCTTTTATCCGTTTACCATATGCGAGATATTGGGATTATCCACATTTCATGGTCTCTGTGTCTATATGTATTTGTGCACATTAAAATTGTGTTCGTTAAAAGCGATGGTTACATTTAAATATTTCGGAAACATGGATTTCTTTACAAAAATTCGCTCAATTTTTAATCCGGACATCCAAATTCACAGACAGACATGACATCATGCGATCCACTTTCCAGTTACTATTCAAATAACAGTCATAAACCGGGCCAGCTGAATGCAACTAACGCGCACCCAACTAATGTTCAACCTTAATCAACGTCCCACTTCCTCCATGAAGTTCGAAACCCTAATTGTCCCCTTTGTTTATTCAGAAGTAATGTGATACGTCACTCGGGTTCCCGCCGGATACGTTATGCGTTAACGTCAATAAAACTTGCCCAAATAATGCCCAGACAGACACTTATTAACGGGTGACTCATGGCGGCTGAACGCGATGTGTGAAATGTCACGCGAGCCTGATTGCTCACAAACAGCCTGATTTGACGGAGGATGTTTGATTTGTCGAAGGAAGCGAAAATAATGTACGAAAGTACACGGAAGGATTCTTTGTACGTTTCATGAAAATGTAGTATAACTTCTATTTCCGTCGCACATTTGAAGCGTAGACGCGACAGCGGATGACAAGATTTGCTTTCTTTGCCACCCACGACAGTCGGAGACGCGCAAAGTTAAATTGTCTTTTCCTTCAGAGTAAAGATGAATTTATTGAGGAGTGGTTTAGTAACGCCCGCACAGATTTAACGATCATAAGGCTAAGCAATGCTAGACGCAGTCAGCCTGTGGATGGGTGACCATGTAGATAACGGCCCCCAAAAAAAAATCTTCAAAATTATTGCTTTAAGTTTAAACAAACTGGCTACTAAAAATAAAAAGCTTTCAGAACCAACTTTTTCGTTAGTTAGAACCTGAAATAGAGCAATTTAAACCGTACTTACTGAGCACTATGAACAAACAAAATTAATTAAAGAAAACGATTAGTTAAACGGCCGGATTGTTTACTTGTCTACAGCTGATTCACATTCAATGCCAACACAAAATTAGATTACGTCTATTGATGTTGGAAACAGAAGACTAATTACAAAGCAAAGCCTTGTTTAACTAAGAACACTTAAACGTGTTTTATGTAAACAATCGTTAACTACCGTCGAATTTGGTATACCACTCGGCATTTTTATTGGTGCTTAGCTAGCATATCTATCTTGTAGAAATGTTAAAGTTTCAGGAACTTTACTCCCTCAGGATGTTCCTAATTGCGGTGTCTCGTTGAAACGTCGTAAACAACCGCTTGATGACACATTAAGCACGCCTCAGTTTTACTTAAAAACATATAAAACTTTATGAGTACTAATGGAGTAAATAAGTTTTTATTACAAGCCGCGGTTGTTAAGGATAGCAGTAAATTTATATTGAAAGAAACTTCTGAAGAACTTTATTGGTAATCATACCGTGAAATATGTATTGGTTAACAATGGTGATGCTGATCTGAGTCATCTTATAAATTTCAAAAATCTTATTTCTGACAGAATAGCTCGAACCCAACTTGATAACGTGTCAAGATGTCAATGAATCAAAAAGTCCATTGATAAAAATAAATAAAACCTACCACAACATTTACTCTATAAATAATTCACAATAGAAATACTAAAGTGCGCAAGAAATCAAGGACAAACAGTATATAGTGAGGTATTTATAGTTTCAGCTGTTAGGCAACAGAAACTCGATCAATATTGTATCGGTGTAATTACTCAACTATTACAAGCTACCGTTAGTTACTCCACGGACAAAAACTGAAAGCTAAAACCTAGTTTTTGTAGCCCCTGTAGTTTTTCTTCGGTGACGGCTTAGAATTCTGTTACGTTACCGGCTTTTATTTTATCTCCTCAGAATAAAATCCCAATCTATTTTTATATATCGGCACTGGTTTAAATAAAATAATCTCTTATAAAAACTTTATCCCAAAAGGGATTGAAAGCTTACATATTTTTACAATTTTAGCAAAAGTTATTTAACAAAAATGGAAATCGGAATTTTGTGTCCAAAGTACGTCTGTCAGTGCATTCCGCACTAAATGCAGAATGGCGTAATTTGTAAAATTTTGAGCACTTGTTTTATTCACTGCTGTATTTCAGGCGTGAAAAGCGTAGTTAATATATTTTAATGATGATATACTGTTTTTCATACATGCATTTCATTTAGATTTATGGACTATTATTTTCAGCATGACTCAGGCAGTCACACTTTCGTAAAATTAATATTGCACAATTATGCCTCTATGACTTATAATAATTGCAGTTTTCTTGGTTTAACTGAGATTAATTCTTTCCGATCCGAAAAATAAATAACCTTACTCTTCGGTCTTTAACATTGATTGAATATGTTAACGTAACTCAACTCTATTCCGTATTCACGATCAAATAAAAGGATTCAAAAGAGCATGACGAACATTTTTTCCCTCAATGAGAAAAATATAATTTCATCGCAAAAGGGGTCTCACTGAACGAGTTATGCTACGAGCAATTGAACGCATTAATTTTAATACAAGACAAAGACAAGTGGGCCCCATTAATATTTATGAAGGCTGACAACCCCCTTATCACGGCTGTGACTAACCTTCATTGTTGTTAGACTAATTACTTTTAGCTAAACAATTTTTGATTTGATTGAAAAGGGAAGGTTTCGGAATGTCACTTTACTTTGTTTGAAACATTCTGACGCAAGGATCTATTTTGAGCCCAACTTAGTTTTGAAACAAAAACTTTTATCTCAAAGATTTAATGAAGCGCTTTAAACTAATTACAACATCGTTTATAGAGAAATAATTGCAGTAGAGTAATCCATTTCTTAACAAATTGCTGGGAAAATATTTAATGTAGCCATTAACAAGTTCGTTACGTAAACGGTCATCAAACTCAGACTCGGTCGGATTTCAAGCGAACAACTACCTCGTAAGTGTAACGACTTCATAGCATCATCAAATGACTCGTCTAAGTTATAACCCTTTCAGTGTAACCTACTTACGGACTACACAAGTACTTACGACCACTCGACGAAAGTTCTGGAACCTGCTGGAAACGGTGGGTCATTACCCGGGCATTAAGCATCGGGGTAAGCCGGGTCGAGTAGCTATCAGTTGGCATGGGGCCAAAGTAGCATTCATTCGATGACGTCACAGTCGTAAAGGCGGACCAGCCAGTGCTACCGAAACCACTGAAACTGCTAATAAAATACCTAAGCACTTGACCACACGATGCACCATGTAGGTTGGGCATGAAAATAATGTGGTTGACCGTAATAGTTTTCTTAGGAGATAATGGCCTGGTTTATCTGTTTTCCTTATTTATGGTGTTTCCTTTAGGTGTTATGGTAAAAATGTAAATCAGGACCTGTTGCTTGCTTGTTTACCAAGCTTACACTAGATATCCATGCAGTACATTCATGCCTTACATATCTTGACCAACTATAATATCTTGTATTTAAAACATTAAATTTTAATAAAAGAATAGAGGTGTAACTAAATTTTAGATATCTATCTATGGATACTATGAGTATTAAAATCGATTAGAAGGGCTACCGAAGTGATATAGAAAAATACAGCAATACGCATTAACAGTCAATCAGAGAGATATTCTACGTTAGATATAATATCGGGTCTAGTTCAAACCGAACCACACAAAAGCATCTCAATAATCGGTCCTCGAGGCCGTGCGAAAATAACATATGATATCCAATCCTTTTCAAATTCACCGGGTAGTAAATATTGCGATGTTCCATAAATACAGGTAAATAAAACGTACAAAGACTTGGTTTCCATGACCTTGTACCGGTTTCCTGTTCAACGGTCGCCTCACACAACCTTTGAGTTCCATCTAGCGTGGTTAATGTGAAATCCTTTTTGCATTCCTCGCTTCATAAAGCGTAATGTGGAAAGTAGCAGTTGCTGAATTAGATTTTTTCCTCCAGATAACATTTGCATGAAATTTTACGAGTATAGTCCTGTCCCTCCAGGATTTTTTACTGATGAATATAAAAAGGTATTTTTCTTGGACCCCAAGTCGTTTCCTCGGCTCAGATTACGCCTTATAACGTCTGTCCAAAGAATCTGAATAAAAGAGATTTTAACTTCATTATGATTCAGAAGACGTAGACTAATAACTTGTGACAAATGAACAGACTTTTAACAAAACACATTCAAACCAAGTACTAACTGTACTCAAAAGATCAATATCAAATCAAAGAAACTACAAAGGAGCCAAGACCTCATTCAGTCCAAGTAACAACCGAACTCCTTATCAAGATGAAGACGTTAGCCACTCGTATCAAGCGCAGGCGTTTAATATCGAACATTAAACGGGCCCTCTCTTCCTGTTCGCCTAATGTTGCACCGATTGGTACTCCAACCACGGTTATCACACCACTTATGATCGAAAATAGCCACATAAAGATACCAATGAATCATTACTGTGCTATAAGAGATAATGTGAAAGTACTTGAATTATTCCGTTTCTGTATCAATGAGAGCGAATTGTTTTATCGGAATGCATTCTCGGGGTATGCGTCGGATTGTTTGTTGTGAAATAATGTAACATCGATTCTTTCTTTTGTATTGTGAAAGGTTGTTATTGTCAATGATGGCTAATCCTGATAATTTATTTCTGTTAGTCATCATCATTAGTCAACATTTGAATTCAATCTTGGTTATAAGATCTAGTTCATTCAATTTCTCCCGGTTAATTTAAAAATACCAGACCTTCAAGATTACTTTAATTTCCACAAATATTTCTTAAGAAAGTTAAAGCTTAAGCTATTCCAGACTTAGTTTCAGAGTCCATTTACATAAGGCCGCGTCAAGGGAGAAGTTATGATGACCGACTACTGTCTCGAGTCCACTTCGGCTGCGACTTGCTTGTCTCAAAGTTATCAAGTCATAATACCGCAAACAAGTGAACTCTATTAACTGCTGCCATCATAACGTTTACGGATGGAATGGCTTTTGTACCTTCAAGGATGTCCATAAATCATTCACATTTTACTTTGTTTTGTAGTTACTTTTTAGGATCATCTGGGATATGACCTCAGTAAACCGTCCCATTCATAAAGCGACCTTTCTGCGGTACGTAAGATTTTATTACGGATCTTGAAGAGGCTTTTACCTTTGGGATTACGGAGGCACAATTTCATATGAATAAATAACAGTCTCTCTACAGTTAAAAGAAGCTGGGAATAGAGAAATTATTCTTTTTTTAAATAAAGGCATTCCTATGGGCGTGAATAAAACACATAAGTGCAAGTGAAAACTTCATAAATACCTTCCGAAAACTGGAGCGTCACTCACTTTATTAGAATGGCGTGCAAGACTTTCATTTTTAGCATCGAATATTACATGAAGACGTCTTATTCTTACCGAAATATGGTAATTAAAGACATGCGAAACGAAGCCCTAACAAGGTGTGGAAATCGAGACATACGTATTCACGAACATTGTTTAATAGAATAAACTGACTTATAACGGCCAGTGTTCACGGGCCAAGCAGAGATCTTAAGCAGATAGTGAAGTTCGCTCGGAATCATTAACATTGTACAATTATACGGGAACAACAATTGTGGGAAACAGTTACGAGAATGAAATTCGTGTCTGTGTGTGGGAAATAAAATGCAAATTATTGCATTTCTCTGGCTCCCGGGTTGGCGAGCGCCCTTTTTTCGCGCTCTTTTTATCTTCTGACTGCCATAGTTTTAAACAGATGGTAAGCTTTGTTGAATTATTCAGCTTTTTTGCATGACAACCGAATGGCTTTACTTCCTATTGTACTTTTGATTTTCCTTTGTTTATTAACTTAATTAGTTTTTGTTGTTACGGTTGATTTAACGAACATAATTATTATTCTTTACGTCGACTGTTATATACAAAAATATACAATTGAATGCTTCTTTTAATTATACAGACATGTTATCATAAAGAGTAGGAGGTCGAGGTCGTCAATATATAAATAATATTTATCTCCAGTACATATAAAGTAAGAAAAAACAATAGGTGGCAAGTAGGACAGTTTTGCACAAAGTCTTGTGAACCCGCGTCACCGCGCCTTGACCCAGGGTGCACTTCTCCTGAGACAATTTAGTTCTCAAATCAAATCTACCTCCATTTTCCTACTTTCGACTGTATCCCATTTTCGTTTTACTTTTGAAGTAAAATAGGTTTTCTCTGTTTTGTCATGGACTTCACAAAAAGACAGCTGTTTAGTGACACTACAATTATAAGTGCTTGATGATACTAATGGCGTTATTGGGTGAATCCTCAAAAATATGAATAATATGTTAAATGATGAAGATTATTTTTTATGGCCGTATAGAACAAATAATGTATACTTCTCCGCTATCACAAGAATTGTTTCAACGTGAATTACGACGTAAAAACGTTCATTTACACTATTTTTAGCAGTTTATTTACTGTACTGTCGATAACACATTTATTTATTTGACTTTATTGATAATTGATGATCTGATAATAATAAGTAATAACACTTTCAACCAAACTTTTACACATAGAAGAAATCATATATGCACATAATTTATAATGCCACTGATTAAGTAGGAAAATAACCTACGAGTACCACTTATTTAAAAAATTTGTTTTATTTATTTCAAGATAAGTTATCGAGGATAATAATATCAGCAGTGTGTGTTAACATCTTCCCACTGCATATCATATTAATTGGATCATCAATTTAACACGCCACAATTTGCTGTCTCTAATAAATAACAACTTGTTAATGGCCTACGATAAAATATGCATAAATTACTTATGCATTTATTGCTTAATAGTAATTTTCAATACTGCAATACCAGATCTAATGAACTCCTTGAAAAATAGCAACAAAAAATGAAGGCGTCAAAATTTTTACAAAACCCATCACCAATTGATTTCACTGTAAGAAACAGCTACACAAAATGATCTATGCCGTTCACCGTTAATCCTAAGCATTTTAACTTTAAAATACATTGAAACAACGTAAGTCTAGCCGTTTCGCTTTCTGGTGTTACACGAGCACAACCGTTAAATGTCTTTAACGGTCTACCTGCTCATCGCAACCGTGCGAAGATCGTGAACAACTGCCGATTTCAACTCGTTGGGAAGATGTATGGTGAAAAAAATTGAAAAATAAATATGGTGTGTTCAAAAGGCAGGTTGCGAAAAACTTGTAAAACGTGTGTGGAGTAAATATGGCACCCTGTCGCTCCGTCAAGGCCCACGGTCCCGGACGGCCGTCACTCGTCTCTCCGACACGCTCTGTTTCAAACATTGTACCGCACAAACCCGTTGTCTTTGATGTTTTAAACGTTGAACAAGCACGCGCTCAGTATCATCAAACCAATTGCACAATGGAGGTTTTATTTCTATAAGCCCGCTGTGGCCATTTCAAACAATTTACGAAGTCATAACATTGCATGTGACATCTTTATAGTCATGACATGATTCGCTGTTCGACTATCTAAACTCTGAATTGGTTAAGTAATGGTGACAGCTTGAACTGTTCTGTTAGTTTTATGGTTTGTCCATACTAAGTACTTAGAGGAAGTAGGTACTACTGGCTTTATCATCTTCGTTATACTGCTGTCATCGATAAGAGTCTGGGTAAAAATAACTTTCAAATGCATGAAATGGCGGGACTTATCAAAGCTGGTTTTAAAGACATCCATAAATTATACCTGTTAGATACTCAATTAAATTAACGTTCAATCAAAAACGAATTAACAACTTCATCATCTCGCCATAATATCCGGACCATCGCATGTTATCCGCATTCACACATTACGAGCATCCGTCAAAACAGTGATTCATTAATATGATTATTGGTACATGATTGATACGACACATTTCCACCGATACTATCTCCATAAGTATCAATTAGGTTGAATCATAAGAATGTTGAAATACGAAATTTTATGAGCTACTAGTAGTTTCCCGCCGTTTCGCCCGTCTCTTGTCGAAGCTACTTCTCGTACCTGTATTCAATACATCCTGTAAATAGTGTAGCTTCTCAACAATGATAAAATATTTCAAATCAGTTCAGTAATCAGCCTTTTTCTTCTTTGTAATATTAGTATAGAATAGATAAGAAGTATTGGTAGCACAAATCGATTGATTAAGGACACTCAAATTTTCATACAGATTGACCTGAATAAGGTTCACCAGACAATAACGAGGACGGTCTATATTAAGGGCTGCTATCCATTAAGGGTTTTCCAGGTATCAAATACCTTCCTTTCGAGAAGACTCGCTTCATTATTTTGATAGTGCCTCGGCAAAACCCTGATGTAAACAATGTACTTGTTATACGTAGTCATCCAAAGATAAGTAATAACACAACAATGCATGAGTAGATTATGGTTGGTCCGGAACCGTCAATATCTTTCAAATATCAGAAGTTTTAAGAATTCTTGTATGGTTTCAGACAAACGATGATAGCCCTACATACATAAGATACGCTTTGACATTTGCTCTAGATGCTTTTTGTCTCTAAAACATAGCCCACAAAGGCCATAACGCTATAGGAATTTATAGCTTTCTAATGATAGGTACATACTGCAAACACTTCATGATATTGTACGCGCATTTTAGTAGTCTCGTCACATTCCCTGGTCTTAAAATGAAATCAAGGGAAGGCCTATAAGTACATCAAACAAAGCTTGCCGTGAACTAAATGACGAAAATAGTTGATACTCTAACCTTTAACAGCGATATTTTCATGCTAATTTGGTACGTTATTTCCAGAGTTTGAGTTATTTCCAACCCAGAATAAGCCTTTATCTCTCTGAAACTATCATGCAAAAATATACAACGATATTGTACAAATGTGACGATTGTAAGCAGCAAATTTATGAAAATCTAGTAGAGTAAATAATTGTGTACTATTCACCTAATACCACAGTGGTATTCTGTTAAGTTATGTAAAAGCACTGTAAGATATTACATAGGCACAAATTATGTAAACTTTCAAACAAAACCAGAATATAAATAGGTACAATCTAGATCATAAGACTGATTTCAATGAACCCAGACGACCTCCTCGGATTAGTCTAGCGATATAAACGAATTATTGAGAGCAATCAGTCCATTCAGCGGTGTTGGAAGCACTATGACAAAAATTTTCAATAGCCATCTTCTCACATACTACTGAGTATTTTCAGTTTTAAACATAATATTAATATTGTTAATACAGCCACATGAAATGATGAAACTACAATTAAAAAATGTGTAACTTTTGAAGATAGACCGTTCCATGATTTCATAACTCATTTGCACTTCCGTGGCGCTAGACCATTATAAAAACTTAAAACGAGAGCATCAATTAAAACTCCTCAAACCATGAACGAATGATAGTGATATTCTTGAAAAGAAATCTAAAATTATGACATCAAAATTGGTCACACCTCCGATCTCGACAAAGGGAAATCAGTCTACCATGAAACGCCAGCGATGACAAAAAGGCAACACAAACCATGGCTCGGGCTGTTAGAATACGAGACACGATTTCAGTTTTAGTTCGTAGTACACTGACTTATTTGCAACACGACCTATCGTAACCTCGGGATAAAAACTGCAATTGAATGACGAACGATTCGGATATTCCGCTCCCAACTTTCATGGTGGACCTCTGAACCTTGAATCGAACATGAACAAATTAGAAAGCATTGCTTTTACTCTTCACAATTGAGCTGGCAGATGCTTACCTCTTTCGTTCATGTTATTATGCAAGTATAACGAATTAAAAATATTTAAAGCAAAGGCAGAACTAATTGTTGGGGTTTTCGTAACAGTAAGTTGTAACGGTCTGTGACGTATCAGTTTATGTGTTTTGTGTGATTTTGTTTGAATAAGCTGTACTTTGAATGGGTTCTCATCAATTTTGACATGGTATGGTGCAATGTTTAAAATTCCAATCCATGAGAACACGAAACTCACGAAACTATTTTATCACTCCCACGCCCATATTTCATATCAGAAGAATGATTGTGACGAAAACAATTATAACTCCATCAATATCTTAGTCTAGCCTTCATACTAATATCCTTATCTATAATTTAAGTACTAAATGAACTAACATATTTGGTTGCGAAACTATACGAGAGTTTTTGTAGGATTGTTAAACAGTGCAAAAATACAGGCTATCAAAATGCTACCGAATTATTTTTCAATCAAGTAAGACACAAAAACTTAACCTCTTAAGACCCGTAAGTTCCTGCAATGCCAAAAATCTTCTTCTCAATACCAAATAGGCTGTAGCGGACAAAAACATTTCATACGGCATTCCTTCGTAAGGTAATGTTGCGAAAATCGTCAGGGCGACATCCCGTCGTCGGAACCGGTCCGGCCTACCGGTTTTATCAACTCAACGACCACACGAAAGCGATATCGACGAGATGCTTAGGGAAACGGAAACACATATCCTGGAAAATTGAAGACAGTAGAGCCTAGGAAATGAAACTTGTATTGAGAAAACTATTGATAAATAATTAGTGGATCTAGTTACATTGTAGCATCTAGCGACCTAATATGTTCCCTATTTATATTATTTATTCCCGATTCCAAATTAACAAGGAAAACAAAGATAAACATCATTTGGTTCTCGACGTATCGTTATAACATCATCTAAAATGTTAAGTTGTACAATCACCTTGAGCTCGTTATGTAATACATTAAGTTGACATCACTCAGTTAGCCTTGAACTTCCTTTATGGCGAATTCATTAGTAAAATTACTTGATTTGACCGTTATAGCTAATTCTTGTCTATATTTCAATATCTTAACATTCTTCATAAAGCTTCCCTGTATCATTGGCAACTCTATTGGAAGTTCGACTACTTCATTAATTACCTCTTCACGCTGCACAGCAGTACCTAAATCAGTTTGTTTTATTTATTTCTCTTTGAGGAAATTCATACCTTCCACACCTACATTCAATGAATTATACCAAAGTTTGCTTCAATTTCCTTCAAGATAAGTTTCACAGCAGCTGAGATTAGCGTGACAATACAGGGTGTCCACAAAAACTTGCTCATTACTCGAGCGTCCGTTTTTGCATAGGATTTCGACGCCTTATCTTTGCCGGTTTACGTCGAATGCGTCCCCGATAGGGAAGCACCTGTACTAGATTAGATAAGCCTTATCAATTGATGACATAGCCCAGTAACGTGCTAGCCGGTTGTAGCATAAACGTGTATTGTTTACTTAATGACTAGCTTATGTATTCATGATCGAACACGAATTGTAATTCAACGGTCTTGTGTATGAACATGAACGTTTTGTGAGATTTAGCTGTGGCTGTCTGTATTTGATTAGATGTCTGGACCTCTATGAAATCATCGATGTATTTCTATTTTTATTAGTCATGACTATTTTTCTTACCTCAGTAATTCTTCTTGTTGATCTCAGTTCAAAAGACTTTTCTTTCCCCTAACTACTTTCTTCCACTAACGTAAAGCAATAAGTTACCAGTTATGACAGTTACGTATAACGTTCTAGGAAAACTATCTGATGTTCGTTAGGCCAGGCTTACGATGTCACGTAACGCAGGGCAATTTGACGTGTTAGTCCGAGTTCACATGATTCATCAAGATGACCCACATCACGCTTCCATACAGTTACACATAAAATAACTTCATCTACTAACACGTGTGTTGATGTGAAAATTGTTTTAGTAAACGTGACTTTTCTAAATGCCGTTACATACGGCAAACTCACAGAAGATGTAAAGACGTAGTTAAAATTATGACGACTAAATAATGTTACAGTAACAGTGTTGCACAATCAGAAATGCATTAGATCCCAAGTTGCTATTTGCGTCCAGGAAGCTCCAGTAGCCGATATAATCCTGAGAGCTAAATTCATATTAGCTCCAGAATGCACCCACTAAAATAATCTAAGGAAGTTACGAACTACTTCCAATAAATGCTTGTATTGACAGAAATATTGAGACGGATATTCATCCTGACGGGGATATGGGATGCATTATTATTTCAAAGCATTAGTTTGATTATTGTTTGTAGAGATGTATTTTCGAATAGCATCCAATAACTGTAACTTGTTCGATTTCAGGCTACTCTTGCTAATCGTGTATTCAATTTTATGTCACAACGACAAAGAGTCAGCCTTCTGCCATTTATTGAGCTCGATTAACCAAAAACCGTGATCTCCTAACAAATTCAAGAGCTCATCATCTCCAGCTGTGTCCCATAAGACCTGCTTTACTTATTACTTCCATAGCATCTGAAATATAAAGTAATATCGCCGTATCTTATTGCTAGTCATAATCACAAACGGTCATGACCGTGGAAAGTGCCGTCAACATGCCATTACAGCGGTCTCGCTGCGTTAACAGGCTTAAATGACGAAGGGTAATGACACGGCAGATGCTTAGAATTTGTATGAATTGTATTCCATGTGTAGATAAGGAGATAATAGTTTCTATAGCTCGTGAGGCCTAATGAAGCACGCCCTCGGCCAATATATAACTCGCCAGTAATCTCCGGGATAACAGCCTCTCTATAATATCTAACATTCTCGATACTGGTTTATCTGAAGTGCAATTCCTGCGCAATATCTTCGGACTATAGTTTGCTAACTTAATACTCATTAAAACAGATAAGTAATGAAAGCTCTCACGATACGATGCGATGCCAGGTTATTGATCCTGGGAATATGCTGTTGCCATCAACAACACGGAATCAAAAATATAATTTTAATCTCTGCAGAGTTGAAAATTCATATAATTAATTATCGTTTCAGTAATGCACTTGATCTCATCTGCAAAATTAATCGTTTAATCGTACTGGAATGCAGTTCGACACAAAATTGGAAGGTTGGTTTTAATGACAATGATGTTTTACAATATCATTCCCTTTCATCATTATGGAATTTGGGTATATATCTACGTAGGAATTTTCTTGTGTTGCATATATCATCCTCCGAGCCTTTTTCCCAATCATGTTGGGGTCGGCTTCCAGTCTAACCAGCTTTTCCATGATTCAGCTGAGTACCAGTGCTTTACAAGAAGCGACTGCCTATCTGACCTCCTCAATCCAGATACCCGGGCAACCCGATACCCCTTGGTTAGACTGGTGTCAGACTTTTTAGCTTCTGACTACCCGTAACGACTGCCAAGGATGTTCAATGACAGCCGGGACCTACAGTTTAACGTGCCATCCGAAACACAGTCAATGGTGTCTAAGATATACTTAGAAAGAACATACAAACTTAGAAAAGTTGCATTGGTACTTGCCTGACCTGGGATCGAACCCGCGCCCTCATACTTGAGAGGTTGGTCTTTACCCACTAGGCCACCACGACTTCTCTATATGCAACATGCTACCAGTTACCAGTCTACATATATGCAACAAAGAATGTACCTAGTTACCAGTATTGCGTATTTCATGCTCATTCATAAATCGGTCCTATGAGAGGAAAAAAATGTATTTGCCCTTCAAAATTACGAGGGACCACTGTTTCACCGCAATACAAAGTTATCCAGATTGATTGCGGAATATACGTAGGAGGGGGAGAATTACTACCAATTTTATTTAATGGAAAAAAGGCCCCAGAACCTATACTAGCATCAATTCTTCTAAACGATCCAAGAACTATAAATTATGAAGCTGGATTCGGCTTAAAAAAGGCGCCCGAATATAGATTCCCGATTGATCGATTCGTTCCAATGAGAAAGAAACGGTTGAATACACAGTGATACGCTTTGAACAAATGTGGCATAATTTGTAATTATTCCTGGAAAGCCGGCGTCGTGGTGGCCACCTGTTCAATATCTAACGGACTACAACGGTTTTTGCACAACTAGGCCTTGGCTTGTCGCTAATCGTCACGTTCGACAATCCACTGAAGTTTCTAATTGTTTTCGCTTTGGATCTAGGTGAATCATTAGTGTTCGCTTCTCGAGTTAATTGATCAACCAGTGAAGAATATGATAATTAGTTGAAAGTTTTATTTTTTTACATTTTAGAATTGAAATATTATTATTAACAGACGCTGCATAAAAATGCAGTTTGCTGATTCTCATTATCCTCGATATCTTGATAGTTCTCTTATTAGAAATCGTTTAACTTGTACTTTCTTAGCCTTAAGAACTAATCGTTTTTCTCTGAAAGTAACTAATTACGACTTAACGTTCTATGTAATTTTAACCGCTGCAAAGTTAATTAATTTTGTATCATAAACTCTCAAGATAAGAAATTTACTGAAAACTTTGAAATTTCTGTTGCAGTAAATTGAATTTGTGTTGTACAAAAAAAACTTATCATAAATCATCAAAACATAACCTCAAAATAAACTTGTTTGAATGAATCACACTTCAATGCATTGCCAACATAAGAAAAAAAATGTTATCAACTTTGATAAAACTTATTTTTTACTTTTTCATCAAAAGTCTCTTTAAAAAATCCTTCCATTTGGATACCTATATAAACTTAAAGTGACTCTTTAACTAAAAAGTGAATGAAAACAAAGAATAACCGATGTAGTAGTGAGCTAACTTACCTGTTATAGTTGCCAACAGCACCGCTAAAGCAACCACACCTGTCGCTCTCGAACGCTTGGACCTCATCTTGTCTCTTTTCAACACGCTAAAGGTTTGCGTCCTCATAAACAATAAAAAAACAACAGAAAATTCAAACTCCTCAACGGATTATATCTAAGAACTATGAACTTATTCACTCGCGTTTTTATTTCACCTTTACGAACAGTATTTATCAATCTAGATAATAAAACCACAAATTCCACAAGTAAATTAAAATGAAACTAAGAAATTACATTGAGAAAAGTTCTTTTGGGTTGAGCACTCAAGTCCATTGTGATGAATATGTAAGTATGTTTAGAATTGTCCGATTTCAAATTGTGAAACTTGTTTCGTGCGTTCAACTGGGGTGCTGAGCGCGAGAAGCGTGCGGCCACTCTCGTCAAGCGCTGGGCGATACTGGCTGGCGCGACGGGGGCGACACGCCGGTGTGACGGACTCGCGCGGAACTACGTAGCGTCGCTCTCGTACCGCGGTTGTGTTCTCAGCGTGAGACAGAACATTGCAAGGATCAGAACTAGTTGCTCATAGTTTATTAGGTTATTAACCAAGCTATGCATGCAGCCCTGCTTCACTGCCTTTTTATTACATTCATACCAGTACGCCAAGTTCATTTTCATTCATTCCCTTTTATTTCTATTGCTTGAATTAAATATCTGTAATTCAAAAGTTTTATGACAATAATTTTTATTTTGCCTAGACTTCAAACTTCAAGTCTTGTAAAACACGGTTCATTTAATTTTGAAACCAGCTCTAAGATTTCGTTGCTGAAATCGTGACGAATCAATAGGCTCTCTAAACGGCTAACAACTCCAGTTAGTGAATAACGTAATGCCAATGCAATCATGACTTATCATTGCAAGCACCGAAGCGCTACATTTCGGTAACTAAAATAACACTAGTCTGTTTGATCATTGAAAACCATAATTCTAAAACCTATCATAAAAATATTCCCCTCCTACTTGATTACAAAGTCCTTTAAAAAGAATCTGTTCTAATTTCAACGTAGACATAACCACCTCTGCCTGAATCCCACTGGATCTAAAATTACCATTCGAAGGGCGTCTCATAAAAAAAATGACAAAAAAAAATTAGCGACGAAAAATTCGCGCTGGTGTCGATACATCGGCACCTGTGACTGATTACATGGCGTGGCATGAATAATACATGATCGTTGGTACTGCTAATACCCGGTACCACGGTACGATCGAGTCACGAAGCATGAACCTTGAGATCTCGGTATACGACTGTTGTAATTGCTTTGGTTATCCTAAGAATGATATTGACAATATTTCGTCGATCTGAATTTTACATAGACTGAACTGGGTACTTAAAAAACAATAAAAAATAAGACCTACAGCTTATTTCTTTGAAGAGTTGAGTTATTTCTTTTCAGCTATTTCCATTTTTTGTGAACATAACAAAAAAAGATTATCAAAGATTTCAAGTCCATTCAATTTTCGAGCTGTCCGTTTTCATTTCTCGAAGTTTAAAAACAAGTAAATCTGTAGGAGAGCTAATGGAGTAAGCAGCTTACGGTATTACCAAAGCTAACAGCCAACATCCTAATTACAATCCTGAGGTAGCGAGTCCTACATACCATACGGCTTGGCCACTATACCCGGGCTTAAGTTCTCGGATTTACGAACTTGCAAGGATTTGCAACACAGGTGAGGTAGCAGTGCGTAACAGATCTGACAAAGCTCTTAGTGCTCCTTGAAAGGTCCCGTTTTGAGGTTTGCTACCGTTCTACTGATAGGTCCATTGAAATAGGATAATATGGCTACGGGGTCTTGTTTGCTTTTAGATTACTAGATGACCCTCTCCTCTCTATTCTCTCGATTGTGGGCACTATTCTCATCCTCGCTTATACACGTGAAAGCCACTGACTGTTTGTTTTGTAAACTGTTGCTGCATGTAACTGTTTAAAGTGATGTCAGCTATTGTTCCGATTTGATACATACCTAAAACCCGAAAATTCCCTTTTATGAGAATTAGTGTATCAGATTTTGTTAATTAAGAAACTAGGTACCTGACAAGATACTATTTTTCATACCTAAAATGCTGTAATTGTATAATTCAAACTACAGTTTCTCCGTTTCATAAATGTCAAATTCCTATCATTTTCATCCGCAATTTGTAGACATTGAAAAGGCACACAAAAGCATTGTATTGAATGGCTGATGAAATCAATGCGGGGAAACTATCTCATTTATATCTCTTAATGCTATTAGTTTTGGTACATTGTCGAAAATACCTTCTAGTGGAAGAATATTTATATGACTTTTATTATTTGTTCAGTTACCATATTTACTTCATTTAACAACTTGGTCATTATCAAAATCATTGTCAAGATTTTTAAACTATCTCGAATTGGTTTCGTTGTTAAAGTCTCTTGTATCAAATGTATATTATTCGTTAATGTTAGTTACACTAGAGTAAGTATACATGTGCATTGATAATATTGAGTGAGACACAATGCCTTGAGATAACGGCACTGCAACACCTTTTCACGCCTCACCGTAACTTTTAAACAATATTTGTTTTGCTATGGTATAGTTTGCATGCAACAACTACCGTTGTATTAAGATATCGTCGATGTAACGTTAATGTATTTACTTGCTTTTCTTGAAGATATGCAGTTGTTGTCCGTGCTTTCTTCTATTGATTTATCTCGTTATCATGGTCCTAATCAGCAGATGTTTATAATTGTTCTACGATTAAGTAATGAATAAGTACTTATAAAGGAATACTATTAGATTTAATTTTAATCTTCTCCATTTATTTTAATATTGTTCCTAAGTAATTACCTATGTTTTTTTCCCTCTTACTAAAAGTTTTGAACTAGTTCTGAGATGGGAGATTATCCTTGCTCAAACTGGTGTGTTTGATTGTTCGTTCTTTCAGTTTTATTTTTAACTGCCAGACGTTTTCCAAGTTAATCAGAATTACTTTTTTACTTTACACAACACAGATAAAGTTAATTTATTTGAACGCACCATTAAATTTATTTGACAACGTAATCTGTAATGAGGGTGTTTATCAAGCGCTCGCGCAATTTCAGAGAAATCTAGTGAAAGTTAATGCATTTATTGAAAAAACTGGGCAATTGATGGCAATTATTAAGATTTGCCTCGATCTTCGGAAATAATAAAATTGATTAAATCAGAATTAAAACAATATAATAAAGTTTATTCCGTTGTTTACCCATATTCTTGCCGTAATGTCTTTAGAATCTTCTACTAAAACCCTATTTCAGTTTAAAATGTTGCTTTTAAAAAAACTTTTGTTATCAGGTCGATCAAAGGCTGGTTGCGAACACATCATTAAATTAATAATAGGTCATTCATATAATCAATTAAAATATTACAAACAGTGTGTAATCAACGAATTCTATCAATTGATACGCGTTATTTAATAATGTCCAATCACAAATTGGTGTACATATTTAATTAATTTGGACGTTTGCCTATATAGGTTTATCACAATTTACAACTTTATATGTTATTTACCTATATTATCACAATACAAATTTTTGTATGAATATGAAATCTTGTCAACGTTCTAATGTAAGCAACCCCTCACATGTTTGTACCATAGGAACTCCCTCATACTTGAATTGGTAAGCTTGAGCTCACATCAATAATTACTTCAATAAACTTGTATATCAGTATCACATTATGATATCAAACTAAATAAAATCCACTCAAAGAATTTTTTTCTTTAGGTAAGTAGGTACCTATAGGTAGGTATAGGTAGGAACATGATGGGTTTTAGTCAGAAAGAGTCTCACACTCCCTCACGCTGCATCCACAGCGGGATGGGTCAACTGATGACTTCCCATCTAAATATAAAAGCAAGTACCTATAGCTTTTCATAGGAAAGTATTTTTTTGTTCCCAGACTGTGATTACATTGAGTAAAATGGCTATAGGTATTCTAGTACCGATTGTAAACATTATCGCAATAGCCTTTAGAAGTCACGTACAAGATTCAGTGTTTTTATCACTTCAAATACAGAGATTTTTCCATCAAAAAGCCTATTATCGGATTGAGGCTAAATATTATTTTTATTTCAAGTTTTATATTTGGTGTTTTTTCCACGAACGATTTCACACGTAGGAGCTGGATTTTACATTCTAAATTATATTTTTACGTGCATTGACATAACTTTAATAATGTCACGTACTTACAAATTTCGTATATCTCATACCTATCTTAAATCATCATTGAATTCATAAAATAACTTTTATAACGATTTTTTTTCTAGTAAAGAGTGCCAAGAACAAAGTAGGTACATACCTACATATTCACTTCATATGGAAGTAGGGCTGCCATTTCGAATTTCGCCAAACCCGGACAAATATTAAAAAAAACCCGGACATTTGGCGTAAATCGCATTTTTTCCCCGGACGAGTCCGATTTTTTTTTGTTTAACAATACAAGACCTAATTTTTAATATTACCATATTACTTAAATTCAATGAGGTCAGTGCCTTCTCTAGCTCATGTAGTACCTAGTATTGAAAGATTGTGACTTAATGTATTTCGAAGGTCATAATTAAGAAAGCTCATTTGGAAACTAGGAGTTACCTTCTTGATAGGTTAGACAAAAAAATGTAGAAAAATACAAACATCCGTAAAGTGAAGTCGCCGCGAGCGCAGCGAGCGCGAAAATTTTTGAGTTTTGGGTCACTAAAGCACCTAAACTTGTATAATAAAAA
The DNA here is from genome assembly GCF_030705265.1 of Helicoverpa armigera. Taxonomy (NCBI): domain Eukaryota; kingdom Metazoa; phylum Arthropoda; class Insecta; order Lepidoptera; family Noctuidae; genus Helicoverpa; species Helicoverpa armigera. The sequence continues at coordinate 4,232,644 of NC_087135.1, read as the reverse complement.
AATCCGCAAAGTAAAGAAGCCGCAAAATTTTTAGAATAAAGTAGCTAAATGTAAAAAAAACGTGTCAAGAAAAGAAGCCGCGAGCGCGAAAATTTTTGAGATTTGGGACACTTCGACTTCTGCATTATTAGGCGCCCGGGTTATTCGCATACCCAGGCACCATAGGTTAAGATGGCCCTATGAAAAATGTCCGGGTTTTCCCCGGACACTTCTTGAAACCCCGCCCGGACGGCCCCCGGACGGCCTCCAAACGAGGACAAATCCGGGGAAACCCGGACGGATGGCAGCCCTATATGGAAGCAATAATGAAAAAAATGCTAACCTCCACATATCAATAGGTCCCGTAATAATATCTGTCACTTCGTCAAGTCACCACAATGCGCTCGCATTTTCGATTTCCCCAAATGGTAATAGAGTAAAAAGCGGGCCCCGGGTTATTCGGATAAATTAATTGAAAAGGGATCAGTACCGGTACCGGCCCTTGTTTTGACTGCACAAATAGAATTAAAGTATGCCCCATGTACTGATACGAAAGGTCGATTAACCGAACAAATAAATTCGATACCTATGGCTGTAGCAGCCAAAGTTTGTACAAAAGGTCGGGCCCACCTCATCAGTCTGTATTCGGACAATGGCCGCCTTTCCCATATTAGCTCACCTACTAAACCTATAACATGGTTTAGTATAAATAACAGGGTTATGGATAAAAATGACAACTGCTAACTAATATTGATCTGATGGGAAAATGGATTTTGTTACCGCTTTAATGTCTACTATCTCAAGAACAAAATATTCAGCATTGTTTCCTTCTCCCTAAACTAAGATCATATTAATCGCAATAAGCCACATTTCTGTAAGCTTCATATTATCATAATCTCAATGTCCTACAAAGTTATTTTTGTAATTTAATACTGAATGCCTTTGAGTACTGTTGTACAAAGTTGGTCAACAACAACATTAACTTGATAACTGATATTAAAACACAATTGGCTTTGTTAACAGGTTGATAATTGAGGAGTAATTCTTGAAATCGCTTAAAAGCGGGGTCATTTAAGTTATCTTAAGTTTTACGGATTATAAACAGGAAAATCCATAACGGTGCTACTTAGTTTTGACTCTGATATAAATGTATTACGATTGTGCCCCAAATACTTACATCGTACAGAGATAGGACAGTAAATAAATTCATTAAAATAGCTTCAGTACAACGTTTATTCATGTAGTGGCAATTCCTATATTTTTTATATTTTAGGTGCCCGTTGTAATATTAATTCATTTAAATTTTTCAACGTCTATCTATCGGATTTAAGAAATCTCAAATCTGCAAATGACCCTACATCGGACCAAACAAAGAAACGAAACAAAATGTACAAACAGGAGCAGATAAAAGAAACATTTGCTATCTAGACGTGGTCTCCATGACAGCGTACGACAGACACGAGGGTAGCTGCCCCCTCCACCGTCCCGTCGGATTACTCACACTCCAGCAACTTGATCCGCACATCCAACCCATATCGTTAAGGTAACATGAATATTATAACAAAATTCTAAATATACCAATATGCTCCGGTGATCATGCATGAAATTAAGGGATGATGGCATTCCTCGCACGGTGTGAACGTGATAAATGGTTGAGGAGTTTGATCGAATTGCTTAACCTTGTGAAGTGGGTCTATGAGATTTAGGAAAGGAGGAATAGAAAGAGATTGAAGGAGATCAACTTTGAAGTAGTCTCATTCGTGACATCTTTGTCTATAAGTTTGTCCTCTTCGAGGCTTTCGTATGTTACTTCAAATGTGCACCAAAATATTAGAGCCATTAAGGATCAAAGGACTCAGTTTGAAAAACAAGACTTTATTGCCAGAACTATGAAAGCTTCTTGATCAGAAATCCTAACTAAAATACCCATAAATTCAAGCAAGTTCTCGATAAGCTAAACTCTGGAAATAGGTTCATTTGAGCATGACCAGTTCCTATTACTAGATGCAAATCCACAATCAGTGTGTGTGTCCTCTGTGTGGTTTCCACAAACCGTTTTCGCAGAACGATCCTTAAATCGCGTCATGTGATGCCTCTGAGTCACGGGAACTGCATAATCCAATTAACAGTACGTTGTAGAAGCTACATATGTAAGTACTTGAAATCCTTACTAACTAAAATGATAAATGTGAAAGTTAATTTAATAAAAATAATGTGGAAACACCTAAACGGATTGAGACGACATTTTACACAGAGTTAGGTGGCAACGGACCTTAGATACGATTGAAACCGCGGGTGGATGCCATTGTGTAGGTTATATGAATCACATAAAAGTAAGTAGGTACATTTAAAATTTCGCTGTATTCAACCCGCCTAAAACTTATTGCAGGCATTATTTTTACGTTTCTACCGAATACTTTTTTACTAGCAATAAAACATAAACTTTTTGCGTGTTACAGATTCTTTTACGATTCTTGATAGATATTATATGCGTCTAGGTATAGGAATTTGCCATTGGTAACAAATGCGTACCCTTTATTCAGACAGAAACTGTACGGGGTTTGCTTAGAATTTTTCAAGTTTGTATTAATCATTAGCTCCCTACCAGAAATAGTCTTGTAATAAACTACTACCATTACATAACTACCCTACCCGTTCTACACAATTTTTTTGAACCTATCAATATTTTTTCGCTATCCAGAACGTAAACCGCGTTTGACCGTTCCCGCATCAGTGGACAAGGATTTTACTGCAATTTTACCCGTTACTAGGCTGGAAATGGATAGTAAGCTAAGTGTTTACTGTTTACTCGCATCATCTGAGACTTGTACAATGACTCTGCTGTTTTTTCTTTACCACGCTGTTACATAATGCACTTGTTAAAACTTTACCGACAAAATAGAAGAAAAATGTACTTCGTCAAGATAATAATAGGCAAGAACTTTCAAAAGATAATTAAGTTACACGACGTCACTTTAAATCCCACGGACTCAACACCTTCTGAAGTAGCTATTCAATTATTAAAACACACACTCAATTAATCCAGCGATAAAAAGATAATTGTAGGCTTCGAGTTGGGGCTATCTGTTGAATGCTGACTCACTGAGTTCGTTGAACTCAGTACAAAGAATAACAACCGTCTCGGTAGGGAGGCTGGCAATAAATCAACTGACGTCATAAATAGGGAGAAACTCTCCTTGTCGGTAAGTGTCGCATTTTCCGACTCATAACGTAGGCCTAATGCAGTCCCACGAATGTAAGGGTTTCTTCGATTGTCGGGGTGACGCTTATGGTTTCATGACTGTACGAATGTGAGCTCTCTTTTGTTTCGTGACGTGCACTGCATTTTGAAAATAGAACATACATATTTTACGCGCGTTCACATTTTTAAAATAGGCAGAAGGATGTAGGATCAATAAAGAAAGAAGTATTAAAAGAATATAGGTACTGGATTTGGTTTTCATTGTCCGTAACATCATTTTTTTTTTTTAAGAAATGATAGCAGTTCCATGCGTGTTTGAGAAGAATACAGTTTTTCAATTTTAAAACATTTACATTCAAAGCAAATAAAAGCATGATAAGCGGCACTAAAAAAATGTGTACAGAGCGTGTTTGAGAATATGACGTAGTTTAGGCATTTGTACGCGTATACAGAACTCGTAAACGTAAATTTTAGCCTCGTATTCGCCAACGTCCATACCACGTTGAATACACCGGTTCTCGTCCGATCACCGAAGTTAAGCAACATCGGGCGCGGTCAGTACTTGGATGGGTGACCGCCTGGGAACACCGCGTGACGTTGGCTTTTTGCTACTTTCTTATAGTATTTTTGTTTTTTCTAGTGTAGGTATGTTTCATTTTCGTTTTAATTTTGAGTACCTTTCATTATACAAAATGTGATTTGTATTTTCAAACCAGTAAAAAGTTTTTTTAACATGTTCATATTTGCACCTAGGTCGGCAAATTTTTACGATTCTTCAGATAGAGAAAAAAGTGCATAACAATTTGACAAGACCCGCTAAGTCTTATACTAAAGGAATCTATGCCATACATATGAAGCTGAATAGTTTGTTTGTATGTTAGCGCTTCTTTCAGGCAGAGGTCTGATTCGAAAATCTTTCCGCGTTAGATAACCCATTTATCGAGAAAGTTTGTAGATAGTAACAACTTTTTACACAGGCAAAAGTTAGTAATAATATGTCTTCTTTAAACCTATATAAAAAATACGTTTATAACAAAAAACTATTCATATAGATAAAAAGCCACTAAAAAGGTCAGGCAGTTTAGTACATAATTAGTTTATTCTGTGTAGGTACAACTTGAAGTCCCGCAGTGCCTAACCAAACTACTGCTAATTTATGTCCATTACGGGAATTATAACGTACACGTTATCTGATTTGCCTTTATTTCTTTTCTAGGTAATAAAAGCTTAGTTCGTATTTGTACCTGTCCATTATGAATTACCTTATATTTGAATTAAAAACGAAATAAGGCCAACAACAACTGCGGTAACTGAAATTATATTTCAGGAAAAATTACAGGTCTTGGATCTGCAATTATAATTATTTATGTTTTTTTAAACTCAGAGGATGATGATGTTTTTTTAAACTTTCCTATTTTGCAATATGTAATTTGATATAGTATTAAGAAGCTACCTATACTCTTATCCAAATATGTTCTGCTGTATGTTTTGTAATAAACCAAATTTTGTATTGTACCAAAAAAAAATTATTAAGGAAAATTGCAAAAATAGCAAAAAGCCAACGTCACGCGGTGTTCCCAGGCGGTCACCCATCCAAGTACTGACCGCGCCCGATGTTGCTTAACTTCGGTGATCGGACGAGAACCGGTGTATTCAACGTGGTATGGACGTTGGCGAAAGTGCAAACAAAAATGTTATTCTAATTCGTCCCGTAACTCATCATATTATTTATTTTCTTTTGTAAAAGTTTTACATTAATATAACTTAATTTACATAACTTATTAGCTTTGTGGCATAGAACCTTTGGAACTAAACTTGCATTGTATAATTTTCTCGGAGTATAGTGTAAAGATACCTAAGCATTGTAAACGCTTCAACTCCGAAAACAGTGTTTCTTGTCGGTCCTTTTCCAAAAGATACACTTGATTGATCCACTTACACCTAGTTTTTGAAGTTTTTTAAGAACCAAATAAGTACCTACCTACATATGAAAAAAACCTTTGACTGAAACTTTCTTATTACCATATGCTTCGTAGGTACTTGCTAAGCAAAGAAAGGTCACCTCACCCTCGTCTTACATTACTAACCTACTTTCTATCCATTTATCAAGAAAACAGTACAATTCCTTTCACGCTCCAGTCACTTAAATTAAAACAGGACCGGAAAAAAATGCGAAAATGGCAAGACGATGTGCAAAATAACGAAATTCCACAGCGCCATGTGTAAACAGCAGTTTCAAATTCTGTAAGCTGTGTTTGGTTGCTATTTCCAATTCGTGCGGCGTTTCGCAGTCCATTATTCACATTTCATTTGTTAGTGACATGCGGGACGGCCGCACGACGCAAAGCCCTGTGCCACTCGCGAACGTCACTCGCATAGCTGCTGAATACCATTTTATTTTGTTTAGCTTGATAGCGTATATGTTTCATTACACTCTTTGAAAGCCAGTTACATCCACTATTATCTTTACGGTGTTGACATTTTTGTTTGTACGAGAGCGGGTAGGTAATGCTTTGATTCAAAACTGGTTATGAACATTCTCCCTAAAATAACTCTTTGTTGCTCAACTTTCAGTTATGTTACGCAGAATACAACTGACGCTTTATCTTACTTAGAGCTGTACCTAGCTTCTGTTAACAACAATAACAATCTGAACACTGTATAAAACTGAAAATATCACATTTCACAGCTCGCATCAATATCGCAAGTTATCGCTTTGCGTCCGCCGAGGGACGCGGCATAGAATAAATAACTTTGTACATCGGCTTATAGTTGCAACTTTGCGGGACGCGGCGATCCGTTGCGAACTGTGCTGATACGTCGGCAGAATAATCTTTATAAATATCGATGTTTACTCGCTGAATAGAACATTTTTCAAAGCAATCTACATGCCTATGGTGCTTCAAACATGTAACATTTCTAACGATACGATATTCACCTGTGATCAAGAACTCCATATTCACGTTTGATATCAAATAATTATCTAAGGCAATTACGTCAATCGATTACGTCTCACCCAAGACGGAGATAGCGCCAGGCTGTCTAAAATTGCTCTGATATAGGCGGATTAACAATTTGCAAGCTCAAGTAGCACCGATATCCGATTAGCACTAATAGGTCGGCGCCGCACCGAATATCGGATGCAGGCAGGTGATCGATATGCAAAGTTACTAGTAAATGTACCAAAATTGTTATTGCTAACACTACCTATTTAAATATAGAACCCATAGCGTTATGGTTTCCAATACCGTAACAGTAACGTATTAAGAAATTGAGGCAATAATGTCCACTCATCTATCAAACCCGGCAGTATCTACAAAAATTAAAATAAAATGAAAATTCAAATGTTTCTCTCTTTTCCCTAAGAGCTTACCAACTTCAGGCATTAATTTGCAATAAAATGTTTTGTTCTTAAAACAAAGATCAAAATCATTTCACATTATATTAACTTAGTACTTACCTAGATGGCTGATATGATACATTCATCATAGGGATTGTCAGAGCTATGCACTGAGTATGCAAGCCTGCAGCTAGTGCATTTTGTCTAGACACTGGCTCCCAGTCAGTGGCGTAGCTTGCCTTGTCGGGGCCCCGTATAAAAAATTGTTTGGAGGCCCTTATATGGCACTTTTTTTATAACCTCTTCCCTTTTCTGTTAAATTTTTCTTTTCTCAGCGCCGCTGGGATAATCTATTTTCCTTTCACTCATTTAATGCACATTTATATAAAGCGCGTAAATAAACAGTGCACTGCACTCCGTGCGGTGGCGGCGTAGCATCGGGTGGCACCCGCGGCGGACTAACTATTGAGCACCCAATAATCATGGATTAAAATTGTAAATAAAAGTACTTAAAAATCGTGTAGAAATCATTCGTGGTGGTTTTTGCTAGGTTTAATTTAACGTAAAGAAACCGGAAACGGGTCATTGCAAACTTATAAAGAGCTATTTTTGAAATTTGGGATATAAAAAACCCAAACATGTTTTATAAAAACCGGCCAAGTGCGAGTCGGACTCGCGCATGAAGGGTTCCGTAGGTACCATTATTTATAAAACGGACAAAAAAATCATGCTTGTTGTATAAAACCCCAAAATATTTATTTAATTCTAGTTTTCAGTATTTGTTGTTATAGCGGCAACAGAAATACATCATCTGTGAAAATATCAGCTCTCTAACTATACCCTAAAAATCAGTGTGAAATTTTTAAGTTTTGAGAAAAAAATAATTTAATAAAATATTCCATAAATAGTCCCATGAACGATGTTTTCGTAACAGCGCCTAAACAATCTTTAAAGCATTTTTTTCATATGAAGGTGTGAAAAAAAGAAATTAGAGAGTATGCCATATTATTTTTAACATTTTTATCTTTTTTTTGAGATTCGTCACATTGTTATAGGACGTGGGGCAATTTTGTATGGATTGCGATCCGTCTTCTTTGAATAGCATGCAGTGACTGGTAGTGAACCTAGGCTTTGCAGATTAAAATGGCACCCTCAGTGACTTTGTCCCTTCGTGCCATCCTGGTCGTGCAGATATGTGTCGACCGAGATGGCACCCCCCGAGACGTAGTACCAGTGGCGGACCGCCCTCTCCCCCCCCCTTATGCTGCTACTAACTCCGTGGTTTAATATCCAATGTAAAGTACAACAACGTACACGTAAATCGCGATATCGATGAAGGATTCCCCGCTGAGTTGAAGATGAAGTAAGTAAAACGGGGAAGTCCCGCAGCCCGCCATAACGATTTAGAGTGTTGTTAACTTTTGAACGCACGCTTAAGGCGGGAAAAAAAATTGCTTTTCAGAATTTTGATATTTGTAAAATAAAATAAATAAGGAAGTTTTTATTTTTTGTCCTTACACACTTTTGGGGCCCCCGTGGCCCGGGGGCCCCGTATAATTGATACGGCAGATACGGCGGTAGCTACGCCCCTGCTCCCAGTTCAGATAGGAGAACCAAGACGGCGACTATAAGTCTAGACAAAGTCACTCAAGCGTTTAGCTAGTGCTTAAGCTCTTAATTTTAAATAGCTAGGCGTGCCCGTAGTTCATAATAGATTACAAATATACTGACATCCTTTAAGAGTCCTTGTGATATCTTATAGAAGCTGTTTCTCCTGGGTTGCACCAGCGCACATACGAGTATTTGCATAAAAAACCTGGCCATAAGTCAAATATTCAAAGTTTGGCTAAACTCAACGCAACCATCACTTTCTGATAGCCAAATAACCTGTTCATAACATACCGCACCCCCCGCGCCCTTATCCCTTCCCCGCGAGGCACACAAGTAGTCGGAACTCAATCGTCGTCCAGTACGGTCCATTGTTTTCTATAACTCAATTTTTCGTGCTCCTAGCATTTGGTGTTTTAGTCGTTTTGTTGATAGTTGGTGGGAAAGGCACTTCGAATATGGAAGTTCAAGGTATGTAACAACATTAATAATATCATTTCATTTATGTTATATACTCATAAATGCTTATTTTTTAATTTCGCAAAGGATACTAAAATAATCTCAAAGTCTATAAAAAAAATAAACAGTAAGGGTTTTGTATGTGTTCCGAGCATTGTCGAGTAATGATCTATTATTTTAAATAAAGTTTAGACTTCCCTAAAGAGAATTGTGAAAGAAAATATTCCGCTTTGTTCCGCCATTTTGTTTAACACTCATTCAAACAAAATGGCGAGTTAATTTAAAACAAGATTATTTACAGTAAATACTCTTTTTTTTTAGATTCAATTGGGAATGTCAAGAACCATATGGAATGTCAAGAACCCATTCTGTTCGGAGACCATAAGTCTCTTGCTCCCTGACGCAGAAAATTCATCACTGGAAAGTAATGACGAAGAACACAACACAACAGCAACAGATGAAAATAATGAATCAATGATAATTTTTTTGTATTTTTTTTTTTATAATAAACGTTTGAAAACTATCTTAATACATTTATTTAATAGTTTCCACGTCACAAATGCCACGAAATAATATTGGCCAGGTTTTTAGTACAAATACTCCTATGTGCAGCGTTCCGGGGGAATTTCTAACAGTACCCGGACAAAATATTGCATAGGTATGTAGTGTGTATTTAAAAGTATGAAAAGATACACTATCCGCGAGTAACAAATAAAAAAAAGTGAAAGAATTTTTCAAATTGGTTCAATAGTTTCGAAGCCTTAACACAAACAAACAAATCAATTTTTCTCTTTATTTATATGAATACAAGTGTAGATTTTCCGGGAATACTGCTACTTCAAAAGCCTAAATGTGACAACTGATTATGTTCCTAATGGATCTTTCAGGTCTCTGTCATGTTACTTATTCGCGGATATCATATTTTCTAATCAATCAAAACACCAAGCGAATGTAGGTATGTATATTAACAAAAAAAACAGTATGAAAGCCTACGCAGAAACACTTTCTGAATTTTTTTAGGTATCCAATAGGTATTATGTTTGAGGGTCAAATTGTAGGTTACTTGAAAAAAGCGGGTGATTGATTACCGTATCTGATTATTTAGGCTAGGCTTTACGAATTGATTAATTTATACGTTGGCGAAGTCAACCAAATATGTATTATTTGTCGTGTGGTGGGACATGAATAATGGTCTACACATTTCTGTGACAGTCGTTACTTTCAATCTTCTTCGTAACAAATTACAGCTTAAAACAAAAGGTCAAAGCTTTTAACCAATTCAGATTACAAAAAAAGAACAACCTTTATTGTTCCTACTTCTCAATAAATTAATGTTTTGTTTGTCCTATCTAAATAAATAAACAAAAGCCCAGACTAAAATTTATTTCGAGAAATACGGATAGTCACCGCACGGCTCCTTGCGGAACGTCAGATAAATCAACAAATTGATTGATTTTGCGGCTTTGGTAGTAGGCAGGCGGAACAAGAAGACTCGCAACGGCTCTCGACGTTTAATCAACGCGGATTCTGCGGATTCACGTTTAAACCAATCTATAAATACATTTTCTGTAAGGAGTCCGATCTCTTTTGGATTTATGATTTTATTTTTTATTTGGGAGTGTTTTGGTGGAAGGTAATAAATTATGGCTTGTTTTATTTCTGTTATAATTCTTACAATAAATAATGCACCCCTAAATCCTATTGCGCAATATAAAAAATATCGTGTCTTATTCACTCGTAAGGGTAGCTCCAGCCTTAACAACGTTACCTACTTAGTTAGAATATCACCTTGCGGGATGTTTCACCAACTGCATTTCTGTGAATACCTTAATAAAAACTACATCAAAACTAAGTTATACTTATCACAATCGAAATAAACGCAACAGTGGTGCTAACTACTGTTCTCCTGCACTATAACTTAGGAACTAAGCTCAAGTTGAGTTGGAGCACGCAACAAAGTTCCATTTTATTCGACTAAACACTTTTAACAGCAAAAGTTTTGCTAATACGTGTTGCTATCATAAAATCTACAGGCGTTCTATTGCTACGTGGGAAACACAGTTGCAATCTGCGGTGCAAGCAGAAACAATTAAAACCTAACTTAGTTACGTGGAAAAAGTACTGTTGCAACTAGAACGAAAAAGAGTAATAGAACCCTGACGAAGTTAAGTCCGGTATGTACAAGTTACCTGTTGTTTTAAAGTGTAACAAAGAAGAACAGTAATACTTGGTTATATTTTATTTAAGCTCTAGTATTTTAGTTCTAAAGTAAAAATATCTAAAAAATCAAAAACATGTAAATAACATTAAGTACTGCAAGAACCCATTCCATGCACCTATTCGAATACCTAAGTACCTGCCCCCTCGCAAAAACGTAATCCGTGTCAAAATTATTTCCACCGAAAACAGAAATCTCTTTTGCCCCAAAAGTCACGAACAACAAAACGTCGGAAAAGTTAATCAATAACCTAACCAACTTCGGAAACCTAGAAATCCGTGAGTTATATCCCCAGTTTTGGGCGTGAAATATAATTCGGCTTAATACCTGTTAGTCACGCGACTCCCACACGATACACGAGTACTTTCGACCTACCGCAAGGGTTGATCGATGAACAACCAGGTCATTGCCGACGGAATACGGAGCGGCTACCTGGCGACTTACATAATTTCTTTTGACCGATTGATCGGAGTCGCTTCCCTGACGCGAAGACGGAAAAACGACGGATACCCGTGTTAGATATGAAGTATGTGATGTATTATAAATGTACAGTACCGTAGGCCTAGAACCGTCGCGTCGCTCAACTAACGTGCTTTCTCCACACTGTGTCTCCTTATCATAGATACAATCGAGTGAACAAAGGGCAACTGTCCGTCCATATCCCAAAATGTACGAAAATACCAAATACGTATTTATATAGGTAGATTCAAAATTAAAACTCGAAATAATTACGAAGAACACATAAACAAACAGCGATCCATCACACATTGCCATCTACATTGTACATGGAGCCAAGAGAAATGGACTGAGTTAGTCCAATACGGCACACGTGAACGCACCAATGATTGCGTCTAGCTTTGTAATTAAATAGACCGCCCTGCCGCAGCCGTTTGAATAAACGTCGATATACTTGCCAGTAATCTGATTATGGACGATGAGTTTTGCTGGGGAATTAAAAATTTAATTATACTGCGATTGGTGCAGTTATATCGAGGAAGGTATATCGGTTTATGATTGAGTCATAAGTAGGTACTGACGTTCTTTTCGGTGAATCTTGCGAGTATTAGGTGCATTTTAATTTAGAACAGTTTTATTAAGGCATTGAGGAAGGTTTTAAACTAATACCTCTGATGAATACTTACCGATGTTGTTTTGCTTGTACCAATACCCTTACAATACAAAATGCATTTGTCAGTAGCAAACCTAAGTATAGCCTTGTACCTACATATTTTCTAAAGAATTGCATACACCATTAGACACTGTTCATGTTAATAAATATCAAACAAACTTGACAGGTAGGTACAACATACATCTTCGACAAATCTCATATCCCACGTACGCATACACATGCATCTTCAATATCTTCAGTTGACCTGCTTTCGTTGAACATCGACAATGCTTATAGGTTGGCACTGAATAGACGTCGTGAATGGAGGGCTAAGCGACCTCCTTACCTCATATTGCTATCTTAGTTTCTATGCGAGATTGAAAAGACTCAAAAGAGTATAGTCGGAATAAATCGTAGAGATACAAATCATAAGGAAATTCGAATTTTGTTTCATGTTTTGGGCATTCGAAGTTTACGGCTTTGGTGTATCTGTAGATAGGAAATAACTTTCATGATTTACATCGCATTTGAGTAGTGTTACCATCTTTGATTTAGCTCTCATACAACATTTCAAACCAATTGAATTTTACGCAGAAAAGTCAATCATCTGCCTAGCCTTTTTCCCAACTATTAGGGTCGGCTTCCAGTCTAATCGGATGCAGCTAAGTACCAGTCCTTTACAAGTAGCGACTGCCTATCTGAGCTCCTTAACCCCTTGGTAAGACTCAGAAAAGTCAATATGGCTCCAAAATACGAAAAAAGAAATATAAATAATAATTTTCCAAATTCCTTAATAAAGCACACAGCACTTCTATATACAGGCTGTTGCTTTATTCGCGACCGCTTCGGCGTTTCTTCTCATGCATACAAATCCCGACAATACTATGTCGTTTCATTCCGCTGGCTCCCTGCTGTCATTCACATGTCAAGTCAGATGACAGGCGGCGACGGCTGGCACGTGGGCTGTGTCATATCAGCTTAGTTCTTTTTTTGTATCTATAGAAAACTCTATTACTGTGTGCATTATCTTTATTAGATAGAATGGTAATTTGAAACGTGATGCTATCATTTATAGTTAATATTGTAGCGTCAATTCAAAAACAAACGTAAATTCTATGTTTGAAATGGTTATTAATTATATTAAATAGAACGGAATAAAATATAGATTTACTTAAATTGTAAAAGAGGTAAATAGGTTTCCTGTAATTACAACTCTTTAATGATATACCTTACAGATATATGTAACAGAATTCCAATAATATCAATTAAGCGTGCGAACATAATTATGTGCAATTACACTATGCTGTAACTAATGTGACTTAATACATTCTGTAATACAAGCAGCTACTTGAACCGATCTGCATAACACGAATGAATTAAACATAACCAATCAAGTCAATTGGTTTGATCCCTTATTATCGAGTAGTAAGTTCAACGTTTGCTCGTAATTTGCTTAATTGTTAAATTCAATAATTTTACTTGTCCATTAAAAAAAACATTACTTTTTATTCACTTTAGTTACATACCTTTTCTTTAATTCCTAATTAAAAAGCTGTTACTGTTTCTCATACATTATTACACAAACACCCATTTAATACGGGAAACTAAAAAGCAGCAAATTTATTTGCAGGCCCAATGTCAGACAAAAAAAGAGTATAAAAGAATTACTTAGCAAATTAAAACACTTTAAATTTCTCAACAATTTAACAATACCATCCCCTAATAGTTAGCAACAAAAGCAGTTAAGTCGAATGCTAAACACGTGTCAAACGCTGTGACATCGCCTTTAACATATAAACGAGAGTTACAATAAAATAACCGTTTGATATCCAATCACAATAGGGGAGCGAAATGAGCGAATGCATCACCGCTGCACCCGTGACGAATGTACGCACCCTGTATGCGTCATTTTAGGGTGACGACCGACGACTGACGTACCCAATGACGTAAAAAATGGTATTATCGTATTAGAAGCATCGAGTCACTGTACCATGAAATATAGGAATTGTTAAATCCTTGTCAACCCCGCTCTGATTGCCACTCCCGATTTGGGAACGATAACAGGATTAGAGACGCCAGTTATAGTGTCAATTTCATTTTTATTCGCGGCTGCGGGTGTTACACTATTTTTGTTTAATTTTTGACTGTCATGCGTACCGAGTTAGCCACTTAGCGATTCTTCAGCCAATTAGAAATGTAAAGTTCTTTTGCAAAAATAGCTCGCAGCTGCATGGTTTTGCTTTATAGAGTGAATGAGGTAATTGGCATTTTCAGCGGATTCTCGTATGGTATCAATTCTTGATTAGTTTCTAAGTATTTTCTTGGGTTAGATATAATTGCATTAGTTTAAATATTTTGCAGTCGATGCTTCCAGTGAGTTTTTAGCTTTGGTATTTTCCTTTCCAGTTTATAAACGATCCTTGGGAAGTGTTACGTACGTATGATGTATGTAGGTATCCATGTGCAATAGTGAATTATGCCTCGCTCTGAGTAAGCCTGCCCAAACAGTATAGTCACTTTAACGCAAAACAATAGCATACAACCACACACATTTCTAACACTGCCTACTATCCCCTTCCCAAACGACAAAGCCAGCCAATAAACATACAAATACCCAGATACCCTGACCCACTAGCTAAGCAATCATTTACGTGCGATCATTGTCTTTGCGATGCGTTTAATATAAGTTTGGCAAGCCCTAGCCAGTCCGATGCTGCATATTCATGAGCCTAGCCAACTTGCCTGGCCAAACTTGGCGTTTAACAAATCAGTTTACAGCTTACATTACGGATAAATAAACATGCAAATAGTTTGTGATGGGTATTTGATGTCAAATTAAATGGTGTAAGACTGGTGTTTTTATGAAATAATAGGTATGTATTTTATACCGTGTTTCAGAAGACTTACAAGTAGAAACAGGGTGCACCAAAATGAAGAGAGCAAAACACACTTACACTTAGGCTTAAATAAAACAGAAGAGTTCAATTGTACGTTTCTCTGAAGGGCTCCAAATTGATTGAACCTAATTTAGAATGTTTCTATGTCATTCACACATTCCAGGAAACATACCTTTGTTATTCAGGAGCAATTTATATTTTTTGTTTCAGAGCAACACAATTATATAGGTACCTGTACTTTCTAAATCCAAGTTCTAGGAGAAATATAAATCTAAGTTCGAACGTGGTTTAAGTGACTGCAGAGCTAAGGCACGTCTCCTAGATAATAATTTATTTGAATATTGATATACGATGTAATTTAGCTGTCTCCAGTTCGCTCCGCTAAGGAGATTTTCAGTCTGACTGCGCTTAAATTTAGTGCTAGGTTCAGTTTCAGCGTCCTAATAAAGTAACTCCTAAAAGCCTAAATTATTGGAAATGTCAAGAGTGAATAGCATTACTGGAACATTACGACTGTCAATCATTTGAGGAGTGATGACTCGCGAATGTACATCAATCAAACTTGGAAGACGTTGTCTGTCGCTAAGTAATGATGTCATTGATCACAATATGGCTTCAGGTACGAATATTTTTTCTAATATTATTAGGTACAATATGAGGATTGAAAAGAAAAATATATAGAGTATCAATTCAATATCTATGACTGAAAGAATATCTACCTGTAATCAGTCAAAGCAGTCGTAAGCGTATACGAACCGCTTAAAACTGCAAACAACTTTAAAATTCAAACTACGTAAGACAAAGTTTGTACACAAAGTACCCACATCTCGTACATGTCCAGCCATCCCAAACCGCTGGCCGACCAGTGTCGAGCCTCGATTGTATATTCATGGTGTTTCCAAATCCAACGTCTTTGAACTGGCAGTAAACAGCTGCCGAGGCTGTCATTTACCGTGTACCGTGTTAATTGGGTTTGTGCTCCGACACACAGATTTGTAGCTGTTGATACCGAACACCTATAGCTCATCTACGCTCAAATGAAATGTGATCTTAGACGAACTATGTCTATGTGAGATTCATTGCAGTCTCTCTCTTTCCCAGTTCCCTAGTTTCCTAGGGGTTTGGCTGTGTTTCGCAATTTAATAATAATATAGGTCATATAAAGGGATTTACGAAAAGCGCTATACATAGTTAGGCTAACAATGATATGCCTCTAGCTAAACGTCCGTATAAAAATGATTTGAAATAAAAGTAATTATTGCTTTTGATAGGAATAACTAAAATACCATAATTCTAAAGCCCGCTGCTTTGTCTCCCTTAGAACGTCACCTTAACCAATATTACTACAAAGCTTCCCAGATATTAAAAGCAGTTTTCTTTCCGCCAATATTTATTTACCTGTACAGTTCGGTGGGTCCAATATAGTGGTTATTTGGTCACGTTGTAATAGTTTTTGGTGGCTGTAACGCGATCACGTGCACCCACCTGACGTCTGTTTGTCTGCTGAATATTTCATGAGTCGGGTTTCAGAGATCCGTCATTCGTTCACGCCTACCACACGGTTCCCGAGATGTCGTCACTAATTAATTCAAAGAAAATGTTGCTCCAAACTTTGTTCTTAATCCTCGAGTTTGTTTTCGTTTTACATCGTGACGAGGTTTTGTTGTTTGTTCAGGTTAATTTTAGTTATTTGTTTAAATTATTCTTTGCAACCGAGACTATCGATTCTTGTGTTTATTTTGTCACACTTAAATTATTCCGTAAACTTAGTAGCTACAATGGTACTCACTAAAACAGATGAAAGGCAAACAAATCAGATCAAAACATCAAACCGCAACCTCAGTGTCTAATTAGTGAATAAATAATTCAGCATTAGAAGCAAAACCTTTACAAGTTTCAAGGTTCCCAATAATGGATCTGTCTTCTAAAATTTTCTTCCAAATCATTTGTGTCGAGTAAATATTTAGAAGCCGCTAATTGGTTGACTTTGAAAGTTAAGTTAGTTCCATTAGAATGGGGATCGGGAACGCAAATAAGTGTTTGATTTCGTTGATCGAAAAGATTTCCGCAAGCTTCAGTTTACTTTGTGACTTCTCGTTAAAGTGGGTTTAATTTGTGCTTGAAACAATGAAAGGTTTTCAGAAGTTTAAATAAAACCAATTTTAGTAAACTGCTCTCACACTTAACAACTTAATCTTTTGTAAACCAAACTTCAGGTCTTTAGCGAAATATCAGTCCAATGTTTTATCAATAAAACACAGTACAACTCTGTGTAAAGTAATTCAATATTTTACAGTATTGGTGAACAGTTTCAGTCCTCGTACACAGCGCATTCGCTTACTAAATAGGACAGACTTTAGTGCTAGCCCAACTCTGACCATTAAATCCAGCCCGAAGCGACCGCGACGATAGGTCATTAAAAATAGAAATAACGTTACATAGGTTTGGTAATTGCTTTAGTTGTTTAACTGGTTATTTTATATTGTGGCTTGATTTCAATTTATTTTGAGTAGTACCTGATCCTCAATTATTTGTCATTGTTCACTCTTAACGAGCGATTCACTCTGACTTCAGCTATGCACATAATATAATTCTCTTGAAATACATCTATTGCAAAAAAACCGCATTAATACTGGATACACATTATTCTTTATTACATACTTAGTTAAGTTATTATTTTATAGCTCAAAATACTCAAAATTCGAAGACGATATCAGCACAAAAGTACTAACCATTACAAATGAAAAAGTATCACTCTATTAATCACAATGAGATGACGAGAAGCGATGGGGAGTCACATTCATAAATCGCACTCAAGTGCATAGGGGTGGGATGCAGACATCTATTGTAGTTGGGAAATTAAATCTGCATGTCGACTGCTCACATCTCTATTTACTAATGGATTGCACTCACTTGAATTGGGAACCTCAATAAGGAATTGGAACACTTGACCGTTGTGGTATGATTGTTGGAGTATGGTTCGTTGTTGCAAATGAACATCTTAATTTATTTACAAATCAGTAGGTTCAGACCAATCTCAATTGGTTTGGCATTTGCAAATCAGCTGTTCTTATCTCAATTGGTGTGGCCTTAGAAACGGTTTTGTGTTCTTAACAAATTAATAAATGATTTCACTTTTAAATGTTATTTACAAAGATAGTAGGGTCGCTACTCGCTTGTATTTTTACTAACGACGGTACATAGAAAGTACATTTCAGGTTTTTATTTTTAGGACTGAATTTCAGCAAGGACTCAAGCAAACATGTTATTATCAAAATATTCCATACACGAGCACCACTCGAAGCTTCTGCTGGATACCTATTCAAATCGAAGCAAAGCGTGATATAGACTCAAAGTTCGAAGTATTTTCTCAAAGCTAAGCGGATTACCTATAATATTTCAACTATTCACGGAATGAAACATCTAGAGGATTTGCATCATATTGGAATGAAATGGGTGCTTCCGTGCTTACTAACGGATTGGTAAGATGAGAGGTCACAGAGAGTACCTATTACTATTAGTAGTTAGTACTCACTCATAGATTGGAACGTACCTGGATACTGGTAATTAGGTGGATTTTTTAAGGGTTAGATTATAGATTAAAGTGTTTTTGTTTTGTTTTGTAATTTTTGTTGTTCTTTAGTAGTGGTAGCCAAATATTATGACGATACAAAAAATATTCTTATTTAACTAAGTACCTACTTGCTGATATTATAGTACTACTTAATTACAGTTTTGCCTATTTAAGGGAATATAGGTCATATTATAATTTAGCCATTCACTAAATGATTGTTATCATCAATACCTACAACGTAAATCCATTCAATCATGATCCTTCTCAGTTTCTTCATACATAGCGAGTTACGTATCAATATCTCTTACCCCAAACAATAGACATCACCTGTGCGTAATCGTCATTGTAAATGCTAAGCACTTGATGTATGCAGATCATGTCGACAGTTCCAACTAATGTGACAGGTGGCGCCACCTGTACCATACGTTGACACGCTTGATGATTTATTGAATTGAAGGCTGAACTATTAGGTAACCAATTGATCTTAAAAAGGTTATAGGATACTTGATTCTGTCAGCGGTTTCACCAGATTTTTAAAGAATTAATTTTAAAGGATGTCTACTTCCAACATACCGATAAAAAGAAACCTAATATGTTATTCTGATATCCTATTTATAAGCTACATTATTGATAAGTTTCATCAAGGTCTGTTACAACATTTACGCGTGAAGAAGCAACATACTTTCGCCATTCCTAGCTAGTGTGAAGCGTGATTATAAAGCTAATATTTTTTCTCCTTTAGCCGTAAACAAATCCTAATAACCTGATAATAATTTTCGCTGAAGAGTGCTGGAGTGTTCTTCTTCAGAAAATTGGAGACCCCTCTCGAAATCTGCTGAATACGACCACTCTCTGTCTTCGCCAGTCGAAGCGAATTCACGAAAATTTTCCTAAGAAAAAATGGCCCTTTGTCCTGTATTGTAAAAGACTTGAAAACGAACTAAATGCATGTCCAGCGATATTTTTTTTAAATAATTCAGTGTGATTATTTAAAAATGACAGACAATGAAATTTCATTTTTTTTATGAAATTACTATTTAAACAAATACAAATATTGGAATTGAAGAATTCCTTTTTGGAAAGAGGGTTAAGAAATTAATGACTTCTAAATCTTCCTAAGTTAATTGATAAAGATGAACCGCGTTAACGGTCTATTAATATACCCTCTGTATTATTTGGGTACAACATAATAAGAATTAAAATATGACGATGATTTAAATTATGACGTCTACGTAGCGGTATCAGAACCATATTTACTTACAAACATTAACTAATCGTACCTATATACCTATCGTTAAAGTATGAAAGCCGTTTAAAATGATGCTACTAGTTTAATATGTATAGAACCGCAAGCCTGAAGGCCTTTACGCTTCTGATGCCCTGGTACAATCTAACTTAAAACCAATCAACCGAGCCTTAAACGTGCTTGCGTAGTTTTCCTGTGGCTACGAATATTGGACCAAGTCCTCTCTATATATTCCTGAAGTACCTACATATTTGTAGGTTCAGTAAAATAGGATTTAGGTTTCAATGATGTTACTTTGGATAAAATTTAGGAACAGCTTTGATTGTATTGTGGAGTAACCCCGAAATAGCTCAACAAATAACACTGGGATAATAATATCAAAAATAGGTATAGGTGCCAGCAATAACTTTCATGGCTGATATTTCCGAAAAAACACCCTTTTTTAACCCCGCGAATCAAAAATAATATCAATTCCTACGGTATAGGCGTACAAAGTAACAAACAGAAGTACCTAGGTACATGCTTGTGGTACATTTCATAAAAATTCAAATGTGTAACTTCAATATTATCACGTCGTCATATCGTAAAACTGCGGTGTTTCACCCCTCGGGCGAGGGTTGCCACTGAATAGTTTTATTAAAGATTCACACACTTTGGACGTGGAGTTTTTGTGTGTCGCGCCCTATATTGGGAGATTATAGAAATGTCAGATTTTTTGGTTTGCAAGCAGATTTATATGTGATCACTCTAACTTATAGTAAATCATGTCTTCTGATATTTTTTACTCCTTGAAGCTCACAGCATATCAACATAAGAATTTACTTAGAAAATCCATTATATTATTTTTGCTGTGACTGCAACCCAGACGTATCGATCTAATCGCAGACCGATAAAAAAGCATAAAAATTTAAATGGCTTAGGTACCTACTTTTAACTGCCTCGTTGGTCTAGCTGTCGCAAGTGCGGCTGCTGAGCACGAGGTCTCGGGTTCGATTCCCGAGTCGGGCCGAAATCGCTTTGTGGGTTTTAGAAGACTTTCACAAAGCAGCCCGGAGCCTGGAAGCTGGTGATTGATACACCCGTGCATCGGAGAGCACGTAAATGTCGGTCCTGCGCCTGATCTCTCTCCGGTCGTGTCGGATTACCGTCCCATCGGGCTATGAGAGTTAAGGAATAGTGAGTGCACCTGTGTCTGCGCAAATGCTCGTGCACTATAATATGTCCTGCGTAGTTGGCGAATCTCCTTACATGAGAACAGCCGCCGTAGCCGATAACCGGCTAGGAGGACATCATCATCATCATTAAAACAAAGTAACACAAAACATTTAAAAACGAACTAAAAATGCTTAACAGCAACATAACTTACATTTACGAGTATTTTGATTTTTACGACAAACGTTATTTAGTAGTACAGTCAACTTCAGGTCAGTGGTAACAGTTTTGTAGGAAAATCGTACTTATTACTATTGCGTTAAGGTGCATGACAGTTACCACTGATGTGCAGTCTACTGTACCTACGAGGGTACAAAGTTGCGTCTTTCGATTATAACACCTACGCCGCACGGAAATTCGGAGATCCGTACAAAAGTTATTGAAACGTCGCCAAATCCACTTAGTTTTATGATTTGGAAAATGCGATAGGATGCCTCGCAGTGGGGAGTAGGGCACTGTAGGTATATGACGAGATTTCCTTATTCCTTGCTATGTTACTCAGAGGTTGCTGAACTAATTTTTCACCTGGTTGTATATTTATGTTAGTAACTGGGGGAAGTAGGTTTGTTCAGAGAAGTGTAGAGCAATATTGAAACAAAGAAACAACTCAGACGGTTCTGATAAAATATCAGTTTTATATACTGTCCGTCAATATAACCAAATAACCAAGTATTTCTGAGAAAAGACAATATTTAGGTTTTGGTATGAAAGCATATTCCACCTTGTTGAAAATAAAAATGAAATGCTTCTACTTATTTATATATATTGAGATGTTATTGCATGTAGAGTTGGTAGTTTATACAATTAATTTCAAACCTAAAATCATAAAGCTTTACAGTTAAATCAGTTTTCACAAAAGTAAACAGCTTTAAAACTATTACCCCACACTGCACAGTTCGGTAATGGCTGCAAATTACCCGCGGGTATGAAACGCGAAACGACAACAAATCAACTTAACTACTCTTTCTAGTACTTAGTAAATTAAGATGAGTACTCACTGGGAAGCAAAAGCTTATTTTGCACAATTTAATTTAATATTTAGTCTATACATTTTTGAAAACTGCTTGTATTCAGGTATCGGAAACTTTCTAATAGGTTCAAGACAATCTAGCCCAGGGCATCAGTAATCGGCAAAGAAAGTGGCAATGCTATTTGTCATAAATCTTATCAGTTATAACCATAACATAAAAGGAAAAAAATACGAGTATATATAACCCACTGTTACACACGCTGGTGTGAGGGTGTCATTCCACTGCAGTGTATTCGCGGGGTATGCGCGGCACATATTTAAAATATTAGTTTGGATTCACACAACTCGCCTCCACTGAACTTCCTCTACACATAAGATGGGTCTATTTATTTATTTATCTCTATCTTGAGCTCTGTCTCTTCGAAATCGATGAACAGTTTTACGATAGACGTTGTACGAGCTAAAGTATAGGTACTGAATACATACCAAATATTTAGTTGACACTAGCTTTTACCCGCGGATATCTGCTTTCCGTTGCCGGATGGTGACAAAAACTAGCCTATGTCCTTCTCCCGGGTCTAAGTTACCTCCCCACTAATTATCAACTTAACCGATTCAGTCATACTTTAGTTGTAAATAGTGTAACTGACACGACTTTCTTTTATATGTAGAGGTAGAAGAAGATTTAATATGTAATATATGAGAAGTCTTACCCGAACCACGAAAAACATCTGCATTTGTTATGTGCCAGCCTTTACAACAGCTATGATGTGCAGTGAGGTTGAGCCGCTTTTATTTCTCAGAGTACGATACATGTGGAAGCACAGATTCTAACCGGTGGTTTCCACAATGTTCAGGTAATTTTTGGTTTAAGATATATTTCAAAGCTACAAATTATCTTACATTTTGTTGGTGGAAGAATTTGTATCAAAACTGAAAATGAAAAAAGAATTTTCGTAACTGTGACGTATTAAGTTACTTTCAAAACCAAAAGGCTCAGGCGAGATGCCAACTGTATGTGGCTCTGTGAACCACATCAATGCTTCTTCAGATCTATTCACTATAGCAAAGAGTAATGAATTTCTTGCAAACATGTACAAAATTTCCTCCAAACTGCAAACTTTGTGTTCGAAAAATCTTGGTGGATTCTCACCATTAGGCTTACAAATGACAACCTACAGTCGGCCCTTCTAACGTGTGATAAGGGTCTTTAACTGAATACATGTCTTAACAAACTGTGTTAATGCTAAGTTTACATATAGCGGTCTAAGGACCCATTACAAAGTCTTCAAGTTAAAGTTAAAACCACATGTAGGTTGACAGTCGACACTGAAACTCCTTATTGTACATTCAAATCCTTGAAGTAAGTTATTCTGTTTAGACGTTCTGCTTAAGACATTATCAAGCGCGGATAGTTGGAGTAAAATAGCTTTACGACTATGTCATCATCAACTAGTTACTAATCGTTTTAGTTGAACATTTTTTTTTAATTTATCCTGTACTTTCCCACTACTAGGCAAACGTATCCCATTCCATCATAAATTAGCAACTTCATTCAATGCTCAAATTGTTCATCCTTTTAATCAAGTTACGAATCCTATAAATATTTGACGTACGCGTCGCACTGCTTCCCAAGTAACTAAAGCGTGAAAATAGTTACACTATTTTTATCTTTCACGTACCCTTACGTTCTCTAAGCTACCTAATTCGAGAGATCGAAGCCCCGCCGACAGGTAACACCGCTCTTAATAATGATGGAAAATTCCAACTTTTTCACGTTGAGCGGTTCATCTCTCTTCCGCGAATAGTTAGAGGGCTGAGTGAAAATCTGTGTCGAGTTTTTGTCGCCTCTCAATACGAATCAAACCTAATGTCCCGGAAATCGCACTTACAGACGAACCAGTATATTTTGATACGCAGCCGAACAGTCAGGACGAACCGAAATGTACGAACTTCAACTCACTTTTGTCATTTTTCTTTACAAACAGGTCGGGTTTGAGTTGCCAAGTTATGCTGGCCGGCCGGTAGATAACGTTCCCTTACAAAAACTGCTGCACAGACGTACAAATTTGGCGTCATATTTCCGCGACAAATTTTCAACTTTTTGGGTTTATCTCGTCGTTTGGGCAAAGTTTGGTTAGGCGTTTGTATCTATTTTTATGGAGACAATGGAACTTTGGGTCGTTACCGTAAACCGTTTGCGGCTTTTAGTTCTCACATAGATTACGAAAATATTTTTAAAAAATACCTTGAACAAAAGTGGAATTGATTTCCAAATACTTCTATTAGATACATACATTCGAATAAACAAAACTAGATAACGAATCCTAATAAAATACTTCGCAACGCAACCCATACCCTGAAACTCCGAACAAACCAATTGAAATACTTCGGTGAACTCTGAGAAAAACAATGTGCGGTTTGAAAAGGTTCAATGAAACCTATTAAGTGTACGATACAGATGTACCACGTGAGGGTAGTTTATAAACAATGCAAGGTAGGCACGGATTACTCAAATGTGTGTTCCGTACACGACGCACTCGACTAGGAAACCAAATTGAGTAATTTAGTGGAAAGTCCGCGTGTCTGCATTCATTTTAGGGTTTCCGACCAAAAAAGTTTTCTTTTGATAATCATATGAACGTGATGGGTACTTACAGTATTTCCAAGATGATAAATAGAAACGTGTAAAGGACTAAACACATAGTAACAATATTTAAACCAAATATTATACATTAGCTTCTTTCCCCGTAGTTTAGAAACTACCGGCTAGGGTTCCCCAATCCTATCCTTTCCTGACCCAATTCAGTGTCGTTTAAAATTTACGATAACCCAACAGTTTTGAAACTTTTGTCTCGGACTCATGTGTTTATGGTTTTATGCTGCCAAATCCTTGTTTTCACGGCTTTGTCACAATACAAGTTTGAAGTACAGGCAAAATATATTTTATTTATCATGTAGAATTTCCTAACTGAAGTGTCTGAAGGTTCGAAAAGCTTGCCAAACAGTTTAGTATATAAAATGAATACATTAAATAAAAGACAGGAACTTAATCCATACGAGTAGATCATTAAATCAACTGTAGGTAATTCAATCACTCGTTAATTCAGCGGGGATTACGTTAAACTGACTGAAAATCAATGTCCACGCTCTTATTTGTCAGAAAGAAATACATTACTGTTTATACTGGATGTTTTTAAACGAGTACCTAGAAAGTAGTTAATTTTATTAATTTTGAGGCATTGTTCATGTCGTAATTTAATGCTTTAATCATTGTTTTACTTAGATTGGACTGAGTTTTTACAGGAAAATGTAATTAATTTCATATTTTAGTGACTTCAGTTCCAGATTCGTTATGATCCCAAATAGAAAAATTTCTTCGAAAATCCTAAATTGTGATTACAACGAAACGATTAAATTGTTTCGTTTGAGCTATACAACGCTTTGAAATTCAAAACAGACTCTCACAAGACCAATTGGGATTCTACAGACTTACGCAAACACGTCTATCAAGAGAGAGCATGAACACAGACTGTGTAAACTCGTCCAGCAGAGCGTTGATACATGCCAGTAGGTCTATTGTGCAGCTAAGTTGACAAATGGTATGCTGTGGAGTTCGTCTCAAATTATAACAAATGGCTCCATACATTACGTTGTCTGGCTAAGCCCGCGGCCCCGCAGGTGGCTTGCGTGGAAGGTAAACTGGTAGCAATTTCACTTTGGCCCCTTTATCGGCTACGTCAGCTTGCGGTCCTAACATTATTTATGACTGCAGAAGTGTGAACTTTAATTTTGGTACATCCCCAGGGTGTAGGCTTTTTATCAACGCGGTGTAGCAACGAGATAGGTTGCTTGCGGTTTAGTTACGGCTTTGTGATGCGTAAAGTTATCATCATCCTCATCCTCCGTGCCTTTTTCCCAAACTATGTTGGGGTCGGCTTCCAGTCTAACCGGATTCAGCTGAGTACCAGTGCTTTACAAGAAGCGACTGCCTATCTGACCCCCTCAACCCAGTTACCCGGGCAACCCGATACCCCTTGGTTAGACTGGTGTCAGACTTACTGGCTTCTGACTACCCGTAACGACTGCCAAGGATGTTCAATGACAGCCGGGACCTACAGTTTAACGTGCCATCCGAAACACAGTCATTGGTGTCTAAGATATACTTAGAAAGTACATACAAACTTAGAAAAGTTGCATTGGTACTTGCCTGACCTGGAATCGAACCCGCGCCCTCATACTCGAGAGGTTGGTTCTTTTGCCCACTAGGCCACCACGACGTTTTTACGTAAAGTTATCAATTCAACAAAAATAAACGTGTCAGAAGCAAAACTGGCTTAGGTTGTCATAGATTTTATTTTTAGCATTCAGGAAATGACATAGGCAACCACCAAATTAATTAGTCAACCTCGTCAAATTTCTACCACAAAACCCACATCTGGTCAACAAACAAATAATGGAAATTAGAATTATTCATGTACATAAAACCTCAGAATGTCAGGAAATACGAATACGTATTATTATAATCCGAAACCTTTCACATATTGTGTTCAATATTCATTCCTATACGGCACACATGACAATGTGTAATGGGAAAGCAAATATAAAGGAAATAACATGCTCGAATTTGTAGAAAAAATCTTAAGAATGTCATACTTCACCCCCTATTTACATTAGGTATTGACGCAGAGTAATCGGAAAGGGAGGAGTGTCCTTATTGACAAAACGTGCCTGTCGCCAAAATATTAAAAATAATCCAGCGACGCATTTCGCCTGACAACGAAATTCAAAAGGATTGAAAAAAAACGGAAAAAAGACTTTTTACCGGCAGGAAATTATTTTCCTGTTTACTCAGTATTATGTTTCAATAAGTTGGAATATTTTGTCTCTCGATTCATGCTTGAAAAAAATATAAGTTTATATTTTCATTTTATCTTGAAATTGCATTGAGTATATGCTATTTAATTTATGATTAGACGACATTTATTGTTGCATCTACATACATACATATGTATATTGCTTAGCACACGAAATAGCATTACTTTATAAATTGAAACATTATCAAAATAAGAGCTATGAAAGTAATTCCTAATCACGCATTCGTTAGCTTTACGGTGGGTACACACGACATACCATGCTCGATAAACTCGTTCGATATCAAGCAAGTACCATTGAAGGTATCATATCTCAAGACCAAAGCTTAAAAGAAGATTGTAGATAGCCATGATCAGGTGACAAATGCTCATCAAGCATGGACGTACGTATGTATCAATAAGCCAAACTTAAGATTAACAGTCATATTTAATTGACTACCCATTTCCATTTAAAAAGAGATTAAAACATGCCTGTATCATTACTGGAAGTGTACCTCACAACGGAGACGCATATTTTAATGATACAGCTTTTCACCGATAAAATGGTTTTGTAAAAGCCTTAAAATTATAAAATGGAAATGTGAATAAAAGTGATCGGACAGCTCATTGAGTGATCGAGTCACATCAGCATGAGTGCTCTCGTGAAATGAGGTCGCCGTCAATGATTTGCATAATAAGCTAAAATGTTCAGCGGTTTTCATTTATTTGCACTGATTCAGTTAGCTATTGGTTTTTTGATTGTTAGGTAACACTACAAATTATGTTGGTTTGTTTCATTGTTTATGTTTATGTAGTTTATTTTTACCCTCACTGTAACCAACAGATGCTGTTTTAACTAAGCTGTACTGTGTAATCTGTTTTACTGTACTGATTTTTTAATAATCATGTCTATCGTAAACAATTTGTTTTTGAGGTTCCAGCTACTTACTCCCATCCTACCCACTCATGCCTGTAATGACAAATAGGTACGTAATGATATTCTGATACTGCAAATCCGTACTATCTCCATTTATTTTAGTTTATAACTTTTCCTAATAGTAAACTACACCTGACATAATTACACCTTAACATTTCCCACATCCTGCATTAACCATATTTACATACCCAAATCTGTCTAACAAATGGTGGTACATTAAGGGGCATCTAACACATCACATTGGTACCACGAGGCAGCAGCCGCCGCATCGGCGCCGACACCGTAATGACGGAGCCGCCACGCCCCGAGTGTCCTATTTAATAACTTGTTTACCCTTAATGGATGGGTGTTACACCGTAGTGTAATGTGGAGTGCTGTGGGATGTGCAGTTGTAGCTTCTGAGATAGAAGTTTGAAGTATGGTTGTCTTAAAGTTGACTGTTAACATAAAATTTTAATTAGATACTTTTGTTTGAACTTTTCATGTATATTTTGTAAGGATGGATTCAATTGGTTATGCTATTAATATAACCCGATAAGACAACTTTACTCGCAGCTTTTCACGTATGTACGCAGATCAGAACAAATAATATGATAGTTTTGAAATAATCATTTCCAGAAATCAACTATCATAACGGAAAATTCCACTTCGGAAAATTCCCTAAGCATATAAGGAAGCGAGCAGGCGAACTTCGGTGTGCTAGACGGTCACTTTTAATAGCCCCCGCTGTGTCACAGCCGCTTAATAATCATGATCAGCGTCGGCAATAAATGCCGATACTCCATATTTTTGGCTCAATTAAGCCTATAATTTTATTAACTAGCACTCTGTTTATTTACTCAGTTTACTGAGGTACTTTATAACCGAGATGAGTCATCAAACTTATCAAAAGAAACACGGAAGGCTTTTAAACGTCTCTTCACGGTCGATGAACTTTTGGCTCTAAAGTTATGCCCGTAATGGCAAAAGTTTGAAAGTTTGTAAGTCATGCATTAAAGTCGGTGAAACATGCATCACATGAGCTACGGGCAGGCACTAACTATTTATCTTAATTTTATAAACATATGCGAGTTAGTAAAAATATTTTATTGCGTGGTGGCCTAAATACAGTTGCGGATTTTTTGCATTATGGAATAGTCTGATATTTCATGCATGACAACTTGGTGCTTGTTAATGCAGTCCAAGAGGAGTTTGATGCAGTTTAATATTTTCAAATACACTCAATTAAACTACATATTTCAAAATAAATACGACGCTACGCAACGCGCATATTAATTTCTCTCATACGAGCAAAAGTCGGCTTGTCCGCTTTGAAATAATAAAATGTGCTACGCGCCTACGAGCCTACGCGCCTACGGCGTAGCAGCACGGGCTTTTGTTTGCATGCATTTTATTTATTTCGAACTATAAAAATAAACGCTTTTCATATTTTTACTTTAATTCCAATTGAAATAAAAGTTATTTCATTTTTAAAATTCATTATATTTCTGATAAAATATTTTGTATTTTTCACTTAATTATTTTCAATCGTAATTGTATTTTTGTTAGCTATACATACATTTTTAACAGTGTAGCGTAGAAAAACACTCTAAATCCTAGAGTGACGCTCACCCCGTATGCAAGAGTGTTACAATTTCCATTTTTCTGGTTTAGCCGGCTGGCTGCAGGCCATTGCTGTTACATTATTCAGGGCTCCGTGCTATGTCCGCTTGAACTCGGTCAATGTGGAAAACAATATGTCTGTGGAGTTCCATGCTTTGTCTATTCAATTATGTGGAAAGTTTCTTTATTCAGGTAACATTATAGGGATGTGCTATTAGAGTGAAGGAATAGTAATTGCACCTGTGTCTGCCTCTATAATATGTCCTGCGCAGTTGGCTAATCTCCTTATATGAGAACAGCCGCCGTAGCCAATAAGCAGCTAGGAGGACATTATAGAGATGGGCAACAAAACTGTTTTTGGTACATTCGACGAAATAACAATTAACTGCTTGGAAATTATTTTTTCTGACTCAAGTACACAAAGGAATTCCCTGAAGATAGTCACAAATTACCATTGCTGTTCAATTATAACTTGTTCCGTATAAAACGCCGACTATATTCAAGCAGTAATATATTATTTATTTAACATTGATAACATCGTATTATTTGCGCTTCGCTCGACCTGCCATCACAATAAATGGTTTTAAATTGACGGCTATTATGTCCCGCTTGCATTTATTTGTATTTACAAATTAAATGGACACTCATTTTGTAAGCTGTCTCGATGTATCGCTTGATATTTGGTCTTTATCATGTCTCGTAATTGTTCAATAATATAATTTATTCAATTTAAAACAATATATTAAATAAGCTTCCAACGGCGGTTTCATCAACTCGGATCTGCAATACTCGACGCAACCTGTAGCTGTCCTTGATAAATAGACTATCTAAACGTAACTACGTAAAGATAATAGACTTTCTACCTAATATGAAAATATTTTTGAATCGGACCAGTAGTCCCCAAGATTAGTACGTTTGTTACATACCAAAAAGCTACTGAATTGTCAGTGGATGGTAAAATATGTTTATTCGAATACATACATATAAGTAATGTATAATATGAGTCCACCAGTAAACATGGTCGGGACAGAAACGTCGGGAAAATAAAAAGGTGTCGTACCTCGACACATAAAAAGAGATACTCTTTTAAGGCGTTTAAGTATAAATATAAGAAATAGTAGCAGAAAAACAACACAATATCACACAAAAAATATCAATTATCGTTACAAAATCGTGGCTGATTGTTTCGGCTTAGCTTCAATTCATTAGCTCAACATAATTGTTAGAGCAACCCCTATTAGCTCAGATGGGCTCGCTAAAACAATTCCCAGCATCCGCCCACCGTCCATTAAAGATGCCAGCTTGCACCGAGATCGTCGCTCTTATTAAAATACTGACGCCGCGATATCAAAGGAAATTGTGGAGAATCTTATAAATTGCAGTTCTTCTCCGTAATGTTGTGTTATAAGGAAGTATATAAAGAAGTTTATGTCTTTTTAGAGTGGGTAACACAGTGACCTATTTTTTAATTTTACCTGTACTAATATTGTCTGTACCGTACTATAGTTGTATCAAAAGTAACTAAATACGACGTCGATAGGTACCTAACATATAAAGAACTAGCCGTTTTCCCGCGGTTTCACCCGCGTCCCGTGGGAGCTACTGCCCGCACCGGGATAAAATATAGCCTATGTTACTCGCAGATCTTTATAATATTAGTATAGGCAAAGAAATATCAAATTCATTGAATGCAAATCTAGAAACCCATTATAAGTTTTTTCAAACTAAACTAAAGCTTTCTTCATTTAAACATGGCCGAATAAAAAACAGCCGTTTTAAGTCACAACAGCGTAGTTTCATAAATGTCACAATATTTCAACTTTAACTATCCTACCTTAACTGCAAGAAAATTGTGAAAAACTTTGCAAAAAAATTGCGCAAAGCCTTTTATAGTTCGAAGAAATTTCTCTGTGCATTATGTTCGAGATATTTTTTGTACTAAACGACTTCAAATCCTGTTGGAGACAAAATAAAGTTGTCTGGTAACTTATGGCGAATAATTCTGAACACGTAGGGATATGACAGCGATTTCTTTGAAATTCTATTCGACTTATCTATGTGCTGTGACTGTCAAATAGTTGAACTCACTGTATTTACCTGATCTTGTGTGTTTTAAAATAAGTTATGGACTGTTTAAAAGAATTTTTCCTTCTTTTCAGAAAGTAGCGTTGTTAAAAAACAAACACAAAACACCGCAAGTTGGCGCTTGAAAGGTAAGTTTTACTTTCCAAATACAAAACTTAATTGAACATATGACATTGAATTTATTTATTCACAAAAAAAGTAGTACAGATACAAATAGAATGACAACAGTAGGGCTATTTTAAACATAAGCAATAGTACAAATTTTACGATCTAGCTAGGTTATTCAGAAGTCTCTGTATTAAGGACATCAGCACACTTTTAAATGTCTCCGTCAAACCCCTTACTCCTTTACCACCACAAGAATGCATCTATGTCTCATAAAAAAAAACAAAACAAGTGACTTTCTCCACTCTCCCTGAACACCTCAGGTCGTTAACCGTCTTCAGCTTAATAAAGATAAAGCCTACACTTATAATTGCAGGGGCGCCTTAATGGACATTTAACCTGACTCAGTTACTCCAAACTGAAAATTAGAACACGTGCTAGCTAAATAATATTTTAATTAAACAGATTAGAGTTAGGTGTTTCAAGATTTTCTATGGATATTGCTCTGTGATAATGGATATTTGAGCTTTGGAAAATGTATGGTATTGTTAAAGACAGCTTTTTATAGGAATTGTACAGCGTGTCTCGTACATGTCACAGTCAGTTAAAAATTAAAATTTATTTGTAATGTAGTTTGAGATTCATCATATTTAAGAGAAAACCTTAGTCAGTTAAAAATTAAAATTTATTTGTAATGTAGTTTGAGATTCATCATATTTAAGAGAAAACCTTAGTCAGTTAAAAATTAAAATTTATTTGTAATGTAGTTTGAGATTCATCATATTTAAGAGAAAACCTTAGTCAGTTAAAAATTAAAATTTATTTGTAATGTAGTTTGAGATTCATCATATTTAAGAGAAAACCTTAGTCAGTTAAAAATTAAAATTTATTTGTAATGTAGTTTGAGATTCATCATATTTAAGAGAAAACCTTAGTCAGTTAAAAATTAAAATTTATTTGTAATTTAGTTTGAGTTTCATCATATTTAAGAGAAAAGCCTTAAAAAAGCTAATTTAATAAAAAAAATGTGTGAGAAACATGTTTATGAAACGTTTAAACGACGAATAGCAACAGTACGATTATAATCTAAATAGACTATAGATAGATATACGTCTCGTTTGAAAGGTAAACCTAGCTTACCTGTATCTTCTTCTTAAGATCTGATAGTTTGGGAACTTTTCGTTAAATTGTAACATTCTCATTTTCAAGACACCTTAAAGATGCGTTGAACTGTTTTTTCTTCTTATATTTTAACTATTAACCTATCAGCAAAGTAACTTGGAGAAAACTAGTATTCAAACTAATATTATTTACCTACATATAATATTCCATGATAACAGTAGCAGTGTTTGCTTTTGACAGAAATAGTCTAACGCTTTGTAGCTATAAGCTCTGAATCAGGATTATGTAATTACAAATTTAGCTTTAGACAGCTGACAGCAAACTACATTTGTGGAGCACTGAGCATCTGTGTACTGAAATGTTATTCCATAGTTTATTTTAATTTTAACAATCATATGCAAATGGATTTTGTTTATGTTAATTTATGTTATTTATGGTAATTCAATTTATTCATTTTGTTATTCATCCATGTAGTCAGTATAATTTTTGCAGCACTAAAACTTCGTTATTATGTTAATTTTTGATGAAATGGACTGATTGGGCTGTAAAATAGGCTTGAGTTATGGAAAAAAAACATAAAAACCCTCTTGCCTTTATTTTCACACTAGCCGTTTTCCCGCGGCTTCACCCGCGTCCCGTGGTAACTACTGCCCGTACCGGGATAAAATATAGCCTATGTTACTCGTGGATAATGTAGCTTTCGAATGGTGAAAGAATTTTTAAAAACTGTCCAGTAGTTTTTGAGCCTATTCATTACAACCAAACAAACAAACAAAGTTTTCCTCTTTATAATATTAGTATAGATGATAACACTTCCATTGAAGGCAATCTTCACATTTTCGAGCCACTTTGAAGCCCTCTCATAATGTACTGATAACAAAAATATTCCAGCACAGCAGTCAAAAGAATAAAATAAGTGAATTTACCACTGGAAGCCGGTGGAAGCCGGTGGAAGCCGCACAAAAGGGCTGCAAGCCGCACTATTAAACCGTTTCATCCAATACTGTATTCACTTTACGTTTCCACACAATTTAAAATGTAACTGTTTATTTAAGCCTTATACGCATTTCAGCGTACATTATTTAAAAATATATAATCATATGTATACTATACTCTTTAGTATTTTTTCCGGTAATTGAGGTTTTTCTGAGCTTTTACAAATAAAGTAAGATTAAAGATTGATTGAAAGAGCCAAAGTTTAAGTTGGTACAAGATACAGCTGTTGCAGATTTTTAATTAAAAATAAAACACCTTCATTGATACGTAGTCCGATTTCCTCTGCACATTTTTCTTCAAGCGTTGTTAGACATTAGTACCTAACCACGAAAAAAAGTTTATCTTTGTAGTGCCTGAGTCTACACGTCGGCATTTTAAGCACGCTTCAGACCAAACCGCGCTAATTCGGTCACACCAGCATTTTCTTCCCCAGGTTCATCCCAAAGACAATGTTAACGAGGTTTTAAACAAATTCTTTAATCCCTCGTAAACTAGTTACGGTTTGCGGCTGGACTTGAGTCTTGCCAAGACTAGCGTGCACTTCTTCAAATTGAATTTACTCTCCGACAGGATTTGGTGCATGAGATCACAAAGAAAATTGTTTTTCTCTCATTTAACGTCGATTCTGTTGGGGAAAATTATACGTGGAAAATTGGGTTATTATTTAATGAGTACTTAATGACTAAAAAATATTACTTTTATAAGAAAAAAAAACAAACAATGACGTTTTCAGATATGATGTGATGTCCTCCTAGCCGATTATCGGCTACGGCGGCTGTTCTCATGTAAGGAGATTAGCCAACTACGCAGGACATATTATAGTGCACGAGCATTTGCGCAGACACAAGTGCACTCCCTATTCCTTCACTCTCATAGCCCGATGGGACGGCAATCCGACACGACCGGAAAGAGATCAGGCGCAGGACCGACATTTACGTGCTCTCCGATGCACGGGTGTATCAATCACCAACTTCCAGGCTCCGGGCTGCTTTGTGAAAGTCTTCTAAAACCCACAAAGCGATTTCGGCCCGACTCGGGAATCGAACCCGAGACCTCGTGCTCAGCAGCCGCACTTGCGACAACTAGACCAACGAGGCAGTTTCAGATATACCGTTTTATCAAAAGATTGGTTCGAGAATTGAGTTTTAATCGCCATTTAGTAGATATATTTCTAAAATATAAATACCTTTTTTCATAAAACTACTAGCTTTCTTGAATGTCAGTTCATAAAATGTGAAAAGGTTTTTACAAAGAAGTGGGATCTTTTCACAAGGTTCTAAAGTTGTGTGTCCGTAAGATCTTTCTTTGTAGACACTGCCGACCGTTGCTATCATGAAACTTGACCACTAACTGAAAATTTTCATTACTACCGTTACAAATAAAAATACTTATATTAATAATAAGTACTTAAAAAAAAACAACATTATTAACACGAGAAGGATTTTTTTAAAACGTATTCAAATGAATACCACTTATATGCGTATATGTAATTTTGAGGCTATTAAAATTTTAGGAAAACATAATTGTACAAAAAACGGTTTATTTAAGCAAATTCAACGAACCTTTTTGCAACAAAATAAATTGCCACCCATACACGATATTCCAAATACGAAAATAAAAAAATACAATTTTTAAAAATAGAATGGTATTTTTATTCGAATTCCAAGGAGTCCTTGTTTCAAATCCGTAGTAACCCAGCGGGATAGGATGCCTGTGATAAATGCGTATTCCCGCCACGGTTGGGTTGGCCGCGTGTCGGCCATTTTTCTTATCGTATTATTGAGTAAAATTCGGTGCGGTGGAAAAATGCTTGTGCGTCTTCAACGTGGGTTTGATTCGATGTACGTTGCTCGGGAATCCGTTTAGGCGCACGGATGATGCACATTTTTGTAATAAATTGCCTTCATATTTTTTATTGAATTTTCTTGTGTAAATTGTTGGCGTGACTAGATTTTGCCCTTACCTATCGCTAAATTCATCAATTCATCAATGCCAAATTGTAACCCTTTAGTAACACGACTCGATATTTACAAGTACGCAAACTTTAAAAATAATCTTTGACAATTTAATGCCGTTGATACTCTCTGCAAAGAAATTCTAAAGAAAAAATATTTTAACTAAAAAAATCACCATAAAGTATTTCAACTTCCTCATTGTCTTTACATTACTAAGTTTTCGCTTACCAATCTTTTTCCAACAAACCTTCATAATTAGTCTATTGTGTGCAAAGAAAGTATACTTAATTAAACTTTGCTCCGCTTCATTAGCTTGGCTCGGCTCTAATGGGCCATCTCTATCGTATACCGCAAGATAATGCAACTATAATTAATGTTATTATAGATGATTTTAACTTTAGACTGAGACTTTATAGCTATAGTGATATTGTAATTTCATCTTATAGTATACTTTAGGAAATTGGTATATCTAGTAGAATAACTAAACATAAGTTTTCTATTTATCTACCGTAAAAGATGCATATTTCCAGATAGATAGATAGATATTTATCTAGAGATAAATATATATTTCCAATAAATTAAATTAGCAAAAATAAAAATATATCGTCGTTGTGTGCAAATTTTTTAAAATAATTATGACGTCTGGTCTAGATGTGATCCTGAATTACTGTATTAACCACAATCCCGCATCACAGTCTTGTCTTCCCTTACTTGTCTCTTGAGTCTACTTACATTTAAATCGAATAACCCAGTTTCCTCCAACCAGAGCTAAAACTACTAACAAAGAATATTCGATTAAAACTAGTTTTTCGCTCGGAAACTTGTAAAAACATCGAGAAGCTTCGAACTCTTTAATTACTCCCATATAGCAGTGATTAGTGCTTCCAATACTGCGCACTAAAACTGAGAACAAAATGTAAAGAAGAGAGAAATTACTGAGAAAGGTGTAATTAAATAAACCCTGAACGTGGTCTTCATCAATTTGTCTTTAATTACCATTTTTTTTAATATCTTAAAGTTCAAAAATTCCACCGGAAAGTATGAAGGCAAAAACTCGGAACGCGTACTTTCTGATGACAAATCGACTACCCAGAAAGTCAAATGGGTATCGAGAAATTCCCTAAAAATGACACAACTTGGTAGCACTAGCGTTGATATATAGTCAGTAATCCGTATTTCCCGTGAATACTTCAACTTTATTGAGTTATTATCACTGGCAACAACTGAATGTATTTTTCGGAAACGGCTTCGCAACTGTTCAGC
The DNA here is from genome assembly GCF_030705265.1 of Helicoverpa armigera. Taxonomy (NCBI): domain Eukaryota; kingdom Metazoa; phylum Arthropoda; class Insecta; order Lepidoptera; family Noctuidae; genus Helicoverpa; species Helicoverpa armigera. The sequence goes on along the minus strand of NC_087135.1, from coordinate 4,195,913 downwards.
AGTTTGACGAATGGCACTGTTTATTTTTATTGCATTTAAACATTGTTGTTTACTCATATGAATTACGAACAGGTATATACATATATTCGCGCATTGTTCGACAAACAACACGCGCGAACTGATTCGAAGGGAAGTGTGTTTTCAATATTTGTTGAGTGTTAAACTCTTGACTGTGTAAATGCTTGTTACACTCGATAAATGTTTAACCATTATGAACATTACGCATGAATTGAAACTTGCCTCATTTCAAAAGCGTTGCATATTATCGCTCCTGCGTTTACATATTTATATAAGTACCTCTGACCCCTCTGAGTACGACCTCTGTGGCGCAATGGTCACCAAACCGGACTGCCGAATCTGAGGTCCCGGGTTCGATTCCCGGTTCGGTCGACATTTGTGTGATGAGCATGCTTGTTGGCCGTGGTCTGGGTGTTACAATATGTATTTATAAATATGTATATGTGTAGCTATATGTAGTTTATCAGTTGTGTTAGCACCCATAACACAAGTTAATTAATAACTTACCATGGGGCTAACCAACCGTAAAAAACCTACTTTCAATCAAACAAATAAATATTATTCTGTTCATCAGAGGCTATGAAATACTAAGAGGCTAAAATACTATGATGTGTTCTTTATAAAATACAAATACAAAACAATTTGCTTGACCTTTGAATCATAGCCAGGGCTTTACCCACAATAGTTCAATTCACCAAGAATCACTTTATGAAATTGCCTCTTACGCAATAAAAAAGGCAGAAATCATAAATAATTTAATACAAATCTGTTATCTAAACAATGACATAAATTACGTATATCTTGTAAATCACCTTCATATAAGGGATGTGCACTATCTGATGTAATTTCATCTTAGAAGGGTGACCATAGGCGACGTAAATTGAGTGGGGCGCACCCCGCCGTGCTAACTTAGATTTATGTACCCAAGTATGTACTCGGCTTTATACTTGCACTTATTGAATTGTGTGCGTAAAGAAAATGGAAAAGTTTTTTTTTTCTTGACAGGTTTTTACTTATAAGTTTTCGCAACAATGTTTACTTTTGTATACGCTCGAGTATTCGCCGGGTGTTTGCCATACAATATACTTACTATTTTTACTTTGTAACTCCATTTGAATTTGTTTTTGTAGGGAAAGTTTTTCAAAGAAGTTTATTTAACCTTTTTGGTAACAAATAACACTAATATGGGGCAAGGTTACGGGTTCGAAACGGAAAAACTGTGTGGTAATTTGCTCTATTATATAAGATTCTCACCGGCTTATATTGTCTTGTTGACTCAGCTTTTTGAATACCTACATAATATTGAAGTAAAAATTGTATCAATAAGTATATCCGAAGTAAGTATCAGCAACTAAGAGCCTCCTTTTATGAAACCAGATCACTGTGAAAGTATATAATGAACATAATATCTTTTAAATCTACTCTATATTCACGTTAAAAATACGTAGCAACCAAGAGCATTAATTTACCTTTACCAGTCCTTCAAAAGATAAATAATAAAAGCTCATAATGCAGTGGGAAAAACGGACGAACATTTTAAAAACAGAGTTTAATTTAAATTTAAAAGTGGGGAAAAGATAAGAGTGGTGTGTAATTTATGACGTCATTATGGCGGAAATTAAATGAAAAATGCCCCAGGGCCGACATTACGTCCACATATAACGAAATTCTGTTTCAATAATGAAAAGCTGAATGCCGTAGAACTCTGTGAAAATTATTCGGTTTGTTAATACCAAGGTATTCGCTGGCAGAGATTATTAAAAGCATATCTGTTATGAAAAACGGGAATAAATAAAACACTCGCGTATTTATTTCCTTCTTTTAATGAATAAAAATAGAAAATTAAAAAATAGAAAATTAAACTTACAAGCTTAAGTGACAAATCTATAGGTCAACATCCATTTACAACAAGTACAAAGATAAATTCATCAAAACTCAAAACAATGTTCAAACATACACACATTATTAAATTCCTGATTCCATATCTAGCGGACTTGGCAAACTATTCGGTGGACCTCAAGTTTAAGGTACCTCTGTCATAAATCTTAACGACATGGGCCCTTCCAGCCCCTAAGTTACATGATAATCACTTGACAACGGCCTATAATGCTTTTGTTGACTTACATTATGCATAGTTTGAGGCCCTTAATCTGGTTTAACTGGGGCCTTTTTCCGTTGTCCATTAGAGTGACGCTAAATGGGAGTGGTAGTCAGATTGCTAATGAGTTGGTTAGGTGCTAAAATGTTATGGCAAAAATAACTTTTTTATATGTTAACAGATGCTAAACTTAAGTATTCACTTGATGAAACGATAGTCACATAAACAAGCAAACACTGTGACAAATGCAGTTTACCTACTTTGACTAAAATTTTACCTACACATTCTTCGTCATATGTAGGTGCAGTTTAAAATAACTCATCAACAATAACACACTTCAATTTGAGGATAAACTTGATATTTAGGTTATTTGTTTACGTATTTTTAAGTAGGTAAGTACTTGAGTTTGCATAAGGACTACATCTTGGTTCGTCTTAGCTAAAATGACGCGCAGAATTTTGAATTGGTAGGACTGGTTCCATGACGACCTACACATTTGTCATTACAAAAACAGAATAGTTTAGTTAACGAGTCATTAATTCTACAAGCTAATCAAAATAGACCTTGATGACGTCAATGCGTCTCTTCATATACAATCTCACTGTCCACTATAATGGCCGCTGACTGTCTACATAATGGACGATGATGGCCGTATACTAACACCCTGCTCTCAATTGATTCATGCATATTGTATCAAATGTTGCTCAGGTTAGATTAGTTAACGTGGTGGGTTGCAAAGTTTTATAATGGCGTAATAAAGCTAATGGTTCCTCTAATGTTGGGTCTGCAATATTGATTTTGGTGTTTATAGGTATCATACTGAGCAGTACTTCATCCTTCTTCTACACCTTTCTTTCGTTTTTATCTGATCAACTTTCATGAGATATCCCAAAAAAACTTATTAAAAAAAAGTATAATTTTTTGTCACTTTCAATTTCCACCAGCATACTGTTATTTAGTTAGAGCAAGTCTGGCTGATGATCATCATTTCGAAAACCATAAAAAAATGTTCGCAGTAAAATTCAGCCATAAACGACAAAATGATATCGACGTAAACCACAGAGCTCGCACAAACCAATTCATCATAAGAACGGTCGCTAGCTCGTAAAGCCGGGTTTGTCCGCATATTATTCTCTTTAATCCTAACATATGTTAGTTATACCTTCTACTTTATGACTGTGTACAAAATTCATGGAGCTCAACATTTTTTGGTGTATTCCGCAAAAATTCGGCATAAATTTTGTCGTTTGGGTATGCGAGTAATGGAAAATAATGCTTTTGTTATTCGTTTAATGACCGTTACAAAACTCGTTCGTTTAAAGTACTTAGGTATAAAGAGTTTTACTCAAGTTTCAGTTACATCTACATCAATCAGGTATAATCTTTATAGGTACTTAATAGCACAGTATCTAAACTTAATTCACTTGTTACACCTACAATAATTGTAATTATTTTGTAATTGCTATCTAGCTATCTATTAAATATGCAGATTTTTTAAAAGGAGCGTTTATTCAATCTACATTAACTAAAGCTAAATATAGGTCCATAATTTAATTAGGATACCGTCCACATGTCATTGTCCACCTTTTTCATACAAAACCCATCGTAATTACAATACATTGTATGTTTTGAGTTCCATTTATTATTCAAGCAACGGCCACAATACTAAATTGGTCAAATTGGCCACGCGCAGACCTACCAAGCGGAATATGCAAAAGGCTTATGCATAAACAAGGCGTTTCATCCGTCTGTACGAATGTGCAAAATTCAGGCATACAGGGCTAATGTGCTTCAAACATTGTAGCACCACGCTCGAGAACTAAGGATTATTGTTTTTGCTTGATGAACAAAGTTTGTGAAAACGCTTCCCCGACTTGCGATCAGTGTTCGTAAATCAAAACATTGTGCAGCGAAACTCGATCCGAATTATGTTTGTGTTCAGCGTCTTCGCTCTAAAGAACTATGATGGTGTGCCGTTCTAAAACTAAAAGCTTGATAAATTGGACGTTTTGGGTATCTCTTAAATTATGGGCATTTGTTACAATTGGCTGTTTGGAACATGGTTTTGTATTTTATTCTAGCACGACCGGTACGATCCTGTGGTAATATTCGCACCTTTATCAGACTTAAAGAGTAGACATGTCATCAAATTACATATTAGAGTTACATTTAAGCCAACAAAAATAATTTTCAGAGTTGTCAATTTAACATTTCACTATAATTTCAATATAAGTTAGTAAGCAAACGCGTTGAACTGTAATACATTTGCCGCCATAACCACAAGTTGAAACTTCACAGCTATATTAGCGGTGCTAATTAACAATTTTCATCACTTCAGTCAATTTCGCGCTGCATCTATGTTACAACTCATATAAGTACGTAGTGCGATAAGCCACTAGCAGACGCCCCGCGAATTTCGACTAGGGTTACTGCTTATGGTATTAAGATAACATATATCAAAGATTAAGTGCTTACATTTTATTGACGCAAGAACATGAGCTGAGTTTAGTCGTATTTTCCTCTAAATTATATAAAAGCCTAGATGTAATATTAAATTAGGTATGTATATATAAATAAGGTAATATTAAATTGGGTATTATTTTAAATTAGGTATGTATTTATGCTTTTTAGTTAGTGTTAATATGCGAAACCTTTGCTACATGATTTATATTCAAGCTGATGTTTCCCCGCCACTGCTTACGAGGGCCTTCGAGAATAGGAATAGATAGTAGATAATTTTATTACTTAAAAATTGTCCCTAAAAGACGTTTAATCAACCTGCTCACTAAATCACTATCGCCTATTTTCCAATAAACGCAAAAAAATCCCATTTCCCACAGAATACACCCAATAATGAAACTAGCAAACATTTTAACAGCTTAAACAAGGACAATGGCTTTCAAATTGAAAATACCGCGCCAAAAATTCTATAGAGCGCGCCAATTTCGTATCTGACAGCCCTGAAATTACCTCATCCGCGTTAGATTGCTCGTAACGCGTTGCTACAAGCATCTACTAACGTAACGGTAATGACGTCATATGGGAAACGTCCAATCTGTGACGTAGACGGTTTACTGCTGTATTAACTTTAAGGGCTTTTTATGTGAACGCGAATTGAGGCCAGTTGTGTGTAGTTTCGTTTTTGTTTTTGTGCGAAAGTGGAGAGGCTGTTGTTTTGGAGATTTTATTTCCAATGTTTTTGGTATCGTAGTTCGGCTTTCACTGAATACAGCGTTGCAATAAAAGGACTGAAGTCAGTAAAGTATTCACTAGCAAAATAAATCGAGTTTGTTTAAACCAGCAATTGTAAAAAAATCGAAACTACTTTCTCATACCATGTGATCATTTGAAAATAGGTTGTATACACTGTCAATTGCATTACTCAAAATCAGGTTGGTTTATTATCACTGGCAGAATCATCAACATCGAGAAAGCTATCCATACCATTGAATTTCCAATAGATTATAACCAAAAATCAGTACATAAAATATGAGTCCCGCTACTCGCGTATCCCGCAGCCCCGTTGTAATTGCTCGCGAGGCTGATGCATTGAGCTGAGACAGAGCGTCGCTGCAAACACGCACGCCTCAAGGTTTCTAGCGTTGATTACATACGCTTTGAGATTAGGGTACATCTACACGGTGCATGTTGCTTGAGCTAGTTAACTTGCGCAAGTGACCCGCGCGCACGCAACAGAGTATTTTGCTATGGTACATGCGCGAGTCGCTGGATCCGCACGCGTTTAAAGGGTGCATCTACATGGTGCAAGGAGCTTGCACATGTTGTGAGCGCAGGTTACTTGCATTTTAAAAACGTGCGGGTTCAACGACTCGCGCATGTACCCACCCGCTTGTTATGTTGCGTGCGCGGCGGGTCACTTGCGCATGTACCGATGCAAAATATCCACCCGCACGCTCTTGTCACTTGTCACTTGTTGTAACTTGCTCCAGCTACTAAATGCATGTAACCTGCGCATGTACCACAACATGCGCAAGCTACATGCATCGTGTAAACCCAGCCTAAGCGCTGCAGCGGCTGTATGTATCATCACGCGAGTTACGGTTATGGTGTCCACGGAATTTGGAGCGCTTCACAAGTTACGATTGTACCTCCATTTGTGGGTAGGAAAAGGCCATGGTAGCACTTTATGTTCAGGGGTAGGGATTTTAGTGCGGGTTAAGAATTTACCTATTCTAAGTCAGTTTCAATTGTTACATCACGATGAAAAGCTGCTTAATGTAACTTTTTTTTTGTTGTGGTGTGTAGGTATGTCCCTATTAAACAATTTGGACTTTTGTTTGTCCGAATATGGATGTTGAAAACTTTTGAAATAAAGTGTACAAAGTGTCCTTTTCAGTTCAACGACATATTTTTTCAACTCCCAAAAAACGGTCTGTTCTGTACTTGAAAAACCTTTGTAATCTGTATGAAAGGATATATTCCTTTGTGAAGTCCAAACTTATTGATACGATAGGACAGTAATCGAATCCGTTGATATGATCCATCCGTCCCTGCGATGTAGGTACTGGTGGTTTTGTAACACATCAGCTCTCGTTAACGTGGTTAGGTCTTTTAAAATTTCCAAAGAAGATACGCATTAGAGAGATGCCTTTTTTGGTTTTAGTATTCCATTATGGACAATCGATACGGAAAATTACGCATGCATTAGAAGAAAACTTGTATTTAAATCAGCAATATTTCGCTACGAACTTTCTTCTTCTTCTTCTGCATTCCAGAAGAAGGTCTATGACTTCCCGGTACCACTCCGAAATTGATATTATAATTAAACTTTTTGATTAATGACCACGTTCTGATCTAGGCGATAGGTCCACTGCAAAACATATGACGACCATACACAGTCACGAAAATTTGAACGGCAATTGTTGAAAAACAGCAGCAGACGATTACTAATCGACATTTTGCCTAACAAAATAATGAGAACGATTATCAGGTCATTCTAATCCCAAAATATAGGTACCAAGATTACGGTTATTAAAGTTAATTGCAAATTTGGCAAGGCAAGATAGTGCGGCTGCCAAACACGCCCGGCTTAGATTACAGCGGACTACGACTTATTGCTGAACGTGATGCTATGGCATTTCACGGGACAATGCTTCTAGAAACATCTTTAAGTAGTTTTGGACTTAATGGCATGGAAGAAAATGCTAGGATATCCTGAGTCTAAGAAATGGATCGGTAGAAGAGTTGTAGGTACCTATGTATTTAATATTTTAACATGTATTCTGATCTAAATGTATACGATTGAGCTTATAACCTTTATGTCTGATTTGTATTAAACTTGCTGTAGCTACTCCTTCATATTATTATATTCATCAGTTGTAGCACAGTGCAGTATTTTCCTACAATTCGCTCTAAATACTTCTTCCATCATGTGTATAACTTGCAGTATTGCCATCGCAAACCAATGGATGAATTACAAAACAGTTGAAACACGGCATGGTGAACGAGAATATGTTGTAAGCGACTTTTTATGCAAACCACCGCAATATCGAGGCGATAAATTTATCGCCGGGATTACTCTAAATTTTTTTTTTATTCTAAGCGGCTGCTTCAAACGCTTTTTATATGCTTTCGTTACGCAAATATGGAGAATACTCGTCTGATAAAAGGTTGGCCGTACTTACTAGAAAGTTCTGTCTGAAATAAGTGTGTGTGATTTTCCGATGCTTTGTAAAACGTTTTAGGAGCTATAAAATTATTAAAAACTCCTTTTATATCGCCACAATGTCTATCAGAGCACTATAAGTAGGATATAGTAAGAGTAGGCATTCTTAATTTACAGATAACTTTAACCGAAAATTAGGTACCTACCAGGTTTCTCAAATAAATCATCAATAGAATAAAGATTGGCGATATTGGTAAATTGACCAAATAAAACTAACCTTGTCCCGTTTTGGTCCTATCATAATAAAGTTAAATCCTTCCTAGCAGCGATCGCGAATATAAAACATTCGTCCAAGGTTGTCATAATAAAGTTCGATAAAGTTTCTCCGCCTGGAGTCAGGTCGGTACATAATCTAATAATGAAAAGATTATACAGCTCGTTTAAAAGTCTTTGATCATTTAGAAAGACGATTCACTTTCAACTCGAGTTTACAGAAGGGATAAACTCCGTATTTACTTGAATAATAAACGAGATATGCTTTGTATATCTTTCAAATTAAGTCAAGATGTTCTTCATTAACATTTATTTTGAATGATATAATTTGATTAATCTTTGCTCAATGCTCTATCAAAGAAAATATACAAAGAAAAATCTTTATTAAATCTATAAGGTTTACAAATTGATTTATTTATTAACATTGTTGATTTGTGTTATTTCTTGATTGTGTTATATTTTTCTCTTGACATGCGAATTAATGCGAATAAAATGTTTATAAGGGTAGATTTAAGTACCTACATTTGATTTCATTTTTACAATTGGAACGCTAATTAAGCTATAGAATAGCGTTATGACTATAAACCTCAAACATTTATAACAAGGTACTTGAACACACGTTGTATTTATATTTACATAATAAAAAAACGACACTAATAAAATAGTAAAAAAGACTTCTAAAAGTGACATTATATCCATAACTATCTTACAACAGTGTTTTGGTAAACTATATCTTAAAACTGTTATAAATATGGTTTATTTCTAGTAAAACAATATATCAGGTTCAAGTGAACTTTCGTAGCTGTTGACAATAACGACAAAATAGATGAACAAACCTGAAATAATAAACAGTAAATTAAGGAACTACTACTAATGAATTATAATCTACCTAGCCTCTTGCCAACTATGTTGGGGTCTGCTTAGTACAAGCTCTTTACATGGGGCGATTGGCTACATTATCTATGATTCCTTGCTTTTCATACCAGTTTACTATGGATCCACAGCCCCTTCAAATAAAACTCTGGCAGTCGGCTTCAAAAACTTAAGACTGCAGAAACCGATGCAGACAATAGCCTGAACCATATAAGAACTTATTCAAATGACTTAATGATAAAATTACCTTCAAAGAAGATTGCAATGACGAAAGTCAACAATGCCTGTGCATAATGATGGGCGTGGAAGGTGATGATGATCTTGGCCAAAAACATGCAGAAGTATAGCGTCAGCATTGCTATGTAGGACACCACCCACAGTGTTAGCACGTAACTGGACCCTTTACGCTGAGAAATAGAGTTGAAATTTGGATGAATTCATATGTTGAAAAGAGTTGACGTTCTCTACTGAACGGTAAACTGGTGAAAGACTAGATTGAAGAAATGTCACCATTAAGTTTAATTAGTACAAATAAGTCATGCTTTTCATTTCGAAAACCACCTCTTAAGGCGACCCGCACGAAACTATTCTTTATATTAAATTGAAATTAGGTACTAAAATCGTCGGACAGATAAAATGGACGTCATGAAACATGGAAACGACATTTTTAAATAAACAATGATGATGACTTGAATAAATTCTTTGTCCACATTTTTGCAAAAAAAAATATCTACATATATGTATAAATAGAAAAACATTTTCCTACCCAGAGTCCGAACCACAGCAACATAATAGACACGGTAGCTTGGTACAGAGAGGTGCTCGTACAAAACAGTGAGAACACCATATTGATGGCGTTCACAGGGTTATTGTTATACGTCAGCTCCTTAGAAGACATGGCTAGAATCATGCCCAGGGAAGTGAACAGCGTCGCTATTGATATTAGCTGAAACAAACAAAGATTAAAAATAATTAAAAAAGCTATGGCTAACTTAATAGCACAACTGTGTTCGGTTTCATTGAGTAAGAGTACCCTATAAAGGTTCTGGAAGACCTCCACGGCCTTCCACGCATTTGAGAGAAGTACCAATAGAAGAACCGGACACGCTACCTCATCTATTACAGGAGAAGGACATAAGAATTTCCTCAAAAAACCCTATAAACTGGAACTGAAAGATGTGTCATTCAGAAATGCACCATAATTTTAAATGTCTATAAAATTATTGTTAGACTGCTGGTTTTCTTGATGAGACTTTTCCTCAATAAACAAAGTTTCATTTAACTTTATGTTTACATTTACGCGAAGTAGTTATACCTAAACGGGAATATATGGATTTTATTTTTATGTTATATGCCTACATATTATTTTACATTGTAAAGTAACACACAACACATTATATCGCAATTATTGAACAATAAACAATGAAACACTATTACCCATTAAATGCGTTACGATTTCCTGTTTTGGGTAATTCTCTTATGATTTCATTGTTATTTTAATCCAAACTTTTCATGTGTTTACACGGAAAATATTATTTAACTTACTATTGAACTAATTCCTACAATAATGACGCCTTCTCGTAGTGGGTATCCACACACGCATTTGGTAGCCGTACACCATCTACTTTTTGCACTCATATTTATTTAAATAAAATGATTTTATAAACATTATTGAGATAAAAAACTAACCTAGATTAATTACGTAATAATGACATGTTATACTTTCCACAGATAAAATGCACGGCAAAATATACACATGAAAAGTTTGAATCCGAAAAGTATTTGATCTTACAACTCATTATTTCAAAATTATAGGTTTAAGAGTTAGACGATAATATACCTGTGTTAACATTTTACAGCTAAAAACGTACTCAAAATACAGTTTATTCACCCTTCACTTCATATAAAGGAACGAAAGAAAAAAAAACGAACAAAAAATATAAGTGCATTAAAAATTCATAAAATTAAAATCCTTGTTAAAATACAAAACTAGAGTGCTGAGGTACGAATTTCATTGTAAAACAGTACATATTTTTACTTTTATTGCCAAATGTATACCAAGGCTTTCCGGTTGCATACCTTTGCTGCACCGAGCAAGGCACGCCTGTAACGTTGCACTTAAAATTTTACGAATACTCAGGAAAGCATTTATTTTACTGTTTATGACGTCATGTAGGAAAATAACAATACACTCATTTACATATAAATGTGGGCTATAAATATTACGCTAGGTGACGTGCAGTTTATGTTTTTTGTGCGTGCAATTAAGGCTTTCTTTATTCACAAAAAACCTGCAATATTGCAGTAGGTACTTAAATAGGTTTAGAAATATATAATAAATCGTATCATTTTCGAATTTCTGAAGGGCATTACAATAGTCCCAATAGTCGTCTTAATAAGTTAATAGTAAGTAGTCTTAATTGTAACATTCTTAATAAAGTTATATTATGGCTACAAAATCTATTTAAGTCTTAACCGGCAAAGTAACAATTAAAATTTTAATTACAATCACCTTATCTTCATCTTCACATCAGACAAAAGCTTCCAAAGCCTAACTCTTCCTCAACAGCAGTAATGAGCTCTTCAACGTCCATTTCCTTCTGTGATGCATCCATTGTACGCGAATGTAACTATACACCATGAAATACGTCCTTTGTCTCGAAGCCCCATAGTGATACATAGGTGCCATGTTGTATCCCTCAGAGAAATCACGTGGAATGCATGTTCGTTGGACGAACGTTCCAACAGTTACTGACGAAAAATTCTATTGAACGTTTGGGTTAACACTGTTCTAAAGTTTGAAGTTTAAGTTGACAAAAACGTGAAGAGTTCTGCTAAGAGCGATTTGGTTTAACATCTCGTTAACGAGCAAAGATAGATAGACAAGAAGGTAGGCATACCTACATGAAGCGTGCTTAATACCTATTTATTATATAAATTAGGAAAGAAACATTATATAAATTAGTAGGTACCAAACTCTACGTGAGTTTATTTACAATTTTGAACATGAAAATAATAGAAAATCTGACGTGTAATCTAATTCTTATTCTACTCAAAGCTTAGAATTAACTGAAAACATTACATCACGTAAAAAGTTGGAACACGGATACCTAATCCGACCTATTTTTTGTATAAAGACGTGACTAACGGATTTTGCTTCCAAACTAAAAGAAAAGAGGATAAAACATCTACGTATTTTCCTTATTTCCTTCGTCAAAGATATACATAGTAGGTAGTTATCGAATGGTATTTCAGGACATCAGAAATCCAAATTACTTACATTACTTTCTAGATGTGAGAAGCCAATGTAAGAAGCGGTAAAAAATTGGCCTGTGCACTTGGTCTTAATACTGCCACAAACGTACATATACTATACCTACCTGTATATGATAAATACATACATAACCCCCAATTTACATCAAGTAAAAACAGCACAGAAGGAAATCCGATCTGATATCACTCAGTCAAAAAATCGTATCCAAAGCATTAGGTTACATCCTCAAACTGACGTAAACAGTAGCATTACTCCACAACAGTCCAAACATTATAGGCAGTTCCCTACAATGCGTCGCCAGCAAACAAGCCGAGTCGGCCGCAATTGGCCGCATTTCATCCGCATCAAGCTAAAACTTTCGTCGCATGTCCAATTCGGCCAGTCGCTCGCCCGATTTGGTTCGCTAATTACTCTACAGCCGCTTCAGTCGCTTTTGATCTGTTTTGCCGTGATTCGCCGTGCGTGCTATGGAAGCGCTTTGTGGATTACCATGGATTAGTGCAGCCTGCTTAATATTAATTTGACAAACGGACTGCATGGTTTGACCTGTTAAATGTAATTGTCATTTGTTGACTTTGGTTGACATTCAAGGTGGTAATGCAATTAAGGTGGTACTGTTTTTATCTGCTTTATGATTGGAATTGAAAGTTGCTACACCCTTTAATAATTATTAGTGGCGATTTTTACTTAAATACTACTTAGCAGAAACGTTAAACTTTTTGTGGAGAGATTTTTTACATCGGATCTTCTGCGAACCTGACTTACCGAGAGCCAATTTTCACATAAATCTTGCAAGTACATCATGATTTACGCTTCGAATACGTTACTTGACGCGATGCCTAAAGCTTGAAATAGGTATATATTTGGTTACACTTGGATAATCCCATGAGGTTACTCAGAGGGCTGGATATATGTTTCCTATCAATACATGAGTTCTTACAAAAATAAGCTCACGCTGCCTCCAAGCCACAACATTCTTCAAAGACCTAAAAAAGCCAGCAAACAAATGGGGCCATGGAAGTAATCGAGCGTACAAAAATGCGCAAAAGCGTCTTATTCGGAACACAATCGAAAGAATAAGCGAAGCCTTAAGCACTCACTTAGGTCCCAAAAAAACATTGCTAGCATTTTAACATTTGTTGTCAAAAGCACACAATTTGGGTCACTCATTATTCTTCGGAGTTGGGCGGCGTTGGCCATATTTTAGGCTGAACATCTTGGGACACTGTAAGACTGTCCCGTTCCGCGGGTATAAATAATGTTCCCGCGGGACATGTTAGGTTCACCACACCCTTAGACCCTTTTATAACCGCACATAATGGCCACACGTAATGTGAATGGCGGATATATTCACTTCTTCTGTACTCTGTGTCAGTCTGACGTTTGCTGTTTGTCTTGAATTCATTGCGGTAAATGTTGCGTTAAATCGAATGCCAACGAAAGCTTTGCTTGTGTCCGATTCAGAGTATGCTTAAGTGATTTATTCATTTTTTTGTATTTAGAATTGTGTGAAAAGTGATTTGAGAGTGCCTACTTCCTAACGTACTATTTAATGCTGACTTCCTCACGGCTCTGGAGTATTCAAGGGCATTCAATGCCAAGATATTGTTTACCCACGGAACTTTCTTTAGAAAATCTTGAAAATTCATTCAAATCTTCACCGAATATTTTGTGTTTGAAATATTACAATTTTTAGTACCTACGTGTCGAAAGCACGTAGAATTTTGTCATGAAAGTTTATATATGCTTAGGGACAACTGTTCGACTGAACAGCGCTGCACTTTGTCGTTGGGTTGCAGATCAAGTGAAAGGCTATGCTAGATTTAAAAATTCATTTGTGTGTGTAAGTGCTTAGTTTAAGTGATGAAACAATAAATAAATATTTCTAGTGCTGTTTTATGATTAAACAGTAAATAAAATACGACGAAACCACATCGATCAGACCGTATAATTAATCACCATCCCATGGTTTTTAAACAACATACAAAACTAGAAGCACTTTCTGTGTCGTAGTACAAAATGGCTATATAAATGAGACTGATCACTACTAACTTGAATAGTTTTATTAAAATAAGAAATTATTAAGCCCCTTCACACAAACGGCATTCATTTAAAACGCAGCGATCCTTCCAGCATCTGAACAGGCTTTTCCTCGGCATTCGGGTCACGTTTGTCATTTCACAGCGATCCGTCGAGACACAGAATTTTCACACTCTATAAATTTTCGCCAATACGCGATAAGGAAATCCGTGGGGTTTGCTCTCAATCCCGAAACGGGATTCTGTTTGTAATGTATTAGTTGACTCCAGTAAATATATGCCCTTTTGATACATTAAATATTTATAAGCAAATGAGTAAACGAACGGAAAAGATTTTATATACTGAAAGAAGTAGACTTTTTCTGCTGTTCTAATCTGGTTTAAAACAATGCTTGCTTAAACCACACAATAACATGATACGTTGAACGAAGGAATTTGATTTCGACTTTGCATTCTTGAAGGATTTTTCAAGCATTAAACTTTATTAGAGCTCCGATTAACGTTATCCCAATTACGCTTCCCAATGCCCTCTTGAAATCAACGCTCTTAACTAACTGGTACTCCCAGAGCCAATTTTCGTTTCCTATAGTATCTGGAATGTTAATCAACCTAAAAATCTATACCTATTTATTATTTAAAAACAAGGAATGAGCAGAAGACATGGTAGAAACCACGACATTATTCAAATTGTGAAACTAAATAAAACATACATGGGTAATGGAGCTGAAGTCTATATAATAACGTTTAATATCATAAATGACCTCGAAACCCTCAAAACACCTCAATCTTTCTTATCATCAGACTTACTCCCTTAAAACCTTACACAAAATAAAATTTAATTTTACCTTGTAGCGTACAAAATTCCCCTGAAACCCCGAAAATTTCCCCAAAACATTTTGCAGGTAATCATCTCATTTGGCTGAAAGCCGTGCGCTGACCGTGGACTAATCTCGTTACGACGATACCCTGCCTTCAACAAACAGACACACTTGGTTAAAGACCCACTAACTGGCCTGATGCGATGCCTTGCCAGCCAGCAGTTTGCATAATCTGTTCTGCTTGATATCGACTAATATTTATTTACTTATTCATTTATTAGGTTCACCCACAGCATATATATATCTGTATACATACAAAATATATAAAATCTGAAGTCCTATTCTAATACATATGCCGACTAAAGGTAAAACAACATTTACATTAAATACGCCAGATTAGTCTATATCTACAGTAGGTATATAAAATCAAAAAAGGAAAAAAATATAATGAAGTAAAAACCAAAAGCCGCGTACGCACGTACGAACAAATTTGTTGCGTTACATGATATGCAACAACTTGGTTCGCACGTGCGTACCACTATCGAACATCGAACACTCTGTTCGTCAAACATGTTCGCGGCGATCCTTGTAGTGTGTTCTGTATGTGACGGTGTTCGAAGCGCTTTAATAACTTCACAATCGACCACTTCCAACGGCGCCGTCATGGCTACTAAGATAGAGTTCACGACTGTTGTTCGCGAACTCGACTCGAACTATGTTTGCGTTCGTGTTCGAATATGCCGTCCATACGTACGAACCAAATGTTCGGGTCTGGTGTTTGTGTTCGCTATGTTCGTGTTCGTACGTGCGTACGCGCCTAAACATAAAGCAATAGAACAATATCAATAATATCAAAGTATACATTGTATTTTGTTGTTGGATTCTCATTATGGTGGACGATTTAGATCCGTATTTGTTTTCTGGAGTGGTCGAATATTACAGGTAGATATAGGGCACAGACCAACACTTGATTAAAGAGCCACTAACCGGCCTGATGCGATCCCTTGCCAGCCAGCAGTTTGCATAATCCGTTCTGCATGCCATCGACTAATATCTAAGTATACATTGTATTTTGTCGCTGGATTCTCATAATGGACATCGAGATAGATGCAATTTTTTGTCTGGAGAAGTCGTTTATTGTTGGTGGATGTGAAACTGTATTTTGTGTATAAATAACTGACTGAATATAGCAGTATATTCAGTCCGTTATATTCAGTTATTGTAAATATGCGTATTATGAAATACAAAAGCAATTTTTGTAGCGCGAGAGAAGATTGTTAAAATAAAATATAAATCCTGCGGCTTTAAAGGCGTAGATTCTTTTTGTTAATCAAAGAGTAAATTGGTGCAATATCTACAACCAGGCCAATTAATTCTGGGAAACGATCAACGATAAAACAACACTTTTTACATTGCTGAATCGTTTTAAACTCCAATGAAAATGTTAAATACTTTTTGCTGTTTTAATTATTTTTTTCTGAAGTTCGAATACAATGTCATTACCGGGAAATATTGGTGTTACACCACTGCAGTAATCCGGGCGTCGGTCGAATACATCCGAATGGAGTTCCGAGCTTCGCAATGTGCTTTCTTTTTGCTCGCACGGCTAAATCTATCAACGGCTACCAACTACAAACCCATTAGGATCGCATACAACCAAATGGGTTTTTCTATTTTATCATTCTTAAAGCCGCTGCGTTAGATTTATTCAATTTTTTTCTACAGTTCTTTGTTAGTGATTCAGATTATTTTTAAAGTTGTTCTTTAATTCCTTTTCACACATAATGACCTTTTCTTTATGTCAGCAAGATCTAATAGGTCATGCCGAGGATAATAGACTTACCAATCAGCAAGGAAACCAGGCTTACTTCTACCGACGTAAAAAAAAAGATCCCGACGAATTGACATCCTCCTCCTTTTTGGGAAGTCGGTTAAAAGGGATAGCTTAAACTTTACTAGATTATTATTTAAAGTCAAATTGAATGAAAGGTAAAGGGTATAAAATTGGTCCCATATACCTCCTTTTTATAACACTGCAGTGAATAAGAACAAATGATTTATAAGTCCTAGTCCTATTTCCACCTTGTAGCTTTAAACCACTGGAATAATAGATACAGATGCATTTATTTTTAAACAAGAGATTTCTATGCAAAACCTATTTTAGCTACTAAAGTATTTACTCTTTATAAACAAGAATGTTATTTACAGTGCAGTGGCCAGTATTTACTTTAGAACTGTTCGATTTTCAATTGCGGCTGCAATTTTCGCTGACCACTGACCGCTGTTTAAAACCACAAAGAACAAACGAATTTTAATTATTTGCGTGGAAACTAGATCAACTTTAGACCATTGGCATGTATGAACTAGGAAGATTAGTGATATCTGCCTATAATGAATCGTTCGAAGTATCTGGAAAAACAAGTTCAAAAGGTAAAAATATTTCGAGACAAAAAGGTATTTTCTTTATTGTATCGCACAGAGTTGAAACCAGCATATTGACAGGAAAATCTTATCAAAAAATAGCATCATTATTTTTAGAAATACTTATTATAAGGAAATATAGTCTAATGTGGGAAGACGTCAATTTACTCATTAAATCGTTACTTTATTTTACAATAATAAATTAAACGTAAACCACAAAAGTTTGACGCATAGGGAAAAATCTTTATTCGCTCTATGGGTACCAACGTTTGCAGAAACTACTGTGATATAACTTATTGGTGTAATACTTAATTGTCCAGTATCAAATTCAAAATGACTGAGAGCTGTTCTTAAGAATTAAATAGAAAATAATTAGCCTTCAAGTTTTAGAAGAAAATAGTGATGGCCAAAGTTGCGGGAAAATAGACGCGTGTAAATGTGTTAATATATTTGTGGGGGATTGTGTTATACATGATGGCTTATGAAGACAAATTAAGTGCTTTGTCAGAGAATAGGTTCACTTTCGAGTTCAATTCGAGTGCTGAGCTGGTGATGGTGCCTTTGTTCCAAAACTATTCTGATACACTCCTAAATGTTGCAACTGCGTGCTGCGCGATTTTCGTGGTCATAGGCATCCCGGGCAATCTTATCACTATTGTCGCACTTGCTCGCTTTAAAAAGGTATTTTTTTTACGCATGTACTTATATACATTTTTGTTAAGCATGTAAATAATGAAAAATTAATTTGCTTTCGGTATCAAAATCTATATAAATAAAAATGAATTGTTGTTCGTTAGTCTGATTAAAACTCGAGAACGGCTGGGCCGATTGAGCTGATTTTGGTTTTAAAATGTTTTTCGTAGTCCAGGGTAGGTCTATACGGTGAGCAAATAAGGAAAAGGCGGTACACAGTTCGCCGGGTCAGCTAGTATAATATAAAAAAGATGATACATAGATTGAAAATACGCAGGAATAAGTGAATGTCAAATATGCCTTTCAAGTTTGTTAGTACTCTGAAAAAGATGTAGTGGTGCAGTGGTAGTATCTACTTATGACAAGGCTAAGGGGATGATGATGATTTATTACGAAAATGTGTATATGTCTCCCGATTCTCTCACGATTGGCCCGCGAATTACATGACCGGTGGATAACCAAGTACTAAGTTCTTTCTTAGAAAACATGTTAATTCATTGTGTAATCAGTAACTGAAGACGCAAAATTCTGAGTATTGTTATCTACATGTCAGGATGTACATAAGTATTTACTGTAAATTATAATTTAATTCTTATAATAATGATTCTTGTTTCAGATTCGAAACGCGACAGCAATATTCATAATAAACTTGCACATCAGTGATCTGTTGTTCTGCAGCATAATCCTGCCGATGACTGCGATGACATTCGCGCAGAAGAAATGGACCCACGGTTGGATAATGTGCCAATTGTACCCTTACTTGAAATTTTCTTTAAACGCGACCTCCATTTTCACGATACTGGCTATCAGCATCAATAGATATATTATGGTGTGCCATCCAATGTGGTATCCTAGGTACGTGATGCTCATTTCTTTTTTAGCATTACTGAATACCAAATTCAAATGGAATTCTACAACTAACCTTTACCGAGTTTAAAATTGTTCTCTTTTATCACCGTTTTGAAATGCGCGTCTTGTTTCAGGTTCTATAAAAGAAGAAACATATCAATAATGATACTCTTGATGTGGGCATCAGCTTTAGCAATATTTTTACCGTCCATCTTGGGTAAATGGGGTCGTTACGAGTTGGAACCTAGCGAAGGATTCTGCACAATGTTAGAGGACAGAAAAGGCAATTCTCCAAAGACTTTCTTTTTATGCGTTTCCTTCGTTGGACCTTATTTAGTTATAGCTTTATGTTACGCACGTATATGGTGGTTGGCACGGAAAACTGGTAAAAAGCCTGGAAGCCATAATCCAAGACTGACCGAAACCCGAATACGGCCTACTCATCTGCCGCTATCTCACACCACATCAGACACTTCAATGGAGGGTAGAACACTCATTAGCTTCGACCCATCAAGCCCCGGCAGCAGCTCACCGGACGACGTCCCAACGCCTAGAGAAGAACAACGGTTCAATTATTTCAAGGCGCCATTTAGACTGACAAGAAGAGAAGTAAGGCCCAAAGCCCCAACTAGAAAAGACAAAAAACTATGCGCCATGATTGCTGCAATAATGTTGTCTTTTTGCGTTTCGCATCTGCCTTTGATGATCGCGAGACTGGCATACAAGGAGTATAAATATGAACCTGTAGCCAACGTGGCCGCCCACTTGCTAGGATACTTCGGGACTTGTAGTAACCCCATAATCTATGTGATAATGTCAAGTGAATATCGGCAAGCTTACAGGAGTCTCTTTGACGCCATTAAACATGTGTCAGTTTCTTCAAAGATGAGTAGTTCTCAGTAATCAATTGACTTCACTCTACATGTGTTCTATTTTTTATTTTTGATGGGTGTGACTTGATGACCAAAGATGTTGAATAAGAAAATTCTACGAAAATGTTGAAGAGGAAAATGCTGTAAATAAATAAATCGTTCACTTAACAATATAAGGACAACAACACATGTCTGTAATATAGAAAAACAAACAGTACTCACAAAATTAATTTTCCTGTTGATTTGAAGTCGGAACTGAAAATTCGAACTATGTACTAAATAGATCTCACTGTCGGCTCATTGCCTACGTAACGAAGACTTATAATTTATTGACTATTGTACAGATTTTAAGTTTCTATTAAACTAAGAGTAAAAAAAGTATTGTCTTCTATTTATTCATCACTAGCAGTGAAAAAAAGAAATTTTGGTTTTCTGTGTTGACGAAGATAAAACAGTCTTTTAAAACATGTTTAGAATATTTACGTATTTATTTATGTCTTATATTTTTACACAACTTCGACTTATGTAGACCTAACCACAGCATTGTTTAAAAAAAAAACAAAACGAGGTGTTCCAAAAATGTTTTCGACAATAATTTTCGTGTTGTACTTTTATTGTCTGCGGTCGTTAAGACCGGTACAGCAGAAAGGCGTCGCAAAGTGCTTGTCTCAGTTCGTTAGTTGTTCATTAGTGTTCGCGGGAGACAATAGCGGACTGTAATGTTCATTTGCCCACCACTACGCCGATGCTACGCGGCACTGCGCGGTACGCCACTACGCCGCCGCTACGCCGATGCTACGGTACTACGACGCTACGCCACTTTGCTCCAGATTCGCCTCTTATTTTTAATGGCTCGTTGTGTTTACATGATAATGTTGGCTAAACTGCTGTGATATTAATACCTTTTATTTTTTTTCATACGAAGAAGTTTCAGGCTTTTGTAAAGATTTTCATAGGTCTCCTTTGGAATCTGTTTTAACCATCCAAATATTAGTGCCTAGCCTCTAGCATCAAGGATAACTATGTATTACCAATTTCAAAGCCTCATATAAACCCGTTCAGCCGTTATATTGTAGAAGCGTTGTAAATAAACAAACTGGGATAGGGTAATAGCCTCATTTTGTTAGATACAGGAAGAATTTGTTTTAGGAAGCCAATGAGTGGTCGGAAAATGGATATTGAATACATCATATTTGCCTCTAGGCCTATGAACAAGGATAACATGGTGGTAGTTACAATTATTAGGATTTTAATTTAGTAGTTAATAGGTCAGTTATTAGTTTCACACCTAAAATATTTCAACCTACTTCTACATTACCTCTTATCCGTAGTTTTTATTTATTAACAAGACTTACCTACTACAACATGATCAAAAAACATGGCAAAGGAAAGTCCCCTTTCTAACTAACTACAAATTACCAAACCAAAACAACTGGACTTCCAAACCACAGACGAGTTAAAGCGAATAAATATCACTTATATAGTTTAATTAGTGGTAGAAGTTTCCTGTATGTTCGAATCGAGGGGGTTCCCTCACGGTCGTCCGTATTTCACGTTCATTGGTCCCAAGTGGGTCTTAGTGCACTGAGCTCAATGCGCGATCGTTGCCCAAATATACAAGCTGTAAAGGCAAGTTGAACAGGTCAGGTGAATATTTACGTCTCAATGTATGTAAAATGAACTGTAAGGTACTCTTGAGAGGTAATTCTGTTATGCTCTTAAATACACACTTTATGGCTTTTAGATGTTTTATTAAGAGTAACTTTTTAAAAGGTTCTCAGTGCGTGTCTTGCAAGACAGAAAGTAGCTACAAATTGGCCGATTACTTTACTTCGATACACGTACTTTCTAACTGAATCAAAATCAATTGTCATCTCGAATCATATGAGCACAAAGAGATATATGTACATAACTCAGTAGATCTGTAAGTAACTAGACCAATTAACACATTCTAATTTAATAAATTCTGAGACGATTGAAAATTACACTTGTTTATTTACAAAAATAAATATCAACAACTCAATATTAGTTACTAAAATTATCCATAATATCACAGTGCAACTAATTTGAATTGTATTCACGACTCATTTACGAGTCATCCAATACAAACACGAAACACACATGAGTTACGTTACAAACCATGCGCGTTCATAGCCACGCCACAGACATACAAACAGAATAAAATCTATCCATCTGTTTAATATGAAATGAATTTTCGAGACAATGATGAATGGTCATCGTTACCATATTCAATTCCCATCGCAAATATTTAGTTTCAATTTCCCTATCAAAATGGCGGCGGGTTAAATGTGGAGGAAACGTCACACGTCCGCATTTTATACCTGGATGCTTTTAGCTGGGTGTATTTTGAGTCTAGATTGGAATTAAGGACTTTTCTATTTTAAAACGATTTATTAACTCTTAGTATGTAGTAATACGTGATTTACTACAGGCTGTTAGTATATTAGTTTTGAGATTTGGTTGATAGATGAGTGATGCTTGGACAGAAGCAAGCAAAGTGTACAAGTTTCTTTTTATCTTTATTCCTTTTACCTAGTATTAATTTGGAGATAACCGATTGTTTTGATTTTGTTGGTATGCCTTGACTCAATTGGTTAAGTTAAGTAAGCAGCACGATACATTGTTAAGGAGACCAGTAGGTGAATTATTTGTTAGTTGTCAAGTATTTGTTTATTAAACAAATAATAACAAATAATGCATTCTACAAAGCTAACTTAAAAATCTTAACATTTAAACATAGTCTGCAGATGTGACTAACAGCATTTTCTTAGTTCTTATCAGTCTCTATCAGTGAGCCAGCTGTGGGCGTTAATTAATTACTACAGCTGAAGTATAAAGCAGGTCTAAAATAGCGCCACGTGGTGGGTCTGAGAGAAGTCTGTGTTGCAAGATATCTTGGTAAGAATCTGTTTCTTAACTAAGATCCTTCTTTTTAGTCTGTTAACATTATTTGCTAAGTTGTTATATATTTTTAATCGGATCGGAATCCGAAATTGCAAATTATGACTCATAAAACAGTTTTCTTTTCCTGTAAAATAATATTTTTGATTTATACAATCAACGTCATTACGGAAAATACTTCCTCTACGTCATAGAAATAATTCTACGCAAAGCTATAAGGAAGCACCTCTCTTTCCTTATTACGTAAATGACAAACGCTCTTATAAACTCCCGAGTTGAAAGATAAATAACGTCTGCCACCAAGTTGAACAAAAATTAAACTTTAACAGCATCTGTAGCCACTTGGATACAGATTATGAGTGTAACATTTCGCGTTGAAGATGCGGATGGTATTAAAAATGTAGATTTTTTGCGGACCTTCTCAACGCGCCGCTGAATTTTAAATAGGGGTGGCGAACCGCAAGCGGAGTAACAGTCCCTTTGCCGCCTCGACAACTATTTGGGCTGCGAAAACAGCAGCATATATTTCTAGAAAAAAATAATAAATATGTACTCTGAAGAAAATTATGTCACATTAATTTAGTTAAGTGGGTTGCTAAGACAAGCCATTAAATATAGGTACTCAAACTATAGTTTACGAGAAATCCATCGTGGTCATTTATTTACCAACAAGATGTACCTACTTGATATACCTTACACGACAAAAAGCTAAAAATTATTACTGCCTATTTCACCAAAATATTTTATCATTGCTTGAAACTAGGCTGCTTGCCCACAACCGCTATTTTCGGGGCCGTGATTTCACTACACATCTGAAAGGGATTCGGTCAATTTGGTGAAAACTCCAACAAAGATTTACTGCAAGCAAAACCAAACTTTGTAGTGTTAACTTTAAAACTCGATATTGCTTGTTGATAAACAGCTTTCTATGTTGAACTGGAGTCAAACAGTGCATAAGCATATTTTTATGTTTATTTCAGGGCTGGATTGCGCCTGCAGTGAATTTGAATAGCACATTTTATGAAATATGCAAGTGATATCGCGTGTAGTCGTATAGTTTTATTTACAGCCGGCTGTTGAATATGAATATCCGTTTTTGACACTGTAAATATTAAATGGCACGTGAGAAATGTACTGACATTCTGATTTTTACTCCTCGCTGCAGTCTAAAATTAAAAAATAAATCAAATCTCAAAAACATTTACTAAAGATAAGTTCCTAATAAATAAATTAAGTTACTTAATTTAATTAAATAAATAACCGTGAAAATTGATAACAAGAATGAATTTTATCAATCATTGCGAAATGTCAAACTTCAATATAAAGTTCCCATTCACATTTTACCCGGTTTTAATCATTTTACAATGTCTATCTCATTAGGTTCTACGAAATATTGTAACATTTTCAATTTTCAGTGTCGTGTATTTCGTTCAATTCAAACCGTACATAAAAGTTGTGCGCTGTGAGATTTGCAGAGTTAAATTGTGTCTCGTTAAGAACTAAGTATTTTTGCTATCCATGTATTGGTTTATGAAAAAATAAACGAATGTTAGCTGCCAGTAGTTACAAAGAGGGCAGCAGAGACGAGCGACCATAGACACCTCGCCATTCAGCCGTGCATCTATGCTTGGAAGATTCTTTTTTCGAACGTCATTGTGACAAGACATGTTATAGTTTGACAGAATGCGATTTTACCGCGTTCTTGACTAATCTTAGTTGGTTTTCATGTTAAAACTATTTCTTGTAATTTCCTCGTTAAACAAACCTGCTTCTGGTTTTTAAGACGAATTTAATATTCAATAATAGTATCTATCAAATCGACTAAACATAAGTTCACGTGCACCTCACTAATTTTGTAATGGCAACATCCTACGGTGTTATATTCAGCAGATTTTTCCTTCTTGTTCCGGCTGCCGACGTTGAAGGTTGTCGATAATAAACAAACCGTTTTGCCAATCCACATGGTTATTAAAAATAGACGGTATGAAAATGTTACTTATTATTTAAAAATATTTTACAAATCACGCTTGATTAAATTTTAATACATATGTACTTATAGTATTAAAATAAATATATACCTAATCACTAAGAAAATACTTATCGACAAAATACCCCATGGAAACAAGACATGTGCAGGAGACCTTCCAGTCCTTTTTAAATTTATTCATACTCTATACATTTTCTGGGAAATAAGTAAAAAAATTGCTGTCTCAAAGCAATAAGAAATGTGACCTTCTAGCGAAAGATATGGGTCCCAAGATGCGGAGAGGTTGTCACGACAAATATTCACAGACTTTTTGGAAATTCAAGTTCGAGAGGATGTCAGGATTGGTCGATAGAACCCTTATATTACCTTCATATTCCTTGAAAGACGTTTTCCTGAATAATATGTAGCTTGTAGATAATGTCGTACATTTAAGCCGAATCAATGTCACCATTTTTAGGTTGACTTACATTAAAAAAAATACCGATCTTTGGTGACGTTAAAACTGAAACTCACAAGGTATAAAATAAGATTATCCACATTTTTTGGTTTGCAAAAGTTTAGACGCTTTTGTGCTTAAAGGTTTTATTTCCATATTCTGTAAAGTATTCGGCTCTCGCGCTAAAGGCGACTATTTCCCCGGAATGCTCTCACGGTGCCCACACAAATCTCTCTGGTCGAACGGAACAGATTCGAGATCCTTCGCGACATTGCTTCCGTGTAATTCTCCGAAAATACCTTTTAAAGTTTTGAATTGTGAAAAGAGAATAAAATTGGGTGTTCAATTATACTTGCGTTGCGTTACGTTACTGTTACGAGAAAAAAATAAAAGCAAAACAATCACAAAGTACACCATCGTTGACAACTTGCGTCCAAAATTCCGGTGACAAATCCGATTTTTTTTTAAATTCCAATTAAATTCATCTTCCTCTGCTCTAACAAGTAGATACCTAATCTCTAGTTGACAATTCAAAACCACAACATGAATAACAATTGGCGATCAACGCAAAATAAACAGTGAAACAAACGAAGCCTTGTTATTCAATAAAGGAACTTCTCGATCAGAGAGAACCATGGAGAACGAAATGACGAGCGGGGATGTCGTAATGGAGAATCTCTTAAGAAAGTAGCATCGCCAAAATGGGGGATTATACACCTTCTTTGCAACCCGGCCATTTTTTTAAAGCAAATCGACCAAGATCAATCGTTGACAGACGTTTGAAGGAACCCGAACGTTTAATAGTGACTGATCAATTTGGCCACGCCTCCTGTACGGTACGTGTCATACAAGAAGGCGAGTGACCATGCCTGCCTTATGGCATCTCCGCACATCTTTCCTTCCTCTGTGGAGGGAACGCTTGAAAAATCCTAGAATTGCAATTTTCTGCACCAACCTGGAAGCGATCGAAGCGAGCTATGCATTCTAATTGCATACACAATGAACATAATGAACCCTTGCCTTCTCCTTACGAATACTTGTCTGAATAATACACATAAACAAGAATAGTTTTGCTCTTTTAACTCGACTGTGTTTATTGCCTTTGTAAATATCGTCAAATAGTGTGAGGATGCTTATTTTTTGTTTTTACTTACAATATATTTTTTTTACTCGTGCTTTGTTTTACAATATTTGAAGTCATGACCTAGGTCAAAGTTTTTCTGCCCGTTTTAAAGATACTTCGTTTTTTTCTTTCAGACATTCGCTCCATGATAAACACCTCATCTGTATTAAGAGACGGTGCAAGCTACAGTCACAGCCAGTTACATAGTTGGGGAAAGGATTCGCAGATAGGTTGGCACAATAGGTGAGTCGTGAGCACTCGTGGCTACAATTTCCCGAATGTGTGACCTCTTGTGCTATTCAGATAAATTTTACTAGATTATTACTCTGTAGCAATGTGCCTAGAACCATATTTGACAAAGCGGCCTTGCGACCTTTTACGTGCCTATTTAATTATTTATTTTTACGAACCACGTTCACATCGGATTGACAAACGATTGGCATCATATCGTGACATTTCAACCATAAATGACTTGGAGACTTGAATAAATAAATGTTTTTGGGTCAAATCCTTACAAACAAAGCAATAACCAAAAAGTTGAAAGCATTTCTCTGTTCTTTGAATTCCAGCTTTAAAATTTAAGAGAACACAATATTTATCAATTAATAACTTCCCAATCAATAGACTTAAGTCTCAATAAATTTCAACTCGAAAACAATAAAAGACAATGGAGAGAGAAAATTTTCATTACTCCAACATCCATTCCACTCCACATAGCCAGAGCTGCAGAACGGATAACAGCTGCAAAAGTTTAATGAATACTAGAAAACAAATTCCCGTTAGTTCCCTACAAACTAAGTTATCGGTTGGCAGCACTAAGTTTCTAGTTTCGATCGAAATCAATTTGGAAACTGCACGAAGTTTTTAGAGTAACTCTTATCAGGAGTTTGAGGAAGTTGCCGAGGGAGACGCTCCGACATAAACTAATTTGTCATCCAATACGTTACACACGGAAAAATTGATCAGAATATCTGAGTTTGGGAGTTTTCATCCCTCAACTTGATGTTTTGACGGAAAAATTCCACTGAAATACTGAAACCAAGCAAATTCCTATGACAAGTATTATTAGCTTAAAAGAAAGAAGAACGATTTTATTCCGGTTTTACCATGACGTTCAAAAGCGTTCCTAGTAACTAATTCAAGTTCATCCTTATAGCAATTTAATTATAAACACAAAATTAAATTGAACTACCTGGGTGTTTATTAGTAATAATGTAATGATTACTTTAGACTTGATGAATGATTCACAGATTGTTTATATGCGACAATTCATGTCAGGGACACAATTTATCACATTTTTGTTTTATTAGGTCAAACTTTAATTGTTTACTGTATTGTCTGTTGTACCTAAACTAAATAGTAGGTACTTATGTTGGTACGTATGTATGTATGTTAATTCCTGTATTTAGGCTTGTCCATCGTCCACCACTTCTAAATATTTTGCTGGATTGCTAGGACTTTCAACGGGAAATTTTGTTCGGTGTCGAGATTTGAGAGTCGCTTAAGACATGGATATAAAGTTATGTGTTAGATACACGGAGGAGAAAAGACTAGCGGAGATGCCCTAACGCAGGTAGGTCACGCGCCTTCAGGTAGGTCAAATACGTCACGACTACGTCACGGCAGGCGTGGCTGGACACCGCCCATGTACCGTCCTTCACATCAAACTGGCATCTTGTCATAGTTGTATTTTTACCACAATTTCAACAGATTTTATTTGTTACTCGATTAAAACGATGAAATGCGCTATCATTAATTGTAGAAATTGCTGAGGATCCAAACTCAAACATACCATAGGATAACATTTCACGTGTAATTAATATTTTAACTTTAAAACATATTTTTTGCTAGAGACATCTGTCGTCGAATAGCTGCATTTCTAGAACCTCTAAGTGAATTTGTATTATTTTCGTATGAATCTTATTATTGGTACCAATTTTTGCCTTAAAAAGCAGCTTAATTTTTACTTGCATCCTACAAGTTTTTTTATAGATTATTTACAAACCAAAACATATGATATATTATCATGAAATTTTAAAATTATAAAAACACCATCTTTCGGTAAGTAGTCGACTTACGTATATTCGAAGTAAAATTATGTTCATCAAGACAGAGAGACCCGTTACAAAATTAAGTGCTACCAGGCATCGAAAATTCAATCACCCATTCTTAAAAAGGTCTTATTTAAAAAAGCTGCAATTATTTTAAAATTAATCATAACTCTAACTATGTATTTCTTTTAGTAACCAGTCAGCGTCGTTGTGATCAGTTACATGTCATAAGATCTAAGACTACATTTTATAAAAACAGTATTTTTGCAATGGCTCCAAAAATGTATAACAAATATGTGACGAAAATTAGCGTAGATTTATTTATATTCATCATCAGTAATGTTTTACATGGGTATATCTCTCTTGCCGTACATACTTTTTGAATGTACCTTTACTTAGAGCAACATCCGACTCACATAAAGTCTGCCATTTAGTGGATGCGCCGTTATGATACAGTTGTGCAAACTCCAATTTGATAAACACTGTCCCTATAATTTTATTTCCCATTTTTCTTGGTGAATTTCGTAATACGGCAACATCGAAAATAACAACAGTCATCGCAGCACGGTTCTAGAACAAATAGAACGAATTTTCGTGCTTGTGACGCCATAGTGGCTAGTAGATGAACTAACACAATGACATTAAGTTGATACTTAAATTACGCCATGGGGGTATTTTAGACCCGTGGTGAATAAAAATGATTTTTCATCGAGTCTCCGTTTAATGATTCCTAGTAGAATTATACCTATTTCATTTCTGGGGGAGTAAATAAATTGTTGTGGGGCAAGTTCTGTGCACAAAATAATACTTATATAACAATTAATTTTCGAACTTTTTTATCTCTCTCTTTTTCTTCGTTCATTTCAAATGAATGCTTCTTCAAACTTTCTAATTCAATTACTCTTTTTAAAGAATTATTAATTTTGTATCTTTTGAGTATGTCACTAGTGGTCGATGTTAGTTTAGGGTTAGATTTTAATTATCCTATTCTGCGCTAGATGGATTTACAAAAAATGGGTGGTATCCCATAAAAGGCGTATAAGGGTGGAGCACGGGTGGAGCCAGTAACGTTCCTCGTCCCCCGCTCACCCGAATTTTGGCGCGCTGCTTTGTTAGGAGATTTTACGTTAGGGCACCTCCGCTAGTCTTTTCTCCTCCGTGGTTAGATACAATTAGATATTTCAGTTTGATAAAAATGAATCATGAAATTCTGTTAGTAATGGGTATGATCTATCACTATTAATCGATAATGACAAAACTTTAAAATCGCTTAAATTAAAAATTAGATAGAGAAATAAAATCGCAATTTTTTATCGACATACGAGACGAACTACTTAACTGTAGAGATACCAAAACAAAAGCTGGTCAGTTCAGTGCTCGACATAAAATTACAGTCACAGGACGTGCGCGGGAACAGAGCGTGTAGCCAACGCGAATAACATAATTGTAGTCGAATAATAGACCAGTGCATTATAACGAAATCACGCGACAACATTGCAACAAGTGCAACATCCTGCATTTGAACTAAATTATCTAACAAACGAGCACCTACTCTAAAATGCTGGCACAATATCTCTTTTATTTCTTTTTAATAAAATTCTCTTTTGCCCAAATTAACGGGGAGTTCTGGTGGTTAAACGATAAACTGGCTAGCTTTCAGAGTGTGCGACCACCGCCACCTAAGTTTGAAAATTTGAGTGAATTTGATACAGATGAAAGTGCAAGAATTGTGTTTAGAGATAACAAACCAGACAGTGAAGTAGAATCTTCAGAAAGTATAAGTATTAGTAATGGTGAACCGGAAAGAGTTTCTAAAGAAATAGTTAATCACAACATTATAAAGTGGCCAGAAGAAGAAAAGAAAGTTTATTTTACTAACGTAAACAGTAACAGTATTACAGAATCTGGAGAGGAACGAACTGATTCCCCAGAGATTGGTGACAAATTCACGTTTCGATTTCCTGATGGCGATAATTTTATATGGAAAGATTTATTTAATACTACAACTGTTTCACCCACTACTATGAGTGCAAACAATACTGAAAATATAAATAATGGAAGCATTTTGTACAATGATAAAATATCATTCAATATGAATTACCGAGAGAAACAGTCTGAAAGTATTTGCACATTTATAAAAAGAGCTGAATGTAGCCAGCGTAACGGAGTGGTCTTAGATATCAAGTAGGTTCGCCAATCAATATAAATATAATTCTCGAAGTTTTCATTTCTCAATAAAATTTCATTTTTTTATATTTTTTAATTTTCAGAGCAGCAAGCAAAACCAACAATAACCAGTACAAAATATGTTGTGTGCTTCCGTTAGAAAATAAAAACCAGGAACAATCGAAAATAATATTCCCGGACACCGCAAGAAAAATAAAGCGACCCAAAAGATCGAACAAGGAAAATTATGCTCAAAAGCAAAGAGACATTTTGCTTCAACGTAGATATGCACAACAAAGCCACAAATCAAAGCCTACACAGACAAAGATTTCTACTCCTGACTACGATTACGACGACCCATATTGGAATGTAAAAAATTTGAAGCACCAAAACAATCAGAAACAAGAACCGAACACAAGATATGATTATATAGATGATTATGTAGACGATTATGTAGTAGAAGTACCAAAACCAGGGCTCACTGGATTGTATTCGGATCATGGACAAAGTCGTCCTGATTGGACTTTCTTCAATAAAAATAAAGGTTCATATGGAAGCGACGACGATTACGATGATAATGATAGTGGCCAGTTCGGATACTCTACTATTGATCCTAGACTCGGTAAGTCTTCTAACTAGACTTGAAAAAAATCTAACAGACCACACATCTAAACA
This sequence comes from Helicoverpa armigera, assembly GCF_030705265.1. Taxonomy (NCBI): domain Eukaryota; kingdom Metazoa; phylum Arthropoda; class Insecta; order Lepidoptera; family Noctuidae; genus Helicoverpa; species Helicoverpa armigera. The sequence continues at coordinate 4,164,699 of NC_087135.1, read as the reverse complement.
ATTAATGACTTTGTTACAGGCAGTGACAAGAAATCAAAACGCGGGAAGCCATTAAAATTATCGACCGCATCAGACGAATCGAACTACAAAGCAGAAAGTCAAACTATTAGCTATCAGTCTAACCCAGACTTCAATGTTTTACAAGATTTTAAACTCCTTAATTTAATGAGAAACAAAAGTAAGCCGCGACCTTTTGTAGCGAGAACAACAACAACGGAAAGCTTTGCAGAGGATGATAGCAAGGAATCATTAGTTAATGGACCCTTTGAAGCGAGTTCTGAAATTAATAATAGTGATTTTGAAGACCTTCAAGTATTTAATGGTTGTGGAAAGACATCAAAGACTTTGAATTCAAAAAATAAAGGTGAGCATTTTTAACAACTTTATTATATTAAATCTAGGTATTTAATATAATAAAGTTGTCTTCATTTATCTTTGTTTAATCAACTTCTATGAAATGAAATTGCCGTCTGCATTAATAACTTTGGATTGTTAAAATATCTTCGGACATATTTAACGAGGTCGAAATTAGGAATGCATTTATAAATGTGTGTGTGGTTTTGTAAGTATTTAGGGACGATAATTTCTTGGACTTTCTTAACACTACATTAATTTATCGGAACTTAACTTTCATCCTCTATCTTACTAGGCAAGCAGATAGGTGACACAGAGAACGGGTCGCACCCCTGGCTGGCTCTAGTGGTGCCGACACATAAGCTGAACGTTGTGCAATGCTACGCCACGCTCATCCATCCCCGAGCTGCCGTCACTGCTGCAGATTGCGTGCATAGGTGAGCTTGTCCACTCAAGTTTCCTTTTAAGATATCATCGTCTCCTAGTGAAGCAGTCAGCTGTCATTGAATATCTCTGGCAGTCGTTACGCGTTGTCAGAAGCCAGTAAGTTTGATAACCAGTCTTACCAAGGGATTTACCCGGGTAACTGGGTTGAGGAGGTCAAACTAAGTATGATTTCTCAATCCTATATCAGTATAGGTAAGGTTCCTCTATCACATATAAATTCGCCTTCGTAAAATCCACGCTTACGTTATACAAATAATTCGTGGAAGTTTGATATCTCTGTCAAAGAGATCAAAGTCCAAAGACCTTTCGGTATTTAGTAGGAATTTGGATTTATACCTTTGTAGCCGCACGTTGTACTTAAGTATATAGATAATCGTTTTTCCTTATTAGGTAAAAATATAAATTGATGCTATACGTAGGCTTACAAAGGTACCTAGTTATTTATTACGAAATGATGTTTAGTCATGCCCCTGTACTAATTATAGCAATCGCTATAATTATAGTCAGGGGTCATGAGTAACCCTTGTATTGACGTTACCAGGAGCTCCCCCGGGGACGTGACACTAATCGTCGGACTTTGGAACCTCAATGAGAGATCGCGGTCAAGAAGCCGAGTCATTTCCTACCGCTTGCATCCCCAATATAAGCATGGGGGGTTGAACAACAACTTGGCGATTTTGGTGAGTCACTTTTGCTGTCGGGGTCTCTGATTTAGTCAAAATGACGTCCTAAAATCGTTGCCAGTAAATTATATTATAAGCCAAACTCTGTGTGAGTCGTTTCGATTACCACCACTCATCTGGCTATCGTTTGCTTCTTGATTGTCGAGTAGAAAGGCGGTTGGCAACGGTATAGGGTTGTAAACTGACGGTCACATACGATAAGTGACCGTCAATTACTATTAAATGACCGGTCACATTGGACATTTATTGTCAGACTGGTCAGATATATTAAATAAGTATTTTTTACTTGGTACAATTATTATTTTCGTCTCAAGCAAATTAAAAACATTATGAATGTGAAATAATACCTATAATTGCCTTTCTAAACCAACATAGTGCATAGATACCCTTTTAAAAAGATAGACTCTCAACTACGTATTTATTTTTATTGATGTATACTGACAAATCATTAATCATAGAGTGTCGGCGAAATCTTTTTTTTTTATCGACGTTAAAAATCATCAAATGACCCCTCCTGCTGTGGGTTAGCAGCGGTAAGGGAGTGTCAGACTCTTACTGACTAAAAACCGTCATGTTCCGTCGTAGGCCTTTTATGTACCAGAGCCGCGGTAACTCTTTCGAACAACCCGCAGCCCCGGCAGGCCTTGGCCCAACTGGGCCCCTCTGGGGTTGCTGACATCTCTTTGAGGAGCGCGTGTCGACACGGGTCTGTCGTCTAAGTAGACAGAGGGACGATGAGCCACCGGAACTCACCGCCCACAGACCCACGCCTACGGTGGCCGGGAGTCATCTCGCGACACCCGGCGCCCGTGGTGTCTACCTGGTCCAGCACGGCGGCTGGGATGAGAGGTGCGAACTCTCTGGCGTTCCGCCTCCTCCTTCTCGAGCATGATTGCTTCGCAGAAGGAGGCGACGGCATCCCATTCCCTCTCGCCCCGGACCATGGCCTGGATCAGGGCCGGACGAGAGAGGTCGCCGCCGCCTAAAGCCTCGACGAGGACCCAGCGGTGCCCCCCATGCGGGCACACCTGGACTGTGTGGTCCACCGTGTCCTCGGGGCTGTCCGCACAGTGGTGACACCCGGGTGCCTCCTCACGACCGATTCGGTACAGGTACCTCCCGAAACAACCGTGTCCGGTGAGGACCTGCGTCATGCGGTATGTGAGGGCGCCATGACTCCTCCCGAGCCACTCCTCAAAGAGTGGACTTACCGCCACGATGGTGGCGTGCCCTGCACTGGGTTGCGACAGTCGCTCCCTCCAGGCCACCATGAGATCGCGCCGGAGCTCCGCCCGCTGCGCGACAACTTGCCGCGGCAGCGGAGTTTCCCCCCGGCGCAGTGTCTCCTCGCGCCAGTCGTACAGGCGCAAGAAGACTCTCGCCTCGAGATCCCACGGTGGCAGTCCAGCAAGTAGGCCAGCTGCTTCGCGGGAGATCGTACGGTACCCCCGGATTAGCCTAATGGCTATCACCTTTTAGGGCACGTTCAGGTAGTGTACAGCACGCGGCCGTACCGAACGTGCCCATACCGGGGCCCCGTAAAGGGCCATGGACCGCATGACCCCCGCGTAGAGTTTACGGCAGGGCGCGTTTGGGCCTCCCAGATTGGGCAGGAGCCGTTTGAAGGCAGCACCTGCCTTCTCCAGTTGTGGGCCCAAACGTCGGAAATGCTCAACGAAGTTCCACCGGCTGTCGAGGACGAGTCCTAGGTACTTCATCGCCCTCTCGACGCCGATGTGAAGTGTGTGTGCCCCCTCCCCCCCCACCGTGACTTGGGAGCCTGAAGGTGGCGCGTTCCGAAGCCCATGAATGCACATGGCCTCGGATTTGTGCAAGGTCACCTCCAGGCCCAGCAGCTAGATCCTCTCGATGATCGTCGCAACCCCGCGCGTTATTATCTCGGCCGCCTCCTGGTGCGACCTCCCTTGTGCCAGAACCAACACCTGACGCCGCTAGGGAGGTCGGCGCGCAGCACCTAGTCGTAGCCGATGTTCCACAAGAGCGGCCCAGAACCGACCCCTGCGGAACACCGCACGACATCTCCCGCCGGGCGAAATCTTATCTTAAAGATCGATAAATGACATTTGGTTACCTTCGATGATTCTAAAACTTCCGTAGTTTTATAAAATAAAGAAAGAAAAAACGTTTATTTCTAATAAATTCTATTTTTAAACAAAAAAAACGATTCTGACGTTGCTGACAATAAATGACAATAAGTGACCGGTCAAATTGGATAAATGTCCAATATGCTCGGTCAGATTAATCGGTCACATATAACGTGACGGTCACTTTACATCTCTACAACGGTATTACTGCTGGTTCCTAAAATATTAAAGGTTAACTGTAAAATTCTACTGTACTACTATTGTTATAGCTAAACTAATGTCACGTTCATCCCCCATCTCCCTTAAAACCACTGGTCACTGTTTTGACTTTGAAAACTTCATCCATTCAATACTCTTTTTGTTAATTCACAAAACAAACTTAATTTTAGCTTACTTACACGTATTTATTTTCAGCACTGGAAGCGACCGTTTAGACTTGGGACCAATATTCATCCGGCGTGTTTAGCTGATCCGCGATTGGGAGATGAATGCCTGTTCATTGGATGGGGAGGATTTGATCAAGGTTGGTAATACCGATTGTTTTTTTTTCGTGTGATAATAATCGCCCCTTTGAATAATAAAAAATGACCAAGCACTGAAGATCAATTTAGTGAGAGCGAGTTTTCCATGTAGGCGTATCGTGTTGTATGGGTTTAAGAGGTCAGAACACATCTGAAAAATGCTGAAAAACACAGCTGCATCCGGTATCCGACCCCAATATATGTAGTTGTGAACAGGCTAAACAAATGAAATGATGATCAAGTTAAATATTGTGATACACGATAATGAGAACTATCATTTATCTTAGCCATGCGTCCCAAGTCTCGGTGGCAGCGTGCATCACTTCATACGTGCAACGGACGACTCTCGCTCAATGGGATCAACGTGCCGAAAGAAGCATTGTGCGCATCTGTGCAGGCTCGCAGTACTGTGGTAAGTCACAACACATACCAAGCATTTGCATGTCCAAAAAAGTAATAAACCCTTAAGTAGTTAAGTAACCAATGACTGTGTTTCGGATGGCACGTTAAACTGTAGGTCCCGGCTGTCATTGAACATCCTTGGCAGTCGGAAGCCAGTGAGTCTGACACCAGTCTAACCAAGGGGTATTAGGTTGCCCGGGTAACTGGGTTGAGGGGGTCAGATAGGGCAGTCGCTCCTTGTAAAGCACTGGTACTCAGCTACATTCGGTTAGACTGGAAGCCGACCCCAACATAGTTGCGGAAAATGCTCGGAGGATGATGACCTCCCAAGCAATTGAATGAATAGCACAGGAATTTCATAGCTATTCGTTTCCCAGACTGGTATAGGCGGTTCGTTGATCTGCAACATGCACGGACGTCAAGCAGCAGTGGCGGTCGCCGTGTCTCGAGACAGTACGCTCGTTCTACTGCCCATACATGAGTGGGCCATGCGGGCCATTGCAGTATTAAAGGACTAATATAAGGTAAAGGAAAATAAAACAATACCGGACTTTTAAACATTTATTATCTTTAAATGTTCACAGTTTACATAATACATGAGCCCAGCCATATAACGATAACTTAACAATTTCACAAGACTGGTCAATAAGATGACGCGGCACTAAACTTGTATAGGAACTAAAGTAAAAAACATTACACAAACACATTGGGAATGTCGAGATCCACGATAATGTAACAACAGTTCAGCATAGATGTTAATATCTCTTTATGTTGTACTTCTATTCTTTGGTGCCGATTATATGAAATGAGAATTGTTCATGTCGCCTACGATTCCGTATCTCCGGAAACTTATAACTTATGTCTTTACGTAGATTATAAACATAATTTAACAAGTCTTACCATTTACAGCCCGTCGGTTACGCTGCGGACATTCCGCCACACTTTGTCATTGACACTAATTCGGCTAAAATAGTGTTCAAGGAATGTTCGCAGCTACTTTAAAACTAAAATAATATAAATTGCTTCTGAATAACATAATAATACTCGGGGCGTTATGAAGTAAAAAAATTAAAAATATACATATCGATGTGTTAGATCGATGTTTCTATGCACTGCAGTTGTAATATAACGATAATAAAATAAATTCGACTATTGTAACTAATTCAATTTTACAACCACAAGCAGACTACAATTTGTCTTAAGATGTGAGTTTTTTTTTATGAAAAAATAAATACTATGTTTTAGACAAGATCACGGTTACATCACAAGTTGGGAGCTCACGCGATCACGAGCGGCTCGTCGTCTGAGAACCCGTGGATCGGAGGCACGTCGTCGTCATCTGAAGCAGATAATGGGTATTTTTAGCACTTTTATATAGATGTAAGTTTGATTTAAATAATAAAGTTTTATATTCACTATATAAATAGTATTTGTTTTAAATATTATGAGATTTTGACAGACTGCATACTTAAGTAATTTAATTAATAATTTTTCGATTTCGAAGACGCGGTTGACGTCATTTGTCTCATTATGGAATTAAAAAGGGTGACACCAATATCATCTGTCGAACATTTAGTAGAATTTATTTACACTAATGCATATTTCATATAAATAACTTAAAACGAATGCACACGAAGTGTCGGCGTTGTGTTACGCTGCGAGGTGTCGCGTAGCCATCCTAGGAACCTCAGATAGACGACACTCGTCGGCAAAAAACTCTTCCTTGAGGAAGGTCTCGATGTGATGAGTCGGAACTCGCACCATGAACGAATTGGAGTTCTTAATGGGGCCTCAAGGTGACAACTATAGTCTGTTTTTTAATCTCGTAGACTAAACTGACATTACGAGTGTTGTCCGTTTATTGCAATTCTTAAATAGTGATGTGGCACAACCGAAACTTAAGCGGTAATAAAATCAAGTATCGTTTTTTTAGAATAAATATCCTGAAATAATGTGCTTATCCTTGATGGTTAAGCATTGCATTGCGTGATCAGATGTCCCTGGTAGTTTGTAGCACGTCGTGCAGCCGTGTGGTACGTACGTGAATTTTAAATATAAAACTTTGAATTAAAATTAAATTCGTCTACCATAGATAAAAAGTTACGATTCAACAAACCGGTATCATAAGTATAACACTGTACAAAAGAGCTGGCAACATTATTTGTAAATTTGACATTTGCAAGTGTCAATTTAGTCTACGAGATTAAAAAACAGAGTATAGAAGTATGTGTACATACCGTGGTCGCCAATAATGGCCTGTCCGCGGCGGCTGTCGTAGCGCGGCGTGTGCGCCGTGAAGCGCAGGAACGAGCGCGCCAGGCGCCGGTGCCGCAGCAGCACGTGCAGCAGGGCTCCGCCCAGCACTGCACACGCTAGCAGGGCTCCGCCCCAGCCCCACCACATCGCGCGCAGCGGGGACGGACCCTCCAGCTCCGACGCTGCACATATTGGGGAAATAGGTTTATCATTAGCTGCGTATAATCATCGGCAAGGATATTGAGCCCTGACCTTCACCTGCGCAGAAGTGATTTATTGGTTTATTGCCTTAAGTGTACAGTGCGCAAAGCGATCCCCACTCTTCCGCCGAGCTCATTATCCGTGCCGATAACTGTAATGATTGATCGAGCAGCCTCGCGAGGCAAATCCTCGGTCGGTCAAGACGTGCCTCGCCAGAGGCAAACGCACGCGCTGACTCGCCCGAGGATGCCGCGGTCCGAGCCGAGCGTTGTCGGTTTTTGTCGATGCTCAATGGCGCCTCAGTACGTTTACAGCGCTCACTCAAGACGGTAGTGTTTTGCCTCAAGTTAAACTGATGCTCACGATGGCTCGGCCTTGCCGGGTGAGGCAGCCTCGAATTAGAAAACTTATAGACCGAGGCCGCTTCGCGCGGCATGCGTGCTACAGCAAATGTAAAAAGCCGCTCGCTTGGTCAGTACGCGGCTATTTACACAAACAATGTAGTAGCTGATCATTTATCAGCTACTATACCTGGAAGCCGCCCCAAATTTAGTTGGAAAAAGGCTCGGAAGATGATGATGAAATGGCCTAGAAAAGTTGGCTCTTGTACAATAACAAAAAAGCATGCGAGAAAAACAATCAAAGAATTCATTTCCTTTCCAGCTACCTACACACTTTTACCTACACATTTTTATAAGTTAAATATGAATGAGTCATAGTCACCCGAAATAAAAAAGACAGTCACACTGCTACAACTAATAGTAAGTAGCACAATGCACAACTTAGTTTTTCAAAACCTGATCTACTTTCTTTTTGAACATTAATGCTGCTTACCTTCCATAGTCAAAGTATGCACTTCACTAAGATCGCTGTAGTACCCCTCCGGGGTGACAGTCCTGACGCCGACGTACAGCGGCCCCGTCACCCCCTCGGGCGACGCCATGAGGCAGGGTGACATCTCCGCCTTCATCGTGCGCATATCTTCAGTGGGGTGAAGCAAGTCTTCTGGGATCTCCTTCTCAGAGACTATCACTTCGTATTCGTTCCTGGCGGATTAAATAATAATTTTAAAATAAATTAGTAGTAATTTTTGGGCTAGAAAATGTTGAAATAACACTCAAAGACAAATAATGGCGTGAAGACTTTCATTGACTCCTACGTCCTATGGGTTACACAACTGCTCCCGCTGTCACAACCAATTCCTTAAACCTATCTTACGTTCCCCGGGTTGCAATATATAATGACTCTTTTAGACAACCTTGGCAACATCAAAAAGCCACCGATTATTGACGTAAATGATTTAAATCCTATTCGATATTTATATGGATTTTTATATTCGATTTTATTCGATTCGATATTTGTATAGTATAAGATTTCGATATTGATATTTGAAATTGCTATTTTCCAGGAGCAAACCATAGATAATATAAAGGCAAGGGTATTTGTTTCATATTATTACAATTATTTATTTTCGTTTTCATGTTAACGCATTGGGCTTAAATGAAAAAAATATGATAAAAAAACTATATAAAATGAAGCATATTTATGTACTAACTTGTGCGGTGCCCCGGCGTCCCAGCTGACCATGACGTGTCCGTTGGGCGACAGCCACGCCAGCACGCCGCTGGGCGGCTGCAGGCGCTGACCTCGCACCTGGGTACACTGCAGCGCTGCGTCTTCTACATTCACCTGTCACCACAAATATTTACATAAGTTCGTGCCAAACTTAATAGCAGCCAAATAAAACTATATACTTCTACGGATTCCCAACGTTTCGGATCCTTTACAGCATCCAAGATTCGCTCTGCTGAAAAAGTACACAACTTTTTCGAAGATGGTTACGAATTGCTATTCAATTTGACAAGAACGACATACATGAAGATCTATATTATTCAGGTGTCATATTGTTTATTAAGCCGTAAGTTCTCCGAAAAATGAAAACACAAGGAAATCTGGTAATTACAACGAGATACCTACATGCAGAATTAAAAGACGGTTATTCAAGATCCTTTGATTTGATACAATAAAGGAAAAATAAATGCGTGCCAATAATTCTAATTTTTCCCATAACTTAGACAGATTTATTCAGACACGAAACACGACGAGACACGAATGAAACCCCTAAGAACAGTAAGTACATAATAAAGAAACACACAACTCACATGGACACAAATATTGTATCGTCCACCGACGGGTACATTGACAATGACGTGTGAATAGCTTGACGACTTCGACGGCACCAATTCGTAGTGGCTCTCCTTGTTATTCGTCAGTTCGGTTATGTCGAGCTAGAAAGAGAATAAATATTCTCTGTTAGATGACGATATGAATTTCATTCTGGGGATACGTGATTAATTAGGGGTATATATTGATAGTACGTAAGGATAGTGAGGAGTATAATATAATGAATTATATAGGGGAGTTCATATGGCAGTGCACAGGGAGAGTACATAAGGGACAAGGGAGTATATAAGGGGGTTAATAGAGGTAGATAGATATACTTTATTAGGTACACCAATTTTACATTTTTGATCTTAACCTAGTAGGCGGTCTTATCGCTAAGAGCGATCTCTTCCAGACAACCTTAGGATGGATTGAAACGAGAAGGAAAAGATTACACGGTAGGCAGTTAGGCAAAGTGTACATCGTATAAGGAAGTATTGAGAGTTAGAACATAACGTAGGACATAAGAAGACATGACAGGGTAGTACATAAGAGGAGTATAATATAAAGAGCTGTAGTTAAGGGAGAACACATAAGGCCATAGTATAAATGTGTAACGTGACAAATAAATTGAGTTATTGTTATGCCTGCAGGGCCCACAACAGTAGATCGTCCACTATTTAGAACTTCAAAGAAATAATATTTAAATCTTACCAAATACGTGGCTGCTTTACTCAGAGCGTTGCAGTTGGCGTCCCATAGGATCTTCATTTCAGCTTTGTCCTCGTCATATTCAACGCGCAAGTTCTTCACTGGAGCCCTGAAATAACATAACGTTAGTTTTTACAACGGACACAAACACATGTTTAATAATCTCATGTGGCAGTATGTAACAATTTGGCTCTATGTATTATAAAAAATAAATGTTTTGCAGACGTACAGTAGACTGCACATCAGTGGTAACTGTCATGCACCTTAACTCGATAGTAATAAGTACGATATTCCTATAAAACTGTTACCATTGACCTGAAGTTGACTTGGCTGTACTTTTTAGGAAAAAACCAGTATGTGTACTTTTGAAAAAAAATCTTCAAACATTATGTGAAACTATGCTATAATTTCTTGAGATTAAAAATGGTCGAAAATCGTAATTATTTTCCTTTTTTTGCGTTCACCGTTCATGTTATAGACATTTTTAATGTAAATCTATTATCTGTACTCACTTATCATTCTCCCTGGTAATGATCTCGACGAACTTGGCGAGCGGTCCGCCTCGCAGCCCCACGGTGAACACGTAGCTCTCACACGCGTGCAAGCCTTCTATTAGCACACTCGTGTTCTTTGTTATAATGCGGGTGTCTGTACAAGAGAAATATTTCGTTTATAGTCTATCTAAAGAGATGGAATTACTGCGGCCCTGGTAAATAATATTATGATTTCACATAAAAAAGAGTAATTAAGGATAAATAACATGTTCTATAGCCTAAGCAATTTTTATTAAGACAAAAAAAAACTTTAAAATTTATAGATATAATATACCCTCATTTTAACCGACATCAATCCCTAATTCGTGCTTACAAATATGTCAACTTTATAGAATCTCCAAAAACTAGCATTTAAACTACTGAGACTATCGCTGTAACCACCTTTAAACTATAAATAGTCACTACACTAAGCTACAAACATCTAAAAATTGTTTTTTTTTTTCTTCATTTTCACGTCACCACTACATATTCAACACAGTTCACCTCGAGAAAAATGAGACAATTATTACATATAATTCAAGTTTCCAAATATCACAAACACAAAAGAACTTACCATTCGACATTTCCCCAGGATTAGTTCTATGTATCATATTAGTGTAATGCACTTCGTATTCTAACTCCTTATTTTTGTACCGATCACCAGCGGGCGGTCCCCATACAACTTGTACAGACGTTTTCTTCTCTTTGGACAAAATGGCGGTAAAGTTAAGCGTCTCGTCTTTGGTTCCCGCCGTTCGTAACGGGATGGTGAATGGATCGCCAAATACGTTGTTCTTGTAAGCCTTTATGTCGATGTATGTTAATACGCCAGGGGGTAGGTTGGTAACTGAAAGAAAAAGTGAAGTTATTTAAGTTTATAAGCAAGTTTGATATTTTTTTTATACCATGTCTGTTCGATATTACATAATTAAAGTTTCTGCTAAAAAACGCTTTTTAACAACTGATCGATTAAAATAATGTTTAGTTTAAATAAATCTGTGCTTATTTTCAAATGTGGCATGTATTCAAAAAAACAGTCTTTCATTATTTGACGAAATTCAACTTCAAGTTACTCAATTTCCTACTATCTTTATTGTCATTATTTTTACTGACATACCATCCTCTTTCTTTAGCAAAATTTTAATTTAAAAAAACACAACTTACGCGTAATATTAGTAGCTTTAGTAGTAACAGGTTCGCGAATAGCATATTCGGGGGGCAATCTCATCCTCACGATGTACCCATCGACATTGCGTATCTGATGCCACTCGAGCCTGACCGCGCTGGCATTCAGTGTCGTCATACTGGCATTCACTAGGTCATCCACATCGTTAGCCGGGTCAAACGTTATGTTCATGACTTGAGATGATTTCGATGTGAAAGCGCCGTTTGAAGCTGTCACCTGTGAACGTGAAATGGTAAGTTTTTATAAATATTTTTTCTTCTAAAGGGCTTTTCTCTAATAGGGTTTAGTAATCTGTGAAAAAGGTACGAAATGAATATGAAGTAGTAGAGAGCTAGTATGACGGTATGGAGCCTCATGCAATTTTCTAACACAGCACAAATTGACAGCAAAACTGGTCAAATACATAGTGTTTATTCAGTTATACATATAAATAGTAAGTTATATGTATAAACTGATGATTAAGAATAGGAAGCGTAGTCGCTTATTACCTATATTAATCTTATAACTGGTTGTTTCTTGCGGTTTCATCCGCGTCCCGGGGAACTTCTTCCCGTACCCGAATAAAATGAAGACAATACCAGGGAATAGTTTACACTATTCCCTGGTATCCCAGTAGTGAAAGTATTTTTGAAATCGGTTCAGTAGTTTCTGCACTGGAGTCTTTTAAGTTTAGAGACTTACCCAGAAGGAATAGTTATTGAAGGGTTCGAAGAATCCAGTGACATCGACGGACAAGGTCTTATTACCGTTGGCCGGTATGATCTTGTCGACTGGGGGGAGTGGTGGGGCGTAGTACAGAGTGTAGTAGCGAATGTTTCCGCGCGGTTGTTCCGGACGGTCCCACACTATGTTGATGCGGCGACCGATTAGCTGTCTCACACTTAGACGAATGGGTGGGGACGGTTCTAGAGAAAAATATTACAGTTTGAATGTAAGTAAATATAACAAGTGGTTATAAGTGTTATGAGAGGTAAGTGGTTAAAGAAATTACTGAGGAGTACTGGAAAAATATTAAAAAAGAAAATGTTACAGATATTTTGTATAACACCATCAGCTGGCCAGCTTATAAGGCTGGTTAAGACTTGGAAGTATTATTTCTCAAGTATTCTCTTTAAAAATCATTTTTTATCTTAAAATAACACAACTACTAGAAAGATGTTGTAACTTACCTCCTTCCCCAGTGGTAGTGTTAACATATTTCAAAGAGGGATAAGTTTTATTCGACTTGCTGTCTCTTATGTAGAAGGTAACGTTGTAATTCGTGTATGGCTCCAAATCCGTAAACCTATCAACAAAAATAAAAACAATATTACCAAAAGTTCAGTTCATGGGTAACTTTGCCTCACTAAGATAGACAAGTGCAGTACAGTATTTGAGTAGGTACTTATCTAAAAATATAGTCCTGATATGACATTATACACAACAAACGTAACTTTTACAACTCAGTTTAAAAATTAAATATTTTAAAAATATATGTTAATTAAACATTACAACAATTCTTAAATTAATAAAATCAATATCATCGTTACAACAAAAAAACTTTAACATCTGTTGAACACTTGTCTTATAAAATTGTGGCTGCGAAACGAACCTTATTTCAACTTCATAATCTGAATATTTTTTAGACAAGTGTTCAACAGATTAAAGTTTTTGTGGTATGTATTTAAAACAGTAGTTTAGGTAGTTGTTTGATATGTACTTGTATAAAAAATCCTTTAGTGAATTGCCTAGTCAAATGGAGTATAGTAATAAGTATTATCTTACCTATAAATACTGTCGTTAGTCCAAGTCTTGTTGGACCAGACTCCATCGCTGACTTTAGCTATGGACGGCAAGAAGCTATAGAGTACCGTCTTCTGTTGAGCCATCCAGCATGATATGAGGAAACTCGTCGAGTTTATCGAAGACTGGTCTACGCCGATGCTTAGGAACTAGAAGACAAAGTTAATAATAATAATATTAGAAGTTATTCAATTAGGTATATTAACTAGAACACAAAGTTAATAATAAAGTTAATAATAATGGAACGCAATGGAATATCAGTCATACCAAAACTATCCCCATCATAATATCCAGCACGGGAGTTATCCCAAAGACCTTGCACAATAGCCTAAATACATTAAAAATTAGTCCATCTACGTATCTACTACTGCAAAAAGCAGTAATCCTGAATACATGTAGATTAACAAGAAAATTTCTAAACTCATAATTTTTTAAAGCACTTGGCTTCGGCCCGTGCCATCAAATAACCACACATAGATGTGAGATATTGTAATAATAACGAGGAATAATAATAATAATATTAGAAGTTAATAAACCAGGTATATTGCAAAATAGTTTGTAACACAAAGATGCTGTTATATTTTATTTAGCAAGGCGATTTCTGTAAGACGACGTACCCTGAAGTATATTTGCAACACACATCTACTTAAAGCAAATCATCACAGTCGATTTTGAACCATATCCCAAGCACATAAGGCACATTTCCGTAACACAAGTTTGACTCACTCGACTCACTTGATACATGTGGGTGTTTTCAGTAGCCGCGTTGGTGCAGTTGAGCTCATCAGTACCATCGTAACAGTCTTGTCGGCCATTGCAGACGCCTAACAGTGATACGCAGTTCGTACCATCGTCACACATGAGGTAGCTTCGAGGACATTCGACTGTTGGTTTGTGACTCTGTAAAAAGGTTTGTAGTATTCAGAGATATTTAACAGCGCGTTAAAAAGGGGCAAAACATTTTTACCCCCTTCATGTTTGCATGCCAAAATGGTAGAATGTACTAGGATTCTTCAACATTTCTGTAACCACCTTATTGTAAATACCTACATTCTGAACAAATAAATAAATACTATCTACATATATACATTAGAGAAAAGAAAGTTAGAAGAACCGAAAGTTAGAGGTAGCTTAGACCCGGGAGAAGGACATAAGAGTTTTTGTCACCATCCGGGACGCGGGTCAAACCGCGGGCAGAAGCTAGTTATTATTATATTAACAAGGGGCATATTTTTTTAAAAAGTTATTGTTTATGATTAGTGGCTATTTACCGAGGTCCCAGGACAGTTCATCTCATCGCTCTTGTCCTCGCAGTCGAAGTGTCCGTCGCAGATCTGTTCGGTACGCACGCAGGCGCTGCCGTCGCGGCACGGCGTCTCCACCAGCCCGCAGCGCGGGGGGATGGCGCCGCGAGCCGGGCAGTCCCGCTCGTCAGACCCGTCCAGGCAGTCTACTGCGCCGTCGCAGGCCCATTGCAGTGGTATGCAAAGACCTAAAGGACGTATTTTAGTTGAGAAGTTGGTACTTAAGGATGTTTTTGTAATGTGTTTGTATTTTTTTTTTAATGAGTAATAATAGTCTTATAGCTATAGAAGTAGATTGATATAAAGAAGTTAATGACATTCACAGTTTATGACTTTTAGCATGTAAGTAGGACCACTGGAACACCTATAATGAGACTGACCCCGGGTCTCGGAGATATTTAACGGTTACTTAAGCCTAAAGAAATCCTTCACTAAGGAGTGACTTTAATCATCATAAAATGTCGCTGGGTTAGACATCATTAACACATGGATAGTATTACTTACCAGGGGCACAAGTGAAATCGTTCTTCCCACACTTTCTGGTAATAGGCGTATGATGTTCGGGCGTGACCGGTCTGAGTTCGGGCATTCCACACCCGATCTCATCGGACCGGTCGTCTTCTCCGCAATCGTTGACGCCGTCGCATCTCCACCAGTCGGGCAAACACTGGCCATTGTCACATTTGAACATCCAATCCAAACAGGCCCCGTTGCTAGGGAAATTAGGCTTATCTGTGCCGGGAATAGGGAGCAATTTCGAATGATTGGTGTTGGTGCAATTTTTCTCATCTGAATGGTGATCATCGCCACAGTCGTTCTCGCCGTCGCATACCTAAGAAGGAAAATGCTTTTAAAATTTTACAAATATTTTTACTTTTAACTTGCAGGACTACTGGAATAACATGAGTACCAGATACCAAAAAATTCATAAACAAAAGACTGCAACTTACCCAAGACTTGAAGATACATTTGCCACTGGGACACCTAAACATGGTCGGCGCACAAGTGGAGTCCTTACAATGTTCCTCGCTCTCATCTTCTCCGTTGTCACAATCTTTCTCCCCGTCACAGACCCAGGAGTTGGGGATGCAAGGGTGAGCGTCGTGAGTACTATCGTTGGTGCAAGCGAAACCGTTGCCGGAACAACTTTCTATAATGTCTGGACGCTTTGTTTGAACCTGTCGAATTTTGATTTTGCTTTACATTTTTTTGAAGGGGTGTGCCAATCATGAAGCGTAGTGTGAACACTAATAATGCGAATGATAGTATTGTCCAGGTCATGTTTTAACGTCGCGTCAGGTCGGTCGCTCTTCGTAAAAATATTGCAATGAAATGAAATTAAACATGATAAGAAATGAAATGAAAAATGATAAGCAATGAAATAATGAATTCGTTTATTATATGCAAGTTTGACATTACATATCGTCATCACATAACGACTGTACGCGTTCCAGAAACAGAAATACCTTTTTTGTAGATACAAAAAAAATACCGATTAAAAACACTGAAACGCGCCACACAGTACATATGTCATAACTTACTACTAGCGAACATGAAAATGAATTATATCAACATAAAATAATATGCTTATTACTAAAAAATAAATGCACAAGTGAAAATACAGAGACCTAAAAACTACAATAATCAAAGTACCTATAAAAAGACTTAAGTACTGCTAAGTTATCTTAATTTCACATATACCAAAATTAAATTTAAATTTTCACCAAAAAACTTACAATCATATCCAAAAAGTTTGTCAGAAGTGGGATTCGAACCCACGCCCTCAGAGAGGACCAGAACAACTCGCACTCACGTTCAATGAGCAAGGTGTACCTTGAGTCTGGCGCCTTAGACCGCTCGGCCATCCTGACATGTACGTTATTCGGCGAAATTACGATACACTAGCTCTCTGTTGATTTTTTTTTTAATAACACGACTGAACAGAGAATTGAACAGTATTTTTAAATGCACTATGTTGGATAAATAACATAACGTTCAAAAGATATTTAGAACAAAATTATAAATCCACTGTTTATTTTAGTACAAGCATGAAGAGTGTGATAATGATGATTATAATGATTGACTTATTTAGAAATTCTACTTAAGTTTTTTGCCAACTTTTTGTCGTCGTTTGTTTTGAACAACGTACAAGACACTGCGACAAAACCATTATTCTATAGCTGGTAGCAAAGGTATGCGAAGGCTTTGAGCCTCATGCGCGTCCCTGTGCTCGGAATTTGACTGCGAGCCGTCATTAAGTTTGGCGACAGCCAAACTCTTGTTGACAAAAGCACTTACCGTGCAATTCCTCTCATCGGATCCGTCTCTACAATCGTCGTCTCCGTCGCAAACCCATCGCTTCTCGATACAATGTCCGTTGTCGCATTGGAACTTATTCTCTGTGCAGTTACGGGGCCCACAATCTGAAAGACATTTGACGTTTATTCATAAAATTGCTCGCTTCAGTAGTTTCACTTACTTTTACAGGGAATTATTCCAGAAAAAAAATATATATGTACTAGCTTGTAGACTTCCTGTTAAATAGGCTATCTAACATTATAAGAATTTTAGTAATCGGGCCACTTGTGCCAACTCTTGAGCCTTAAAATAAGTATAGGTAATATTGCGGGGGTTAATATGGGTATGATTATAGATAATGTTAGAGTATACCTATTTAATTGGTATTTTATGTTTTATCATAAAAAATGTATCTACGTCACGTACCTGAATTACAGGCTTGATATTAGAGTGTAGCGTAGCGTGACTTATTATGTACTAGTGTCAATATACTTAGAATTGTGATTTTTTTATTGCACCGTGAGTTACTTAAAACATTTCTGGTATCGTTAATTTTTTTAGATCCACTTTAGCAGTTCTTAATTTAAAAGACATACTATTCGGACTCACCACACAAGATGTCATAAGGAAAAATATACTATGCTGAAAACCGGTTAATCCAAGCCAAACGCGAGATAATAGCTTACAAAAAAGTTATCATAGAGGTCAAACTGAGAACCTCCTTTTATATAAAAAAAGAAACAAAAAGCAATACGAACCTTTTTCGTCGCTCTTGTCAGCGCAATCTATATCGTCGTCGCATCTCCAATGAGGTAGGTAGCACCGCGAGTTGTCGCACATAATCATGGGAGGTACGCACATACAGCCGACCTCATCGGACGTATCACCACAGTCGTTGTTGCCGTCGCATCGGGAAAATGATGATACGCATTTACCGTTCTTGCACATGAATTGGTCCTGAAGAATTTAAATAAAATTCATCATCATCTGGCTAGCCTTTTCCTAAATATGTTGGTTTAGATTTCCAGTCTAAGGCGGCTTAACCTTATAATCAAACAGGTGTTACATAACCATAAAAAACTATACTACTAAAAAGTTAGATACAATTTAGCTTGGTCGACGTTAAATTGCTTAGATAAAGGAACATGACCATCAACGGTAGGTACTGGTTTTTCTCATGCATCAAGTTAAAAATTCTTTATTTTTGAAGTCATTCTGCAATTAGAATGTCAATTTTGTATGGGGGTTTATTTTGTAAACTTAATAAGTTATAAAATTGTTTTGATAAAATGAATTACCTTCTGCCGGCTATTCTTACATTAAAGTGTTGCCATAATCAAAATAAGTAAATATATTGACAACTCTAATCGATTTTTTTTTCTTATACGATTACAAATTAATATAAATGTAAGGTCAATGGAAAAGCAAATCGCGGGTTTTTTTTTAAATAATAAAGCGAGATAATACTACTATGTGTGTGAAATAATTAGCAGTCGTAGTCGTATAATTTTCTTTCAAAACTTTTTAAAGCAATTTCACTTTGTTGGCTAACGATACATATGAATAATTGCATAGCTTTTTTTTTATCTTGCTTCGGTTTGATATAAATCGAACCTCTTTAATAAATTAATGTTTATAGAACTAAATCGTCGAGTGTATTTATTCGAGTAATCGATTTTCATTTAAAATCTAGTGGCAACATTGGTATTAGTATCTGTCAAAAAGTCCAATGTCAATAAATTGCGAATCTTCTTCGAATCTTGCGAATCTTGCAATCTCTTTGAATTCTATTGTTTTGTTATAGCCCTCCTTTTTTTGTATTTGTAACTGTTTTCCCAGGAAATATAAAGGCAGGACTTATTTATTTAAGTCTCTATCCCATCAGATATGCTAATTAATCTGCTCTGCAAACTATGACCTATAAACTTACCTCTATACACGACGAAAATTTATATTTTGAGGTTAAGTTTTCAAAAAAAACTTGGAAATGCGGGTTTTGATTCCAAAATGGCAATTGTAGATGGTTATTTGGTTGATATACACACTAGCTTCCGCCCGCGGAGTTCGGTTATATCGCGTTTCCAAGAGAATTCTTCAAAAGTCCGGGATAAAAACTATCCTATGTGTGAGAAAGATCTCAAGGTCAACTCTATCTCTGTACCAAATTTTATTTAAATCAGTTCAGTGGTTTAGACGTGAAAGCGTAACAAACAGAGTTACTTTTGCATTTATAATATTAGTAGGGATCTAAAACAACTTTGGAATTGACGTAACTCTGTACCGTGGTCCATATTGTCGTGGTCATTCTCCTTTCGATGTAGTTTGCAGATCACGAAAAATAATGTCTTATTTAGCTTGCAACTGAGCTCAGTTGGGTTAATTGACATTTTTATTTAATTTTAGTTTTGATAAAATATTTGTTAAGTTGGTAAATCAAATTTAAGCCGACCCCAACATGGTTGGAAAAACGGCTCGGAGGATGAGGATTGTAAATCAAATATGTATAAGGTAAATGTTACTAAAAATACTTTCTATTTTTATTATTCGCATTTTCTTTTGTTTACAAATGATAAATCACGTTAATCCTTATTTAGATATCAGTTTACTAGACCACGTAATCGCCTTACGTATGACGTGGGACATTGATAGCAAAGATAACACATTCATAACAAAGGCATACTCATAAAGTATGTAAATTAACTGAAATAATAGAAAGTTGGGAGAACTCTTAAATAAGCAAATCTCCTCGAACACTATACAACAACTACCTACAGTTAAGAGCAATCAATTGCTACTGGCCTTATGGTATTTCATTGTTTTTTAAGAGGATCTTTTGCTAAAGTTTTTTTTTTCAGATAAAATGATAAAAAAATATAATATTAAGGTGATACACTACTTACCAGTCCACAAGTAGACACTGCAGTTTCCGGGCAGGTCATGTTAGCGTACGGCTCGGTGTTGTTACTGCACATACATTTCCCATGATTCATGACCAAGCCATCAGGACACAGGCAGCTGAACGTATTGCCCGGCCCTCCCAAACATATCGCATCGCAACTCGTATTCTTATACGAGCACGCATTACTGCCGTGCTGAACAAAATGTGCGAACACTTTCAAGTCCATTAAACCGACGAATGAGTCATTAATCGTCATTACATTCGATCCAGAATCTTTGTCGGCCACAAATATCGATTTAACCTTCCAATCGTCCCAATACATCTTGTCTTTCAATACTGCGACGGCGAAGGGATGCGTCACTCTGCCATCATTCCACATGATTCTCCTGAAGTATCTGCCGTTTAAGTCTGAGCTGGCGATGTAATCCTCCATGGCGTCCACCCAGTATATTCTCTCGGCCATTTGATCGATCGTTATCCCATTAGGCCACTTAACGATTGGTTTACCGAACAATTTCTTCACGTCCGTACCGTCAAGATTTGACCTCGATACTGAGGGATTGTTCCTGTCCCAGTCGGTCCAGAACAGGTAACCTGCTTTAGGATGTACTGCAATACCTCGTGGTCTCGATAGAACAGTCGAGTCTAGAATCGTGACCCTCATTCTGATATCTCCTGTCATATCAGTTCTGACCGCTTCAATCTTTCTCCTCAATCCATCAACGAAGAATAGAACGTTAGAAATCCAATCAAACGCCATACCTTCTATGCTTGCCAGGTCTCTGTCAACAATCACTTCTTCAGCTGTCCCATTGTTAAAGCATTGACGACTGATCTTGTCTAATTCTATGTCAGCCCAATATATGCAGTTGTTCTTCATGTCAAATTCGATGGCTACTATATTCCTTTCATTTACTACGGGGTAAATTGTGGTATTATCGAACAAATCTATGCGGGCGATCTTAGTGCCCAAAGCTACCAATAAGAACTCAGTTGGCTCTTCAATAGGGCAAGGAATCATATCTGGAACATAAGATAAGTACCCGGAGACCGTGCACACATCGCCGTCAATTTTCCTATAACCCTTAGTGCGCTTGTAGAAGTGTCCCGGTTGGCAATCAGCGGGAATGGCGTAGGGGTCATATTTGGATGATTTATTATGAATGCATTCGTTGCCGGCTAGCATGAATCCGAAATCACATTCAAAATCTCGGCGACTACATTCGCAAGTCTCTTTCTTGAAGGGTCTGTCGTAATCTATTCCATTGTAACAGTTAGTATGGGCTACGCGTCGCTGGAATGTATTCCTAGTGCCGAGTACACAAGACACTGAAGAGTTGGGAGGCGACGGCGACCAGTACTTGTAGTCTTCGTCACCACAGTTACGAGCAAAAGTGTTTCTCAGGTCTATCGTGATTATAATCCACTGATGCTGCTCATTCGCCGACCCAAACATAGTAAACGTTGTGGTATTCTCTCCAGGCTCGGTCATCAGCCCGTAGATCCGCAGGTCATCGGCATTGAACCTACAAATTATCATTGTTAGTAACGGCAAATAAATTAATTAAATAATGATAACATAAAATGCAACAAATGACTCACTGATAAGAGTTCCATTCGATGCCTTCGTTTGTGGAATATAATATCTTTCTGGTTTCGCCGCGAGATTTGAAATACTTGACGGCTACGAGGACGCCGCCGTGGTCTCCGTAGTTGAAGAAGTAATAGTCTTTGAGTATCCTCTTCCACGTGAGGCCGGCGTCCCTACTGATGTACACTCCGGGAATGCCTTTGAGAGATTTGCCAACAACGCCGGTTGCCATTATGATGCCTGGAGCCGATTTCGAGCTCATAATACTTGCTGACCTAGAATAGAAAATGTTTTATGACACCTTCCGTTCTATTCCACTCTAAAGGAGGGACTTTAGTACTATCAAAGATAAAACAATGATCTAACACCAATACCCCACAAATCTAACACCATGCTAAAAAAACAAAAACGTCGTTCATTTAAACTAGTTCTACGGTGCTCTACTGACACACTAATAAACATTAAACTGACATATTTTATTGTTATTGACAAATGGGTGAAGAAAATCTTAATGAATTCAACATAATATCACAACAATATAAATCATATATAAAAATGATGTTTAAATACGAGTAACTTAATATAATATCCGTGCAGTGCAAAATAAAATAAAAGCAATGTTAAAGTAGTATAATTCACTCGTATTTTCATGAGAGTTTACCTCACACCATTCGCAACCACATTTCCTGGTGGGCTGCAAGTAATTTAAACTTTATCAGCATTTATTATTAAAAAACACAACTATTAATTGGTTAATTTGATACTTCATGACCATCAAATTAATCCATTCCCCATACAATTCGTTTAACACAATTATGTTTATCAATTTCTATAGTGACCTTGTAACAGTATCAATTAGTCATGTATGTTTTATTTTTTAGTTAATCTGGGTTTTGTTAGCAACAAAGTACATTACTAACAGTTGAATTTCAATTTTGTTATGACTAATACAACACTGTCTGATAGATTAAAAAGCCAAGTGTTTTCAAATAAGTAGTTAAGTCTTTGTAATGTAGGTATTATTCGATTTATCATTGTTTATGCATTAAACAATAAACTTATAGGGCCTTACTACAAAAACTTTAAACCCTGTTTTACACTTGTCTAATAAAATTTTGGCTGCAAAATGAACCATATGTCAACGTCATAATTTGACATTTTTTTAGACAAGGCATAAACTGACGTTTAAAAGTTTTTGTGGTAAGACGGAAAGTAACTAAACAGTTGTTTATGTGTTATTTTCCTATTAAACTAATTTGCTATGCAGCTATATAAAGTAATTTGTGGTATTTAACAAAGCAATCGAACTGTGTAGATAATGAATCATCCAGTCCAATGTCCTAACAGGGCATAGTTTTAAACTAAACACATCTTTCCAAGAAATATGAGAGACTACAAAAGTTTGTGTTGTCAACTCGTGACCATATGTGTGTATTATAAATAAATCATGATTAGTATGAATAACGTAGGTTAAGGAAATATCTTCCATAATGAAACCTCTTTCGAAATTAGAATTTAACGTACGTTGATATTTTTTCTTATACAATAATAAAACGGTCCGTGGGTGCATTCGTGCATATATTTCACAAGCATTATCATCATCTCTGTAGCCGTCCACTGCTGAAAATAGGACTCCCTCAGTGAGAGCCAATAATCTCGTTTTGGGCAGCTCGCATACATTCAATCCCCGCCACTTTCATCACAGACTAAACTCGGAACAATTTAACTGTGCCCGGGGAAGAACCCGAAACATGCAGCCAATTATCCTGGCACTATGCGGTCAATCGACAAACACTAGAGTCCGGTTTCTGAACCATGAACATTTTTGTTTATAAAATTATAATCAATCATGGACAAGCATTTGACTGCATCAATAACAAAAGAGTAGGTGTATAAATAACTTCTTCCTATATAAAATAGTTCAACAAACTATGCAGTAAACAGATATGTTATATCGTCAGAAGGGGCATGTCAATTGAATTATCGACCGGCATAGAGTTCAAGGTGACTTTGCTGCTAAGAAGATAAAGGTATAATACGATATGTTGTTTATAATTTCTTTTGTATATTTTGACCGACGATAAAAGTTAATTGTTTCCGTAGAGAGATCATACTGTAAACAAATGTCTTGGGACTTGGTCCCAGATTACAAAATTATTGGCTGTTATGAGTGGAAATTTTGAAGTTTGATCATAGAAGATAATTTTAGCATCTCATAGCAAAACGAGTTTGGTTTTGAGCTTAAACGTCGAATCTAAGAAAAAACTATCGAAGAAATCATTCAGAACGTTAATAAGGAGGACCAATATAACAAAATATGATGCAATATTTATCAAATAAGATAGACAGTACAAATACAATCAGTTATGTACCTACCTCACATTAACAAAAAACTGTTAGAATTAACTAGGAATGGTTGACTAATGCTTGCGATAACGAATGATAACTCCACAGTTATTAGAAGTGTTTCTATAGGAAAACCCATGATATTGTAGATGTAACTCACTAACACTAATTTACTTTCCTAAATAAAAACCTGTTCATTCTATAAAGATAAAAACGATTGATGACCGATTGTTTTCGGTCGTAACTAATAATATTGAGCAACAATAAAATTAATTAACAATAATAATTAAGAAAAACTTAAATTAGTTACGGACAAAGCAATCGTCAATCAAAAATTGACCCAGGAAAATTCATTATCATCAACATTTATCGAATATGCACTGTATATCACAAGGTTAAGGTTTATTTTTGACCAGTAGCTTTAGTAAATTATAAAGTATGTATAGTATAAAATGCGCTGTCTTACCTTGTAACCGGGTACAGCTGACTGAACTTCTGACATAAATGAAGACTGCATGAGTTCCCGATATGACAGTTCAATGGTTTACCTGAAAACAAAAGAAACACTCTTTAAGTACCCAAGTACCTACAGCGTCAATATAAACGCCCGCTTTTTTTTAAATAACTACTTTGAAAAACGAAAGTGTCTTTTATATTTATATACCAGGCCTTTTGCTTAAAATAACTATTTCGAATATTCTGGAAACTGACAGGCAGTTTGAGAGAAAACATGAAGACTGCATTGGAGAAACGATGATGATTTTTCTGAGGTAAAATCAATAAGGTGGAGACTAGACATATTTTTCTTGTAGCAAAACCAATATTAAGTCGATTTATACAGCGATATGTATACTTTCAGGGACACATTTCCTAACAAGAAACAATAAGCAATTAGCCTGGCAATTTTCAAATAATCCTATTAACACATTAAATGCTTCACTGTTACTCTGTTTTCCTCATTGCCTCAGACTTGAGCGTACCTAAACATGGCTTTACTTATTATGATGTAGATAGAAACACTCGTGAAGCATTACGGAATTTTCTCGAAATAAGGTTTAACCTTATTATTTCTAACCAAAAACGTTCGCACTAATTTTAACATTAAAATATCTAGAATACTTAAATAGGTATATGAAATCATAAGGAAATAAGGAAACAATAATTAATTAGTGACCTTTGCAAATGAACAGGAAATACAATTAGAATTCGTTACCAAGGCAAAGGCATTTTAACTAATGTATGTATGTACAAACTAATGCATTTTCAATGCACTTGACATCATTATTTCTTTAATTCATATTATGATTGGTTCATGTTTAATAACCACCACTATCAGAAATGCATTTGTGAGAGTGTTTAACACAGCCAGCCTGCATGAAGTTCTAACACTTTTTCAACAAGGCCGTTTGTACTTATGTAACATGTAGGTACTTGATATAGCAGACCGATTTAAGTACTTTGACGAATAATGTCGTGGTGTCTAAGTAAATGTAGTAAAGTAGATTATATTATCTGTTAGATAATCTACACTTTCACTAACCTTAAAATATACGCAATAGTTTTTTACTTATTCTGCATACAAATTTAGCATATTTCATCACGTAGTTCCATCAATCGGAATGTTTTTTTTTTTCGATTCTCTTCCACAGTAAATATTGCTGCATTATACTAGCTTTGATTGTAATTTGCTGCTTCAGTGCATGAGACAAAAACAAAAATCTAGCAAACCATAAAGTTCAAAGAATGTTATTCAATCACGGAAGCAGAATGATTTTACAGGCCTTGAGGGTCAATAAAAGAGATCTTCCAATAAGAGAAAGAGTATAACTATATTAGATACCACATACCATTCTCATCTTCAGTGGGCGGATTGATAGGTGACCACGTGACTCCATGGTCGAAAGTTATCAACGAGATCAGATGTTCCGGCCCAAGTGTTGAAACGGGCGCCTTTGAATCAACCCTCGACGCTATGTAAATGCCTTTCAACCCTTCAACGCGGTACAAATCCGTAAATGGGTCTTCTGTCACGTCCCTGAAAATAACATGATATTAAAACAAAGCAAGTACCTGTATTACGTAGTGAAATGTTGTTGATTGGTTCGTACATAAAAATATGTCACCTCAAACCGACATTCCTGAGATGGATATAAATAAATTCAGCCAACAAATTACTCT
Source organism: Helicoverpa armigera (assembly GCF_030705265.1). Lineage (NCBI taxonomy): Eukaryota > Metazoa > Arthropoda > Insecta > Lepidoptera > Noctuidae > Helicoverpa > Helicoverpa armigera. Next base: position 4,138,739 of record NC_087135.1, on the reverse strand, counting down.
TTGTGCAGGCAGTCAAGGTCTTTTTAATGATAATATCTCAATGTCGTTCCCTTCAATTTTAACTCTCACGTACATAAATAAACATTGATGGAAAGTTTCAAAATATTTTCTGATACTTTAACTTGATGACTTTTTAGTAGCTTCATACTCTTAAGTAAATTCTGAACCACTTTAATGGTGACTCTATGTGTTGTCTACCCAGTGGCTAATATTATTAAAATAAAAGAATAATGTTCTATTTTTAAAATATCACTACTTACTCTAGCCAGCTATCCTTCCAATTAGCATCAGGGAAGTAGCACAATATCTGCTCCAAGCTCAATACAAAGTTGTACTGTGTGAAATTGTTGCTTATCTCTGACACATACAGGTTAGCCAGAGAATCAGTGTGCATGACAGAGACGAATATACGTTTGTCAGTAACGTCTGCGATGTGGAACCTTTTCAGGTCTAACTCTGTTTGGAACTCGGCCTTGTAGAATGGTCCTCTTTGGTGTGAAATGTAAAGATGTAGGGTGTTTCTCTGGAAAAGTAAAAAAAAAACCATTTTTTAAATATATTTGAACTGCTTACATATATTATAAAAAGAGGTAGAACATAATCATCCTTTCGTTATACATTCTAAAAAAATTGATGGTTGAGTATATAGAATGAGCATTTTGTTTTACGTGCCCTTACGAAATCAAGGTATAAAGGAATAAATACTAAAAAATACGCAAAGTTACGGAGAATCCTTATAAAATTGAACTGCGTCGTTGAGGTACTTCTCAATCCCAATTATGCTGGGGTCAGAATATCAGTGTTTTACATAAACAGATTGTCTTTTTGCAGGCTTTGTGAGAAGTAATAGTCATTACCACTCATGCAAGTAACAAAGAACATTATGCCCTGACCTCACATAATATTTTTACTTCTGTCATAACATAGGCAATAAAAAACTAGATTTACATCATTGTTGCTTTGTTTATGTCTAATAATATTAACGGACAATAACAAAGCTCAGTATAAAATGTTCGTTAAAACCAAATCAGCATTTATACAATACTAGCATCGGCTAGAATAAATCGTTATTCTTTTGTTTTTAAAGTGTCAAGTCTGAATAATAAGTTAATGTACAAAAACAGTCTAGATGTTAATTCTAGCTATTTTCAACCGGTTGCTATTAAATATGGCCTCGTAACGCTTATGCATATGGCAAATGGTTTTTTTACGAAACTCTAATCACCAATAAGATAGTCTACTCTAACCACAACACATGCAAATAAATGAATTAATTGAGCATCGATGATTTCAACAAGAGTTTTTATTCGTGCATATTTCATGAAAAAGTATTGCTTGAAACTAGCATGAACTGTTTTAGTGCAGCGTTGAGGTTCACTTTATACGATTTTGATGTTTGTAGAATGCACCTTTAATCTCGTTTAGTTGATTAAGCAGTATAATAAATTATCTATAAGTAATACGGTTTGGTTATACTTATTTGAAGTGCGGACGTATTAAAATAGATGTTCATTATTGGTAGCAAAATAAATAGTCTCTAAGCAATGCTGTAATCTGCAACAATGTAGTAGATTAGAAAGAGAAAATTAATCTAGCAGCATTTGGCAACGAACGAAGGTAATTCTTTAGAACTAAGTATCAAAGCTATTACAATTTAGCCAAAAGATCAAGTAAATAAGTTTAATATTCCATTATTTTATTATTGCTGTTTATATTCTTCTTTCTCAGTTTCGTTGCAAAACATTTAAGGAGTGTGTTTGTACCTCTAAACTTTTGCGCTAAAATAGCTGAAATTATTGAAGTGATTTCTTCTATGGAGATTCGGGATGGATGAGGCCACAAAGTGAGACCCTGGTCAGTTGTTATAAGCACATAGGCCTATCGAGACAGGTGATTTTTTTTTGTGAAGTAAGCGTGTTAAAAAAGCCGGTTTTTCGACCTTTTCGACACCAACAACTAATTAAAGTGCCTTATCTCATGTCAGGTTACTTAGTGCACAGAGGCACCTAACAAAAAAGCTTTGAACCAAACAGTGCCGTTTGTCACAATGTCGAAACAACCGTTTTCTATACCAATAAGAGACCGTTGTTTACGTGACCTTAAATACACTCACTTCGAATTACTAAAACAATAACAGACTTGAAGCTCTCATATCGGTCTCAAGTAAACAGAACCTTCTACAAATTAATAGTTTTGTTTGTTCCATTTCTACTTGATATGTGCTCTTTACGGGTTTAGCTATCCATTTGGAATGACTAAGAGCCACTTGAGATAGGATTTAAAGCTCAGCCTACACTCAAGTTGTGCAGATAAAAAATAAGTCGTTAGCAGAAGAGTCAACACTTGATAACAATTTTGGAGACCAGAATTTAATGGATACTTTAATTTGGAGTGTAAGAAACTGGTGTGCTTTTACTAATGATAAGGGATATTTTGCGACATGAACAATAACATCCGTACAATATGTTTAATCGCACATTAACCATATACCTACGCAGTATCAGGGTCTAGGTAGTTTTTATCTGAAAAGGGCATGTTGACACCAATGAAGGCCATCGTAGTGTGACCAGTTTATTTTGATATTTTGGTCCAATAAAATAGTAAGTATCCCTTTCTCGTTTTGAAGTTTATATAGACTTTACGTGTGTTTAAAAAATCCTTTCATTATTTCTAGACACACGCTATGTAAGTACATATGCGTGCTTCACAGCATTTTAGTTTACACCGCAATGTGATCATGAAAAACACGCAATTATCCTAGACAAAATGTATAAATTACAACGATGGAACATATAATTACGTAAAACTAAAGTTCAAGAACAATATTTGCATATTCACATTATTGTAATTACCTCTGCATATCTAACAACAGCAGTGACCTACTTTGGCAACGAATACCTCTCTACTAATAACCTCCATGGTTGCATTTTTTAATTTTCGTATTTCGATTAACGCATACTTGGTTAATTTAGGTATTCCTATATGAAAACGTACTAAGTTTAAAGTATAAAAATAATACATTAATGTTTTTGTAAGTCATAAATTCCATCCTACTTTTCTTTAAACAAAAGTGCATCTCATTCTGACGTCAAAAGTGCGACACTACACGTGCAGTCTCGAAAGGTGTCATCGCCAAAAACACCCACTTAGATACATGTATAAAGTATAATAAAGTCTACACTGTACATTTATATAAATATAGACTGATAACGATCATTCACCTACGAATAAAATATGATTATGAAGCCTGTTAAACACCTGTAAAAAATAACATCACGTTTAGGAAAATCCCAATCATTTCAAAATAACACCTATTAGTTTACTTTTTCCTTCACAAGGAAAATCAATGTTACCTTGACTATCCAATCATTTGAAATCTTAAAAGTTGTTACCACAAAAAATAGGTACCTAAGTAATTTATGAACCACCATTTTGATTCAAGTTAGTTTAAAATTGCAGGTCATTATTATGTCGGTATTTTTAACCGCGTCAATCGATTCCATTTTTGTATTGGATTTTAGTGCTAAAATTGTAACACTGTTGACCTATTTACCTAGCTTCCAATTTAAACCTAGTGTCGCAGACAGAAGACTGTTCTTATAAAACTTTCTATTATTACGACTACGATGGCGTAGAGCACTTAATCTGTATTTCTTTAAGAAGAATGATTAAAATGAGTGTGATTAATATTATTTTGTCGTAGTTAATTATGCAGAATTAAGGTACAATTGTAATTTGCAGGGAACTTTCTATTGAATTTACTGAAGAGCAAACGTAGTAGTCAGGCGAGTAGTTTCATCTTCTACGTGAACAAGAAGTTTTTAATATTGTTCTGGCAAATGTAATTAATGTTAGTACATACATTGCACGCCTTATTTAAAATAAAAAATAGATCGTCTAAGATTGCGCTGACGAACGTTGAACCCGACGCCAACACGTTTCAAAACAAACATCAGTGTCGTATGTCAATAAAACGTAATGTGATAAATGTATATCTTGTTCCATACTCATAATAAAGCCGTAAGTAGTCCTAGTGCATACATTATCGTATCAACAGAGGTGATTTGGGTAATTCATACCAACGCTGCAGACTATCAAGGAGTCGCCTGAAGGCCCAAGAAGGACAATTTGCCGTATTATTCGCTTGACAAGGCACTTCCTCGCGCCGTGAACATTGTACAACATTATCTATACCAGTAGGTACACAGCTGGAGGGGTGAGCTAACAAGACGGTAGACCACAATATCACTGGATTACACTTAATTGATGACTCAATTGAATCCATGATGTAAACCAAGTTAGCAGTATGGCGCGTTTACTCATAATTTTGTGAAAACGGCAATTTACTGAAAACTTTGTTGTTACGAGTATATAGTTCTATTGACCTTTAAAAGTTCATCCGTAAACTGTAACAACCTTATCATGTTGTAAACTTATGATTGTTTAAACTAACCGACATCACTGTGCGTTCAGTAAAACTATAACACGGAAGGTTATTGATTATAATCTCTGAGCATTTTTATATTGACTTTGCGCAAAATTATTATATAGTCAGAAAAGCAATGGACGCTTTTAAAGGACGCTAATATGTACAAGCACAAAACTATTCATAACTATTTAGTATTGATCGAAGTCAATAGTCGAGGAATAATGTCTGCATTCATGTTGACTTAAATGATACAATGCCTTATCAAATAATTCAAATGTCGATGCAGCAATTAGATACAGAACAGAACTAATGAGTAAGCAGTTGACAGATCTTATTGAGCTAAGCAATATGCTTCCACTATGCGTCATATTGATGAATCACACATTACGGTCGTTTAATGCCTAAAGTCCGACTTCATATTGGAAACACGGCTACTCATAAAATAATGTCTAGCTCCCAACTTGTTTTGTTATAACAACAAACATTTGCGAATGTGTGCAAAACAATCGATACAGTGATGTCGTTGTACATAAATTATACAGTCACATGTTACTTTCGCATGAGTAAGCGACTGATGATAACAAAATAATCGGATACAATGACAGTGTGGCCAGAACATTAAAGAAAAAAAATATGTTTACTAACAAAGAGTTCCTATATGTAGTCAGTTGATAGAGAAATTGGTTGTTGTGCCACTAACGGTTCACGTTTGGATAGGTCGCAGGAGCAAGTTTATCGGTTATTATACCTTGTTTATTAAATGTTTCCTGTGTCGGGTAGAGAGCAAGCTTTTGTTGGGGCTTCGAATATAATATTAAATATTTAGTTCTCTCAGCGTGCAGTGAAAGACGTCACGGTCTAGATTTTAATTATAAATGCAATAAAGTGAGCTCTTTGGAGAGATTCTGCACGAAATTAATTTCAGACAACATTTTCTGTAATCTAAGACAGCTGTTCCCAAATGGGGTTCCGCGGAACCCTGAGGTTCCGTGACAGGCCCTCAGGGGTTCCGTGGAAAATTCAAGATTTCCATATGGTAAATCGTTTCACTTTTGACAATATTGCATGAAATATTGCATTCCAAAATTCCATTTAGGCACCATGTGACAAGTGGCGGGGGAAGGCAACGGCAGCAGATAATTTAATTCCGTTTTTTACAAATTGTAGATTAACTTAATACCTCCAGGTCTTCGGCAATCGACAAAAGTAGGTAGCGAGTCGGACAAAAATCACCGCATTTTTTGGACTTATTTCATCGCCAGGATTATACGTTTTCAAACATTTGACAGGACGTGAAATGACACGGCATACGAGTATTTCCAGTGGCTATTTTTACCATGAATCAAAGTGTGACATTATTTCAAATTTTTGCACCTCCGCGAATCCGAAAATTTCGCGCTCGCTTCGCTCGCGACTCCATGTTACGTGTGATGCTTTTAGTGTTCGTTTAATTGCTCAAGTATCCATCACCGAAAAATTACGCGCTCTTCCATCGAGGATTCCTTTGATGTTAATTTTTTATTACTCTGGTTCAAAAGCAATAGCGCTTTCTTCGCTAGTTGCTTATTCATTTGCATTTGCTTTTTTGTGTGGATATTGTACTTTTTGAGACCTTATTAAGTAAATTAAGGTCTTAAGTGGTTTTGTTTATTTTGTGCAGGTACTTAAACTAAAAAAAAATTCGCGCTCGCTTCGCTCGCGATACCGGGTACCACTGAATGTCTTTCAGTGCTAGCGGGTGCTTGGAACTTCTTCTTTTAGTTAAAAAAAATCACGCTCGCTCGCCTCGCACCTGTACAAACCCAATCTATTTCTTTTTGGGTTTACTTTGTCAGTCTTCAAACTGAAAACTATTCACATAATACACAAAGTCAAGGGCGGCTGAATTGTTTTCTGGCCCGTGTGGCAGATAGCCATGCTACGCCTGAGTATAATGAATATGTCTCTTACCATGTAACCATTTGGTGCGCTACCACGCGCCACGAGCCGTACCTAAGTGTATTTACGTCTTTAGTTTACTTCTTACTTAAGCTAAGGTTCCGCCGAAAAATGGTTAGACGAAAAGGGTTCCGAAGACAAAAGAATTCGGGAACCGCTGATCTAAGAGACAGGAATGACTTCAACACCTTTAATTTTAGACACGAGGGAAGGACACAGACACAGGTCATTGTATTTTGTAAAACAAAAATAGTCAGACACCTTTACTTGCTCTGCTTCCTCGCATTTTCGCGTACACTATATTATCAGTTGATAACTAGAGCAAATATTATAAGCAAATAAATTACTTTGCCTTAACAATGCTTTGACCGAGCGAATGACTTGTGGTGTGTGTGATTGATTGATGCATGTACGTACATAATTATTATTTTCACTCAAGTCATGCATACTATAGTAGGCCTGTTGTGTTTGTTTTACAAAACACACGGTTATTTATAGCCAGATTCACGACCTCCGGGGAAATACCGGTTTAACATAAGCAGAAGCAACTTGTGGCATTATTCTGAAGTCCTAATAACAGATATTTTAACTTGCAATAGCATATGTGAGACATTGCTAAGAACCCCTATTTTTTTTCTTGAAATAGTCATAAGAAACTCAAGTGGCGACTCTTTTTTTTAACCATAAAAAATGAAGTGACAAAACTTACATCTTTGGATTGCTTCGTGGCGAACATGTAGTCTCCTTTGATCTGGAAATCTTTGGCTTCTTCGAACAGCACCTCAGCGTTGACCAGGTCAGTCGGGTCGCTGGCACTGAACACGGTACTCGTGCCGTCTGGCTTCCATCGCTCCATGTAGAATATCTTCGGGAAACCAGGCCCCGAAGACCAGAAGAAGGTCTTCACGTAGCTTTGGATCATCTTGAATGTCTTACCGCCGTCTAGTGTCAGGTACAGCTAAGGAAACATCAAATCACCTATTACTACAAGATCTTTTCAATAAACTTAAGCCACTTAAGGCAAGATTTATAGCCAGACATCGAAATAACTACACGCATACATGCATTCAACCATTAAAGATTGTCCTAACAGCATGACGGTCAAACTGGCGGTGTATAACCGTATGATTGGTGATATCCCTTCGGGCAAGTCCCCAGTTATTGTACCACTCGCAGCCAGACACAACTGCCTCACTCTGAATATTCCGATCACGAATTAATTAAAAAATATCGCTAACAATTCAATTGGTATACGAGCTGTAGGTTTAAATTATTTGCTATCGCTATTTCCGATTCGATATTAATTTGCTGGAAATTGTATAATCAAACTAGTAGTTGTAAATTAAATATATTGCTGTTTGTTATCAAATCTAACTACTGATTATATTATTCACAAAGTTAAAGTCATGAAAACATTATTTTACAATGACGAAGTAGAAGTACACTTACTTTTCTATTGATGTCGACTTTGTCCAAAATGACGTATTTGTCAGGAAACTCTTCATCAAAAGAGAGCTCGCTGGGATGGAAGACCAGATCAGATCGATGGATATTGCGTCCATTGTCGCTCGTGTAGAACAACTTCTTATTCGTCGAGTCAACGAATACGCACTGCGAACAAAAATGCAACATGAATTTACCTGCACTTTCTTTAGTTTATTTAATGTTCAGATTGTCAAAAGAAAGTATAATAGCTAGTGTTTTTTATTTGTGTCTACAACGACTATAATAATCTTGTGACGTACTGTAAACATCAGCTAAAACAACATTTTTAAGCGATTCCAAAGTTTTTCTCTATTGTCCAACATGACCTACTCCATTATATTTTTTCAGTTTATCTCCGGAAGTAGGTGGCTGGGGGTAACTTATGTAATTAAAAATACTCTATCGAGGAAACCGGCATGACGTCATGATGACTAACCGGATCTTTTTATTATAGTAAAGCGATACTTTTCATAAATGAACTAACACCGTAATATGATTAAACTAATTTGATTAGGAATGATAAAAAATTGTGTCAAATCAAGATAAACCCTAAAATGAAGGTCGAATAATAATTCGAAGGTTACATTCATGAAGAAAATTTATTGCTATCGGGATATTATGCCCGGGTAGATCTATAAGATCAAGCTAGCATTCTATAACTGTTTTAGATAACGCTAAGCACGATTAAACTAGCATAAGACAAAAAACCTGCTTGTTTCGCCCGCACACGTACCATAACTGTAAATTTCATATGGGTGGAGAGAGAAAAAAGTAACGACTTCCAAAATATGGTGCACAGTTAGTAATCGCCATAATTTAAGGAAAAAAAATACTGTAATAGTGATAATGTATATTCAAGAATTTACACATCAACTTTAATTTAATGTGGCGTGTTGGTAAATTACTGTTTTATTACTAGGGGTGAATGACCCCTAGTTCTGTCACCTTTACTAGGCCAGTATTGGCCGCTTATTATTGTCATCTCGAAGTATTGACTACTGTAAGTTGTTATATTTTGCGGTTTCAGCGGACTAGATATTGCACATAATGCAGGTACAAATAAAAATTATAGTCTTTCTTTTTGGCATTATTCTGCTGTTTTTTTTTCATTCCAATTTTTATTGGGGCCACCCGGTGCAGCGTGATGAGTTCTATACTGTTTTATATGACAAGTAACATTATTTAGTAGTCTTTCCGATACTTATTTAAGCAGACATAAGTTTCCTTATTTTACTTGTCTTTGTTTGTTTATAAACACTTCGTACTGATTGGTATAACTCGATATCTACGCAGGTAAAGTTCATTGAACTCGGAACGTGATACGAATGCGAACATCATTCCTTTAAAGGATAAACCTTCCTGTTGAGATTACAAGCTTATGGGACTCCTTTCTAATATCGTAACATGTTACTTTAACCCTAGTATAGAGCACGGCCTAACACGGCTGCTGCCTGGGCAAAACTTTTTTTTCACACGGAGAGTTATCGTCTTTTAACCATAATAATCTTAACGCTGTTAAGCGATTTTAGACCTTTTTTTATTAGTCCTTCACGGATATTTTTTACATTTTTGTAGATGGGCAATCCTGAATAAGTCGCCACATTATTGTATCTACTTGTGCACCTAGCATGCACAATTTACTGTATGGTGTTCCTCTTAACTAAATTATTTTGATAGTCACACACAGGCCTCCTCTCACATGACACAATCCTCCAGTATTTTTTATTATCATCAACAATAGATATGCATGGTTCATCTGGCGATTTTTCTGTTATCAACAAAAATACATGTGGAAATCCCTAATGTTAATTGACACTGGTATTATTGCCCATTGATAGCAAGTAACTAAACTCTTTAACCATTCACTACTCCTATATCATTTTAATTTGTTATCTTTATCATTGTTTGTTGTGAACACATTTGAACTGGCAATGTTCTTGTACTCAGAAAATAATTAATTATGGTGAGGTAACTAATACTTTTTTAAAATTAATTTCTCTTTGTTTCTGAAACACAATGGGCTTATCAAATTAAGAACATATTTTATTTTATTAATTTGTTAAGCATTCAATGATTAAAGAATTGGTTTTTAAGGAAGGAAAATTATACAAATTGTGTTTAGCTGTACTGTAGCCTACGTTGGATGTTTTTGTTTAAATTGTACGGCATGGATAAATTTTAATAAATCTGGGACAATCGCCTGCACTATGCAGTGTTAGGGTAATTAAACTTAAAGACATTCACAGACGAACTTCTGAAAGACTAGAATGTTATTGTGTAGAACCAGCTGTACTTGTCTTAACTTAACAATTGGATGTTGGCTGATATGTAGTACAGGGAAACATAATATAAGACACAATAAAATTAAGATACCTATGATATGGAAGATTTCATGAGATTTTTACATACCTATACTTTTATCATCAGTATGATATTTTATGTAAACAAATAAAGATAACTTGATATTAGGGCCTGCACTGATTATGTCAATCTATAATTCTAAAACAATTCTAATTATAAGAAATGGCTAGCCACATAATAGTCTATCTATACTTCAAACAAGTTATTTTTAATCTTAGGGGAAATCCCCAATGAATAAATTACTAGGCAAGCTGTTTTTTATGCTGATTACTTCCTGCAGAATCTATCTACCTTCAAGGCATCCCTTTTTCTTCACTAGCTAGAAAGACATCCTAACTCCTTTCATATCCGTATTGAACTTTTTTCAAGTACCCTTCAAACAAGTAAAGTAATACTCACAAACTCTGGATATTTAGGGTGATTGAAGAATTTATCCAGCTGTGCATATCCACTGTCAGGTCCAGGGCCCAATCTGAACTCCTCTGTCTTATTGGTAAAGTTCTTGCCATAGTCATAGGAAATGAAGAGAGCTGATGGTGACAAAACTCCTTTGTTCCTTGGACTGGAGTCTCTGGCCAGGCAGATGATGACATTAGACCCCTCACCAACCCAATGGACCATCAACTGCTGGTGACTGTCATTGAGGTGTGTAGTCTGTAAAACAAATGAGGTCTTAATTGCTAAAGCCAAATTCCACATTTAAATGAAAAAAAGTGAAAGTGGGTTGTTGCTGCTCAGTGCTCATAAAAATATCACTGAATTACATTGTGGTAACAATAGAAAGTGTTATTTTTCAAACTTATAATGGGAATATATTATTTTCTGAATCCAATGTTATTATTACAAAAATAACTTCAAAACATAGACATGTTATTTTATTTACTTTGAAAACATATTAATACATCACTAAAGTGTCCCCTAATCAATTTTATCAGACTGTTATTACCTTCATAATTTGATAATAGAAAATAGTAAGCATACCTCCACTAGACAATCAAATAGCAAATATTTAAAAACAACCGTAAAAGTGCTTCGTCATTAAACAATTTACGCCTCATTTAACATTAGATTGTTTACTACTTATAAAATGTCTCCTGAAAAACAGTCTCAGACAAAAGACTTTTTCATAAAGACAAGTGATAAAAATAGTAGAAATTGAGCATCTATAATATTGATAAGTAAACAATAGGACAAATCATAAACAGTGCTAAGAATAATACGGGTTCTAGAAACATAAATCAGAGCGGGTAACAAAGGAACAATCAAATAAGGATATAGACCATTACCCATGTACTTATGTTTTTCTGTACTGTGGGAGTTGATAGCGTTGTCGCTTCACGTTTTCTCCTTTCCAAACGGGAACTGTCTTCATTCTCGGCGAATCTATTGATAACTTGCAATTTGCCACGGCTCTGGTCCGCATCTTCAGTTACGTATAAAGTGTTACCCGGCGTCCCATACTGACGCAAAGAAACAACGCACGTTAACAAGCACAGTAAAACGGTAAAGCCGATACCACGTCCAAATGCCAACAACATTTTGTAATCACTGCATCTCCAAACACAACCGAGCGAATTCAATATTTCAATGAAACTAAATATAAAGACTAACTGCGCTGAAGTTAGGACGAAGCAGCAGATAATTTTGACATTTTATTGACGTTTATCAAGGGGTTGTGTTGCTATTCATAAAAAATATGTTTACCTTGCAATATTCTTAATCATCGACACCTTACATTTTTATACAAAATTTTAATGCAATAATTAATATTATAAGATGCTTCTACACGGTGCATGTAGCTGCTGGAGCAAGTTAATATGCGCAGATGACCCGCGCGAACAGAGCATTCGGGCGACCTGCTTTGGTACATGCTCGAGTCGCTCCTCGCAGAATCTGCACATGTTCTTAAAATGCATATGCCTCAACATGCGTAATCTATTTGAATCAATCAAATGAGATAAGAAAATCAGGTTTCTTATTAGGAACGTTCAAGCTTGTGTCAATACTCGACACACTGTTCGATCGATTACAATGTTAAGCAAAGCTAAGCGCGGTCGTTCCGTGGATGGGTGACCACTTAGCTACAGAGTTACTCCCGAAACTTTAAACCTTGAAAGAACTAGGTATCTTTGTATCTTTTTATGGGTAGTCAGAAACTTACCAGAGAAAAGGGTTGGAGTTCGGTAGATAGGCAGTCGTTTCTTGTAAAACAGCTGCAGGCTGGAAGCAGACCCCAACATAGTTTGAAAAAGGCTGGGCATCTGAGTGTTACTCGTATTTATTAGTGCACATTCATATCTCTGAATAGGAAAACGTTTATCGACTACTCCCTACCCAATTCGTAGTCTTTTCATGCATACGTCCATCAAGTGCCCTTGGACTTGATGTCACTTAGTTTTGCACGGCAAGTGCCGACAATTCTCAAATCTTTCGACATTTTCTTTATCATTCCTTCAATTCAATTCAATTGCGGTTGTGGGGACAACCGCAATTGAATCACAAAAATCCTAATTCATTAATTGTCGTTTCTTTCGTCTACCTCCCCCCACTTTTCTGTCCAGTGTCCATAATTATAGATGGGCGAATTAATTTGTGATGTGACACTAGACTTCAGTCAAAGGTAGAACAAACACTATTACACTGGTGCTACTCTCAACAAAAGCAATGAAACTTGCTTTTCTATGAACTTTTGATAATGAAAAAAAGTAGTAAGATTTTATAATTTTTTTATTAGTCATAAAATTACAGAACGATGACTTGCTGCTTAGCGGCCTGCTTAGCCTTTAGGCGGACTTGAGCGGCGATTCTGTCAAGATCACGCCTGCCCTGAACAGTGAGGATGCGGCCACCATCTTGGACCTTCTCAACCATCTTCAGGGCCTCAAGGGCTTGAAGGGCTTTGCGGGCGATGCTGCCTGATGACCTGAAAAACACAAAAAATATAATTAGATTAATAATTAGAAGTATTTATAGGTCTTTTGATAAAAAATTATAGTATGTATAATGAAAACTAGCCTCCTATTAGTCTCACCATAATAAGGCAGTTTTCATTATTGAATATTCACTTTGCAATAATTTGAGTAAGTATGCAATAAAAATTTCATGGTGTGATTTATTAAAAATGTATTTCAGAGATAAAAAACATTGAGAAGTTTTCTGGGCCTGGGTAAGCTCTTTGTTTACCATTAACCCATTGTATGGCACAGATAAACATGAGAAACAATTGATTTTCTATTGTTCTAAAATTAGTGGAATGCAAGCAGTGAAGGAAGTAAGTCAAACATTAATCGCTTCACCCGTCACCCACCACCCATAACAAAGTATGTAAAACTGGGGCCATTTTACAACAAATACTACAAAAAGTAAATGACAGCACCTGTAAGTAAAACCTACATCATTAGATGAAGAACAATTAAATTACCTGCAGAAATGTGAGGGTGTGACTCCATTGCGTTTGCGACCACCGAAGATCTTGGTGACAGTCTTGACTCCAACTGGGGAACGGATGTAGATGTGACGGAGGATGGCAGCACACCTAACGTAGAACCAGTCGGGGTCGTAGGGAGCCAGTTCCTTGAAGCGACCGGTCTTCACCAGGTCCATGTGTTCTGGTACCTTGACCTTGCCCGTCCTGGAAAGGTAGGAATTTATAAAGTTATTATTTGGGTCATAATTTACAATTCCATTATCATAGTAATTTATTATGAACATCCTATCTAACTCACACATAATTAGAATAGAAAGAATTTTTGGATGTGATAAAAATTATATCACAGGCTTCAAACCATAGGTATATGCAAAAATATTAGCTTTGATAGGTACTTATTCTTACAATGGCAATATTTGATCGCCACAGTTATCTAAGTACTAAAACATAATAAACTGGCTCACACAATAAAAAAAACTTTTTTTCTTTCCTGAAGATTCTGAAGGAAACTCCACTATAGTACAAAGCTTGGGATATGAGAACACAAGGTTTTCCCTTAGATTGCTTGGGTAAATGATTTGCGGTCAGATGATGAGGCAGTCACTCTATGTAAACCAGTAGTTGCATGCACATAATCTGCAAGCCAACCCGAACATAGTTGAAAATATTCCAGGCAATAGGCATAAGATTCTAAACACTATCCTTACAAATAAAGGCATCATAATTACTTTTTCAGATGGGCAGCGACGGTCTTGACGACCTTGTCCTGTTCAACATCCTTCAATGTGACGGAACGCATCTGAAATTAACAAAATAACAACCATTTAATAGTAATACAAGATTGATGTTAATGGTAACAATCAACCTTACAAGCACAACTTATAAAGATACTGGAATATCAAATGGCTGAAAAATAAATATCTGAAACTCCCATGCCTGAATACATTACTGTGCCAGAACAAACAATAATAGTATCTTATAAAATTGGTTTCTGTTCGTAAGCAATAACATCACCAAATAGGATTTTTTTTTTAATTTTAGGCTCTACAGTGTTTACTCCAATGCCGACATCATTAAAAAGTGAGGTTATGATCTAGCCACTAGCACCATCACAATTTTCTCTAATGCTTGTAAAGTTTAATAACAGAAAAATAAATAAATTGATCGTGGAATAGGACACGCAGAGATCACATTTTCACTGATTCTAATTTTCTTTCAGTTAAACTTTTACGAATACAACATGACACTTCTCGGGGCGCATTGTGGAGCACTTTTCATGGAGTTTTTTCGATGGCCGTAGGTTAAGACTGGTACATAATTTTACGAATCTCACCTTGGGCAACCAACTTTATCAATTATAACACTTTATTCTACAATCATATAAATAATTCACAAATAAACCATGTGGCTTTTCCTAAAAACCCACCTTGCCTTGTGTTGGCAACCGGAAGAAAGAATTAAAAAAAATATTACAGTGTTGACATCACAAATTAGGAAATGGTACCAACAATAGTTAAAGTATAGTAGAAAATACATTTCTGGACATCTCTGTACTTGAAAGTAGGTATTCCATTGCTTTTAATTATACTGATTATATACTTTTTATTTTATTTATTTATTATACTTTCTGCAGAATTATCTTTCTCAACTATATTAACATTTTTGAATAGCTTTACTTTTGAGAACTATGATTACTAAATAGTAGATTTCTGTATATTCCTGAGTCTTGGCACACCAGGGATAAAAAAAAACACTAAGGCCAAGACTGCATGCTATGAGAGTCGTAATGGACATACTAAAGACTACGGTAAAGACTGATTGGAAAGTTTTTAATACGTACGCTTATTAATTATTTTGATATATATTGATTACGATAATGGTCGTACTGAAATATTAACTAAAGCTAAATAGTAATAGGAACAACCTTTCTTAAGAACACTGTTTTCCGATCAATTTATTCTTTAAAATAAATTATATTTTTACGAGAATGAGTAAAATAAACCATTTTAATATTTTAGTTGTTTTTTGTCTATTTTGGAATTGGAATGATCAATACATGCCAGAGGCACACAGACAAAAATGACATACTTAGTTGCATGTCCATATACTTACAGATTTTGGAAAGCTAAAGTAAATAAAAAAAATTGGTTGCCTGTAAAGTCGGTATACGGGCGAAAGTTTTACGTGACAACGACGTCTGTCTCTCTCGCTCTTAGGCGGGCTATCCATGCCCGAGTGGAAGGGACGCGTGCCTCTCACTCGCTCTCATTGTGAGCGCATAACGTGAGCGGAGCGTAACGCACTTTCTTGAAGTGTCACCCGGCAAACCAATTTATAAGACGTTGTCACGTCAAAAATATTCCTTAATTTATCTCTTGCAAACATTCAGCGATTTGCTTTCACGTACAGCATGAGAAACTGAAATTCCATAGTATCACAACGCAAGTGGTGACTGAACCATCATAACGAACAACTGCGAACGACAGAAGATAAAAGTTAGGATAGAATAACTACTTAAGTAAACTTACTTAAGAGGGTGTCAAAATCAACTGAGTCTAAAGCACCGTTAGAGCCTTGCAGTACCTGTAAGAACTGTTAAGAGCCTGTTCTTTATAGCCGGTCGCATGTCGTCAGTTATTTTAAAGGCTCGAGCAGACCGGATGCGTATGCGTAACCACGCGC
Organism: Helicoverpa armigera; assembly: GCF_030705265.1. Classification (NCBI taxonomy): domain Eukaryota; kingdom Metazoa; phylum Arthropoda; class Insecta; order Lepidoptera; family Noctuidae; genus Helicoverpa; species Helicoverpa armigera. The sequence continues at coordinate 4,122,417 of NC_087135.1, read as the reverse complement.
GTAGTCACGCGCGTAGTTACGGCGTAACCATGAGTTGTAATGTATGGAAATGTATGAGACACAACTGCTTGCGTAACGTAGACACGCGCGTCGTTACGCAAGCGGTGTGGCCTGTCTCATACATTTCCATACATTACAACTCATGGTTACGCCGTAACTACGCGCGTGACTACGCGCGTGGTTACGCATACGCATCCGGTCTGCTCGAGCCTTAACCAACACCGAAACTAGGCTATGCTCAGGATGGAAACCAGATTGATACGGACTTAGCAGGCTTTTATAGGAAAGAATCTATTCAGTTAAGATGATTTTAAGAAGCAACGAAATCGGCAAAGCAAGCAAATTTAGTCGATTTACTTAAATAATACGGCATGTACTACACCTTATAGACGTAATTTGTCTATGGACTTCTTCATTTTATTCGATTTTGCTAATGGCAAAGTCTATGATTACGAATTGTCAAAGATTGGAAAATGGCCGCGAAACAAAATCCTATTGTTCAAGAAGGTTAATTTTCGATATTATAAGTTTCATTCTGCTATATGTGCCTTAATTCTACTCTCGGCTAATGCCTCATCAAATATTCTAGCAGATACGCTGCTTTTAATCCCACCAATTCTAGGTTTTATTGTTATTTACGGTTGTGTTGTTTCAGAACAAGCAGCATCTGATGATATTCCATTGACGTCGTTAGAAGAAAGCTTGTTTAGTGCGGAGAAACTTGATCGTGCTTCTCCTGAATTGTGGCCTGAGCAAAGTAAGATAGAATTTGTTGAGTGCAACTTGAAAAACGTGCGATTTTTGGAAAAATAATCAACAAAGTTTTCAAAAATCGCGCGAAATCGATTTACGTTCCTAATGTTGTCATTCTGTTCTTTTAGCATGATTTCATTTTATTCTGGCGTTTCGGTTATAAACGACCAGTTTTTGAACTCAATCAGCAATGAGTGACGATAATATTAATGTAGTGAATTCTGACGAAGGATCCCAATGTTCAACTTCATCATTTGCAGTTCCAGGCGTGTCGGAATTTGCTCCTTTGCCGAGCGCTAATCAATCACCTCCGTCATGGAGCAAAGGTGCTGCCACTAAAGAGGATTACACTTATATGCAGCGTAAGTTTGATCTTATTAGAATAACATAAAATGCAACAGTGTTCTAGAAATGAAAATCTGTAATATAGCCTAGGGCATCGTGACTGTCGAGTGCTCATATGATTTCGTTAGTGTGATGTGTTTTGGTTTTCTTAGAGCGCACATTTTCTGTCCCCTGATAGTGATCTCTATCTAGATCAGGATTTCAATATTCTCAGAGTTCTATTATTTACAGAATTGGGATCACTGTCCACAAGTGGTCTTATCATGGAAGTGAAGAAGCTACATGACCTTGCTTACCAGTTGGGGCTTGAAGAGGCTAAGGAGATGACCAGAGGAAAGTACTTGAATATCTTCTCTTCAAGGCGACATCGATAGTCACTATGTAACATACAGATAGGTAATTTTAAGGACTATTATATAAATATTATAATGCATTCTTTTTAAAACTAACATATTATTGGGAACTAGAAATGAAACGCTAATAATTTTTTAAACTTTTTATTATATAAATTTGTTTAAGAACACCTACAATGTAAATTAGTAGACGCTAATAAACTATTTAAGTTTACAAGGTATTTTAACTGAAATGTTACCACTGGCGACTGGATATTGTTATAATGGAATGAGCCACTATGGAGATGGCAAAATTTGGGTCATCATTGTTTTAGTGAAAAGGTTTACAATCTGTCCACAAATCTCACTTTCAGGGCCTTATTGGGTCTGGATATAAAACTTCTTGTTGATCCAACATCTCCATAATGATATTCAAGTTTATATTTTTGGATAATCTGAAAGTACAACACACAGTAATGAAAGATTCAATCATAATTCACACATTCGCTTTCAGTGAACCTGCTTAGCAGGATCCTCAAAATTGTTATGTTATGGATTTGCCTAAAAATTACTTGGTATTCAACTTACTCTGAGGGTAAGCAGTGACATCATGGTTTCTGCAATGTTTTGACCCAAACACTTCCGGGCTCCAAAACCAAATGGGATAGAGGCAAATGCATGGTATTCTTTTGCATCTCCCTTCAACCATCTCTCGGGGTAGAATACAGATGCATCATCATAGTTGCCTTCTTTCAGCGAAGCATCTTGAGTAGACATTATTATGAGAGTGCCACGAGGGATACTGTGAATATAAATGTAAAACTTAATTTAAGGTTGTTTTTGAATCTAATGAGCAGTCAACAGTGTGCAGGCCTAATTTCAACCATGCCGACTTAAGGAAAATCTGCTAGCTGCATAAGGCATTAGTGTGTAGTTAGTGTACAAGTTGTTTGCTCAGACAATAGATGATATCAAGCTTGTATGACGTAGGTATTTCATTTGTACTCACTTATATCTGTCTATAGTTATATTTTTCGGCAGAATCCGAGTCAGCACTGGAATAGGAGGAACTAATCTGTAAGACAAAATGGAAGCATATTAAAATGAGGCCAATTAGTTAGAAGTTTCTCTAGTATTATGCTGCTGCTAACCGTAAGGACTCCTTTATGCACGCTTGAAGATAAGGCGTTAGTTCCGTAATCTTCGACAAGTCGTTAATGCTCAAATTGGCGCCAACTTTGTCTATTTCATCGTAAAGTATCCTTTGCGCTCTTTGATACTTAGCTATGTAATACAAAAGGAATGACATAGAAGAAGTAATCTGCAAAAAAATTGTCTCAATTTATTAGTATATATTTTTTTCACGACTTATTATTTAGTCATTTACTTTAGCGCACGACTACGTTAAAATATAGTCTAGACTTAATGTTTAATGAGCAAATAGCTTTCTAATGTACTATGATCTTACAGTGTTTACTCCAATAAGAAGCATGTCCATTATAATAGTAGAAATATCTTCAGCATTCATTTTGTCTTCGCCCATCAGCATAGCATTGATCACACAGTTCTTATCTGTAGGAAAGGCTAATCTTAAAGTTAGGCATTACTGCTTACTGGCTGTATTAAGATATAGTATTGACCGTCGAGATATAATACTTACTGAAATCAGTATTTGCATCTTTTGATGCTTGAAAAGAGAGAGCTTGTTCCGCTTCTATAACATGTTTTCCAATTAGGCTGTAAACGAAACTAAATTGTTATCTTGCGTACTTAATCTATACTTAATTATTGTATAGCTGATGAGTTTGCTTTAAATCGATGATAGCTGATACGTATGTAGGGGACCCTCAAAAAATATTGTACATACTTGTCTAAGCTGTCGCAGTATTTGACGAGAGAGTTCCATGCGGGCGTCGGGAACAGCTTCCAGAAGTGGAGGCCGGACTCGCATTTGATGATGGCGTCAGTCGCCTTCTCCAAGCTGTGGTAGAGCCACGACATATCGCACTGACTGTACACCAGCTCTGTGTCTAGCATCGTGAACCTTTTCGAGAAAAGCACTAATCCTGCAAGTATGAAAATATGTAAGTACTTATATGAGGAGGTTGAACTAAAAACTGACTTTCAAAAGGCTGCCGGCGAAAGGTCTATGTAACCCAAAATCTTACCCATACAATCGAAGGCCCACTTGTGGAGCTCCTTATACAGATCCTTTGAAATCTCGTCTTGATAGTTTCGAATATTGTATATCTTTGTCGTGAAATTTTCGCATACGTCGTTGATCCCACTAATGTGGTGTGAGATCGAGTTGTTCAGTGGTGCGAGCACAACTGCCCTTTGACGATTCCATTCTTCCCCTTGACTGTAACGGTAGAAATGTAGAATTAAAAGTATACACTATCCTAGGATGGTGCTGCATTGCATTATATTAGCTACTTTGTAGAATATTTCATTCCATAACCTGCCTAGCCTTTTTTCAAACTATGTTGGTCGTTGAGGTCGGTTTCCGGTCTAACCGGATGGATCGGTGTAGTAGTACCTAGGTAAGCAACCCGGTAGGCTTCCGAAAAAAAGTTACGAAACGCGGGAAATAATAGTTTATGACTATTACTACATTTCAAAAATGGTCCACGTTAAACGGACCGACTGCGGCGTCAAGCGATGCTCAAGTTCACTATCTCCTTAGTTATACTTATTGCAAGGAAACTTACACGGAATACAGTCCACCATAAACGAGGCTCCTGTGCTCCGATCTATATTTCTCCAGAGAGTCCAAGGTTGACCTTATAGGATACTCCCCCTCCATAGTATAAACTTTCTGGATATGCTCGGGGTGATTTATCAAGACTATGTCCCCTCCCACGGGACTAACAAACCGAACCACAGGCCCGTACTCGTCGAAAAGGGCGGAAAGATTCTTCAGCGGTTTCTTGGTGTTTAAATATGTGCCTGTAAGTATACTTATTTGTGAGTATCTATATACTTAGTTATAAAATTACACTATAGAAACATGGCTCATTAAGTACAAAAACTACTTACTCATGTTAAGTGCTATAGTGAGCACGCCCACTGTGAGTTGGGTACCAATTTCTGAAAGGTAGTGACGAAAATTTGATATGTATTTCAAAGCTCTGGGTCCAGGTACGTCATCGAATGAAAGCACAATAGGTTCCTTATTCGTAAGCACCATAGGCATCACCCTAGTTGCTGGGAATATTTCGTTCATTAGAGGATCTTTGTCGGATAAACCAACAGAAGCTGAGCATGCCTTATTGGTATTCACTTCTTGACTTTGAAGCTTTTGAGTCTGCAATATTGCCTTTTCATAACATCTTTTTTGGATATTAGCCAATCCTAATCTGACGTACGGTTGAACATTTCGCAATTGATTTAGATACATTTTTGTAACTTTTATCTTACTCCCTTTCCTGAAATTATTCACCGTTACAGGGTGTCGGTATTTTGACAAACAAAAACAATCGAAAGCCGAATTTATTTGAATTTGGCGCCTCAGCCTCATACCTTCATACTTTTGTTGTCTATGAGTGAATAATAAATACTGAGAAGTAATAAGATTTGATTATGTGGAAAATGTTAGCAGCAAAAGAATCTTAATGTTTTTTCATGGATTTAATCCAATGAAATCGTGAAAAATAACAAACCCACAAATGAAATGGATTGTAAATGGTTTTGCAATATGTTTCTGGACGAAAAGGTGGTGTTACCCTGCGAAAGTATTGTTTTAACGTTTGGTAGATTTTAAATGCAGATAAGGTTTCTCCTTGCAAAATAATTGTATTTAAAACTGACTGTGGAGAAGGAATATGAAAAAAGATCAAAACGTATTGAATGTTTAATAAATCAAAATATAACTAGTAATATTCCATCATTATTCCTGATATAAATTGTAATTTGAAATCTTAAGAATAAAATTCTACTAAACTGTCAAATCTCGATTGAATAAATTGTCGCTTGAGCGAAGATTAGCGAAGCGAAAGAGCGAGCGAGCGAGCTAAACTAGTAGATGGCGGGAGTGATCTCGTGTGATATAACTGTGTTAGATTAGTTTTTAAATTGTAGTGTTTAATTTCTAGTATAGTTATTAAAATGACTAGGTAAGCTATTTGTCAATTATATTGTTCTCCATCGCGTTCCTAAAAATAACCTGCGTCGTAATAAATGGTACCAGAATGAAGCACAATGTCCGTCCCGTATATCAAGCGATTTTAGATAAATTTTAACACATTTCCCTTTTCAGAGCTAAAATAGAACTGGGCGACGTAACCCCACATAATATAAAGCAACTGAAGAAGTTGAACACAGTCGTATTTCCAGTGTCTTACAACGACAAATTCTACAAAGATGTATTAGAAGCAGGTGAACTGGCCAAGTTAGCATATTACAATGATATCGTGGTGGGAGCAGTGTGCTGCAGAATAGACACGTCGGAGAACTCGCGGCGGCTTTATATTATGACACTGGGGTGCTTGTACCCATACAGAAGATTGGGCATTGGAACTCTTATGGTGGAACATGTGCTCAAGTATGTGGAACAGGACGGCAATTTCGACAGCATTTTCTTGTAAGTACAGATTATTATACATCTCATGGTTCACAAAGTCTTATTTTTCATGCGTTTTATATGATTTTAGCATGTATATTAATAGATTGAAGGTTATGAATCTTTATGAGTAGGTACTGCTAACCAAGTCACTGTCACATTTTATTATGTTTATCAGTATATGTATAAACAGGGCCAGTACAGTTAAATAGGATTTCACTTATCAGTAAATCGATTCTTGAAGTAACAATCTAAATAGGCTGGTATTTATAGACCAATATTGTTAAACAATATGCCATTAGGCCATTTACCAACAAATCATGTCAAGGACATGCAGTACAAGAAATGAAAAAGTTAAGCCTACATCAATCATTCATATACATCCCATACAAGGTATTCTGACCAAGAAACTGGTCATATCATAAAAAGGTTGACACTAATAATTAGCTTCAAACATTAATTAGTAGCTGATAAGAAACAGAAAAATATTAATTTGTGGTTTCATATTGTAGCAAAGTGGATTATTTTGTTAGCTAAAGATCCACTCAAAATAAAAAGATTTCCCTTATATTATAATTTGATAAATTAATATAACAATAGTTTGTAGAAAATACAGATGTAACATATTACATTCGGTTAAAATTGGATAATAATTTTATTGAATCTTAGTATTCAAGTTAAGGATGAATTTTGAAGCTGCTTGATTGTAAAATCTCTTGCTCGATTTACTCAATTTACTTGTTGATCTAATTCACTATAAATTGATCAAAACTATTAAACTAATATTAATATATGTTATTTTCATGCTGAGTTATATTACTGGCAATCATCATTGTCTATTCAGCTTCTGCAGCATGATTGAGGAACAATCATCCAAACCCACACGCTTTCACATTTCAAATACATATTAGTTGGAATAATTGGTTGATTGTAGCTAACCAGCTGTTTCTCGTAGCTGGATAAAATATAGCCTTCGGAGCAGCTGATGATTCCTACTCTTTATAATACAAGTATGAAATGACTATGTCTCGTTGTTAAGAACCAATAAATAGCCTATATTTCTACAAACATGTTGCAAATGGAGTAATGAACACAATGATCTAAATTCAATTAACTTTGTCGCTCTACTAGAGGATATAAACAGCTTTTGCACTTAGATCGACAGCAGCAAAGAACAAAAAGACATCTGCATTTTGCCCAAATTAACTTTTTTGCATATCTGAATTCAGAATTCTTTATTTTATCTGGTGAAATTTTTTTTCATTTAAGTCATTTTTTATGTGTATTTTGTCGCATAAGTAAATAAAGACATTTACACAATTTTTTACAAAGTAACGAAGTACACCCGCACATCTACAATGTCCATATGCGCGTCGTACAATTCAGCAAGCCACTTACTATAAACCAAGATATCAGTAACGTGGCCGTTTCATCACTGGGCTGTTGACTTTTTTAAACTTACAACTAATACGTCAACAAATCATTCTTCTACCTTTCATAATAATATTCCAAAATTGTGTTTAAAATAGTGTTCGAAAATGAATAGTAATTAAAAAGTCCTACGTAGGGGCGAATACATGGCAGTTCACTCAAGTTATTTATTTATTTGAAAAAAAAAAGTTAAATGGATGTCACTATCTGCTGCGAAATATTATCTTAATTACTTAATCCAAATTTGAAGAACCTAGCATTCTTAAAGTAAAAGTTATCAAACTTTCTCCTTAAAAACGCTCTCCTGGGAACTAATGATTTTGTAGATATCTGTTTGTTCTTTGCTGGCGTCGAGATATTGAAGAGCAAAACTAATTGTTTCAAGAGCTTATAACACATTCTATTCATATTTCTTCAAAGAAATACAATTTTACAATGCTGATGGTCTTATTATCCGTTTTGCCGTTTTCCATAGAGTAAAATGAGGTGTAGTTTTGCTTCGGGTCCACAGTCATAGTTACAAAATATGTTTAAAAAAAATAAAAACATAAGTATATAAGGCATACCTACTCTGATTATGATATTATTCTTTCACACATTGCCAGTACAACAGCAATATCTGTCTCACTTAAGCATATAATAGGCCACATTTTATTTACACTTTTAAATCTTCATTCTTTAACTTACATAAGGAACAGCTTAACTTGAAATCTCATCAACATTCATCAATTAATAAATGAGTTTTCTTCATATTCATGTGTTTCTGGTTGTTTTTCTCACAGTTTCAATGTTTAGTTTGCCTTTTTATCAATCTTTAATTTCCACAATGGAGAACTCTCCATTGCTAATAAACAATCGTCACATGTAATTTCGTGGTAAATTCTACGATTATTTGAACGTCATGTCGTCCAACATATGTATCATAAAACATTATTTTCCTTTTTTCAGGCATGTTCAAGTGAACAATGAGGGTGCAATAGATTTTTATAAGAAGTTTGGATTCGAGATTGTGGAGACTAAGGAGCACTATTACAAGAGGATAGAGCCAGCCGATGCCCATGTACTACAGAAGACGATCAGACAGCCACAACCCCCCGTACCTTTACTAAATGGCACAGTACCACATGCAAAGACCAACGGACATGATTGAATACACAGCTACACCCTAAACTTGTACTTGTAAAGCCTCAGCTCGGTTGTTAACGTGAACCAAGTGATAACATAAATGTGTAAGAATCATAATAAAAACACTGTGTGCACAGGATTGATTACATTAAGATATATGTATTGTAAAGGATGGGTTAATCAGTAAGTTGTGGTTGTGGACGCATGAGGCCATAAATATAGTACTAGAAATGACTGATATTCCATTCAGTATCATATATGTTGTACAGAATATGTTCATAATAAAACATATTTAATAAATGTATTGACTACATTTCAATATGCATTACTGTCTAGTACTCTTTACAAGTATCTCTATGACTTTTTAAACTAGCATTCAACTTGTAAATTGACCCTTTTCATCATTTATATAAGTGTATGTAAAGTAATGGATAATGCTTAGCTCTAGACATTCTTTTAACTATATCAGACATAAAAATTCTGTCAGTTTTTGTATATTGCGTATTGTCAACTTCTTGTATATTGTGGTATTTAATAATGTAGTCATGAACTCCTTGTTTTTAAATTATTGTTCTCGAATCCAGGACGGAAATGTGTTAATAATCACCTCGCAATTAATTGGTATTTCATATCAATGCATTTGTTTTTCAAGCTATGAGGAAAGTGAGGGTTTTGATAAACTGTACTATTGAACCAAACATTTTTTATCGAATGCTTATTCTTCGCACGACAAAAATAAATTTTATTTAATTAATGTTGAGTTGTACTGAAATTTTTGTTTTGTTAAGATTTTACATGGTCTAATAGCTAAATAAAGTTTTATTTCTAAAGGACATCTGTAAGTAGTCATTGTATCATATTGTTGTTACCAAAAAGTCAATTGTCGACCCCTTTCAAGTCTTCTCTGTAAACGATAATGTTTGTTAAACATCATGTTCACTACAACCTTAGCATTATTAGTATAATAAACATGATTAACATTTTATGGTGTTTCCATTTAACCAGAATGCGTTTTTGCGAATTTTGTCATTGAGTAGGTACCTAATGAAAGTAGCCGTGCAAACGGGAACTGAACTGTCGTTGCTTGCTGTGCCAGACATGTTTTGAGTACCATGTACTATGTCCAACAAAAGATTGTGCTTTCAACACTGTCTAGACCAAAATCACCAAAATGGCACGCAAACCAATCGAATGTCGTTGAAATGCGATTGGTCTTGTATAGGTAGCAGAATGCCCGATATGGTTAACTGCTATTGCGATTCAATTTCTATTCAATTATGACATTATTAACTTAGGAGAATCAGACCCCAGTTCACGCAGATTTCGATGTTCGGTTACCGAAATAGGTAATGACAATTGATTCCATGTATAAAACGTGCATGTAGAACGCTCCTTTTTTCATAAACATTTTTGTAGGAACGTTCATTTTCAGTCTCGTAACGAATTCATGAACGTTACAAATAAGTGGGTCATCGAATGACAAATAGTCGTAAGATTTTATGAGCAACAAATATCAAGATAAAATGAAATGGTGATTCATTTTTTTTAAGCAGTCACAATCTGAAAATTGTACAGTCAGCATTAGAAGTACTATTAAAAATGAGTGGGTATGTACTTTGTTATGATTAAGTATAAGGTAATAATACCAGCATAATTATGACCGCAGTCCATTCAGTTTATTCTGGTATTTCTAGTTTGCATTTTCCATTAGGCATAAACAGAAGGTAAATAGATTTCCGATACTGCGCTGCTGACCCTACCATTCGACGATACATGGTTCCTATAATTATCAATATCATCATTATAATTAAAGATTCACTGTTTGAGATAAATATATTCATGGGAAGTTTTGGAAAAAAAGATCATATAATTGCATTCATTTATTGAAATAACTGACATTGTACAATATTGTCATTATTGACTAGCTGGTATATTTTCACTATGGACGATAGACCTATTTCGTTTGTGATTATAATTTTAACATCTATATCCATTTCCATAAGGCCTAAATTTCATGTGTCCGTCTATTAAAATCACCCATAAATTTATACAGAGATTAACAATGAAATGTTGCAAGTTTTAGATATTTTAAAATCTATATGGATATTTTTATTTCTATAAAAAATATTGTTAAATACATTTTTATTTTTTTACATTTTCATACACAAACAGACAACATTATTTTACATGATGTACTTATTATTCGTGTTTTAGAATACTGTTAGTTATGCTTTCGAAAAGCTTCAATTCGCTATCACAGACACAGTTTAACTTTGCATTCTTATAGCATCTAAGTTTGTAGCTCGGTTCTTGACACCTTGACAATTAATTCGAAGCCAGATAGTCAATTTCGATTAACAACATCAATGCGATAGAATTTCAATACGAAAGTTGTAGACGAAGGCGTGCGTCAAATGCAAAGAAACCATTAATCATCTAAACATTGACTAATATGGATAATTTTATATTTAAAAGTGGAACATATAAACATTTACAGCAAGTCGGTACACTTCTAAAGATTATTCAGATTCCGAAAGACTTTCTCTAGTATGCCGTAGTATTAAGATGAATTGTTTTTCGCGTGGATCCGCGTTTTCGGCATACAACGAGTTAAAGAAAACATTTAGTATCTTATACCATAACAAAATATTAGGCATATTCTAAAGCTATGCGTTTTCTAGGACTAATCACTATTGAATCTTGAGATTTAAAATATTTGCAGTTTATATACACTAAGACACTATGTCAGAGAAAATGATATAATTGAACACAGCTGTGGAAAAATGCTATATATTGCTGATATTGAAAGTTTCTAATTAATTCTGTCTGCTATATCTTCCTTTAATTTAGATTTAAGCACAGACTATTTTAGAAGATTTAATTCATGTTTTGATATTTTTCTTCTCGATTCTTATAACCAAGTGTGATCTCTTGAAATTTAAATATTACTCATACAAAATAGGTTGTATTCGCTTCACAAAATAAATTTATCAAAAATATACAACGAAGAATTGAGCATTCAATGTTTCGAAAATTTCTATAATGTGATGTAAGGACATGATATACCAGTATGGTCCATGGTTTACGAAAAGAATGATTAAGAAAATAATTTAAAATGAAAATAAAATTAACTTTGGTAATTGTTACTAAAAAAAACTCATTTATGTATCAAATGAATCCAAGTGATATTATTTTATATTATATTCGATATATAAACAAATTATACAATTCCGTTCGTAGTGGAATAAAAAAATACGTGGATCGTGAAGTGACCTATATTCTTTTGTTTCGGCATCAATACAGGTACACGCAAGGACGAATAATCACGCGATATTTGAATCTTTAGCATGCGTTGCCCTGTATGGCCTGTTAAAGTACCCGCGATTTCTTAAACAAAAAAGATTTTAACCTCATCATACAGTTAATAAACACCAAATTAAAGTATTTTTTTATTAAAACACAATCACTGCCACTCCTACACAATTAATATATAAAGCTTTTTTACAACACACGATTGATCAATTAAATAAATTTCACAACACTAGCAAGGGAAATGTTGAGATGTACAACAATTATTTGTTAAATATTATATACAATAAATAATTTTAACTAAATGCATTTCCCGTGATGTTTGGTTCTATCACCATTGCCAACAACGTGACAAAATATAACAAGTACAAACCATAACGTTAACTTAGAAACATGATGAAAATTTAATAAATTAAAATAACATTACAAAAAGAAAAGAATAAATTACACAACTTCACAAGTTTACAAAGATTTTCCTTTATAAGGTTAGTGGGTGAAATTGTACATTTCAGCCGATCTATTTGTGATTGCCGTAGCTTATAATACGTACCTACAATAGCTTTTATGTAAATACTGAACTACATACATATTGCACATACAATACTGCCCCGTGGAAACAACACAGCTCAATAAACAGGACGAAGTTTACTCTAACGCGTGTTTTAACATAACAATATACTTAAAACATTATCTTACTTTTATATTGACAGTACCATTAAGGAATTTGGCATTGTTTAATACATTGAGAATTTTCATTTTGATGCAATATCGTTATTTTATAAAACTGCTAAGTTACTGCAGTACTTAATTTTAATTTAATTCTCGATTTAGTGCGCTTTTCCTCATATTGTTTAGCGAATATTCGCTTACTTAAACGCCGATGACGGACGAATTTACATTATATTCCCAAGTGAAAAGTTTCTACCTGCGAACTTTTTCGATATTAGTGAGACTAATTCTTTACAAATTGGTCAGTGCGAAACTTTACGCGAATCTTAATTCAACTCGGAAAACAGTGTTACACAATTTGTCATAAGCTTTTACAAATTCAACTACCGTACGCGTTATAGGTAACATCAACTCGCCTAGCAAGGCTTATAGTAATAATCGATTTAATCGCATCAAGTTCATACGTTAAATAGTTAAGTAGTCGAATCCGCTTACATTTAATTGCCAATTAATGAATTGATTAGCATATTAAGTGGTTTAAGACACTGAATATATTCACCACTTCACACGACTCGATAATCGAGATTCTCGTATCGATTATAATCGATTGTCGTAGAGTCCGTTTGTACATAGGTCACGAGTGATTACTACGTACGGCAGCAGAGGCCGCACATTCATAACTGTTCGTTCTCCCTGCCGCCTCCCACATTGTTCTCGAGGTCGAGTAGCTGTTTGATGCGCTCGATGCACAGTTTTGAGCCTTCATTCGCTTCTTTGGCCATCTGAGGAATAAAAATCATTCTTAGATCGATTGATTTCACCTGCTTGGTTACTTCTAAGCAACACCAAAGGTAAAAAAACACGAAGTCATTGCTCATTAAAGGAAAATTAATAAAAAACACCTATGTTGCCCGAACTCGAAATTATTCATTTTATTACTGATATTTCCAGTACTGTGACTACAATTATCTACCAGGGTTTTATATAGAACTTTATTTTATTGAAAAAATCGCTCTTAGGCGATTAACACACGGCACGGTGAAGCGGATCTCATGTCGCATCGACCTGTATTCAATCCGTTGATGCTTAACACACGTACACCGCCTGACCGCGTGTTCGAGGGGTGTTCTTTTGTTCCTCCGTGGCGGTGCGCGGTGCCGTGTGTTAATCGCCTTAAACTGATCTGACACTTACAAGTGAAAAGTTAAGGAATCCATGTGGCAGTCCTTCTAACACTTCAATGCCGACTGTGTTGCCAAGCTTCTTCAACTTCTTAGCGAACATCACACAGTCGTCTAAACACGGATCTAGGTGCACCGTCTGAAAAAAAAAAAACATACAAGCATAAAAATAGGGTAAATAGGAACAAGCTAATAATCATGTAAAAACACAAAAACATTGATCACCACATAGGTAGGAACTTTCACAATATATTGAATGGCTGAGAAAGCGCCATTTCTCAAATCCGAGGTATGCGGCGACAGTGTTAGTCTATTGGTAATACCCTCAAAAATACATAAATAGTTCCAAAACATATTCATTCAATAGTCAAACAAAAAATGCACTTTTATTATACTTCTATTATTGTATGTACAATACAGACAAACTGTAATATCATATATTTTTTTTAAATGTAACTATGGAGTTTCTTGCCCGTTCATCTCCGTAGATAGCTACTTTTGGAATGGGCAACTATAATCAGACTTACTTACATTAATGACGTTCATAAGCTTGTAAAGGTAAATTAAATAAATGATTTGACTTTGATACTAGACTAATAAGTTTCTTACCAGTATTCTGACAGGCGGGAACTTGGTGAGCAGATGATCTTCGGCCCAATACGGCGACAAGAGCGGATCCCTCGGCACTGAGAATATAAACTCATCGGACGGACTGCGAGCTATCAATGCGTCTAGATTTGTGCGGGCTGCTAGACTGTCAAATATACAAAGCAATCATTTTACAAAACAACATTTAAAAGGTCATTCAAAATTAATGAATAGTCTCTAAACAGACTCCGAACACAGGTAGGCCGGAGCAAAGATAATCGATCCAGGTGGGGTTTCGCGGGCGGGGCGGACCTTGGGTGCGAGTGCGGGGCTGCCGTGCAGACGATGTCCCACCTAATCGCATGTCCACTGTGCCCTGAAACCTGCTCGCGGGAGGACTTAATGAGCGCATCCGGCCGTGCTCTCGCTGTGGCGGCATATTGGGCTGACATAGTGTAGTCTCAACATATGACATGTCATCGACTCGAAAGAAGAAGAAGAATGAATAGTTCTAGAACTCGATGTTTCAAAAAAAAAATAGCAAATCTTAATCGATTTAAATAGACCCCCGTCGGGCTTTATTTCTAAGAAAAAGATAATCCTCCCCTTTTTTGAAGTCCGTTAGTTAGTAAAATAACTCCGGTGTTAATTTTTGCTTAGGTACTAAAAAAAGCCTTTACAAGTGCTATATTTTTGATACCACCATAATGACAACAAAATAGTATTCAACACATATCATTGGGTTATTTTTATCATAATTATGTATATGGGGCGGGTTTTTTTATTATATTTGTGTAAAAACTTACTCATCTTGCGTCGGTTTAGTGATCGCGTTTGAGCCCGTGATGTAGGCTAGTCGGGACGACATTGCACCCATGAAGCCTGTGGCAGCTTCGCTTATCCTGGAAGATATTATACAAATTAATAGTATAACATACTACCCCCTTATATACTCCTTCATGTACTACCCTATGTACTCTACCTATAGTACATACTTCCGCATATGTATATTTCTTTATTTACTCCCCTACAAACTAACTTGTGCACTCCCTTTTGTTCTACCCCTATGTACACTCCCTACAAAGTCCCTCATGTTCTACCCCTATTTATGCCCTTAAATTTCCCCCTGTTTTCTCTTATAAGCTCCCTTTTGTACACCCCTATATACTCGCCCTCATATACTCTTACATCTACCTGCATTTCAAAATATGTTAGGTAATTTTCAAATATTTAATGTATGAATTTATGTGCCTACAACATTTTTGAGGGCAATAAATGCATATAGATAGGTGTAAATCATAGCAAGATTAGTGATGGATACATACCTCGTCTTAATTCTCTTCTTGTTTTCTTTACTGAGATCATTATCGTCCACTAGCGGCGGTTCACCTACTAATGTGCTGGAATTTTCAGATTCTGGCTCTCTGTTGCAAAGCATGCGTTAGTCATTACATTGTATGAGTATGACACAAGGGCGGCACACATTTTTTAGTACAGAGTTCGTTGGCCCAAGAAATTATGTACAGACAAAAAAATCAATCTGTCAAATTCCTTCAATAGATTTTCCACCTTTTCACAATAGTGGAAGGTTAATATTCGATTGTTAAAATTTGACAGATTCGGGTAGGTTGGCTTGCTGGCGTCTGTACATACATTACTACGAAAATATTTAATTCTACAACATTTTCATGCAGTGTTACCAGTTGAAAAAAAAATAACAAACGAAGTCTTTACACTAAAACTATGATAGTACGAAATTAAAACATGATACAAACTGCTACATACCTACGCTGAATTCATGAACTACATAATATTTTATGAACATTAATGGCCAGTTTCACCGGTTACTGATAAAATCTCTGAAAGGTTTCACAAGTCTCGGGTAGGAATATTTGGTAGAAATTGTAAGCAACTTTATCTGGCAGACAACATTAATTAATGCATAACCAGTGAAACTGGCCTAAACATAATAACAGTCTTAGTATTTTGCAGTAATAAAACTCCACATAAAACTTTTAAATAATGATTAGTTTACCTGTGAGATTCATCTAAGGCGTTGGGCGAAGGCTTGATGACAGGAATCCTGCGTCCTTCCGAGTCCGTATCGCTATCCAACACGTACCTCTCTAGGAAGTCTGACACGTACTTCTGAGATTTGTCCTCCGGTGGAGTGGCGCCTGTGTAACAGAAAATTGATTGTGAGTCAACAATACCAAACATTAATAAGTATAAATATGAGATATTTATTTTATCCTGCCGGGACTGCGGGTTGTTCGAAAGAGATACCGCGGCCCTGGTACATAAAAGCCCTATGACGGAACACGATGGTTTTTAGTCAGTAAGAGTCTGACACTCCCTCACCGCTGCTAACCCGCAGCGGAAGGGGTCATTTGATGATTTTTGAAGTCGTTAAAAAAAAAAGATTTTTTTTTTATTCAAAAGCTTAAAATCCCTAACTAAAGGCCCTTAAGCTCCGCCAGGTACGACGGAGACACCTCCTCGCATGACGACGTATACTGGCAGTGTATAGTACTAGGATACGTGACCTGTGGCGGTATGCTCGCTCTGCAGCGAGGCGGCGCTGATGGTGGTGTCGGAGGACTGGCGCCGCTCGCTGCCCGACTTGTGCGCCTGCAGCTCCGCCAGGTCCGACGGAGACACCTCCTCGCATGACGACGTATACTGGCAGTGTATAGTACTAGGATACGTGACCTGTGGCGGTATGCTCGCTCTGCAGCGAGGCGGCGCTGATGGTGGTGTCGGAGGACTGGCGCCGCTCGCTGCCCGACTTGTGCGCCTGCAGCTCCGCCAGGTCCGACGGAGACACCTCCTCGCATGACGACGTATACTGGCAGTGTATAGTACTAGGATACGTGACCTGTGGCGGTATGCTCGCTCTGCAGCGAGGCGGCGCTGATGGTGGTGTCGGAGGACTGGCGCCGCTCGCTGCCCGACTTGTGCGCCTGCAGCTCCGCCAGGTCCGACGGAGACACCTCCTCGAATGACGACGGCCCGGAGCTTATGCCCTCTGAACACAGGTATCGATTGTTAATCGATTACATTAATACTGTATAAAAATAATTTTTAGATGGTCAAGAATCAAACTAATTCTTTCTTTACTTTTCTAATATAAATTGCCGATATGTTTTCGACGATTGTTTTCGATCGTACAATTATCGACTGGTTATTCTGACCAAACCTATTTTTTTTTACATAGAAACATTCATATACGGTATAGAATTCACTTAAATAATGTTCTTACCTTGTGAAGGGCTAACTCTAAGGAAGCCATTGCTGTCAAGTGGCGTAGTTGCATTTGAAACAACTATCTGATTGTTGCCGCCATTTTGTTTGTCACCTTTACCTTTCCCGCCATCCGACTTTGAGTTCGGACTGGCGTACGCTGAAAGCAAAAGCATTAAATGAATTAGAATTATGTATAAAGTTTCCAAGTGAATATAATGTGAAAAGCAACATTACAGTTCGAGAATTTAAAAAATAAGACGTTCTCAATTTGACCTGTAAGTATGTATGCTTGTGTGCGATTATCTCGCATCGTTTTTCAAGCGGGTTTCCAGCCTAGTGTGTGTGACTTAAGAGATTTTTTTTGTTATTAAATTGTAGTTTTATTAGTTTTATATTTAAAAAAACACTGCAAAAATCAAAGACATACCTTTAAGGCACCTCATCATGAATCCAAAAGGCAGTACCGGGTCCATTAAGCACAGAAGCCTGGCTGGACTGGGTACGAAGCTGATCATCAGTGGAGCGTACGCTAGGAACATGCCTTCAGGCCGGCGCAGACCAGAGGTCAGTATTTTAAGAGTACAGGCCGCTACTAAGTTCGCGCCGGCCGAATCGCCCGCGAAAACGATGCGTTTGCCTAAAGAAATAAATAACAAAAATAGTAAGGATAAGGTTATTTTGCAGAAATCCATAACATTAAATAGTAAGGAAGTAAGGATATAAAGAGGTGTTTATTTAGGTGATTTAAATTAAAAATTCAGGTCTATAGATTTTAGTGGAATGATTGGACCTAGAAAACTAAAAAGTTTGACTTCTAATTCTCAAATCATAAAGTACCTGAGAAGAAATTATTAGAATAATTTGACAACAAATGTGACTTTCATATGCAAAATGACATGTGAAACAAGGTACATTATATAGTTCAATTTATTTTCAATCAGGGATTGGCTAAACCAAAAAAAAGCTATTCGCTAGAAAAAAGTCATTGCGGTATCAAAGGGATTCAATACTTCTACAACAGAAAAAAAAACTCACCAGTAGTACCAATCTCCTTAAAATTGGACAGCATCCAACAATAAGCGTAGAAGACTTCCTCCAATGCTCTCGGGAAAGGGGCTTGGGGTGCTAAACTGTAGTCTACCGACAGTATCGGCACGTTCAACTTCGTAGCCCAGTCTCGGAGGTACGTCTCATGAGACTTGGAACTTTGTGCCACGAAACCTCCCCCGTGGCAGTGGAACAAGACGCCTTCGGCTGGAGGGAGAGAGGACGAACCTTCCCCTGCCTGGATTTGTTTCAAAAATAGAAGTTTTAAGAATCATGTTAGAATTAACATATTATTATATTTGGTCACTATGACTATGTCTTTACTTATAAGGTTGTGGCACACATGAACGGCACATCGCAGTTCCTTCTTAGCGCTTCGCTTGACATTTTTATTTGACACTTAGTAATTCGTATGTCATAAAAAACATAATATTATAATGTCAATTTAAAAGCCAACGGCCAGGGTGATAGCGAACTTACTACCTTAAAACTGCTGCGCTGTGCCGTTTATGTTTGCCAGCCTTTGAGTAGTTAAGAAGAAGAGGTTTTTGGCTACATCCTAATGTTATGGTATACATGTTACTTCTACTTACAAAACTTTATAGACATGTCATGTTTGTACTAAAATGACTAAATAAGTTATGACTTAAAAGCTAGAATACTGATATGTTGAATCAAATTCTATCAAATAGAACAAGTTGATAGAAATAGATGTATGAGTATTTGTATTCTAAAGTATGGAGTATAATTTAATTAGAGTTGACCCTAAACGGTCAGGTTCTAGTGTAATCTAGAGTCTAGGTTAATCACACTATAATGACAGAAACATGTAATGTATAATACATCTATTTGTACCTACAATGTAAACTAAATGTATGCGTGGATTGATACATTACCTAGATTCTAATATTATATGTTCACATTACATCAGTACAATAAATACCTTTATCTCTGGGAAAAGCTGTGGTAGTCATTAAAAACTTTTAGATAAAAATTAAATAGCCTCAACATTTGCGTTAATAATAAACAAAACAACATTATTTGAATTTATTTGATAACTATTATGAGACAGTATATCTAATAGGGTCTGATTGGGTTACATAAAATAACAGCTCATTATATTAAAAAATATGCTATATTCTTAAGAAAACTTGAAAATAGCAATTTCATCAAACGTTTGTTCCATATTTTTATACGAAAGTTTTTTTTATAACATATTTTCGTTTAAAACTCCATTCGTAGATGCGTCTAAACCACATACTTAACTCCACCTACCAATTTGTGAGCAAGTCTCTAGTTTTTTTTGTCTTTTTCGTGTAAAGTCATCTTTAGTATAACCTAGTGTGACAAATTGAATCGTTCAAATAAAGAACATTTACTCACCATGCCAATTCTTTTGTTAGCACTTATAAGTCTGACATTCAAGCCTTGTAGTCCTATATGCACGGAAGGAGGCAGCACGGTGATCTCTTTGCCCTCTATGGTCGTAACCACTATGGGCTCAGGAGGTATAGTTATAAGCTTATTCACTGCTACCGGCGATGACATAAGACTGGGAACCCTTTTCATTATCTCTGAAACAATTTGAAAAGAGTTAAAAGGAGGACTTTATTGTTATGGTGATCGACGATTACAAAGAGCAGGCTCAATTAAATTATTTATTTTTACTATTTTACCAACAGTCGTTAACCCTGATATGGACAAAAAAAACTTAAAGCAGATAAAGAATATGCAAAATCAGTTACAGGTAATTCTCAGCATACAAATTATCAGATTTTCGCATCATGTTATCTTGGTGGGTCGATAACCATAAAATTATGATTTCAATTGTCTGATCTTGATTTTCGGCGTCTAAACTAAAAAGATGTTAATCAATTTAATCAAAAAGTATAATTTTTGAATAAAATAAAAATGTTGCAATTGAAGCATTGTAACTTCTTGTACTTCGACCCGGATCAAGACAGTACCTATGTATATTTTAACACGCTTATATTAGCCTTACTTGTAAACTTGTAACTATGTAGTTAGTATGTAAGAAAATCTTAGAATTTTAATTTGACGCACTTCCCGGCTCCCGGTCTTCGATTAAGATGAAATTTTGCGCACGCTCTGAGTTCTGATGACAATACATGACTAGAGTGTTTTTAGTTTTTTTTTTTAACTATTTTTATTTACTGGAATAATATCTGTAGATTAAACAAAAATTACAATATTCTTAAAAGAATTCTACAGAAGAATTCAAATAGCCTCATATACCGAGCGATAGCTAGCTCTCTATTATATGACCCTTCTATTACGGGAACGCCTTATCCGGACACGCGTGACATGAATTGATTAATTTTAATCTCGTAATCTGTCGTGTCGTGAGCTAAAAAGATTACTCATTCGACACAAGTGGATCTTGGTAAAAAAGGAACCTTATTTATGAGAAGGTATTTTTGTTGCTATATTTAAATTGGTGATTTTTTATCGAATTTGTAAGTTGGTGATGAATTTTGCAATAACGATGCGGTCTCGTCTGACAGAGAAAAATACACATTCCGCCGTCTCCAAATGACTGGGAAATAGGGCAGGAAAAAGAAGAATATTGATGAATTTTGGAAGATAATTTAATCGAATTTATTCTTTATATTTATTTTGCCAAATCCGGAAGCCTGGAAAATAACATTCAGAACCGAATATCAGCCGCCTGGCTTAAGTGGCGCGAGCTTACAGGAGTTACCTGCGACAGTCGAATGCCCATTAAACTGAAAGGGATTATTTACAAGTCTGTCATAAGACCAGTTCTCATTTATGGAAGCGAGACGTGGGCCGTAACAAAAAAGCATGTCAGTACCATCCAAGTTGCCGAGATGAAGATGTTGCGGTGGATGTGCGGAGTAACGAGGCTCGATAAGATCCGTAACGAGTACGTACGCGGTAGCCTTGGAGTACGCGATGTCGCCGATAAAATACAAGAAAAACGGCTGCGATGGTACGGACATGTTAAAAGGAGACCACCTGAGTACATCGGCAATGTGACACTCAATCTCGATATACCCGGTCAAAGGCGCAGAGGCAGGCCAAAACTGCGGTGGTTGAGTGTCGTAAAGAAAGACATGGAAATCTGCGAACTCAAAGAGGAAGATGTCCAGGATAGAGCGAAGTGGAAGAAGAAGATCCGGAAAGCGGACCCCGTCACAAGACGGGATAAACGCTAAGAAGAAGAAGATATAAATGGCAATAAGATCCTTGAAATTGTTGTTTTGTTTATTATTGTGTAGCGCCTTATATGTAGGTTATTATGAAAGTGCACTTATTTTGTACTTGCCTTTAATATCACATGTTATTATTCCAAGGTTGAATTTATTTATACTTTATTTGTTATGAAACATTACGCTTAGCTATGTATGTATATTTTCCTCATAGCGTGGTAAGATTGACGTTTGTAACACGTTCGCAAAACTCGGCGATTACCGCGGAAAATCACGTTTGATACGAGTCAAACGTATAAACAAATATTTTATTTACTTATGTTTAAACGAACACAATATACGTAAAAGTATATGTATATTTACGTATTTAGATGAAATAACGCATGATTATTCGTGATTATAATTTTTCTGCTTAGGACTTTGAAATAAATAAACACATAGAACCAATGTGTATTTTTTTAAATCTTTGAATAGTAAAAATAAGAAATTATAAAATACTTGAAACAGTCTTCAGACTGTCATAACATTGTTTTTTTTGGCCTATCGAACAGCGTGAGATATCAGATGAACCTACATGTACCTACTAACATACCTAAAAGTGTAGCTATGTGTAAATCTTAGTTTATTATTATTAGCCAAAGTCTAAATTATCATATTTACTTATATGATAACGCGTGAATTTGTAATATTATGTAGCAACATCCGTGTCACGTCGATATGATAAGTACCTACTACAAAGTGTAATTAGTATCCGGTACTCAATTATTTTTTATCTCCAAGAAGATATTTTGTGATGAAACGATTTGAACTTCAACCTTTTTATGCACGTGCTTCGTATTACTCAAACTCAGAACTTGATAAACGTGTATTGAAATATAGTTTTTATTATCAACGCCGTTGAGTCTATTTTACATTGTGAATGTAGGAAATAGTTCAATCAACCTAGTTAATTATGTAGTTCAGTCCCTTTTAATGTTTACTTAACAACAATATCAAAAGTATTACAAAACCAATGAGATAAACAATCGGATTGCCTTAAATGGTTATTATGTCGATAATTCCGGTTGACCTAGTTTCAATCTTATTCCGAATACATACGGTTGAAAACGCGAAATGCAAGTCTTCGTCATCTGTTGTGCAAAAACATTACTTCTGTACAATGGCGAAGGCCATTTGCTAAAAATAAACAAGTTGTTACCATAACTGACAGTCTTGCGAAACAAGACAATAATCCCCACATCTTAGGTTCAAGTTCATAGACCACATAGGTATTTAAATGAACTCAAAAACAGCTGTTTCCTTGTAACTATGAATTGTCACGTTGAATTTTTAAAACAAGCAGTTCACAGTTGTTTTAAGAAAAACTGACGATTATATTGTCGGTAAAACTTGGGCCATAGACCGATATGAATGAAGCACATGAATAGCAATCAATGTGTTTAGTGACCGTCGAGACCTGAATTGGCGAAAGTCATTACAATCAATTGAGGAAAACGGTTTGTATGAGTAGGCGAGGCCAAAGTTCTCAGTGTTTTGTGTCATCATAGGTAGGTAATGTTCTCTATCAATTCATTTATCGATGCCTATATTGAAGCTCTTTAGATTTTAAACTGAATTACGGATGTTGATATAAATATTCAACAGCTAAGCAAGCAGTTTGAAATTGAATATTATACAATGTCTAGAAATCTTTTTTATCCACATTGTACTTGTAGGTTAATTGAGCGATGGATGCTACATTTTGCTGTTTTATTTTCATTGGATGAATCAGAGACCATCACAATATTGACAATCTAAATACGAAAGGGAGTTTGTTGTCAGGCTTTCGCGCTAAAGCGGCTAATATGGGATGTAGAAAGGAAGTAGCTTCCTTGCAACTAGTGGGAAATCTTGAAAAACAGCCAGTAGTACAATAAATTAAAAACAAACATACCACTTTCAGCCAGAAACCAGAACGCCTTGCAGAACTCGATGCTGGCCGACTGCGAAATATTAACGATCCTCCTTGCTCTCAACTCAGGGTCGATTAGATACTGGCCACCAGTCCATACTGAGCTGATGAGGTTGCCATGGCAATAGTACGCCTCGGAGAAGCCCGCCATACATATTGATATGCCTTTCAGTATGCCTCGCATTGACGGTAAGAACTGCAATAGAATTTTAAGATTTGGGTAAAGGTTGGTATGAAGGTGTCCTTTTAGTCTAGGACTTATATTTTTTTTAGGACTTATAGGATTTATATTTTTTTTCTTTGAATTGTATAAATTATTTTTCTAGTAACGATTGCACTAAAATTATTTTGTATAATTTACTAATACATTTTTAGCTCAATTTGGATTGTATAACATTCTCAGGACTAGATAGAAAACTGTATGTTTGTAATTATTTTTATTTTCTTTTAAAAAGAGTGTCCATGGAGTTTCTTGCCGGTTCTTCTCCATGAGACCAACTCTTTGGAACCGTGCACCTAGCTTTGACGTTTCGAAAGAGCTTTCATAGGCCTATTTGAAATAAAAAATTTTGAGTTTGAGTTTGACTATTCGAACAAAATTGTCATGTTCAGATAGAAAGATTGTTGGCGATATTAAAAACGTCACTAACGTAAAAGAATGCACCTTGAGATTTGAGAGATGAGATTCCTTCATTACGTTCAATTTTCTTTTGCTAACCTACAACATGATCATAAAACTAACATACCTACACGTTCTATGTATTTACGCATGCGAACACATCATTTTACAGTCAGTGCACATATTAAGTAAATGTCTCTACACTATGGTGAAAGATATGCAAATTACACTGTCAGTTTCATATGCAATAAAGGCCAACCAAGACTTTGATTGAACTGGGAATGTTCATTATAAACGTGTATCAAATACATGAAACAAAAGAATATGACGTATTCACGCTCGCGTTCCCCGTTGGCTTGGGAACGAGTATTTTCGACAGCCCAAATCTTGCCAGCAGTACTATGAATTTGAATTGCCATGAATGTCAGGAAAAATGAGGTGCTACTGAGACATTCATAATAGAATATTCAAGTAATTGATACCAACTACAACTACGACGGTTTCGACTAGAATAGGTACCAATACAGTTTAAATTCCCATAATAAGAATTCTGACATCAGAGGCAAACACTACGCTCAAATATTTACGACTAAAAGTAGACGTTCAATAAATGGGATGCCTTTCGAATATCCTTATAGTCTTAATTAACAATCAACTTTTTTGCAATTCATTTTTTCACTAATTGGACTCGATACCCGCTCATTCACGATTGGCACTCAACCAACGCGAACGTTCTGAAAAAGGGCACATTTTGCAATCTTCAAATACTCTTTGGTCTTAGAATTTTCATCCGATCTA
Source organism: Helicoverpa armigera (assembly GCF_030705265.1). Classification (NCBI taxonomy): domain Eukaryota; kingdom Metazoa; phylum Arthropoda; class Insecta; order Lepidoptera; family Noctuidae; genus Helicoverpa; species Helicoverpa armigera. Next base: position 4,097,268 of record NC_087135.1, on the reverse strand, counting down.
TATTTATTGCCGTAGATATTATTTTTAACTAAATGTAAGTACATGTAAACTAATATTGTAAGCCGAAAAGGTCTTTTTCGCGCACTAATTTCAGGGTCCTACTCAGGGTCTAATTGGATCATTGATCAAGGAAGGCTGTGTGCTCTTTATATGGGACCGTGAAGTAGTTTCAGTTGGGCGAAATCACGGCACACATAATATTAATAAATAGCTAGACATGTATTGTAATAATAAACAACTAACATGTATTATACAACTGGTGTTAGATACATTAAGACATAACACCAGTATATTAATAACATCAATAAACTGTTACTTCTAAAATTTCAAATGGCCAATTCTGTAACTGAATAAGACATCCAAGTAAAATTAAGAATAAGTTTCAACTTACTTGAAATCCAAGACACCTTCCATAGAAACAATACTGATTAATGGTGTCTGCTTGAGCGAACAACTCTTCGGGAGTATGGGGTTCCGTCGGGAACAATTCACCAGTCGGGGCCCAGGATAACAGCGTATGTAGGTGGTGGAGACAAGTGCCTAATGATGCTAGGAGCTGACCACAGGACTCTATCTCCCTAGAACAATATTGTTTTGTTAGTAAAAGGATTTAGGTATAGGTAGTTTGTATTGGCCTTATTTAGTGTGTTGATATTCATAACGTGCAAAGGAAAATACAAGGCTGATTGAAGTAAGCATATATTATATTCGACACATTCAATGCCTGTATGCGTTAATGTATTATTTTCCAGAGGTATTTATAACACCCTTAAATTACAGATCTTATAAGCAGGGCTCATTCATAGTTAGGATAAAAGCCCATGGCAGGGAGACAGGTTTTCAGTATTCATACGAAAACATTTTTTTTAACAACTTTCTTAATCATATAAGAACCAATTGTTTGATTACGGTAGGAGCCTCTCACAATATGGTGTCATGCTAATTATTTGTCCCAATTATCTACCCATTGTTTGAGCATCGAACTCGATTTCTGCAGACTTCAAGAGCATTTGTTTGCTTACACATCAGCAGTACCTACCTATTGTTTATTTCTCCTTGCATCGAAAATACAGTCATGACGTAATACCTATCTGATGGATTATTCTCGTGGAAAATTGAGTAGCGGAATGCATTTGCAAGATAATAACATGTGGAAAACACTAATCTGGTTATGAATCGTTTGAACAGCTACGTCAACATGTCCATCAAAATATAATAATTATGGCTTACGCGCACGATCGTACTATAAACAAATATCTAGTTTCAGACATGGACTGTGGTAATTTGTTTTTAGTTGTGCAAATAAGATGATAGGTATAAACAAGCGGTCTTTAGCGGTCTGTTTTTCCTGTAGAATGTAGATGTAGAGGTTTTCATTTTCAGTGCACATAAAATCATCAGTGCATTGATAACGTAATGAGATAAATGTGTATCAAAATTCAAATGAATATAATAATGGTAATTGAAATAGGACAAAAAATAGAGATGATTATATTGTTAGGTACTGTAAATAATGTTTACTTTCTAAACTCGACTAGATGTTTGTAAAGAAAAGCAGAAGCGTCATCAATGCTATTAAGATTTTATTCTTAAAATGCAATTAAGCGACTGAAAGTTGGCATCAGTTTTTATGCGCTATATAACATGAAGTGGAATGGATGGGACATGGACGCCAAATCTATTGAGTCATTTCGAAGTAGGTACATAGATAAAATCGACATGTCTTGAGAATATACATCTAGACACACGGCAGTGTGTCCGCCAAGTTCGAGCAAAAAAGGCGACACACCGGCCGTGGGTTATATTACACGAACCATTTCGGGCCAAATTCGACCCCCCTGTAACTCAAAATCTATTTTATTTACGCATATCAAATTTCTCGTATCTGTTGAGACCCCCTCACTTATCTAAAATACAAAATTTCATTAATATACCTATTGTAGGTCTTGAGATATTGACGTCAGAAAATCGCTATCTAGACACACGGCAGTGTGTCCGCCAAGTTCGAGCAAAAAAAGCGACACACCGGCCGTGGGTTATATTACACGAACCATTTCGGGCCAAATTCGACCCCCCTGTAACTCAAAATCTATTTTATTTACGCATATCAAATTTCTAGTATCTGTTGAGACCCCCTCACTTATCTAAAATACAAAATTTCATTAATGTACCTATTGTAGGTCTTGAGATATTGACGTCAGAAAATCGCTATTTTTACTATACACTCACTGACTGACTCACTCATCAAAAACCTAGACCACTTCCAATGGTCGTATTGACTTGAAATTTGGCATGGAGGTAGGTCTTTATGTCAAGGTAAAGGGAAAAATCTGAAAATGGCCAAGTGTGAGTCGGTTTCAAAATAATGAAGGTGTTTTATACCCGGTGTAAATTTATACCCTAAGGAACTAAAACGAACTAAATTTATCTATATTTATATAATATATCTTCGAATGGTACAAAGGTTTGTATTTAGTCAAAGTAAAGTAAAATCTGAAAACGGCCAAGTGTGAATCACTTTCGAAAATAACGAATGTGTAACTTTGATCCACGAACATAATATATGATAACATGTCATGTCAGTCAGTTGGTAAATCTAGTACATTTAGTTAATCTAGTTCATTTCTTTGTAAGAAACATAGTGCATATTAAAAAATCTAAAAGATAGTATAAATGAGACATTTCTTTAACTAACTTCATCATAAGAAAAAAATAAAATGAACAACCTTACAAAATAAATGAAATCCCACCCAAAACAAAATGTGAAAGACTGCCAAGTTCGATAATATGGGAATGCTTCGCCTATAAAAGAAGTGAGATCTGAATAAGTACCAAGTTCCATACACATACCTCAGTTAAAAATAGTTACTTTTTAATGATGTTACTTGGCAAGTTTTAATAGAAAATTAAATACTTGATTCATTGCGTTTAGTAGATTTATAACAAGGTGTATGAAAACTTGCCAAGTAACATCATTAAATAGTAACTATTTTTAGCTGAGGTATGTGTATGGAACTTGGTACTTATTCAGATCTCACTTCTTTTATAGGCGAAGCATTCCCATATTATCGAACTTGGCAGTCTTTCACATTTTTGTTTTGGGTGGGATTTTTACTATACACTGATTCACTGAGTCACTCATCAAAAATCTAGACCACTTCCAATGGTCGTATTGACTTGAAATTTGGCATGGAGGCAGGTCTTTATGTCAAGGTAAAGGGAAAAATCTGAAAATGGCCAAGTGTGAGTCGGTTTCAAAATAATGAAGGTGTTTTATACCCGGTGTAAATTTATACCCCTAAGGAACTAAAACGAACTAAATTTATCTATATTTATATAATATATCTTCGAATGGTACAAAGGTTTGTATTTAGTCAAAGTAAAGTAAAAATCTGAAAACGGCCAAGTGTGAATCACTTTCGAAAATAACGAATGTGTAACTTTGATCCACGAACATAATATATGATAACATGTCATGTCAGTCAGTTGGTAAATCTAGTCATAGTTAATCTAGTTCATTTCTTTGTAAGAAACATAGTGCATATAAAAAATCTAAAAGATAGTATAAATGAGACATTTCTTTAACTAACTTCATCATAAGAAAAAAATAAAATAAACAACCTTACAAAAATAAATGAAATCCCACCCAAAACAAAAATGTGAAACACTGCCAAGTTCGATAATATGGGAATGCTTCGCCTATAAAAGAAGTGAGATCTGAATAAGTACCAAGTTCCATACACACACCTCAGTTAAAAATAGTTACTTTTTAATGATGATTACTTGGCAAGTTTTAATAGAAAATTAAATACTTGATTCATTGCGTTTAGTAGGTTTATAACAAGGTGTATGAAAACTTGCCAAGTAACATCATTAAAAAGTAACTATTTTTAACTGAGGTGTGTGTATGGAACTTGGTACTTATTCAGATCTCACTTCTTTTATAGGCGAAGCATTCCCATATTATCGAACTTGGCAGTGTTTCACATTTTTGTTTTGGGTGGGTACTTCTTACAGGCAAGTATTACTTTTTTAAAACCATTACTGTTTAAACATTGACACGACTTTTTTCTCAGGTCAAGTGTTTGTTGTATGCAAACAAAAAGCGACAAAGCTATAAACAAAAAACAACTAAGGAATAGTAATTTATGTCCACAGGATTTCAGCCTTGATCTCCTTGAATCCACAATTGGCAACAATAAACAAGAAATAACTAGTCAGTCATGTTTGTGGTTTACTACTATTGTGTTCTACCAACCAGTATTCATTTCATTATTGGTTTTAACATAGAGGGATATTGAACCTTTACGTATTAGATTTAAGGTGCATTTTAGATGTGTCTATTAGTGTGGTTACTTTAAATAATAGAATAAAACCTTGAAATCGAAGATTGATCTTACTATTCAAGCCTTAACAGTGAATTGCATCATTAAACTTTAACAATAACCATTTTCTCTTCACGTTGTCAAATCAAATGAGCGGCAAGTATATGGCTGGTTTTGATTTGGTACCAAACTGTGTATATATGTATATACTTACTTAACAAAGTGTCCTTTACGGAATAGCAGGGCATCCCTGCTGGTATTCACTTGTCTGCTGAGTTTCAAACCGTGCAGCACGCAGGAATCAACTACTGAGACGAAACTGCGGTACCCATTGCCGGGAGACTTCGCATCAAAATCATATAGTGGGGCCACCTGGAACAAAAAATCTAATAAGTCACTATTCATACCATAACTTGAAATTTTCTTCAGCCTGTCTTCTTATTAAGCTTCTATTTAAAAAAGAAGAAACAAAAATATTCATACATTTATATTCTGCAAACCTATAAGCATGTTATTTAGTAAATTATGTTGTATTAAGTAACTAATTAATGCAAATTAAATTAACATTGTATGCAAAACAGCAACAATATTTATTTACTACTTAATTTCCATAATCTTAGCTAATGCATTACTCAGTGATGAAATAACATAACTTACCTACTTAATTTTAATGCCAGTTTATTTTTATTTGTGTACTGATTTACAAAGTGTATAAAAGGTAAAGCATTTGTAGATGTTAGTGTATGAAAAACTAAATTTTTTTGTGTATATGATGTGACCTCATACAATAACATCATAAAAAATTACAATCTAGCTGTAATGCTAATAAGTAATTCAATGTTGTCTTAATTTGCTAGGAAAGTATGAAACTAAAAATGAAAAAAAAAAAAAATATACAAATATCCTCATCACCATCATCATCTTTTTGGGAAGTTGGTTAAAAACACATAAAGTACATTGCACACAACAGCATTAATTGATTAAGCGTGTATTTTCCCAGTTGAATCACCGATGAGTAAGATAATGTACAAAGTTCAAATACACATTGTCTGGCAATGTTACGATAAGATTTTTACAAAACCCTATAAATACATAGTATAGTACAGTTTGAAATAAAGTGTATGTTAGACTTATCAGACATGTGATCATAATGTGATTGACCATCTGTTTAGAACACATGTTTTCCATGATAATAGACATTGTATGAAACACTTTGTATTAGTTGTAGATTTACTTTAATAATATACTAAACACCTTCCTCTCTTCTATTTTGCTGTCCCCATCAGGGTGCATAATTGTGAATACCTCTATTATTTTATATTTTCTACCAAATGTACATTATGGAATGCAATAAATGACATGATATGATATTTTGTTTTGAAGTTAAGTAATTTTACATCATATTATTAAATTACCTAGTTCAAGATCAAAAATGTAACATTAGTGTACCAAATAAAGAATATCTATCTATTAGTATTATGCAGTTAATTTTGTTGAAATTACAGACTTAACTTTATTTAATTTTTAATTCATTTAATTTATCTACTTACTGATCTTTACTTTTATATTTCCTAGGGATATCCTGAATAATGTGTTAGCCGAAAACCCAAAATGATTGATAACTGAACTGATAAGATAAAAAACATTTGAATTTTCAATTTATAATTCCACCTAATTCTCAGATAAATGAAAGGTGTGATAATTATTGATTTCAGAGCCTAGTTCTTTTGATATTAGTTCATAAATTAAAACTTAAAGAATATTCATTTAATATTGAAAGGTAATGTTTATAACACAATAATAAATTGTATTGGGATTGTATAGTATTGCCTACACTAATTTCTTTTGGATCCAAAATACCAATTTTAATAAGAATTAGAGCAGAGGCTATCCGAAAATCTTATATAAATCACCTTCAAAACATTTATGAAGTAAACATCATGTGTTTTATGTAAGCAAATTGTTAAGATACATACCTTTCTCACATGATCCACCAAAGGCCACACAGTGTCTACATGGTCCATGAGAGTCATGAAGCCCTGGTACAGTCTCTGGCCATTCTCACTGTCATCCGGTTGGAAATAAGTCGCGTTGTTTTGGCAGGAATCTTTCAACGCCTCGTACATAGCATACGTCGGCGGCGCACCGTCCTGAGACCCTTCACAGCACAGAGAGGCCTTAGCCGGCGACTCCGGAAAAGCCATTTTCGACCAACTGCCTTTCGCAAAACGCAAACCGCGTTGAAAGAACTTAATCCTCATCTGCAACGATTTTATTATAAACATCTGACGCACTTATTTGTTATGCAAAGGGAAAAAAATCATACCAATCTAAAATATATTTACAAAATAGTTCGCGGGACAATTTTGCTATCATTGTATCATTATTATTTTATTACTTCATTCATCCGCTGATTTTATTAACACTGAATTTATTAACTGTTAAATTACCGTTCCTCTACGATCGAGTATTGAATACAGTTTGACAAATTGACGAATGCGAACAGCGAAGTCGCTGTCAGCTGTCATTTTGACGACATTCAGTGACATTGGACAGCTGTTTTGATTCAGTAAATACGGAACAAAATTGATCTCCTTAATTTTATTTTATTACCATAAAAATTTTAACAAATAAAATATCGTAAAAAAGAGAATAGTAAAGAAGTAAAAGAAAATTAAAAAAGTTTGTCCCTGTAAAAATGCCGTAACTGCATGTTTTAAACTGGTGGTTGTGTCCACAAACTCAAAGTTGTCAATTTCAAAGTCACTCAAATAAGGAGCTGTCAAAAGATAAAATTTGTTTGTTTTACGGGAAAATAAATACGTGCCGGCCGACGGCTATTTATAGATAATATGATATAAAATTACCTTTCTCTATTAAAATGGGGGAAATATCGATGGAAATTCAGTCAGTCGATGCTGGCGAACCCTTAAGCCATGATGAAGCGGCCTCCGCTGTCGTAGAAAATGCTGAAGCCTTAGTGACTGACGAACAGAATTTTTACCAATATCCCAGTTTATTTACGAGTAAAACTTTGATAGAACTTTCCAATTCGTCTTGGTCGCGTTCTGCCAAAGCTAAGAATGATGTGCAGCCTTATTTGCGGGGTTGTAAGTGGTCTCCGGACGGTACGTGTTGCCTGACAGTGGTAAACAATGACGGTGTGCATGTGACGGAGTTATCCCGGGATCTGTACACAGGCAACGTCGCAGCAAACCGGATCATAGATGTCATGGACTCTGTAATCCATGTTAAAGAAGCTGGCTTGGTTTACGACTTCTGCTGGTTTCCTCTCATGAACAGTCAAGTACCGGAAAGTTGTTGGTTAGTTTACAACACATTTAGTATGAACACTAAGATAATAGATAATTATAACAAGAGTATATTGTCTTGGTAACTAGTTTAATTTAGTATCTAGTAGGCTACATGCAAAGAGAATGTCAACTATTATTTAAAATACAGCAATAAATATTTCAGAATAATGTGACATGTACTTATTTAATATTTAACTACTTACAGCTGGCTGACAACCAGACAGAATGCACCCATACAGATGTGGGATGCCTTTGATGGTTCACTGCGATGTTCCTACAGGGGGTTCAATGCCGTCGACCAAATGGAACCAGCCATATCTGTCACCTTCACTAAAGATGGCAGCAAAATTATAGCAGGATACAAAAAATTCTTGCGGACTTTTGATGTGGATCGGTATGTATTCATAAAATTATTTTCTATTTATATAATTTTATTAATTATAGCTATTGAACTTCAGGATGAAGTATGTATTTTTTTTTAATTTAACTGAATAAATACCAACCTATCCTTAATTAAATGAACTTGAAATCCGCAGGCCCGGGCGAGACTTTGCAGAACATAAAATAGGAAGTCCTGCAGCATGTTTTGACACTTGTGACAATCTTCTAGCTGTTGGCTCCTGGAACACAAGTATTAGTTTGTACAATGTCAATGAGATGGGCACTTACAAGAGTATTGGGAAAATGCATGGCCATGGGGGTAAGAAAGTATTACATATTGTATTTACAGACAATATTAAAGTGTAAGCTTGTAAATTAAAATAGGACTTACTGTGATATTCAGCACAATGAATATTTCTACACTAAGCCATTAATGAGACTGGCATAAATAGCTACATAGAGAGTAAGGGTGTCACCTGACTAATCTACCCACCAATGAATACTGCTTGATTGTGTTTAGGAATACTACTATTCAGTAGTTGGATTGATGATCAATTAAAAGGTCAAGTAACATCCTAATGATTATTTCTGAAGGATCAGAGGAGCCTTTTATCTGCATGGGTGATCTTAAAAATGTTGTCCATCTTTGGCACTAAATTGGTACTTAATAAACAAGTTTCCGAGTTCTATGTTTATGTTCTAGGTGGAGTAACACAAGTTAAATTCGCGCCGGACGGTCTTCGCCTAGTTTCAGGCGCGCGAAAAGACCACAGACTTTTAGTATGGGACATCAGATACTACCGCAGACCACTGAACATATTGACTCGAGTAGTGGATACTAATCAAAGGGTTTACTTCGATATCTCGCCTTGTGGGAAGTACTTGGTAACGGGTGGCACGGATGGCGTACTTAAAGTATGGGATGAGGATCAAGTGCATTGGAAATCCAGTTTAGATACTACTGATGATCAAGTAGATAATGCTACCTATAAGGTTAGTCAGTGATATTTCAAGGAATTTGTTGATGAAAATGTATCTGATGTTGTTAACATACTTCTACGCTTTATTCACTTGTATTAAAGAAATGGTTATTTATAATTAGCCCAGAGGCGTATAGTCGCGTTTGTAACTACATAGCATATTATTAATTTGATCTCCTTTTCAGTTCCCTCTCCACCAAGATTGTTGCAACAGCATTTCAATACATCCGCTGCGACCTATCTTAGCGACTGGTTCAGGACAGTATCATATAGTTGACCCACTGCATTCTCCTCAAAAGAAGTGTACTAGTGGGGTCATGAAAGTCGAAAATGGAGCAGCAATGAAAAACACTGCAAGCAATGACGAGTCTGAAAAATTAAATATTGATACAAATAATACTACAAATGAAATGGAAGTAGATGATAGTGACAAAGATTCAGAATCTAATGTAGACATGAAATATTCAGACGTCAGTGAGAATAGTTTAGTATTTTGGTGGATTGGTGAAGTTTCAGATTTGACGTAAGCCTTCTAATGACCTTAAGAGGAATAAAGATATGTTTTTCATATCAATTGTATCTAGTCTTTAAATAATTGTAAGTTTTTAACCTTCTGATACATATTGTACCTACATTTAATTTTATTGTTGGTTTTATTTGAGACCCCTGTTCCATGTTTTTTGTAGCGCGAATGCACATCAAACTTTTGCTTTAATTCTCTGTTGAGTGGGTCTATTTGTTAAAAGTATTCCGATAGTCCAGTTAGGTGTCCCCCAAGGTTCAATAGTGGGACTGATGTTATTTTTAATCATTAAAACTGAGTTAGAAAACTCCCAGTTACAAATTATTTTCTTACATCAACCATAGGTGACACGCAGTACGTGTAGTATATAACACCAGACGTTGGTGATTGGAGACAAAATACTTCTATAACAAATATACTACACGTACTGCGTGTCACCTATGGAAAGAAAGAAAGAGAAAGAAAACTTATTTATTGACACAAACCATACATACACACAGAAACAACAAAACTGTCCTGAGATGTCCTGTCCTATGGTTGATGTAAGAAAATAATTTGTAACTGGGAGTTTTCTAACTCAGTTGTAATGATTAAAAATAACATCAGTCCCACTATTGAACCTTTTAATAAATTAAAATAACATAGTTTTACTACACTACCTTTTTACTTAGTAGTAATCTTTCAGGAATTACATCGAAAAATGATTACAGTAAACAGGCTAAACTTTTTGTTTTATTATCGACCAGTAGGCGAAACAATGGTCAGTATTAAAACAACTCTTTTCAAACAGATATTATCATTTGATTTAAAGCTACGTTACAAATTCATTTTTGAAATATTTCGCCAATTTTACTTTATGACCTTTGTGGGCTTTATTACTTTAGTTTTGTGGCAACGGAAGTTTCGAGGATACTTTAATAACTGAAACAGTATGCTAATGTTTTATATTTCAAGCATATTTTATGTTAAATGAGATTCTGGAGACCATAAATTTTGCACAAAATTTTCTCTAATTTCCATGGAGCCACAAGTGTGACAGATTTTTACGCGATAAAAATATTCACTGTTTTTCGTCGTTCTTTTTTTTACGAAGAATGACATGAGTACCTACAATGTGTTATATCGTAGGTACTAATATCCTACTAGTCCTACTAATATCCTACTAATATTATAAACTACTTAATAATATAAATGTGAAAGTAATATAAATGAGAATATATGGATGTATGTTTGTTATTCAATCTCGAAAAAACGATGATACCCCGGATTAACACATAGGCTTCTTTTTATGAACATACGTCGCCAAAATCCAAGACTAGCAACTGTAATCTACCCTCAGGACAATTTCGAACTAGGTCCATAAGTATGAAGGCAGACAAAACGTCCTCATAGACATCCCTATTCCCTAGAGATAAGACATTATATCAAGATAATCTTGCTCGGGTCATTAGGCCTTCGAAGTTGAGCGTGATCTGAACCACAATCTCCTAAAGAACTGAGCACCTTGCAATTAGTGTCTTCAGCAACCATTACGTACAATAATTACTGCTTAGCGATAAAGTCGCCGATATTATCGTGACTAACGATAACTTGCCAGATAATAGAATAGAATGGTCGATTTTTTGCAGACGATAAAATTTTATTGGCTATTAGGTAGCGTTCGGGAAAATAATGGTGGTTTTTATATAATCGGTTTTAAAATATTTTTTTAATAATCTAATCGAGAATGATCTTAAAACTTATTTTTGGTATTGCCAATGCATATTGTACCTAATATTGATTAGCAGCTGATGAATAGATCCAAGTTTGCATTCAATATAATTTATCATTAAAAAATCGTAGAAACTTACCTATTTTTAACGTAACTTACAAAATTACAAACAAACATCGCTTCTTACGAAGATTCCTTAGCTCGTCCGCGATACGTATCTACGCCGTAGCCGTAACCTTATCTCCGACACTCGTAGCTACAACGCTACGGGCGTAGCCTTCGTAGCAGAAATATGACTGCAGAAGGCTTACTTGATAAGAAACTAGCGAACCAAGTCTAGCCACTACTGTATGTAGGTACCTAGATAACTAAGATTTATGGAAATTAGAACAGCACTAAGCAGGATAGTGCACTTTGCTTTAGCACGCTGTTAAGCGATATTTTAAGTGCATTTTGTACTTTGTACATCAATACATATCTATCACTACAAGAGACCTCCTTCGCTACGTCTGTGTTGTCTGTTGCTATAAACTCAAAAACTAATACTGAACGGATTTTTATACAGTTTTACCAGAGGGAGACTGATTTATAAGCAACTTATTTGTGTATAATATTTATACCTCGTGTGAAGCGAGTATTGTATTTGGCGTTAAAGGTATTGCTCTTTTGAGTGTTTACTGTGTCAAGATGGATACGCAGAGAAAATATATATCCCGAGTTTACGGCCCTAGAGTGATGTTTTGTTTGCTCAGCCATACTGGTTATTTATTGCTTCGATACGAATACTGTATACAGACCAAGTTTCTAATGTCGGTCAGCCAGATTGAGAAACAAGTTTGTTCTTCGGCTTTACTCTTGCTTTTATCAATTTTAATGGGTAATCCAAGAGCAAGCAAGTATAATTAGCAAGTATATTGTATAAAAAGCAAGCTCTATTATGGTAATAAGCTACTCTTTTACTCAAATCTGAGGGTGGGTTGCACTATTTCACTATAACGATAAAAAGGCATGAAATCACCGCCCATTTGCTAAATCGGCGATTTGACGGCTGTTTATGTTAATTATGTCGTTATAGTTAAATAGTGCTACAACTTCCAAAAAAATAAAAATAAGAAATATTGTACACATAACTACTATTCACACAAAACCTCAATTAGGCAAGATGTGTTCTTTCTTTCTTCAGATAATTTACCTTCCATTTAGCTTCCTCGATTGACCTATTTTGTATATAGTGAAAAGGTTACGTGACAGAAAGATTTACGAGGTTAAAAGCAAACGAGCATCCGTTTCATGTCCCACGTCGACTTCGGATTGCTAAATAATAGATTCATGCAAAACGTGTTGTCTATACTTCCTCTATAGGTACCTACTAATATTTAAAGGAGGTAAAGTTTGTGAGTTTGTAACGTTGCATGTATGTCAATAAAAATATTTTAACGAGGTAGGTAAAGTTTGTAAAAAAAAAATCTGAACCGATTTTGATAATTTCTCTTACCAGTACTTAGATCTTAGTGATTCCCGGGACGCGGATGGCATTGCGGTAATCAGCGAAATTGAAATCGAAATTGACAAATACATCATTTGAATTATTCTGTCTTAAATTATACTCACAACTCACAAGTAGTGAAAACGTTATCATGACAAATGACCAAATAAGAAACAATAGCTAATCATAATTGTTACCTACCTAATGGATATTGCTACGGACATGGACAGTCTTCATGTAGGGACATTAAGTATGATGCTTACCCGGGATCCTTACTTAATTTAATGAGCCCATTTGTTGATTGTATCTTAAGAACAGTAGAAGCATCATCTGTGCGGTATGATATTAAACATCCATTACTTTCCTAGTTAGGTTTATGTTATTTTTCTTTTTTTGGCCGACAACAGGCCGAAAAATAAGAGCTATGTTTTTTTAAATTAAACACTTTGCGAGGGCTTTTATTAAGACCAGTAGAGTCATAACTTTTATGTGCCTTAGATGCCTTATTGCGTTTTAGACGCCTTAGTCTCAGCTTCAGATGTTTCCTTCTCCTGGAAAGTTCATTGGTTAAGTGGTAAGCATTTTATTAAATAAATTACATTAAAACTTCAGAAAACAAATCCTTAACCTATTTAATTAACGCGCAAACACATAAACAAAAGAATAATTAAAATTTGAACAGAAGAGCTAAACTTTTTGATGTATGTACCTACTTTGAAAGTTGCAAGTTCACTCGCTATTAACTTGTTTTCCGTCTCGTTTCGTCGAAGTTAGCCGATGTTGCCAAAACTTCGTTTGCAAACGTAGCCTAAGTTTCTCATTGACGAGTTCTCCAGTTTCCCTGCTCAATAATATTTATTGTGTCTTCGGGGTACAAAACTGAATTATAACAAGACTGACTTGCTTAACTTAAGTTCGGGATCTGGCAACTACGAACTACCTGTAAATGTTTGTTTGTTGTTTGTTGCTAATGTGTTCATCATGGGTAAACAAAACAGGTTATATTATCCTATTTAGATCATCGACTTATAATAGAGATAGTATATTTCCACAAATATGAATTAATGAGGCTATTTTTAAAGAGCACGTGTGTTTACAAGTTTTTTTTTTAACCTTCCATGTATTTCAAAACAATTGCTGGTGGTACAAGCAGTAAAAGGATGGTTTAGAATATTTATGTTTTGAAATGTGGATTTTTCAAACATAAAAGTCTGTCGAAGTTAAATTGTCAGTACACAATGAGAACAAAGCGAGGCATTTGTGTAGGTACTAAATTCTGGTTAATGTTTATTTTTTTACTTTTTGCATAGCTGTAGAACATGTGTTCTTCTAAAGCCTGACAAGATAAAGAGATACACAGTGTGATATCTTAGCTAACATGTAACTTTTTCTTCTACTAGATATTTATCATTCTGTCAAATAATTTATCCGCTAAGTTGTTCACAAGCTTTCCAAGAAAAGCGTAATATGGGAAATTTCCTCATTTTATTTTGTGAACCAAGTCCCTGAGCCAAAATATTATGTGGAATAATTTATAGGCCTTAAAAGATTGGCTAGTTACATTTAAAAAGAAAAGTCAGCGATTTATTTATTTCAGAAAACTATAATGTTTCTGGATAGAGACTGGTGTTGTCTAACTTTCAGTCTAGTTTCCAGATTTATCTCTGTTGGTTCAGACATTTTTTCATAAAATGTAAGTCCAAACAAACTCACATTCGTTTAAGGATTTTAATCGCTGCAGACATCGTGTGTTAAAACTGTACCATTGCAGTCTAATCTATAAAGTCCTTGCTTCTGTGGATAACATAGAAGCCATACACAATTATACCTACAAACATAAAAGGCAAATACAAAAAGTTTTTTATTATTGGTTCGACAGGCTGATTTCAAAGATAAACAAAAGCCACCGCCATTTAAAATGAAAAAAAAGCAAATAAAAAATAAACATTTTATGGCATTGCATTTTTTTTATAATGAATTGGCCAGCACGTTGTGTTTATTTAAAAAAAGAGGTTAGTCGCAAATAGTTTGTCTGTGTCATATGGTTTGTGTATTTCATTGTTTTTTTTTATTCCGTTTGATTCAACTGATCTGTGTGATCAATCAGGTCTGTGAATGACACAGCGAAAATAATTGATAAGGAGATTGGATTACGATTGGCAGGCTTTTAACGTTTCTCTCGGAAAATCAATACTCTTAAAATATCTTATTGATTTGTACCCACCTACCGTGTAATTTTAAGATTATTTTAGCGCTAACTAAGAATAAATACCATCATTCTTTTATGCCGTTTATAGCGCAATATTTAGTGTTAATTAATTACTCTATTATCCCTTTTGTGTACCTAGATAGAGTACCTAAGTACCTAAATAAGTATTTCTGTTGAATAATCCTATTTTTATTAATCTGGAGATGTAAACCAATAACATAGTCTACCAGACATAACTTAAAACAAATCATATAAGGCTTCTTAGAATCAAATTAATATTGTTGGATAAAATAATGATTAATATTCATAAATTCTAGGTGGATATCTTATTTGGAAACTCAATTTAGGCTTCAATTACTTAGATCGCTGAAATCAAAATTGGTTGTGATAAAGCTAGTAAACCAACTAGATAGGAATTTACCTTTAGAATACATAAAGTCCAGAATACCTTTATAAAAAAATACGTTTTTACCGTGACAACGTTACAGACTAGAGGACTTATCCTTGCAGCGTAATAATCCTTATAATAATTAGGTACCTATTACCTAAGAGAATGAGATTACCAAGGATAATCTAGCCTACATATACATAGGTATAACTTATGTTAGTACTTAATGTATTTTAACACAAAGTTTACTCTAGTAAGACTTTAATCCAAAGGCTGAAGAGGCAAATAGATAAATGATGCGACTGGTGAGCAAGCTTAGCGGGATTAAACTGCTCCGAGCTTCAGCATATTTTATCTCCTATATTTTGCCATGTGCTTTATTCATTTCAATTTGAAAAAAATATATGTTCAAAGTGTTACGTATTATATAGCACTTATTTAAATAATATTCTCTTTTTCGCGCTCTAAGTATCTATACATTGTATGAAGTTTTTATACTGGACTGGACCACAGATTGCTAAATAGAGACTGGCATTATCACAACGGAGCAAAGAAATGTAGGTTTGTAGTATTGTAGTTGCTTTCCCACGGGAAGACGAAGGGATAACGACACGTCACGTAAACCCGCGGTTCTAAGCTCAAAATCCTCAGTGTCTCCACGCGAAGTCTTAGAAACTTTGCATGTGTGCGTGTTTATATATCATAGGTACAAAAGGTGTGTATGTGATACAGAAGGACCAAGTAGATAAGTATGTACCTATCAACCCGGATAGGAACTTAAGCTGAAGGGTTGACGAGGGTTAACTGCAGTACCTATGGGTGAAGCAATTTTGTATGTAGGTATTTGCTATGAGAAATTAACAAGAATACATATGCCAAGATATCATGCAAACGATATCAAATTATCGTTGAATTTAGTACGTCGAGTCTATTGGCAGCGCATTGGGTATAAGGCCAGCCACGCGCACGAAAACAGTGATTTTCAAATATAGGCGTAACTCACACATATGACTGTATGTCGATTTACCAAAACGAGTACCTAATCAAAGTACAAACGCCAAACAAATACCATCACGCAAAGAAAATTGAACAAGTAAATAAAAAAATCTCTTTGGAAATCTTCGTCAAAGCAAGTTGACGGTGGAAGAGGGAAATATTGATAAACTGACATAAAACAAGATGAACTATAGGCAGGTATATTAGGTAGTCGAAAGTAAATAGAATATGTAAGGCTTGTCACAGTCGGGTGAATTGTTTCTGTGATCCACGGACGAAAGCTGTGCCCTCTACCGCTTTGAAGAATGGAAGAAAGAAACTTTTTTTACATTACGACAATGACTTTTCAGGGCAGATGTGTTTATTATAGCATACAGCTGTGTGTTATACAAATTGATTAATATTTTCCCCATACATATTTATTTATACGAACTGGTATTATTTAGCTATATCTTATAGTACCTACCTAGTATTTGTTTCTCTTTATCTACATTCGAACATTGCACCTCAGCGCCATTGGTATGAAAATAAAAACTAATAAATAATATGATGAAAAAATTGAACGAGCAAATTGGCAATTCAAATTGTATTGTTGCTTTGTGTTTTCATTTGCATACACTACCTATTGTTAAAAATAAAAAGCTCATCACAAAATGTTTACGCGAAACTTTCAATCCCATTCAATGGCTGCTGCATTTTATTACCTGACTGAAAAAAGAGAAATGTAACATTTTATGTATTTTGAGGTCGTATACCTGTAGGTACTCTAGATAAAAAAGGCCATAAACATAAAACTTATCATTCTGTCTGTTGCACATAGAGGGCGATAGTGGACCATTCCGCAGCCCATTTGACATCTATGACAGTTATAGGGCCGCCATTTTATTATCCCTAGGGAGCTATTCAACGGATTTTATTGCTGTAACAAGCCAAAATGGCTAAATTATTCTAGTTAACACCAACGAATGGCTATTTAGTTAGTTCAGGTCGACGTCTAATGAAAATTTTATTTAAATTACCTAAGAGGCTCACGCTGGTGTCAGAGTCGATTCGCAATTTTAATTGTAAAATACATAGATAGTTGTGTTGTTATTACAATAATAACTGTGGTATGGTATTCGGCTTTTCGTAATGCAAAATGTAAGTGAATAATGTTAACATTATTAGGAATGCATATAAACGCTTTAGTCCACGATTTATTTTAGTTCCACATGACATTTCAGAATGTTGCTGTTTTGGAATTTATAAAAATACCGAGGTAGGTAATAAATTCGGTAAATTCAGTGCCACATAGGAATATGTACCAAATTCAATGAATAAAAACGAATAAACCGTTTGGAATAATTAAACATAAATATGTGAGGAAAATGAAAGGAGTATTGTTGAGTAACCGCAATGCCAAAAACACAATAGCGTTGAACATGACGAAAAATGTACGTTCAACTAAGTGGGCCTTGTGTGAGAATTATTGTGTACCGCCATATTATATTCGCGCGTAAAATATAATAATAAAATTCTGTGTACCAAGTCCTCACAAAGCTTTCACGAATTCTCGCTCCACTTGCAAAAAGAAAAAGAAGTGTTGCGTAAAGACTTTATTGTAGAGGATCACAGATTTTTCTATTGAATTCTTTTGGTTTAGAAATTTTCGCTTTTTTGCTCCATTTTTCTTAGGTGGACCGAAAATATGCGATTCCAATGAAGCAACCTTCTGTTGAGTGATTTAGTATACTATGAATAGACACGGCTACCTAAATTCAATCAAATAATTTCTCATAGACATGTTTTGATCCCAAAGACCTCTTTTCTTAAAGTTGGCTGCGCAGATACAGGCTATGATACAAAGTTCCAGCTTCAAAAACATATGAGACCAAATTACATAAAAAGGCATCGTACGTATCAATCAACGTCTCTGTGGTGACATTTCATCGTGGATAACGTAACGTTACACTGTAAGCCAAAAGGATCTTGTTGTAACAACTAAACCTTTTCGTCTCCGTCTCGCGAAACTTTTGTAACCCAACACTCGTTACGAACTTGGTCTCGTTCAAGACAAAGTTAGGGTGCGTCTCCGGACGAATCCCGAGATAACGACTACGTGTGGAGCCGGGTTATGTTGGACTGGCGATCCATCAGTGTTGCCTGTAAGTGGAGACATTACTTATACCAAGTTTGGGAGTTATATCTTAGCAAAAGCTGTTAATAATTATAAAAAATGTTGTAGGCTTGTTATTAGATAGCCGGCAGTAATTTGTTTTACGAACCTCCATAAAAATTGCTTTTGGCATCATGACTTGTTCGGGAAATCGTTTTTTCAAACCCAACAATTTGAAGCTTTTTGATAATCTGTTTTGAAAGTCGTCGATATGTGGTAGACACTATCATTCAGCTGCAGATCTGTGATGACAACATAAGCCTTGATTTGATGGAAGGCAGGCTTACCGCATACTGTTGTGGCTTTCGCTAACAACTAATCACTCTGGCCCAAGTCCTTGGAGATTTAGCTCTGCTTTCAATAGATGTAGATAGATAGAAAGCTTCTCGCAATTTTTTAGTAAAACTGGATTTGTTTATAGATTTATTATGTTTTTATTTGTTCCCTTACGGTGGGTTGCATCTTGCATTCCATTTAAAAACAAAAACTACTCGTTAAATAATCGATGTTATCGATAGCCGAACCATTTTAGTTGTGCGGCATTTTTTGCACCATTTAACTTTATAGTTACTCACCGTAAAACAACGTAAAATGGAAATAATAGATTTAACATTTAGCACAGACAATTTATTTGAAAAATTGCTTCTTTTCAAAATAACTCATACCTAAGTACTTTAACGAAAAAAAAGTCCAATGGTGCAAAAATAATCATTCTGTTTATTAAACCCCGATCAATGTCTATTAACCCGGTAAAGAATTAATAAAACGGTATTTACAAATGCTTGTTTGTAGAACATTTTTTCCTTTGATGCCCCTTTCAAAGGGTATTTATTGACAGGTCAGCTATAAGAAAGGGAAAAGTCATTGCTTGTTTGATCTAATTTGAGGTCTATTCAAGTAGAACAGAATACCTACTTATGTAGAAATCTTTGACATTTTTATTTTCCTTTGAACTTTGGGAAAATGACAGATTTTCATTTCCTGCTGCCATTAATGTCACTGAGTTACCGTTAGCCGGTTAGGGATATCAGAAGCATGATTGACAGTCCTATTTGAACTTAGGAAATAAAAAAACACCCCGTCGTATAAATTTTCAAATATTCTTCAATGTACAGTTCAAGTGTTTTTCATTGTATCTACAAAATATATTTAACCGACAATGGCTGCATACATTGAAATGCCTTTTCGCATCGAGAATCGAGATATACAGGCCCAATTCATTATCACAGTGCGCTATCTCAATGAAAAATACCAGGTACCTAGTGTACTCTTTTTTAATTAAATGACCCTCCTGCTGTGGGTGCAGTGTGAGGAAGTGTCAGACAATACTGACTGCAACCTACCATGTTCATTATTAAGCTCTTTATGTGCCTACCAGGGCCGCGGGAACTCACCTAGTGTAGTCTTTGCAACTATACAATATGGAAGTATCTGCAAAACACTATAAAATGCATACCCTAGTTGTCAGCTTCGTTTAACTACAATATGTAGTCACAAGCATGCACCTAATCTCATTATACTGAGATGCAATTCCCAGACTGATCAAGAAACTCGTTGAGATAAACTAGGACATGGACAATATTATGGAAGTAGGTTTTTCATACAGTTTCGAAAAGGTAGCCATTTTTATTTTGGTTTGTTGAAACTATTGTGTTTTAATCCTTACTAATACAATAAATGCGAAAATGCGGCTTTGTGCTATGAAATCATGTTGAAACTTACCCTTTGTAGTTATACGATTTGACTACTTTGGTAGGCAACCAATTCCTGGTATCCGAAGTTACCTGAGACACGTTTATTTAGCACTTAAGAGCTTAACGTTTGTTTATAGGAGCCACTTTTAAAACCTAATCCGTATTTACGACTTGTAGTCTAAATGTGGAACGCCAATGTACTGAAACATGTGTAGGCATTATCTATCTTTTGCCTGGTCGTAAATCCGAAACGGACCGCTTTACTTAGTAATTGTTCTTGTTATTCGTGCCATTTACTTCGTTAGTGTTTATTGACTTTGTTTTTCTACTACTAATGTAGAAACATCAGTATTGTGGAGTTTCAGCTTATTTTTATTGAAGTTACAAACTAGTTCAATCTTGATGTCAGGATTTCAGGCTGTAGGTTTATTGGAATATTTATTGTGAAGTAGATAAGCTGTCAGACGTCAGACGCTGTCAGACGTCGTTTCTGTTACTGGCATTTTACTCGGTATACGTGTTGAATATTGGCTCTATTCACTATTCGCAATTCAATACACCTTCACTCAATTCTCCAATCTACTTAATGTCTTTGAATTTCATGTTCACTATAGTGCTGTTATGTAGTTAATGTAGGTTTACGCGAATATCAATAAACGATAAGTAATATGTAGGTATAATATATAGGTACCTTTGAAATTATATGTTCCATGTTTCATGTCAAAGCTCAAAATTGGTGTCGTCGAAATCCGAAACAGTCGTGTACCTACATAATGCATAAATCAAGCTTTGCCTAGGATAGTTTGAATAATGTACATATTTTATGCGATCCTTCCCTCGGGACTTTTTTGTCTGTGCCGCCAATATTGAAATTATCATAACGTCATATCATTTTGTACAGGTAATACCCATGTATGTGAAGTGGGCACGAATGAGAGCACCTCGTGTTTTTTGATTTTACAAATTGCCCTTTTTTGGCCGAGCCTTTTTTGTTTTGTTCAATAGACATTTCGTGGATCTGCCTTTTGTGTAGGATTACGCTTTGTACCCTATTAGACGGTGTTTGAATAACCGTGAAAAAAATATTTTTGAGCGACTTAACTAAAAAATAACTGTTCTAACTAGTCCGTGATTATGTATGGTCATGATATACCCAAAGGTAGGTAATATATCTTCATACTAAAAGGCAACGCAGAATTTGGGTTGATATCAATAATGTGCCGTAACCAATCCCTTGGCTGTGATAAATCTATCAATTTCTCGCGGATATACCGACGATTTCTCATACCGTTCTCATAAATGCTTTTCCAATTTCATTTATTTATATTCAGGGTGTTGTTTGAATTCCGAATTGGAATTGGTCATTTCGGGATGGAAATCAAACACGATTTTGACTGAAAGGACATTGTTCAATTTTGGCCTAAGAACCGATGTGAATATAAATTATACTATAATTTTCATTTAATTTTTTATTGTTTGAAACATATTTTAGTTTTCCACGGACACTTCAAATAAATAAATTCCAAATAAAAAGTTGGGTCACAATTATTGATGCCTTATAAAATGTTTCCGTCAGCCAGTGCTGCCAGTTTCGGAAGTTTTCGCGATTTCGGTAAATACGGACCGAATTGAGAACCTCCTTTCCGAAGTCGGTTATTAAAATTAGTTGCTAACACTTTATTCATTTAAATATCTAAATTGACTAGCTAGAAAAAAACTAGTATTCTATATGTTTTAAGCGAAATCGCGAATTTTTAGCTTGGCATTCGAGTAGGATTATAGTTTTCGTAATTGGCAACACTGGTGTACTTCAGTCAGTTTGCTAGAAGTCAGTTTGATTGCTTTGCGACTATCGTTTCTTTTGTGATTTTTTATGCGTTTCATCGTTTTATTCTAACAACTTTGGCTTGATTACGGACTCCGATTAGATTGCGTACTTGGTAGACTCGGCTGTGTGTAAAGGACTGGATTTTCCTGGCATTTTCGGATATCGCTCTGTCTGTGATCGAATTTAGTTGTATTATAATTACAACAATGGATGCAGAATATAGTATATTGTATAAATTGTGGATCTGCTAGAGGTTCTTTGGTATTAGAAAACGAAGATATACTTCGTTGCATACAACAATGGACTGTTCCCCGTATGGTAAGTGGTCTACGAAAGTGATTTTCTAATTTTGATAAGAATGTTACTACCTACTTATGTTTTCATAAGCACACAATTTCTCGGTTTCCAAATTAATTGCCACAATTGCAAGTTACTTGACATTTACTAATGTTTTATTGTATTTATTTATTACAGGTTGAAGCTCATGACCTTATATGTACGACGTGTTGGTCTGAAGCAGTCGAGCATAATAAAATGCAATGCACTGTTGGACGCAATTGTGTACTTTGTAAGAAGCTCCTACCATCAGGCATTACTGTTGCAATTGTATCGTTGGGCGTAGAACAGTGGGCTGTTGTGCCCACATAATGACTATAATTTGGTATTTAAGCTGGGCGAGATACCAAAATTCAATTGAACCCCCTGCTCAGTTCTTAGATAATATATTATTGAGAAATATTGATGATTAAAAACCTTTAATTGAATATAAATATTGTTTTTATTGCACATCCTCGAAAACCTCTTTCATTGTTATTGGTAAACCTTACTTTAACTGTTAAATTATTTTGTGTGGTAATGACATTTTTAGTTTGGTCTGTGCCTTCTTGGTAATAGACCGCGGGTTCGATTCCCGCCTTATGGCATGTATATAGCTAGGTAACTGTATAATATAAAAGTAGTAACAATCATTTAAATAAGTAATTCTCCATCGTAATAACATCGATATTTTATGAATTGTGGTGAAAGGAACTCTTCCATTTTGGATACTTATGCGTTTTATCACAAATCCAAAGTGGATTCACTATATATTAAGAAACGTAACGTTGAAAGCAAAAGCGTTTAGGTAGTTGTTTTTCATACAAATTCTAAGCATTTATGAAAACTAGTCACACGCCCCGTCTTCGGACGGTGGCAATGTAAAACCTTGGTGTAAACCTTCCTCTTGACCTACTCTATCTATTAAAAAAAATCGCACCCAAATCCATTGCGTAGTTTTAAAGATCTAAAGCATTCATAGGGACAGACAGAAAATGCAACTTTATAAAATAATCATTGTCAAAGAATTATCTTAAACTTGACTAGGTACTATCTCTTTTCCTAGTATCTAGTAGAGTAGTCTTTCCCTAGATCTAGAAGAGAACATATAGAGCTGTACATAGTGTTGTTGATATTTTGAATAGTGTAGTTTGATTTTTAATTAATACTACTCTGATATTTCACGCAAGCTTGGTTATTTTTTATTTATAACCTCAAAATATTAACTTTTTTCGTAATTATTTTAGTTTCCTGAAGTGTCCGTTCGTGAAAACTTATTTCATAGGATTCCATATAATTTAAAGAGTTCATAGAAGTCACTTTCCATTCGAACGGTTCTTAGGCAGAACATGTATGGAGCCGGAACAATGTCCTTCGTGAATTCGTTCTACGAATGTTGTTTTCCAGTTTCGGGTTTCAAGCTATGTAGAGTTATCAGAATTTGCACACAGTTCCAACCTCTATTTTTCTCTTACTTTACTATAATCTGTTATTAGTGATCCGCTCTAGCAGATAACTATCACATTTTGATACCCAAATAAGCAGTTTATTATTTATGCAAATTCGAATAAAAAACCACAAGCAAAAGGAAAACTTTTTATGATTCTATGTTATGTCAATTCCATTCAATGTTTTTATATTTATTTTAGCACATACGGGCCTATGTGGACTCAATATCGGTACCCAAAGCGTTTTCAATTTCCATTGTGGTGTCCTTTCAGAGCTCAATAAAAGGCTATACCTACATGTCAGAGCGATGAGTGCCAAATTGGCTATTGTTATGTTTGGCCTTCAATATTTACGTATGAATATTTATATTGGTACAACAAAATTGTGACTTTTGGTGAAAATAGAAGAACTTTGTAAGAACCTGGCAAGTATAACGCGCAGGGTTAATTAAACAGTCGACTTTTTATATCTATGATTAATATGATTATAGATAAGACTCAAAACCTACCGACTATAAGTCAAGAAACTGTTTATTGTATTTGTTTCTCATTGAACAGGCTTTGGGATATTTCCTTTCACCTCTCTATTTTACGTCATCATCCAAAAAATCGAGCACCACCACCATCTCTAGCGCCACCTCTCGACATCAAGCAAACAACTTTAGTTCGAATCTCAACAATGGCCGGCCGGCATCAATAACTGCGCGCGCGGTGAAAAACCTAAAGGTGCGTACGGATTGCGCGTACCCTGGTACGCGTACTCAGTTTACGCGTATCCGGAACGCCTAGTCCATACCTGCAGCTACGCGTTCACTCTTGGGGTCAGTCGGTTTTTTGGTCGCGCGTCAAAGAGGACGCACGCGGCCGGCTACGCTATATTTGGACGGCAAAATGAATAAACACGCGTGTTCTTGTCGGAGTCATGGCGAATGACTGGGGCTCGCGGAGCGCTCTGGATCGATTGACCTCGCGTACAGGTTCGCGGCGGTCCGTACAGGAGCTGTACGCGTATCCAATGTACGCGTGGACAGTGTTTCCCAACTACGCGTAACACAGGAACGCGCTATCCGTACGCACCTTAAGAAAACCATGAATTTCGACGAAAAGTGAGATGGTGAAGTGGTGAAGTGTTGTGAATCCCTTGTTCCTGATAATCCAGTAAGTACCTAGCAATTAATCCTTTTTATCTCATAGCCTGTAACTAGAATTACATCTTATCGACGCGTCACCGGCTGGACGCTAAAATTCAATGACTCATTATATACATACCTATAGAAAAAATTAACGAAATAATTATAAGTAGGAACGTAATATAAGATATATATAGAAATATTGAACCTTTACCCATATCAAAACAATGTAATGATACCTGCCTCATAGTTGAGAACCCTCACTATATTCTTGAGAACACACAACTGAGGGTATTTGAACAATTGTGAACTTTGAGTGTTGTTTCCGCGGTTTCACATAACATGAACCCATAAGTAATTAGATCTTTCATCTGTATTATGTTTTACACACTAGTCTTCCCATCTATCCAAGTACCTTTCAGCAGTTGATTCAGCACTTTTGACGTACAAAGGAGGTTCATATGGCATCTGTAACATTAGAAAAAATCAAGATGATGGTTACCGATGAGAATTAGTGGGTTTTTTTTGTAGTTTCGTGATTTATTTAGGAGAGTACACACTTTAACGATGTTCCTTTTCCTCTCCATCACCAAACGTATTTGGGAGGCGTTCCGCAGGTGTAAACAGATCAATATTGATAAGTCTTACTACTCGTCTTACTTCCCTCCTTCCAATTTAATGGTACAATACCCTCAAAAGATGTATTGAAGGCTTTTACTACTCGTAAGCTGAATAGTTTTGTATAGGCCACTGTGTAAACTGTTCGAATACGAATCTACTGCTTACCTTTGAAGTGTTAACATTTATAGAACAAGCGATCAGACTTTAGTAGGGTAAAATGTATTGGAGGAATTTACTGCCTTTTGTATCGTGATGCAAATGTAACAAGTAGCCTTGTTTCTTACTAATCCTTATCTATTCAATACAAAAGGTTAGGAAGTATAACGTATTAAGGGCGTGGAGAATTAATTAATGAGGAGCGGGAATGTGTGAGAACCAGTATCATCTAGGGTGCTAGGTTGCCCCAGTAACTGCGTAGAGGCGATCGGAGAATTCGGAGAGACAATCTTCTTCTTCCTCCTGCCTTGTTCCCATCGATGCGATCGGAGTCACAATCGCTCCATGTAAAACTCAGCTGTATCCGATTAGACTGGAAGCCAACCCCAAGATAATTGGAAAAAGGCTCGCCAGGTTATGAATTACTTACATGAAACACCTATTTCATCCCAAAACTTGGTCATCATTGTTTGAATAAATTAAATTAAGCAAAGTTTTCATGTCTTTAGAGGTTTTACACGGCAACTTTATTTCTGGTACCTGTGAAGTTCGTAACCTTTTTGCGTTATAAATTATCTTTATTCTTCTCGTTAGCATTGGGTTCTTAAAATATATCAAGTTTAATGTCACACACTTGAGATTCAGGTTTATCGCTTGAATAAGGATATGAAAATTTACGCATAAGTAACCTAGTTTATCTTAATTTACAAAATACGTTGTAACAATGCTGATAAATGTCAAGGGCTGTCTTATGCTCACGTTTATTTTTAATATTTTTAACGAAAATGACAAAAAAATATGGGCTAGAAAATATTTATTACAATCAAAAGTTAATATGTAGATACAAACACACATGTCTACAAACGGAAAATTCATATTTCCACGTGGTTCAACATAAAAAATAAAACTTACAAAAATTCGTCCTTCGCTATGTTTGGCTATCAATTTCCAATACATTGATTTTCTGTGTTTATTTTCCTACATATTTCTTCACGCCCCTATTATTCGCAGACACTTATTATATTTACGAAAAAATGGAAATTATCTTCGAAGCAAACATGTCTAAATAATTTAGGTGGAACGAAATAAAAGGTTCGCTCTGAAAACCTATTTATTCTCGATATGATCGATTTAAATGGGATATGCAAACATTTGCTATCGATTCTGAAATTCATAAGACGACCTACTTGTATTTTGTTTTGAAATATGTCGAATGACGAATATGGAATGAGATTTCGATTGAATAATAGGGGAAGAAATGCAGTCGATATCTTTGGGCATCTTACAGATTGCATGTCGGGTATTCGATAATCTCACAAATGTCATTATTATTATGGTATTTTTCCATTTATCTGATGGCTCTCCTAAATATTTACGAAGGTAAATAAGAAACAGGTCAAAAGAAACCACCCTTTTTCCAGTTTCAGTGGCAAAGTAATATGAGTTATTCGTGTAACATAACATTTATATTTCTCACTAAAGTAACCATATAAAACAATGAATGAGGACCATTAATAACCCCGTATAAATAATTAATTCATTTAATTTGATACCTGTTGAAGCAGTATTATAAACGAGGCGATTGGGGTCACCTTACCTTTTAGTGACAAGCGTTAATTTGATCAATTAGCTATTAATAAAATATTTATTGGGGCAATTTTCGAGCGCTCATTTCAGGAGGTAAAATCTCTTTACCGTACGTAATCGGTTTTTAAATGAACATTTATTTTAGTTTATTTACCTTCAACAGGTACTGCACGAATGTGTACTTTTGAAAAACCTTTTTTTGTGATCTAAAACAGAACCATACCATTCATACTTATACTAATAGTAGGTACGCTATTAGTATAAGTATGATATGGTATGAAATCAACCGTTTGGACGTTCAAACGGACATCAAACGTATTAGGTTCACATCAGAATTGGTTCTACGAAATTTCGTGCTCATGGTTTATTTGATGAACCTAATGCTCTTTTTCAGTGTTTGGAAACCGATGGCAGCCAATAAAATGATCTTTTTCAGGTTTCGGAAACCAATAAATTTGTATGGACCGGTCCATTCAGAATTATGTGTGCGATTGGGGCCGTGATAAAGCGAAATGCTTTAATGTGAATGTAGGAATGATGATGTAGGTACCTAGTTATTAGTTAAGAGGTATAATTATTTGTAAAAGAGATGATAATTGGGGTTTGTGTATATGTTTTGTACCTTTCCATATCGATGTCATATGTATGCATCTTTACCTTCCTTGCGAACCATTCACTATTATGACAATAGACATTCAGACATTCATACATTCATATATGTATAAAGACAATAGTTGGTGTACTACAGGTAGCAAGTATTTAACATACAATGCGGCAATCGTTCACCATTAGCCAATAGGTACGAAAATAATCTTCGCTCTATGAATCTACAAAGTAACATAACTTGTAGTTCCAAAGTAGGTGAAAGCGAATATGTTTGTAACTAAACTTAAGTACTTAATGGAGTTTTGAGCTGTAACTACAAGCAAGAACGCGTAATAATAGCACATAAAAAATGTTATTTATAACTTTCAAACTCGGATGAATATATTTTGATTACACAATTTATTGAAGGTTCATTTAGTCACGAACGAAAACAGATTCTTCATAAAAAATATTTCATTAAAGCAAGGAAAAAATGCAAAATAGTCTCCCTTATTTTTGGAAGTATTACAATAACAGAACAATTATTAAACTTTGATGTTTTTTCGCCATTGGGAAATTCGAAAAGGTAACGAAAATTCTACTTTACAATTCGCATACCAGATTTCCCAAAACAGCAATAGCCTAACGAAACAGACATTTAACTTCCTGAAATTACCTGTAATCCCCTTTAAACACCACGTTAATAACTGGGAAGTATCTGTGAAACCGAGCAGTGGGCTTTCAGGTGTTCCCATTTCGGTCTAAATGTAAATAGCCTTATTAAAGCAAGAATAAATTTCAAAACTTACTTAGTACTTATACAGGTTGTCCGCCTACACTGAAATAGTAGCGAAATTATGCCAGGCCTTTCTGCCTTGAATAAATCATTTAAGCTGTTAATAGCATTAACTATTTAAACACTCGAAAATTCTCTTAATTAACCCTATTATAGTCATCAAGTATTGTTTAAATGGTAACGCGAACGTGTGGTTAATTTTCATAAAGCGTATATGAATTATTATCATTTTATAGGACCAATATAAACAGGTGCTACCTGTATGTGGCTTATTAAGCAAAATGATAATATGTTTTTGCTTTTTCCAGTCCAAATATTATACCTGCGCAAACAATGTAGCCACATCGTTGTACCTAAGGATACTTGAGCCTGTTTATCGAAAGTACCCTAATTCAATAATTATTGATTTTTATTTCGTAATAAAGACTTAATTATTATGGCAAAGGCATGAATCAATAAAATTCCTTGAGGGACATTTTGAAGGAAAAGACTCAACCATTGCTTTTCACTTTCCTTTTCAGCAACAAAATGTCAGTATTACATAAACGAAACTCATTCAAAGTACTTTTATTTGTCACACAACGTGATAGGCAGAAGTGGCAATAGATATTCCCAAAGAAAATTGGACGACAGCCGCTTGGTTTGCTCACCATACTATAATACTCTCCAAAATACAATACAAATATTTTTTTGTTTACCGAGAATATTGCTTTTTATTTAGGTACCTATATTTGTCGTCTCGATCACTTCTTGTCTTCTGTACACATTATGATTCTAACTGCCTCGTTGGTCTAGTGGTCGCAACAGCGTCTGCTGTGCATGAAGACTCTAGTTCGATTTCGTTTTGTGCGTTTTAGAAACTTACACAAGGCAGCCGGGAGTCTGGAAGTTAGTGGTACGTAAATGTAGTTCCTGCATCTGATCTCTCTCCGGTCGTGCTAGATTGCCGTCTCAATTGGCTATGAGAGTGAAGGACCAGTGAGTGCACCTGTGTACAAATGCTTGTGCACCGTAATATAATATGTCCAGCACAGGCTGATCTCCTTATGCGAACAGCTTAGGACAGCTGTTGTAGTCGCAATCGGCTTGGACGCCATTATTATTATTATTCCTCTTCATGAAAACATTAAGAAAGGTCATTGGTATCCCAGTTCTTTTTGGCGCCTAGCCTTTGCGAATTGGGGTCGTGCTCAATTTCGTTATGAAATATTATCTCTTTGTGTCTAACCAAATATGAAGTGGTAATATTTTTGTAAATAAAAGAAATGTAGGCTAAACTATTCTCTCAATAAGTAGGTATCAAACAACTGACGAGAATTTAATGTTACAAAAGGTGAGTAAGAAGGAAAAATCTATGGATTATGTTTATGATGAAAGATTCATAAACGTTTCGCTCTGTTTCTAGGTGAAAGAATAGTATCAGGTACTTATATGAGCAACTAGGGATGATTTTCATCAAAATGTTGATTCCTATCTGTGTGTGACGGTTTCAATAATTAGCATCCAAACTCAAACATTCGGAACCGGCTTTCATTAAGTCAAACTTCTGATTGGTAAATAGCAAAAGCAAACTAGACGCGGTAATTGCATTTAGTTTGATCTTTATCACGATTTTCTTAAATTGATTGCTTCCTCTATAGCCACGCGCCACGTTTGCACTTAGTATTTATACTTACTTATGTATTTTAACTTAAACATTTAGATACTAATAAAATACATAATATTTTACTGCAAAAGAAAATCTGCAATAAATATAGCCTACACATCTCCAACATTATTCATTGTCCCTAATCACGAACGAATCATGTTTCTTTCCGTGCTCGCTAGCCACGCGATAGATCAATCTAGCATCCTTTCATGTCATGTAATCCAATGAGTACATCTCTTATATTGATTACTCGTTACAGTTAATTGATTATCTGTATTCGAAGGATAGACGTTTTTGGACAACCATATATAAGGGAGGAAATAGAGCGCGGCTGAAGGATATAAGGGTTGGCGAACTGTGCAACCTACTTGCCAATCATTGCGTGTTTTCAAGATGTTGGGTTGTTTTATTGCGTATTTCGTTTTCCTGCAGTGTCAATCGCATCTTGAAGGAACTATTTCTCACACCCGGATAAAATCTATAATACACTTTCATCCACCTCCTTGTCTTACAAGTTATTAGGTTCTGCTATTTATCGTACAAAAAAAACTTCCTCGCATTTATCATACAGTTTTCGCCTAACAATGTAGACCTTGATCTCTTGAAAGTTTGTCTACAAAATATGTAGAATGTAGACATTTTCTGGCGAGTCACCAAGCCTCATAAGTCCCATAGATCATAAGTTTTGTCCCAGAGCGTTTGTGATGAACAAAAACATTTTCGAAACAAGAATATTCTATGTTATTAGTTTTGTTTTACTGTTTATCCGTAGTACCTAAATATATTAGTTATATAGTATGTTGTATATTACCGTCTAGAAGCTAGACAAATTGTGATAATCCTGCTGTTAACATGTACAATATGGCAAAAACAAATAATGAAAGTCTTCGACACGTCTCGGTCGCATAATACTTTTGGCCACTACGGGATTTGGGACTCAAACGAGGAATATTGCGCTATATTATTGCCCTAAGTGCACACTATACGGTTATGAATCAGACGATATTGCTTCAACGGCGAGGCTTATAATTAGTACTTACTTATTTGAATTCTGAAGAATTTTGCTGATATTTCTTTGACGTTGACAGATATTTAATAAAGATTAAAAATATTTTTAGCGGTAATTTTGGTGAATCTGCAATGGAAGCTGCCCGAAGCTGTTCCTAGAAGACCTTTAGAAGTTTCGTTTGCTTTCAGAACTTTTGAAATTTTCGTAATAATTTGAATTTTTTCGCCATCATTTTATCTAAATGGCCTGTGTGTTAACGTTCATTAGGTCTCTTTGTTACCCTCAAAATTAATGGCCTGTGACTTCAGGTTTCCGTAGGTGAAAAGGAATTCCGTATCAATAAGCACGTTGTTTATTTTGTAACGCATGGTAAGCAGTAATGGCTTATATCATCAATATTTCCTTCCTATCTCTCACGGTGTATAATTCTGAAGAAAATAAAAGCTCATATAAATCAATTTTAATGTGTAAGCCTAAGATGTATTGTGAACCTAACCGCCTATGTCTGGTTTTATCATATGTGCTAGATTAATTATTTCGAAATACATACACTGTTTTTCTTATATGACTGGGAATTATAATAGTAAATTAAGTTTTTTGTAAATAAAAAAAAAAGTTTATTTAAATTGTGTTTCATTTTAATATTCATAAAAATATTTTGTGGAGTTTTCATTAGTATCTATTTACGTTAACTAATCCGATTATTCGGGATAAATTCGTTATATCATGTTTGTGTTTGGATACACAAACATACAAAAAAAACTTTTCAGAAATGATTAAATGAAACTACTGTATAGATACCTTATGTATCTCTCACTGAATTATTAAAAGCTATGAATATACTACGAATACTATCGTCGTATAAGAGGCGCATACGCTCTCACGTGACATTACCTCATTCATTGCATCAGTAGAAGTTTAGCGGAGACAACTAACTTAATTAACTCACTAACTTTCGGAGATTGAGTTTCTTAGACGCGATTAACCTACTTTAGAAACATTAGAAGTCGACTCTCATTTAATAGGTAATCAGAAAAAATAAATCTGCCATTAGGTTTGTTTTCAAAATATTACGATGGAAATAAAGTTGAATGTAACTTGAGCTTGACGTATTGTAATACTGCTAAATGTTCAACCTGGAAAAGTTAAAATAGGCTGCAGAAGCGCGCCGCCCACTTATTACGAAAATAGGTCGAATGACCTAATTGAACATTGTTCGTCAGTTTTGTGTTTCGTATGAATTACGAGGAAACCTTTTCTGTTATTACGTTTCATGAAAACATTAATTTGTTTATGAAAAAAGTTTTGCTCATTTTTAGGACACCGATTTGTGGAATACATTGTTTAATAGCAACAACTTGAAGAGCTCTTAAACGTTGTTTACTGAACGCCTTTTGTTTAAGTTAATCGCCCTCTTTAGCATTTTAGTTCAGCGACGTAAGATCTTGATGAAAGGGAATTTGTTAACAATTTGAACTTAATTATGAATAAACAAAACGTTTCGCTGAGTTTGAATTTAACTTTACAAACAACATGTACTGTTATTTAAGTAGGTACATATTAGGTAGGTACGATGAAACCGCAACGTTGATTTATTTCTTTAGTATTCATAAGTTTTGTTTATGTGTAAGTTAAAACAAACATTTTTGCATTATGGAATATTTTATCAGAAATGTGTTGGAGATAGAGAAATGATACAAAAGTAAAGATTTTTCAAAGGGACAGCGACACATCTTTTTACTTAGTAAACAATTTTGGGACAAGTCAGACTTGTACCGAATATAAACTAGGTCGGATTAGGGTTCATTGATACATCCCAAGCTTTATTTGTGACATCTGAAGGGTCTGTGATATCCATAAATATAATAAATCTGCGCAAGGGTCGATGTGAACTTTGATTTATTTTCGCGGTCCACTTTCGGGTGTTGGTTTGTTTTTTTTTGCTGATAAAAACAGAACAAAGTTTTGGGGACATATTTTGTTTTGCCATTTCATTTTGCAGCGCTAAAATTAAATACTGCGTTTTTTTTATTCTCGTGAATAATGTATTAAAGTTATAACCAGATCAAATGATCTCGAATTAGCTAACAAACTGAAGAGTATTTTTATTAAATCATCATAAGCCTAAAAACCCAAGTGGCTATCCATTACATTTATCTGCAGCGAAACATTGCCAGAAAAAAGGGACAGATATGATTTGTAACGGCGTGCTCAAGCCAGCTGAAATATCCATCATTGCCTTTGAAATTCTCGTCTAAAAGTCAAAGAGATATCCTTTAACCCTCAAAAGCCATGACAAAGAATGCCACAATGGGAAGAACGAATGAATGAATAAGTCAGAATATTTCGAGCATTGTGCTCTCTTGCGATTCAACAATGCAGCACAAGACATTAATAATTGCGCTTTTGAAACATTTCAGGATACATTAGCTGGTTTGAAGAAAGGATTTGAAAGTGCATGTAATATTTTAAAACCAAGTTTTACAGACTACATTAGCTCCGGTTATTATTTCGGAAAATGTACCTGTCTAGCCAGCTTTTTTCTTTAATGAAAATGGATCTTTTAAAACTGATGGATTTTTCAGGAGTATTTTTGCCATTAGCTGTTTAGGACTTACTCAAAATGATATTTATTTAGATAGAGTAAACTCGTCATCGATCTCTTATATTATAAATCCGAAAAGTTTGTTTGAACGTGTTAATCTCCGGAACTTCTGTTTTGATATGAAACATATTTCAGTGAGATAGCCTATTTATTGATTGGGGCAGTCTACGTTTTATATAGGTGTGTAGAGTAGGTCCCGAGGGAAAGCGGGTGAGACCGCCGGCAGAAGCTAGTAAAGATTATAGTATGACGTGACGTGGAAAGTAAATTAAGTCCATCATTCTCTCTAAGCGGACTGCAGAAATATGGTAAACTGCATTAAATTATGAGCCTGCATAATAGTCAGTTTATGACGTGAATGCATTCACTGCGAAATCAATAGGCTTTGCTTAGTTTTAAGGGAAAATGGACCACAGAATCTATTGTTATATATTGTTCTTAGGACGCAATTAAAAAATTTTCTATGCCGCAAAAAATACATTATCTTTTTAAAAATAGGCATAAGATAAGAATTGCGGCCTAGAAAGCTTTTTTCTAAAGGTCTTATAATATTGTTTCCAGAATATTTTATTTTCTATTGTTATTTTGTAAAAGCACATTAATATTAGAGTGCCTAGGCTAGAAACCACAGTCAAGCGCGAGCGAAATTTAACAAAAGCGGTTCTGTAGATTATTTAAGTTCTCATAATTTTGTGTGGAAAAAAACGGACATGGCAAAGATAAAATAAATTCGCCAATGCGTGATCTAGCGCCATCTTTTAATGACGAGGTGAGAAATAGATAGACAATAACTTAGCTCTTTCTCACGCCAAAATCTGCAATCCTTAACTATTTCATACTAGTTGCCGGGTCTCAGTAAAATTATGGAATTTTCTTGATATTTTTTTTCTACCACGGAACCATAAACACAGTACATTATTCAATGTGAATACTCCTTATTATTAATGGTGTTTTGGGCTCGGTTTGGGCTACTAACCTCACTACTCCAGACGAAAAATTGCCTGTAGTACGTAACAAGAAATATCTGTCGTATTTCGATGACATACTGTTAATAGTTTAGATGTACACCATATATATATTTACGAAGGTATAGGGTACTTTTATTTAGTTATTGTTTCTTTGTGAAGTGAGATATAAGTATGTATTAGGGGAGTATTGGGAACGCATACAAAATAAACGGTCCTAAAAGAAATGGTCGTTACTCGTTTCTAGCACATATTACCCTTTAAAACTATTCAAACCTTCTAGTTCTAATAGTGCATACGAAAGTCAACTCTATGGTGGCGAACTTTATCATTCAGCCACTGTACTTTGCATTGTTTTTAAGAGAGTAATGAATAGGTAAGTATGCTTATGAAATGTGTTTATTAAAAGCGAAACATTTGCATAGGGTTGTTCAATTTTCAGGGCGAAACCCGCAGGGCATTCCATTACTGGCAAATGGCCAGTAAATAAATAAAATGCTCGGTTGGTAGAACAGTCATAAAAACAAAGATAAAGGCATATTTTAGGCTTTTATATTGTATCGAATTATTATATTTCATCGGAAATTTATTGCATCCGTATGCCAATTTGTTCGTTTTGTATCTATTGTTACGTTTATTTATAAAGGTATGAGTAGCGATATCAATTATACACCTTTATTTTGTAGCAACTCAAATCGAATAAATATAATAATTTATTCAGTATCAATTCAAATCTAAACATGGAAGCATATTTTTTTCAGACTTTTATTTATTTAAAAACACCTTTTGAATTCAACTTTCTAAATATCATCCAAAATAAATTAGAATCTGAAAGATAAAGCTCACAGCGTGTTTTATTCAATTAAATGCTGTTTGAAGAAGCACTAAATTGTAGAATAATCACTCGACGATTAAATTGTAAGCGAGGGAAACTTTAGTGTGAACATTCAACGAAGGAACGTTTAGCCTGAACGATGTAAAGTTATTGTCTGTTCAGCAGTTTGTACTGAAGTATTGATTCTGTTAGCGCTTGGACTTGATTGAAGGGTGATAAGGGTGCTTACGGAGCTGAAACGTGACCCTAATTGGTGGCAGCCCGAGTCGCCCACTATTGTCGGATTCCAACTTGCTGGGAGATTGATGACCCTAAACTTCGTAGTTAGACATGTTTTTAGCCAAGGAATCCCTTTCTGCTTGAATTGTTTGGAGAAGAAATGGCTCCAATTGTTTTCAACCGATAGACGTGTACGAAGATAGATTTTTTTGCTAAATGACCCAGATTTTCACATTGATTTAAGCGCCGGCAAAATTCCGTTTACACGTTTTTGCTTAATAGAATCTTCTTTCCAAAGTATTATTCAAATATAAAGCTTCATTACGAAAGCCGGGTAACTTATCCAATAATATAACAAAAAGCCGTTTTATTACAGTCTCAGCGGTTATTATTTCTTTGCTTACTGAAAGTCATAAATACTCCGATATCCACGCTCGGTTGCCTCGAAACACAATTTATTAAGCGGCACAAAGCGACTTGTGAATCTATAAGACTTATCTGGGCAGTTTCTTCTGGGGTTAACAAGGAATAAGCCACTAAACGCCCTCCTGGGGGCTCGCTAACTTCACTGATTTACGGCTGCTCTAGGGATGAACTTCGACATGAAAACTTGTTTAGAAAGTACTTAGGGATAATATTAGAATTTTCAGATAGTACAACACTCGTTTGAGTCGGTGTTATGATGCTAATTCTGACCTCATATTGCATGTTCAGTATGCCCCTGACAGTCTGGCAGTATAAATAGTCAATTAGGAATTTAATCACCACATTTACTAACACGTTATGTTTATCTATACTTGAGTATAAGT
Source organism: Helicoverpa armigera (assembly GCF_030705265.1). NCBI lineage: Eukaryota > Metazoa > Arthropoda > Insecta > Lepidoptera > Noctuidae > Helicoverpa > Helicoverpa armigera. The sequence continues at coordinate 4,060,550 of NC_087135.1, read as the reverse complement.
TTTTGGAAATTAATATCTTCAGACTTTTATATTCGTCCTCATGATTCTTACGTGCGAAGCAATCTGGGGAGTAATGAAAGGCTAATATTATTATTGTATTTATCTCGTTCTCGAAAATAAAGTTATATTTTATAGGTTTCATGATTACAAGATCAATAATAAAATTATAGAAAGATCGAGTGTATTTATTGTCTTGCATCTCGTAATTATAATGTGTAAAAGGTATTTATATTTTGTATAGTTAAATAAAATAAATTAGTGCACTCGATATCCAAACAATTTGTTGTATTGTCGCCCGTGGCCGGGTCAGAAATATTTAATTCGAATGAATACCCACATTTATTATAGGGCAATTTGATCTTGTGCCCTTTACGTGAGTGGAAACCGAAAAGGCTTGGTTTCATATAGCATGGCCATATGTGATATTGATGGGGTTTCATGGACCATTACAATAAGTATTTTTTATAAAAACGAGGTCAGATTTTCTTTCACTCGTATTAGAACCTCTCTGCTTGTTACCCAATCGAACTCTGCTTAGTACACACTTTGTTCATACATTTTTACGTGAACAACTCAGACAAAAAAAATGGAAGTGGAAAATGACATCGTTTGAAGAAAAAAATCCTTTTTCTTTTTTCTCGCACCTTACAAAATCCAGTACGAAATACGTTGACAATGAAACACATGACAATAGGACATTGTTACGTTATATTTTCAGCTATTTAATTTCCTGGTGTCAGATTCCACTACTGCTGACATGATATTAGAGTATCTACGATATTGGTGATGGGGGAATCAAGATCGTAGGTTATGCGTACTCCTTTCTTTTTTTGTGACTGAATGTGTGCAATATAGAACATATAGTATTCGTATATTTACAATTCTTAATCTTAGAATATGCGGCTTAAACTAATAAAGCGCACCAAAAAATTGGTCCTCATTGCTGTCACTCGATAATCCCAAAAGTCTGGCAGCATTGCCACGTTGAATGGCAATACTTAAATTAATTACCAACTTAAACTATGTACTTGATTATACTCTAACGTGTGTTCTACTAAATGAAAAACAAAATGGATAAGATTAAAAAAGGTTGAAACTGTACCAAATAAAAAACAAAAGCTATCCCATATTGATAGGATCATCGGCTTATAAGGGATTTACCCTTAAGTTAGCGTGTAACCTTATAAGTCCTCAAGTGACTTGTAGGCCACTTGGTTTTACACTACTTATAAAAGTTTTGAGCTAAGCTTTACTCTCTGCTCTCATACGTCCACACCGTGTTTGAAGTTACACGGGGCTGCAGAAAATTCAAGTAGTTGAGCCAACTCCTTATGAGTTTTACCGTTGCAAATATTTCCCTACTCACTATGTTGTTGTTTTGCGATTGGAGGTTTTTTATACCTACCTATATATAAGCTTCATATAAATTATGTCTTTCTATCTCTAGACTAGACACGACAGAAGGATCGGTTACTGTAATCCGCAGTAATTCATCAAATAAATGTTTTTTTACGCTGGTATGTTTCTTCAAAATCCTACACTACTGCATTTCTTCTATTGCTTAGTATACCTACCTCTAGTTTACCTTTATAAAAAGTAGCTGTACGAATTACAATTTTCGCCAGCCTAACGCTACCCAAGAGTGTTTTTCAATATAACAGGAAAATAGTTTAGACAAAAATTTCAACAAAAGAGTTACAAAATAAGCTTTGTTTTCTTTTATCTGAAGTATAAAAACCTTATCTAGCACGTGTACAGTTGTTTTGGGGAAACTGAAGTCAGCAATAGGCATCCAAGTTTATCTGATTTAGGCGAGGATATCTCTAAGGCAGAATTAAACACTATTTGTTTGGCCTGAAGTTAGAATGCCACCAGGACTTTCTTATTAAAGGGTTTATTAGTATTTGGTAAATAATGTAGGCCTTTGTTTCTGTGAAGAAATAATATTTTTTCATTAGTTTTTGTAGATTTGTTATATTATTTTTTTTCTGTACAATTAAGTTTTGGTTGAACACTACACATTTTAGTACCATGTCTTCGTTTGGTCATTGATTATAAGGAAACAAAATTATTTAACTGTTCATTAGTTCATTCTGGTGTTCATATTTTAATTCGATATTATTCTAATTTAGAAAATTACGATGTTGTACATACAAAAACAAAAAAAAACATGATGACACACTATAATGCTGTAGGACCAGCATGTTATTATTAAGATAACAATAGAGGATGATAATCGATTTTCCTTGTTATTTCATCGTGTAATCAAGCTGTGCTGTGGTCTCCGACTTTGATATATGGCAGTGAGACCATGGCATAAATAGTGAACGGAGAGATCATCTGTATGAAAATTTGGCAGAATTTAGAATGTTGAACTAATTTTACTAGGATATTTAACATTTTTTTGATAATAAAAATATTGCATGAATTATTTGCGTGGTTATCTCACTTCCTAGCTTTGGTTTCATAGACAGTTCTCTAAGTTTACCTTGGGCACCAATGATTGTGAAATCATGCGTGTAGAAGTGTGAAATACTGAAGTTTATGTTCTTCTATGGTATATTAAAGTCTGTCACTACTCTCAAAACCTCCTTCATAAGAATACTTTGACTTTGAAAAAATATAAATAAATAAAATTACTTAAAAGATTGTTCCTCCATTTTCTTACATTCTCCATGGCCAGAACATTGAACTTCGCATGACGGACGGGATTACGGGTAGGGCATCCTCACAATAGAAACCGTGCGTGATTCACCAAGATTACAACCTAATGTTATTTTCATTTCTCATATATTTTTTGAAAACCTTTTATTATATATCAGAGTATATTCTGTTGGAATTGTATTCCGAATGTGGGGTTGAATTCGGACTTAAGGGAATTTAAGAAAAAGGGTAAGTGTGTTAGCTGTTGGCTAAAACCTCATTTACGGTCGGTTTAGTGGGTTGAAGATGTGATTCCGTAATTTCGACGTTATTATATTCCCATTTAAATAGACCTTGGCCTCAGCATGAGATGAATAATTCCTGCAGAATGGAAATGGTTCAACCAATGAGGTCTTTCTTATTTCTATGTAACGTGCACTATGTAAAACTTCGGTGGTATAATAGCTACCGTTCAACAAGGCAGTCTATGACAATAACTTTCCCGCTCATCAGTCAACATCTAAAGATCGTTACGCTTATACATAAATAGGTTATATGTCCTATATATATTTAGGCAGCTGTATCACATAATGTAGGTGCAATCAATCAAGTGGACAACACGACGAGATCCGAGTGTAGACACGCTGACTCCCATTACCGATAAGGGAATATAATTTGCGAAGTTCTGTATTATGTTTCGTGTATAAGGAAGCTATCCCGAGAGCTATTTTTGGAAAAGGCGATGTCGGAAATGTGTTGATGAGATTTTATTAGAATTATGGAGCGAAGAGAAATGAAGGTGTGCGTGTATGTATGTAAGGGAATGCCAAAGATAGTTTCATTTGATGTAGTAACTAAATAACACGAATATAGCAATTTCATAATATATGCGTGTGTTATGCGACAGGCTCAATTTACTCAAGTTTCGTATAGCGAGCCAACTACATTAAGCGGAGGTTGTTTTGCGAAAAATATTAAGTATATTAGGTATATCAAAATTGATAAAAATCTTACTTATAAGCAAGCTAGGCCGCGTCTGTGGTCATACATACAAAGAAGGCACGTAGAGTGGAACGGGGCTAGTAAGAAAATACGTCGTCTTTTTTAAGATAACTTTGTTGACATAGATTCTGAGAATTCGTTATCTCACTCCGATTTCATTCAGTTGACCTCATCATTTACGTGTTGCCAACATGGCCCTGTTTTTCTTTGGGTTCAGATTTGCATGTAAATTACGGAGTAACGTGTTTTCAAAAAAACTTCGTTAGGATTTTTGGTCACTTAATGGTCCGCGTTGACATTTAAAGTATGTATGAGATTTATTCTTCGTTATATAATTTTTATTTAAGTACTTAATTTTGTGAAAGACATCATACGAATAGAAAAACAATGTAGGTGTTACCAATTCAGTTTATTTGGCCGAGAGTCGAGACAAAAATAATAAAATTGTGAATTAAGTTTCTTTGATGTGTCAACATTAACTTAATACTTGTGAACGCCGAACTTTGCCCTTGAGATTGTTTTTAAAGGAAAATTCAACACCGAATCACCTAATTGGAAAAATAAATTAAGAGTGAACATGAAAATAAACAGCTTCCCCGGAGAGCACGCTTGTTATTCATAGCAATAAGAACTAAGCTTTACCTTTCATTGCAAATATTTGACCAAAATGTTTTATTCATTCCATTTCTTTTCGGAACATTGAAATTAAAATGAATAGGAGTTACGAAATAAGTTAACTTGACATAATTTTAGGAAAACTGTATAATTTTCTGATATATTATTGTTCATGTCGAGTTATAATTTCTGAATGAGAATTAAAGTTCATCGTTTTCAAAACCAAACGGTGATCACATTTCTTACTTAGTTTATGAGACAAACCCGAGTATAAGTACTAGGTCTATTTTTGTCGTAAGCATGAATTTTCCTTTTGTGTTTAGATGAGCCTACACCATTTATAGCTGAGAAAGTAGGGCATTTATTAAAAAGGGAACCTCCTTGTTATAATAAGAGTCTTAAATTAGTTTATAAACAGGTTAAGAGTGCTTAATCCATTTATTGATGACGATAATAACCTTAATAAATAATAATATAACAACGGGAGGAAACTTCATTAAGAAAGTTAAAGTATATCACGAGGAAATACCAAATTATTATGATAAAGTATTAACAACCTATTCATGAATCAAAAATTATTAGGATTTTCGCAAAATTTATGTTTGTAATGAAACACAAAGGCTAAAGACACAAATTTCAAGCCAGTTTAATTAAACTAATCAGAATTCTGAATAGATATTGTTTTCAGGGATAACTTTAAAGAAATTTATTCTATTACTTCTGCTTGATTAAGCGATTTAAATTATAAGGAGAGAATTGTATAAATTACAAAGAAAATAACAGATTCACTCGGATTAAGTAATTATTTTTCTTTGTTTGGATTTCTCCCTTCATTGAATACTAATGACTATAGAAATCTATGTTCCTTTGTTTTTATGGAAATTGCAACATTTCTATTTCAAGAGAGGTATTATCTACCTACCTATTGTTTGATGAACCTGGTCAAAAAGAACGATTGCAACAAAAAAAAATCTTACAACTTGATGAACCTGTACTCTCTTTTTTTAATTCCTGTGTAGCTTAGTTTTATTTGTTTTTTTAGAACGCGCTTGTTACGGAATTTTATTTTTCGAAATTGGAATGTGTAAAGCAAACTTTTAATAAAAAAAGCAGAAACAAAAATATAAACAGGAACTGCCTAACTTATAATATAGCACATTTTTATTCATTGTAATACATGCCAAGATGTCATGTTACCTACATAAAATCAATTACGAAAATTGCTGTCTCCCAAAATACTCGTGAGCTTTGCAGTTCAATTTGACGACACGCCGTTACATGAAACCGCTGAAAATTTCCACGCAAACCTGTGCCACCCCAATATTTCACGGGCGATAACATCTCACAGGATTCTAAATTAATAGAGCAATTTACAAATCGTTTGGGGAGATGCCATCAGAAGGGGTGTACCAGGCCTCTTAGTCCCCGTCTGCCCTCAAGCGGCCGAGTATTTATCATGGAGTGTTTACCAGGTACCTACCTACTCCAGATATTAAATCGGTTGTTATTGCGGAATGTAAGGAAAAATACGTTGAGGTAGATAAAGCGACCCTCGGCTGTCGTAGTGTTGTTACGGGTGAGAAAAGCCCGGCTGACTGGGGTCATTGCACTGGTTGCGTAGCCGTGTGACTAATATGGATAATACATAGTTTTCTACTCTCTTTGGGGAACTACCCTTGTCTTGAATTTACTTGAGTGACAACATTTATGATCATGTACGAAAGGATTCTAGTTTTTTTCTAATGAAGGTATTACACATAGCCAGCGGGGCCCAGCAGGGCCAAGGCCTGCCGGGGCTGCGGGTTGTTCGAAAAAGATACCGCGGCATTGGTACATAAAAGGCCTATGACGGAACACGACGGTTTTTAGTCAGTAAGAGTCTGACACTCCCTCACCGCTGCTAACCCACAGCGGGAGGGGTCATTTGATGATTTTTGACGTCGTTAAAAAAAAAGGTATTACACATAGGTATGTAGAAATGTTTCACACTGTATGAAAGATTTCCGACATAACGTAGACAGTTCGTACATTATTGACTGTACAACTTCTTATGAGAACTTCTTCTGATTTATCGCACTTAAAATTGAAGCAAAGAAATTCGTGAAGATTTAACCTCGTGATTTTGTAAGCCCGCGGAGATTATCATTCAATTAGGCAACCGTCCATTGCAAATCCCCTGTTCCAATAACATTAATTCCGTGTCAACCATCAAATATCATTTGACAAGATGACCTGCCTATTGTTTGGGGAATTGTTCCGTCAATTAGATAGGATGAAGTAATCTCCCCGTGATTTACCCCTCCTTTAAAGCCTACAACCCTTTATGCTTTAAATACAAGGTTATTAAGCATCGCTGTAATGAAAACTAAGTACCTAAGTAAATGTAAAGTAGTTCGGATCGAAAAAAGTAAAGAATTTTTTAGTTTACCCCGCTAAGTATCTGGAGATCTATGTTTTTACTCGTAGGATGGTTTAAATGGTTTTGAGTAAAAATCGTCATCTAAACTGTGATCAGATTACAATTAAGTATTTTACAAGCATTCTTAATAGAATTTACGAGAATTCGCATTGAACTAAATTTAAATGACATAATCATTTATAGGCTCAATATACTTGGTAACAGCTTGACTTTAGTACCCACATCCACAGCAATATCACTTCCTGAAGTTAGCATATTGACCTAAATTAACATAACGGCCGGGTGCGTGACTCCATAGACGTGTTCGACATCATACGAAGCCCATATAATTCCCCTTCGATTTATTACCAAAGGTGTGCCAAAGGAAACTGCTATTTGCCGAAAATCACCACTCATAATAGGTGAGAAAATGTTATCACGCTAAAAGAAATTGGTCAATTTATTCAAATTGTAGGTGCGTGTCCTCACATTGAGCGAACATGATAGAACGCCACATTACTCTGACTGATGTTTTCATTTATCGGAAATCCGTAAGGTGTACTCTTGCCCTTATTCTTGGCCGAAATGAATTCGGGCTTGTTTTTTTCGCGTCGGTACCTACGCGGGAAAAATGTCAAGTGATTTAGTTTTAGATAAATCACTCCCGGTTTTTTTGTTCTCGTTACACTTGTTCTAATGGTTGGCTTGTTCCTCGAGAAAGATCTAGTTTTAGTAGTAGACGAACAATATTTTTGATTTCGTAAGATAATGGCTACGTGAATCTTGGACTGACTAGTTTTCGTAATTATGATATTGATGTCTTGTAGCTCGTTGTGTGATATTATTAATTGTATGAAACTGAACTAAGAATTCAAAGTAACGAGTTCTCATTAGAAATTGAATGTTTGAATACACGAATTACCCAAAACGAAAATAGAATTTCGTAGTTGTACGCAATATTTCATCATTCTCTTCATAACTGTTTATAGCAAAGTGGTTTTCATTAAACTAGCAAAACATGATATTGAAGTATGTTCTAGATATATCTACTTCATTTTAATATCACGTAATAATTGAAAGCTCCGCGCTTCAGGGAATATTAATCCCATTAAATGAAACAAAAATGGAGGAGCTCATATAAATTGAAAAGATGATTATGCAATTTGCATTTTCTTCATTTAGGTTTGCTTTGTATAATTAAATACAGCTCGGTTAAAGCAAATTTTATTAAATTATTCAATCATCTGGATGGCATAATTTTGAAAGATTTTGGTTTTACTTTAGATTCGTTTTCTGCCTGAGTCTGTTTCCCGGCAGCTATAACCTTAGGGTCTTTAAGCAAAGAGTGAATAGGTTACTTCTAGGCAAGCCTGCTTCTTCTTCAACCATTTCTTTGCTTACTATCAGGTAAGAAAGTGGTAAAAAGCTTGCCATCATCAATAAAAGGGAAAAATGAGCCACCAATGTTGTAGAAGATTAGATGCATGAAATATAATATACTGTACAGAAAAAGGAGGGCGGGCCATTATGATGCAATTAGGCAGAGCCCCATATCTAATAGTGGACAGGGAGAATTAGGTTGATGGATGGAAGATGAAGGGAATCATGACCATACCACATACATAACTATTATAGAAATGAATAGGCGAGAAGTACGTACTTCAATGGCATTATTTTGTGTTATTATCTATGCCACTTGCACGTTAAAAGATAGCTCAATATCTGCCTTTTTTAGTTTTGGAATTTTCGCGTTGGCATCGCATTTATCTAGTATCAAAAATACATGTTAAAATTAGATCGACTCTTAGTCGGTCCAACTACCTAATCGTCGTTATATGCATACTATTATTATGTATCTAATACTGATTAAAGAGCCCGAACAAAATGTCGGCCAGGTCAAAGTTTGTAGTGAGCGGGTTCTTTTTCAAAAATCTTTACAGTAGTGAAAAATAAGCTTTCTTTCCAATTCTGTACCATGGGAAACTACCAAGTGATAGGATTGTCACAGCGATTTATTTACCTCACTAGAGCGTAGGTGAGATGACTAATGGTCGTACATTTATGATTCGTCACCTTTTTTGCTTTATTCTCTCTTCAGGTCAGTGATTGATGGTAGAATCTGAATCTGTAAACTAAGCTTTTATATTGAAATCAAATCTGGAGATAGATCATCAAATTATCTTTTAGCTGGAATAGTGAGATATGTATGGTAATGATTATTCAAGGAATCATATTTCAACAAAAAAGCTGAATTCTATAAAGCCCGAAATATATCGATGAAACTCTATTTGGTTTGTGAATTACAGTTCTGCTTATTTAACCACATTTGAAGCCATGTAAAAGTAGATAATCGTGAATATAAAAAAAAATACATTGAACTTTTTATATGTGTATTGTGTGTTAAAATGTAAATTATTTGAAAATATTGTGTTGCAAATAATAATTACGTGAAGTACACAATATTTTTAGCAAAGTCCACACAATTTAATGGAGGGAGAATTTATTAAAGAAATGTGAAATGTTTATTATTGGCTCATAAATAACGAATGCTATGGAAATGAATTATTGTCAAAATATAATAATGTTAGCTGCCAGTAGTTACAAAGAGGGCAGCAGAAACGAGCGACCATAGACACCTCGCCATTCAGCCGTGCATCTATGCTTGGAGGATTCGTTTTTCGAACGTCATTGTGACAAGACATGTTATCGTTTGACAGAATAAGATTTTGCCGCGTTCTTGACTAATCTTAGTTGATTTTATGTTAAAGCTATTTCTTGTAATTTTCTCGTTAAACAAACCTGCTTCTGGTTTTTAAGATCAGAAGTGGGATAGTCTCACTCCCACTATAAAGTTTTTGATTTCAGTTTCAGATTCATTGGCACTTTTGTTAAGCACGACGCGGTGTAAGGATATCCGCCATTACCGAAGTTTTTGCTGTTCTATTTTAATTTTGTAATGGATCACAGTGCGTTGCAATCTACGCAACGGTAGATTCAAAATGCTATGCAGGCAGCTCGAGAATTGCTCGAGCTTAGTACACTGATGCTGCTCTCGTGTATTTTGGGTGGAATGAGTTTCTGCCTATGTATTGCTGTGGTGTCCGTGAACAACATGCCTTGCTCCTACTATGCTCCAGATGTTATGGGAAGAATTCTGTAATGTACCTACCTGTATGTGAATGGTGAGATCAATCCGATTTTATTTAGCCTTTATGTAATACATGTCTTGTAATCCACCTTTGTGGTTTATTGGTTAAAGACATACTGAATGTGTATGAGAACTTGAGTCAGATAACTAACAGGCTTATTATGTAAATGAGCCCAATAATATTTATTTCTAATCTTTCTGCTCATGAGAGTTTCAACAAGTACCTACACAGAAATATAAGTTTACTGCTTTTGTGATATAAATGCACACTGATTTGATATTGACTTACTCAAATTGTTTTCATTGAAATGGAATAGTGAAAATTGTGCTCAGGTTCTAGATTTTTTTGCCATTTTAAAATTTACAAATTGAAAGTTTGGTTACCTTAGCTAGATGCTTGCTTACTTGTCTTTTGACTACAGGTATTGAGGATAAGCCTAAGCCGTGTGAGCTGATGGTGTAAGCGCTCCAGGTGCTGTGTCATTTGACATAGTAAGAGTGCTGTGACACTTCATGCTCCCCGGGTGCTGTGCTGCTGCACAAGCATGCTGTACAGAGTGCTGACGGCCAGTATCTCGTTTGGTATACTCCGGTAATGAAAGCCAGTGGATAGCAGAGTTGGCGTATCATGCTTTGAGGTCAGGTGATCTGTTCTATTGTTTTGATTACACATCGGAAGTAATTATGCTCTTAGCTGTATTAAGTGAAAAAATGTGTAATAATGTACCAACCATTGGTATTGTCACCTATGAGTATTCTGTGTAGCAAAAGCTGAAGTGAAGTTAACTACACGTAACTTATCAAACCGCAATGGTAGTTGTGTTTTCAGCGTTGCTGACACATGATTAGTAATAATGATATTTCTGAGACATAGTTTCAAAGTTATGCCTTGAATTTATTTCTTTGAGAGCGAAAAGCTTTCCAGATTTGACGAAAGATTTTGATGGTCAGAAGTGGCCGAACGAAATGTATGTCGTAAGTGCTTGTTCGCAGACTTATACACGAGAATGTGTAACGGCCGTGTCGTGGCCCAAGCGCTTCTGTGCTGGTGCTGCTGATTGCGGCACGAGCGCTGCTCTGCCGGTGCTCCTGGTCGTGGCACGAGCGCTGCTGTGCTGGTGCTCCTGCTGGTTCTGTTGGCTTATGCCTTCCGAATAGTCTGAGCCTCTGGCTTATGGCTTCTGTATGGTCTGAGCCCATGGCTTATGGCTTCCGAATAGTCTGAGCCTCTGGCTTATGGCTTCTGTATGGTCTGAGCCCATGGCTTATGGCTTCCGAATAGTCTGAGCCTCTGGCTTATGGCTTCCGTATAGTCTGAGCCTCTGGCTTATGGCTTCCGTATAGTCTGAGCCTCTGGCTTATGGCTTCCGTATAGTCTGAGCCCCTGGCTTATGGCTTCCGTATAGTCTGAACAACTGGCTTGACTATGACTTGCCTTGACCATGACTTCCGTATATTTTGAGCCCCTGGCTTGACTATGACTTGATTTGACTATGACTTCCGTATAGTTCGAGTATTTGTTCTTGATAACATATTTCTTGCGCTTGAGTGCACGCTTGCGCTCACGGTATAACTAATCAGTAAAAGTAATTGTCTTTCTTCTTACATGATTTATGTTTCAGGCTTAGACTCGAAACCAGGTTAATAATTTACATGATTTCTTTGTATGTTGTGTGTTTATATGTGTACAACTAATATGTTTCAGCCTTACACTCGACACACTTACACTGGGTGGTATACCAGTGTTCTGTTATTAATTTTGTACCTGTTATATGATTTAATGTTGACGTTATTTATTTTCAAGTCACTGGGTGGTATACCAGTGTTCTGTTATTAATTTTGTATCTGTTAATTGATTTAAAGTTGACGTTATTTATTTGCGAGTCACTGGGTGGTATACCAGTGTTCTGTTATTCATTTTGTACTTGTTATTTGATTTAAAGTTGATGTTATTTATTTTTCTTTCTTTAAATGGATTAGTACTTTGTTTGAGGTTTGTAAGTCCTCGAATAATTTTTATTCTGAAAGAATTCTAACCTAACCAATCGAGATTTAAATATGACGAAATTGAGCCAGGTCCAACTCGCTTATTGCATGTGCAGGTATTCCGAGACTCAACCAGGCTCACCCAGATCCTGCCGAGGACGTCAGGGTGTCAGGAGAGGCCGTGTTAGCTGCCAGTAGTTACAAAGAGGGCAGCAGAAACGAGCGACCATAGACACCTCGCCATTCAGCCGTGCATCTATGCTTGGAGGATTCGTTTTTCGAACGTCATTGTGACAAGACATGTTATCGTTTGACAGAATAAGATTTTGCCGCGTTCTTGACTAATCTTAGTTGATTTTATGTTAAAGCTATTTCTTGTAATTTTCTCGTTAAACAAACCTGCTTCTGGTTTTTAAGAATAATGTAATTGAAATAGAAGCTATTTCTGGGCCAGGAATGAACATTTCTCGGAAGATTATATTTAGAAAATTAATAAATGCTTCTTACTTGTGAGTTTTGTGATTTTTGCAATATTGTATCCACATTTAGGTGCCACATTAAAAAAAATGTTTTATGTTTTTAATTTTGTAGACTCATACAAGTAATTGTTGAGTGCGGATTTTTTTACGTGGGTTATCATATTAAGGATTTGATAGAATTTTGTTTTACAAAAAAAATAAAAAATTATAATAAATTTTTCTTATACCCGAATAAGTGTGCGACTGCAAGTTTTGATGCATTCTACATCAGATAATATGTAATCTAAAGGTCAAATAATTTAAAGGTCATCACACTAACCGCAGATAGCCAGCAGGTATAGATACTTAGGTACATAGCTTTTCGCGTAGGGCGTTCCATTAGTGTTGTAATCCAATGCCATTCAGTTCAGGTCAATTTCGTCCCATTTCTGAATTCCTACACATGTATAGGAAAAATCTATTTCAGTATCGGAAAATTAATCAAGTTAGACACGTGACCGATTTCATCGTTATCGTTTTTTTGTGAATTGAACTGAACTGATGTTACGCACGTACTTTAAAGGTACCGCGGACTTTTCCGACTGATCACTGGTGAATTTTTGCGTTTAAAATCTACTACGCTGTTCTAATAAAATCTATTATTTATTTTACCTTCTAGGAAAGTATAAATGCGTTTATTTAAGGTCATTAGGGTAAAGTAAGAAAGTACTTTTTCCAATGAATAAGCATTAAGCAACCTCGTGGTGGTCAGCCGAGAGTATTCTCGACACCATCTTTCAGACATTACTTTCACTACTTTCAGACTTTTTTAAAAAGTCATGGATTTATTCAAAGTGACCACTCATAATTAATTAATGTCAATATACTTAATTATGTAAAATCTGTTCCACGATAGGCAAGCGCAGTAGTTTATTCTTAGAAGGTTTGGTTGCCCTTTGCATTTTTTATTTGATTCGTTTCTGGATTGACCTATTTTTCTTTTCATACTGTTGATCTATTTTCCCGTGACCTTATTTTTGTGAAGCTGTCTATGTCAAACTAATAAAAAATACCGATGAAATCTTACTTTTTCAATGAGTTTCAATAGATACAAAATTAGGTCAGTTTTTATCAGTCTATCTTCAAGTGATTTCAAGGTTAAATAAAACCATAAAGTATTGTAATATTTTATAATTTATTTTTAATCATATCTTTGGTAAGTACAATGGCTTGGGTTCTGGCCCCTGGAGTTGGTTCTTTGGTACCTACGTCTTGATGTCCACTTACGGTCTCTTGGAAATACAAAACAGTATTTAACTATAACAGTTTTGATTTGTGACAAAATTATTGAAACACTGGACCAAAATATTTCGATTTGCACTTTTTTCCGAAACTTTATTTTCAGATGTGTGAATATAGTTGGCGAATCTATCAATAATGTTGTCGCACTTCATTACAAATTGTATTAAACAAATAAATAGGCATAATAAGTCTATTCATACTAAAATATCTATGGCTTAAAAACTCATTTGGTATCTACATGAAAATTAATCTAAATCATTTCAAATAAGAACTTCTAAACATTTTAACCTTTTGGATGTGGTTGAGAGTGGCGAATCTTTTGGTTGGCTTTACCGACATTAGCTGGAGAAGTAATCGGAGCTTACAAAAACATAATTATTCATGATGTCAACTTTTCTAATCGAATGTTTAAGGTTCTTATTTCAAATCGTAACAAAGTTAATCCTATCAGACCCATGTCAACGTTTACAAAATATAATCCTACACATTCGTTTGCTACCAAAGATTACAATTTAAACAAAACACAGTATTTGAGCATTACAAACATAATTTTGCTCGAGGAATATCAAGTCCATTTTAAATATCCATAAATCACAAATTCAAGGATCGGTGTCTAAGCTTTTTTGATCATGCTATCTTACTTCAAATAAATACAGTAAAAATGGCCTATCGACTAAATAAACTTCCTTTATACAATTATAACATATCTTTGGGAAATCTTAGGGTACGACTTAACTAACAAATTATTTATATTTCTATCATTATAAAACATTTAAGTCTAAACACTAGTAACATTTCAATATTTCGTCAAAAACAGACAATCATTTGGAATGGTCGTCTTTTGGCTTTATATATTCGTACATAGTTGAATCAAAGCGATGTCATTATTGTAATTAACAGACTTCATTAATTTATTGAATTCTATAACTAGTTAGGAGTCCACGCAAAATGCTGCCATATTTAATAACTGAACAAGTAAGATAATTAATTATTTTTAAGTTACAATAATTTACAGAGTTTTTTTTTTATAAATATGACTAAGTCCCGCCAAACTCTTGCATCATCAGGTTCGATCGAATGAAAAAGCACCGTCTTCGATTCAATATTAATCGTTATCGAAACTTTAAAATTTCTATGTCTTTGACATCCTCCTTATTTACAATAATATCACACATTGATATTGTACACTAGTACGAAACACCTTAACATCTAGGTGACTATTATTTGCTTCGCTAAACAAACCGTTCATACGTCAACCGCAAAAAATATAACAAGGAAATAGTGCCATCAGCTTGTTTATGATCAATCAATTTTGAGTTCTATCCCTTGGGAATAGAGTTGAGAAATAAAAACAGTTTTCTGTAATAATTACGTGGAATTTGGACCGCGATTACTGCACGAACACGTCATTATGATCGTGACAAACAATCGTCACCTTTAATTAAAAGGTCTTCGTTTTTTTATTAATTAGAATCCGAATTGTTTTATTCGGCTTTTTTGTTTATATCAAAATATCTAGATTTATCGTAAAACTCATGTAATAAGTTATTTTTTATGTAATTATCTTACTTTAGGTAGAAACATGAGTGTGTAATCGTATAGATTTCGTTTGAATATCATCCGTTTTGTAAAAACTAGATAGAGGTAACAAGCAATCAGTTCCTTTTAAAATTATTTGGTATACATTTCAATAAGCATTGAGTTGTTCGTATTCTTTACAATTTTTTCGTATTTTATGTTTATTATTAGTTATAATTAATTTTAATTGAAAAAATATTTTCGTAAGAATATGGTTCGTATAACAGTAAAGTTTTTGTCGTTTACAAAGTTATTAGGCATACAATACAGAAAGGTCTGCCTAGATTCTTAAAGTTTAATTTGACTGTGCTTTGAATAGACATTATTTTCAGCAAATTTTGTAATCAGTATAACTCTTTAGCTAATTTACTTTGTTATTAGGTCAAATGTGGAATAACTTTAAGATTATAATAATTAGAGTTTTTGCTACACATTATTATTGCTAAAGCTAATTTTAATATTTACACGTGTTTCATATTTTTCACACAAAAATCGTCTCGTTCAGGCAGCTGGAAGTCGTTTTGGTAGGTATTTATTGTTTGTAATCGGAATGTCAAAGTTATGAAGGGGAGGGCAAATATTATATATTAAATATATTTTATCGTGGAATTAATTTTCCGCTAATGAAGTCGAAGATATATTGTGTTTTTGTTATAATGTGTATAATTTAGGTAGAGAGAAATGTTTTATCACATTTGCAAAAATAGCAATAGACGTAACTAATCATTCTTATTTGTTTAAAATATTATTTGTATTTGAATGATTAATAGCTTAATTCTAACTAAGACCAGTCACATTGTGACTCACAAACTATTAAACAAAATTTAAATATTTCACAGTACTGAGTATTTACAAAAAAAAGTTTACAATGTCATCGTTTACATTGGAACAAACTTTTATACGCTTGTCTGTACTCATTGGACATCACTACATAAATAACTGGGTTTGCACACGTTGTGAAATAGATTAGAACATACCCGACTACGTTTGCCACCGAGTGAGTTGTGGCGTCAAAGACTATGGTCTTCATCAACGTGATTGGTAGATGGCAAACGCAGAACGCCACCATGATGGCCACTATCATGGTAAGTAGCTTCTTATCTTTCTTAGTCGGGAGACGAGGCTTCGGCGGTGCCGTAGTCCATCGCATTGTTGCTATGAAACTGCGACGAAAATTCTTTCCTTCATGTCCGAATGTGCGTGCCTTTGTTTCTGGAGTGACTGACTGTCTCTCTTGTTCTGATGGGGTAGAACTCTCGCATGACGATGATAGTTCAGCGCCCGTGTTGATGAAGCAGTTTATAGGAAAAGCTGGCACGGTGTTCCTGGATGGTCGCTTGTCTAAGTCTGTTCTTGTGGCTATCGTTGTGGTGCTCATGCTCAAAGATTTCATCTGAGTGGGAGGGTTGCGTGACTTCTTTGCAGTCTTTCGTACAATCCACAGTATTCTGGCGTAGCACAAGATGATGGCAACGCTTGGGAGGATGAAGGCGATGATGAAAAGGAATTTCTTCGGTGAGTTCTTGTGGTCGTCAGGTACGATGGTGCAGGAGCCCGTGATGGGATCCAAGCTAAACCGGCCCCAGACTTCGAGGCTTGTGGGCAGTAATGCTCCAAAGGAGAATATCCAAATACCAGCCATCATCAGGCAAATGTTTCTTGTAGTGTACAATCTGTTGACAATACAAATACGTTTTCTTTAATAAAAGTTTTTAAAATATTTATTACTTACATAAGTAAGAGCTTTTGGAGTTATATTTAACTGTTCTAGTCTGTGGCCTCAGAAGAATTTTACGTTAAACATACAGTGCTATGGTCAGATTTGATGAAGTGTGATTACTAATTATTTTCTTGGTTCCTATAAAACATAAATTTAAGAATAAAAACGATCGATCAATCTACGAAAACTCTTAACCATACCATACTTGAAGAGGTGTCTTAGAAGTGCGAAACTCATTTTTTTGAGTGTCGACATAAGGGTCGGTTGGAAACCGCTTCTGAAGGATCACTCGGGAGAGTGACATTCTGGCATTTACCAAAATAAGTAGCGAAGGTCGATACCTTGCTTAGGAGTTTGTTTCTTCTTTAAACTGTTAATGATGGATAGACTTTTATGAAACCTTATAAGACGGCTAATAGCCTGGATTAAAACCAATACATGAATCGTGATTCGAATCTAAAAGAATCGTTAAATAAGAAAACCCAAGCACCAATATTCACGCTCCCAGTGTCCCAGTGTCCCAGCAATGGGAACGAATTTTTTTATGATTTTTAGTTTCAGTTCTTTTTTAATAATAGCTTTTAATTAAAATGTAAATATGATTAAATGAATAAGCACCTAGGCTATATTGTAAAAAATAGTAGGTACTTACTTGGGATAAAGTTGAGGATGCGATATCATGACGTATCTATTAATAGTGATAGCCAGGACCGTAAACAAAGACACGGCTACCAGCGCGTATCTTGCAAACGGGAACATGAAACACAGCGCCTTGCCATGCGCCCAGGACTTGTTGTAAAATGTGGACGTAGCTAGAGGCAGGATGAAACAACTGAACAGCAAGTCGGAGACTGATAAGTTGATGATGAATAACGCTGTTGCATTGCGGACCTGTAAATTAAAGAAAGGATTGAGTTGGTTAAAGAAAGTTCTAGAAATGCACGCAATCTTGTGGGACGGTCGAAAGGCAGTTTTTACTGGTTTTAACTGGTTTTATAGTAATACTGATCATCTGTACTTATAGTAAATTGTCTAAAAATCGTCTGTGTTGATCTACGTGTTCTAGAATTTGATTTATTTAGTTGGTTCTGACAATCTGCTCGAGGTCAGTATGTCTGGAAAAACCAGCCTAAACCGTTCTCGTATTGTTGGATATATTTGGGAGTTGGGAAAATTCTTTATCAAGGACATGTGCTTATAAATGTACCTATATGTTAAGCCTTTTCCTTTATTCGCAGTAGGTAATATGTAATACACATTTACGTAGGTACAATGCGGTTTCAATTTCCAATATGAATGAAATGTTATCATGGAATAAACAATCACATAATATCAGTTAATTTATTACAAGTGGTGTTTACGTTAATGATGACGTATAACGTATTTGTTCTATAGATAATTAAATTAAATCGTCCTAAAACATTTGAATCATCCATCAGTACGCGTACTTCTGTGGTTTTAAGTATTTTATAGGTTTACGCTTACTGTTACAGTCTTTTTTATCGTCCCACTGCTGGGCACAGGCCTCCTCTCATATGGAGAAGGGTTTACGCTTAAAGCCATTTAAATATTGATATTTTTTGTTTTTATTGAAACTAAATATGACGAAAGAATGAATATTCATCAGTATCAAGGATCCGTCCTCTATTATTATCTTCTGCCCTGTAACGGCAACGTTTTTTAATCCTTCTTAAAATTGGTATATTCGTCCTCAGGTATTGTACATATTTTTAATAAGAATTACATTCCATTATTTGTTCTTTACCAAGGAATATACAGAAGAACTGAATGTATTTTTTGCAATACAATAGTTGAATGTAAGGAAAATAGTCGATTGTATTTATGTAAGTACAAGCATAGGTATTATCAAGCTAAACAGGTAAAATAAGGGTAAAAACATTCCATTGGATGTTCCACTATGTATCTACTTATGTACGCCTTAATAAAACATGAATAAAAAAAATATTAATTTCACGAAAGCTTTTCAAGTTCCAAATATTTCTTCCTGAAATTAAAATTGCTCAGAATAACTAATTGAAGGCTGTCATTGACAGTACAAATTGCTTCTTTAGAAAACGCAATATTCAAAAATCGACCTAAGTTCTACGTGTCACGGTTTAAATTCCAATAAAACTTTATACAGTCCTAAAATATTGCCGATTAAGCTTAGCCTGTGTTTGTGGTATAAACACGTCATTTCAAGGTGGAGTCTTAATTGGCACCTACATATTGAAAATTCAAAAGTGCCTCTGCAATATTTCGAAAGCAAATCTGCATAACATTTTTTTAATGAAAATAAAATTGGTCGTTTTCCGTACAGAACATACAATATACTCGAGCGTATGTACAAGTTTTCTTTTCTTTCTGTCACTCTGAAAGCCCTATGGAACCGTGCTCCCCGAGGCACTAATTATTACTTATCAATTCATTTTAATTTTAGGAAAAGGTGTAGGTATATATTTATACAGCTATTTCGACTAGAGTCAATATTGAAGCAAAATAAAATAAAACACGTACAGCTCGTCACATCCGACTGATAAAGATGGTCCATGAAGCTAATTTAGTCAAACTCATTGCAACTAATATGTTTACATTTATTTTAAGAGGAATGGGTATACTCATAGATAAAAACTTTAGCTATTACTTAGGGAAAAATAACTGTTAATTCGAAATCAGCATTCAAAAAGGCCTGCCTACCTAATTTATTCAATTTAATTATTTCGTAAAAATATTTCCTGTATTTCAGTTAGGTATAGTGCGTGTACCGGCAGAAATTATTTTTCAATACGTTTTGTGGGTTAGTTCAAAGAAGTACCTAAGTAGGTACGTGACAATTGACAGGTTCATTAAATACTCACCCGTAGTTAATAAACCAATAATCGAAAATTTCAGGCCTATGTAATGTAAAAATTCTTACTCAAAATATTGCTTTTTGCCCTTTGACGCAGTCAGGTACAAATGAACGGAAAAAAGAATGCAAAACACGGTCGGTTCTGCAAAAAAATAAATGAAAAGGCGACTGAAAGTATTGGAAATTCGCTGTAGGCTGACACGTTCATATTTCAGTACATTGCTTGGAATGTCATGACTTTTTTGGAGTTCAAAATACCAAATTAATGACACGTGTATTTTTTGCGTGTACAATTTTTGTAATTGTACTTGTAGTTTTCAATAAAAAAATTTAAGCAGGATATTATTATACCAGTCTTTTAATATAAGTAGTTTTCTAATGTTTTGTTATTAAACACAACTAAGTTATTTAATACATACATTGGTAGGCAGATTTTAGAAATGTGGGATATTTTCCTACCTAACCCTATGAATACAAACTTCCCATACACACCAACTGTTAGATCCGTGCGAGGGTATTAATTTAAGCCGATTTACCAACTGACGGACTGTACGTCCAACTATTAGTGAATACATCGATCAATATGCCACTATTGGGTCTTAAATCTCCTTTAGACATTGAATGTTATGATAAGCTTTTCCACATAATTTCATCTTTTATCTTACGTGCATACTGATCTTCGTAAGGCATGTATCCCAATTAAAAATGTATGTCCAATGTCTATCTTTTTAATCTGTTTAAGACGGTTTTTAATACATCAATTGCCATTTATAATTAGGATAAAAGAATAATGGTTAAAATTCATATACATAGTTTCTTACACCGAACTGGTGTCTCAAGCTAGTTCCATTATTCTTGTTTGTATTAAAATGAGTTCATCACAAGCCTATATTATTGGAACTATGATGAGTAGGTAAAACTACGCGGACGAAACCGCAGCTCACCGCTAAATACGTCACGAATGTTTTCAATTAATTCTAGTTTTTTATTATAATTCCCTTTTGTGAATCAGGGAGACAATATTTTTCCTCTACACCTATAATTGCTTGCGAAGTATGGGATGATATACAATGTCACTTTTTACTACAATGTGGGAAGTCCATATTCCATGGTAGAATAGATGCTTGTATGTAAAGTTTTCTGTGACGTAACGTTAATGCAGTATGAAACGTTTGTAAGTGACAGATGTGTTACAACACGTACCGAAAAAAGCAGTATACAGTTCTTAAGAGTCGTTATTTTCGAAACATTTCAAATCTTCATTCGTAGAACACTTTCTATTTTTTTTTCAATAGTAACTGTTGTCATCAAAAAAACCCTTTTTTATCCAAAATATACTAAAGGAAGATTAACTCAAACATAAGCTCACCTTTTTGCACTTTGCCAAGGCGACGATGGTGACCAGGTTGCCAGGGATGCCGATGAGAGTGAACACGATGCAGCTGATGTACGCGAACTGCAGCAGCGACTGCTCGTACCCCTCGAACAGTGCCACTCTCGCCAGATCCTCATTCGTCTCATACGACGACAGCCCTGGTATCCCACTCCCATTGTCACTACCCCACATCGCAGATTCACCCATTTCAATACTCCAACACAAATCTATGCACGTCACTCAGAGGCAAACACACCACTCCAAATGAATACGAAGACTAAATTTTATTGTAACAGGCCTTTTGTTTATTTTTCCTTAATGAGTCAATAGCAGTCATGGGTACGCCCGAGATTGATAATACTCCAGACCGCGGTTTGCCATAACCCGGCGAGTCCTCATTACTTTAATATTGCTTACAACTTCACTCACGTTCGTTGACTTATTGCTAACAGTTCCGCACATAATACTAACTTTATAATGTACGTTTTACAATTTACAAATAGAGACGAACAATGATTCATACATGTAATTTTGGTGATAAAATTGTAAATCACTAAGTACACTGAATGAGATGAATAATGTGGTCGTGGGATATACTTTTTGTTATCCCGACCGCTGTTGAGTATCATTTCACGAGATTATTAATTTAGATAAAACAGTTCAGTATAAAACACTCTAATTGCTTCCTTCCCACCCCTAACACCATCACGGACGGTTCGCGATTACAAAAACGTCTACGTAACAGAACGTCCTACGTATACAACAATAACTTAACGCTGTCACTACAGTTCACAAGTTTATGGTCACTTATCTTTTACACACATGTACTTGAGTGTCCATTATTTGCAGTTATTCAGGCTGTCCAGCGATTTACGACTAGTCACGGCGGGCGCTTCTCGGAGGCGCCGTCGCCGGGCGAACGTCACGCCCAGCGCCGGCACATCAGCAGGTTCTTGTACGCCTGCCGGTACTCCGACGACATCACCACGTATATGATAGGATTGATACACGTCGTCAAGTATATCAGGATATACCCAGCTATATTCGCTGCTGGGTGCGACGTGAACTCTCGAAATATCTTTGTCAAAGTTATGGGTAAATAACACACCCAAAATGATAGCATTATTGCCATTATCATTTTAAGTAGTTTTCTATCTTTTGGCGTAAGACGAGGGGGTCTGACAGAGGCAGGCGATCGTCTCAGCGCCACAGCAGCTTGCCGGAGCCGCTTAGCTGTTTCACCACCACTGGGAGTCCGAGGTTTTGCGTCTAGAGCGCATTCCTCATCGTGTCCATCTAACGTATCTACGCCAGAAGACGACGAGCGTTCAGGTCCAGGAGTTGGAGGACAGTGTAGGGCGGGAGGCGCAAGTAGTGCCCTCCTAGGCGGAGCAACATGATTGATCCCATTTTCTGGACCAGGCGATCGTTCCAAAGCCGTTGATGCTGAACCTACGGCGGAGTCTTCTAAGCCTGGCCTAGATCGACCTCGAACTGGAGCACGAGATTTTCTCGCAGCTTCTCTTACAATGCAAAATATTCTAGCATAACATATAACTATGGCCAAACAGGGCAGCATGAAAGCGCCCACGAAGAGGAATTCCTTTGGCGATCGATTATTTTTGTCGGGCAGTATTGAACACGACCCTATTGTGGGGTCCAAGCCGAATCTGCCCCATTTCTCTAACCACGTTGCTATCAATGCTCCAAACGAGAAGGCCCAAGTACTGGCCACCATTACTGCTAAATATTGGCGCCGATACAACCTGTTGACAAAACAATAAAGTCATGTTTTTGTTATCAGAATAATTAAATTATTGTTTACGAACTTCGTAAGATTTAATTAACTTCCTCGTACGGAATGAATCCACAAGATACGTAATATGGGATACGTTTAATTAGAAGTGAGGATTACATCAAATGTATTATTAGAGTATACTCACTTGGGGTAGAGGCGCGGGTGTGAGATCATGACGTATCGGTTGATGGTGATGGCTAGGACGGTGAAGAGCGACACGGCGACGAGGGCGTACCTCGCCAGTGGGAACATTCGACAAAGGATCCTGCCGTGAGCCCAGGACCGTCTCCAGAAGGTGGAGGCGGCGAGGGGCAGGTTAAAGCAGCAGAACAGGAGGTCGGAGCATGACAGGTTCATTATGAACACAGCGGTAGCGTTGCGAACCTAAAACAATAATAATTTATACTTTTTTTCCTGATATATAACATTGAAACTACATTAGCTAGTTTTTGGACGACGGACGAGTGGTGAAAAACCTATGTATATTGTAAAGTGATTGCCGCTTGTTCGTTTTTAATCTTTATATGACCCCAGATATTTATATCTTATTAATTTCAATTGATCAAAAGTGTTGATTGAAAACTGACTTTAATCAAACAGTTTTGGAATTTTATTCACTCTTTCAGAACGGAACAGGTGTGTTTGACTTGATTATTAATTTAATGTGGTTCTAAACTTCAAAAACTTTTCACGTTAAGTCATTCAGTTTCACAGCACATAAAATTCATCGACTTAAATAATAATTTTATAACTGTAGAGTAAGAAGTTTGATGAATGAATTTCACTTTTGTAATCTTATCGTATTGTTGAATGCAGTTAAATCTGTATATTTATAGTTTATACCTACTGAGCAGGTCGCGATCACTGACCTACCCTAAGAGTGCAATATTTCATTGCACTTATTGTCATTCTTATCGGATGTCGTATTAATTACGTTTTCGCTCAGTTGCAGCTATAATCTATTTATAGGTTACGATTTTAGTAATGAAGCATTTTAATTTACCAGAAATATAAAGCAGAAGCTAGATTTTATGTTTATTTAATTTGTTTTTTTGAGATACATATAAAAAGAGGTATTGCATAACATTAAAGTAATTCCCTTGCTATAAACTTGGTTTTTTAAGAGTCACGTGTTGTTCTCTGACAGAATAATTCATACACAAATTAAGCACGTGCACATTTATATTTCTTAGTCTTACATTATACTCACACGCGACGCGGTTCCGGTGTGAACCACGGCTTGATAACATTAATATAATGGACAAGATCTTAGTAACATCTCATATACATATATTTAAATAATATTGAATAAAAAGGTGTTTTATAAAAAAGTCGCAGTTCCCTTAATTCAATAACTTAAAGGGATCCGTATAAAACATAGCTTTTGTCACTCGGGGTTAATGTAGCTTCCAAACAGTGAAAGAATGTTTCAAATCGGCTCAGTAGTTTGTAAACTCTGGGAGTACAAACAAACAAAAAAAAAATCTCTATAATATTAGTTAAGATTTCTCATATAAACTGCTCTATTAGCAAAGGGCCAATGTCCATCTAAAGACATTAACGGCCAGATACTATCATTGACTGTCGGTAATTTATATCAGTGTTTATTTAACAAATGCAGACAATTAGTCAATGGGTATATACGTAACTGTGACTGTCAGTTGTCACTATCTGTTATCACGAGAGAAGTATGCAATAGTAGTCAAATGTATCGTTTGTAGTTAAATAGTTAATATATGAGACACCTTATGTGCGGCATATAAATTAGAATACTTAATGTGCGTTTAGTATAAATACATATCTATACTAATATTATAAAGAGGAAAACTTTGTTTGTTTGGTTGTAATGGATAAACTCAAAAACTACTGGACCGATTTTAAATATTCTTTCACTATTAGAAAGCTATATAATATGCAAGTAACATAGGCTATATTTTATCCCGGTGCGGGCAGTAGCTCCCACGGGACGTGGGTGAAACCGCGGGAAAACGGCTAGTATGTTTATAAATTAGTAGACTATTGCCGCGGATTCACCTGCATGAATTTCCATACCCGGATGAATTAGGAATAGCCTTTGACGATCACAAACAGGTAACTTACTTAATGTGGCTTGTTATTGGTAAAAGGATGAATTTTATGACGCTGAAGAGAAAAAAAAATAGAAAGTAATAATGTCGTCTAGGGATTTTGTCGAAGATTATTATAAAAGGCCCTTACGTTAATAGAAAAAAATCCTAACAAGACTTTATTTATCATGGACTCGGTTGTTTTTTTTCATAATTATTTATGATCGTCTGCTTATCATCTTCCTAGGCTTTTCGCAACTAAGAAAACGGAGGTTGGCATTCAGTGTAACCGGATGTAACTGAGTACCAGTGTTTGTTGTTTACTTAGTGTAGTGACTGCCTATCTGACCTCCTCAACCGTGTTACCTGGGGTAGCCGATTAGACTTTGTATCAACGAGTTCCTCATACTAACTAGTTGAGAAACAACTGAGTGTATGTAGTGACTTTAAAAATAGAGTAAAAATGTGAGTACGTAATCTTGTGTACAATAAAGCAAAAAGAACAAATATTGGAGCAGAATGTTTATAAAAGATTTTATGCTATCTTTATAAGGAAGATAGCTATTTGTTTATTCCTGTCAGTTAAAACTACTGACCATCATAACAGTTCAGCTAATTATATGTATACACAGCCATCTTAAAATCTTATCTATGTTTAAGAAATAGGTATAACGTTTAGTTAGAGAAATTATAGTTTTTTTTACTGTTTCTCGTTTCTTGTTCAAATAATGATAAATGTGTAATTAGTCATGATATGAACACTTGAATAAACTATTTGTTTAACATGCTTGCTTGTTTGTTTAGTTTAAAAATAATAAGTATGTTTCAAATATTAGTTAGCACAGTTTTGAAACAAAGCCCTATTTTTAGGCAACCTTTATGTTTACGATATTTAAGTGTGTCCTAGCCTCAGTACAATCAATTAATTTCGATGAATAATCGATTCAACGTGGGCATTCCGTTTTAGAAATATTTACATTTTACAAATATTGTTATTCAGCTGGCAAATAATTTGAATGAAAAGGAAAAAAGGTTGTTTAACAATGACGTATTGTAGTTTCGTTCATACACAATTTTTCCTTTGCAAGTACTTGATAAGTTATCCAAAATGTTATATATTTTGTGTTTAATTATTTAATAGAATTTAAGAAAAATGAAATCTCTGCCACATAATGGAAAAAATACCCAGGGTTTTCCAGTTTAGCCCCCAAATAATTTATAAAACGTCTTCAGTTTTGAAAAATAAGCGGTTTTTGATTTACCTAAGTATATTAATCTTCATAAAGCATCAAACATAGAATGATTTTTAGGAATACTGTTTGACTGTCGTGTGAATTACGCATCCCTCTTCTGTCACAGACCCTGACATGTTATCAGTATAATGCTGACCTTTCACCTGTCGCAATCGTTAAAATGCTTTTCGCTTTTTCGGTATTTTCGGCCAACGATATCCCTCAACTTGGGTCACCAGTTAGGTATATGGACACTACGAAGATACTGAAGAATTTAAATGCACAGTATCAGGACTTGAATCGTTGGTTTGGTTAGAAAAAAATCTGATGAATAGTTTACCGTAAAAATTCTGCCCTGATAAAAAGAAACATGATTTGTTGCAGTCGTTCGGCACTACTTGGAAGTTATGCTTTCCACCACAAAGGTAACATTTAAATTCATTTTAAATCATAGAGAAGATTGAATGAAACATTTCATGGATACTAACCTTCTTGCACCTCGCAAGCGCAACGATGGTGATGAGGTTGCCAGGGATGCCCACCAGCATGAAGAGAACACAGCAAACGGAGGCGAAGCGCAGCAGCGGCTCCGGGTAGTCACGGAACAGCTCGACGGCTGCCAGCTCCGCGTCAGACCCGTACTCCTTCACCCCCTCCCCCTCCCAGCTGTAGTTCCCTCCATCTAGCTCACTCGCGAACGTACTCCGCGGTATACTCGGCAGCAGGTCACCCATCTTAGAGATTTAACACACATCATTCGTCCACAAGCGTTTCGCGTTAATTGAGCTCATCACTATTTCATGTTCATGTTTACGTTGGCGGGTTTCGTGTGCGACTGATAAGGAACCTTCGTCCCGGTCAATAAGTTGGTAGTAGTGCGGTGATAACGCATTTTGTCGATGCGCGAGGTTATAGGGTCACAGCTGCTCAGGAAGCGGTGGTATCTCGTCGCTCGCCGCTCTATCTGCACAGATAAATTAGTATTCGTTTATTATTAATTCAATGTAAATAGAGATGTAATGTTATGAGAGTTACGAAACGAGATAATGGTCTGTTTGTTTTGTGAGTCGGTGATTGTGTCCGTGAGACTACGGGGCTCGCTGTGGCTCTCCGTTCCTTTATTGTATAGCGCCTTCATTATTTCTTATCGCGTTGAAGATAAAATGAAATGTAATTTATGAAGCTACTTTGTATATAAATGTTTTTTTTTCTATTTGGCTTCATAATCTAACTTGATGACTGTTCAAATATTCAAGAGGATAATAGTTCAAAATTTTAGATAGCAGATATTCAGACTGGGATTTCAGCATATTGAATATTCAATTTGAAGGTTCTACCACCAATTATCTATAGGCTACATTGAGTTTCAAACTTGGAATTGAAAATAGCGGAATTCGCTGACATTAATAAATCGGAATGAATCAAAAGTTTAGCTGTGACAGCACAATTGTATTAATATTTTTATATACTTAATTAACACTCGCAATGAGATTGACTACAAATTAAAAACAAGATATTTTCATGTTTTAACTTCATCGATTATGCTTCAGTGTATTAAATGGCGTTGCTGTAAACAAGGATAAAATAAAAAACAAACATCACAATAGCAGTTTTCAACACACCAACAGTTGTCTATCACGTACTACAACATATCGTAAGACACATTACCTACAACACACACTTTGATTTTCGAGGAGAGCTACGACACGGGTGCTCTAAAAATATGAACTGTAGGTAGAGTATAGGTATCGTTCCTGAGTACGAGTCCATTGAGCAAGAACAATGTGTGGAGATGGCATAGGCAGGTAGATCGGTCGATAGGTAGGTCTTTTAGGTCAAATACGTACGGTAGTCGTGACCAAAATAATCAGCTAGAAGTGAACTGACGAGGCGTTGGGATTACTTGTGACATCTGTCGGAGATTTCTGACTAAAAAAAGGCGTATGAGGGCGTAGCCAGTAACGTTACTCGTCGCCCAAACACTAGCATTTAGGCAACGCTACTTTCTCAAGAGATTTTTCAGTGACATTTCCTTATAACACCTCGTCATTTTGTTCGTACCGTACACTGGTAAGCCTAGTTTGTACAAAGCTGAGATGTATCGACGGCGATCAGTGTCCAGTTTCAAACCACTTACAAGGTAATCTGGATTGCGAGTGCTGGTGACATTGAGTTATTGATAGTGTCTCGAGCTAATCCTTCTCCCAGTGACGATGAAGGAGGATGCTTAGAGAGTTTTAGGATTTAGTTATAACATAAAGTTTGTGACGTTGTTGTGTTGGATAGCAGTCAGCTCTGTGATATCGATCGAAAATTATCAAATGAATTTAATTACCGAAATATATATTTTTTAAATTATATTATTGCTTAAGTTAATTGTTGTAAATGAAAACTAGAAAATAAAAAAATTGTTACTTACCTGTCAACCTACGTAGGTGGTCCCGGTCATATTAGACTAAAATAAAAACGTGGGGCCCATTAACTATTGCTGTAGTACTCTCTTCTAGAGGTATAATAGGTGTGGATTGCATCGACTTACTATAATCGTAACTGGAGATTTTGACAATCAATAATCAGCCGTAGCTCATGATCTACCAAAGTATAAAGATATGCTTTGCCATAGGTAGGATTTCACAGGGCCCCACGTTTTATTTTAGTCTAATATGACCGGGACCACCTACGTAGGTTGACAGGTAAGTAACATTTTTTATTTTCTAGTTTTCAGTGCACATAAGATAAAACCGTTTAACTTAAAAGTTTTTACCGATTTTTATTTTCTAGTTTTAGTATTTAATGAAAATGCCTACCGAATATTCCTCATTCTATCTAATTCATTTAGTGCATCATTATTACACGGTCTCTTACCTGACAATTTATTACAATCTAATTCCTCAATACATAGCCCTTCCAGATACTTTTTTTTTAACGACCCCAAAAATCATCACATGACCTCTCCTGCTGTGGGTCAGCAGCGGTGAGGGAGTGCCAGACTCTTGACTAAGAACCGTTTTGTTCCGTCGTAGGCCTTTTATGTACCAGGGCCGTGGTAACTCTTTCGAACAATCTCGCAGCCCAGGCAGGCCTTGGCCCTGTTGGGCCCCGCTGGAGTTACTGACAGTTTTCTACTTGTGACGCCCTTTCATTTGATACCCATATTGGTGGGATTGATAAAAAATTGTTATCAGCCATTTGGTAGCGGCGGCCATCTTAGATTTCAATTTTGCATAGTAAATTGTATTCTACTTGTTGAGACCTTTCATTTGATACCCATGTTGATGGGATTTATAAAACCTAAGTTATCCGCCATTTTGTAGAGGCCGCCATCTTGGATTTTAATTTTATATAGTACATTGTATTCTACTGGTTGAGAACTTTCATTTGATACCCATATTGATGGGATTGATAAAACCTACGTTATCCGCCATTTTGTAGCGGCCGCCATCTTGGATTCCAATTTTTTATAGTATATTGTATTCTGCTTGTTGAGCCCTTTCATTTGATACCCATATTGATGGGATTGATAAAATCTACGTTATCCGCCATTTTGTAGCGGCCGCCATCTTGGATTTCAATTTTTATAGTATATTGAATTCGGCTTGTTGAGCCCTTTCATTTGATACCCATATTGATGGGATTGATAAAATCTACGTTATCCGCCATTTTGTGCCGGCGGCCATATTGGATTTACAATGTTATTGATATTACTATATTGTATTGTCATCGGAATTAAAGGTGTATACAAAATTTCAGATTAATCGGCTGACAGGAAGAGGGTGAAATTTGAATTACTAAATTTGACCCAAGAATGAATAAATAAAACAAACTGGGTGAGCTAAATAAAACCGTTTAATAAAAAACCGTTTAATAAAAAAATAGGTAAAATTTGGGATCCGATTGAATAGTCGGATGTTCCATGTTTGGATAAAGAATATCCTACTCATAACACTGCAAGTATTTTCTTTTTATATAGATCTGACGTAATATCGCTCGTATGTGGGAGGGTAAAGTAGCTGAATCCAATAGAATTCTGTTTCGGTTTTCATTTTGCAGTGCATTACACTATTTTATCTGTAATGTCGTTATATCAGCTAGGAGTGCTGTGGAACGTAATATAAAAGAAACTTTCACACACTTTCGTTTTGAAGTTTTTTTATGTTTAGTTAGGTGTTCTTTTTCAATTTTGTCTTCTTCATCGCAGTTGTTAGGTGTTTACTATAATAAAGGATCTATCAATTTCAATATAGGGTCAGTTGAGAGCTGTTAGAGTCCAGCGCCTAAGTACCTTATGAAAAGCTACGTTTAATATACATACTATAATAGATCTTCTCAATCTTTTATCTGTACTTCTTATACACTTAAAGAGTATTGTCTTTAATTTAATTATATAAAGATGAAAAAAAATACTTTCCTAGGTAAAACATGCCGTCCAGAAGATGTCGGAAACAAATGTCTTGGAACTAATGTCAGTTGGTCCCATCATGAAAATTTCAAAGGTGACGCAGGTTAAGTCTGAAACTCAATTTGTCATGTTACGTAGTTCCTACTACTTTTACAAATAAATGAGCGCTACAGTAGGAAATTTAATCAGAAGGGTATCCCTTCTGGACTTATAAATCTTACCGGCTTCAAACTCGATTGAATTACTTTTTCTTAGAACTACAAAGTTGTGAATAGAGTTGGTTTTTTGTTTTTGTAATAGACAAGGGAGATAGATTATAAACCTGCGCCTGATATCGACAGTAATTAAGTAATCATTATGGTTATAAGTTTTACTATACAGTCTCGTTTCCATATAACTAATTATTATACCTACTTTTTGTCAATAGCCAGTCTGTTACATTTAATCCATTTTAATGAAGCAAACAGTGAGCGATATATTATCTGTTTCGATAACGGCCTAACCGCGGGTTTTCCAATATCATCGCATCGTACAGCCCCGGATCTTCAATTAATTTTAGGCGGGGCAAAAACTGAAAAATGCCGCCCCGCTTACCTACCTACCTACTTATGTTTATTTTCACCAACGATTGTAACTTTTTTGGTAGGTAAATGACTATAAAAAAGTGTTCAAATCATTGTAGGCTCAAACTGTTGGCCAGGTTTAAGTAATGAGAGTCGAGACAGATTAATGTACACAAAAAGTTATTTTTGGTAAGACAGCGTAGATTTGACTTATGAAGTTAACAAAGGAACGTTTGTATAATATTGCGCGAGCGAAGCGAGCGCGAAATTTTTTGTGCCTACGACACAAAGGTACCTGATTAAGTACATTGTCAAGCAACAAGTAGTTGCGAGCGAAGCGAGCGCGAAATTTTTTGTGCCTACGACACAAAAGTACCTGATTGAGTACACTGTCAAGCAACAAGTAGCCGCGAGCGAAGCGAGCGCGAATTTTTTTAGTTATTTGTTTGAAGACTCACAATATAACTGGGAATTATGTACAAATAAAAAGAAACCGTGATTAGAGCGAGTGTCATTATTTGTGTTCGTTGATTCGGTGCGTCAATAAAAATAATAAACCATCAGAAAAAGAGCGCGTACATTGTCATTTAGTCGCGAGCGTAGCGAGCGAGAATTTTTTCACTTAGTTGGAGGATGTTAAAAAGTGAAAAATAATCAAATCAAAATGATCAATTAAACAAAGCGAAGGCGACTTTTTTAGAAACTTTGCTTGTCAGTATCATGACACAATGTGGAACTTCCTTATCAAACGGGTGTAATTTCATCGACATTTTCTGGTGGTGGGGCGCCCCGCGGCGCCCCTGAGACCGAGGCGACCGGGTTATTCGCACACCCTGCACCATAGGTTAAGACGGCCCTGTAGGTAACTATTATGGTAATCTGTAATGTAGGATTTAAAATCACGCAGCCGCCTGATTTTGCCGCCCCCTGAATTTGCCGCCCGGGGCATGGGCCCCGGCTTGCCCCCCCCTAGATCCGGGGCTGGCATCGTATGATGCATACGCAGTAGGTACTTTCAAACCGTACCATTTTTAAATTAATTAATTTGTAACTAAGTGTTGGATATGTTACTGACACCATGTAGGCACCTGGATGTCAATAAAGTTCAAAATGCCAAACATCAAAGGCAAAAATTGGTTATAAAACAAATGAAATACAATTCGATTGGAACAATATTATAAATTACGTGCTCCAAAAAGGGTTTAATAAAGGCGCAGAGGATGTTTTTGAACGGGTTGCTGACAGGGCTGTCGAAGCCCACGCTATCTATTCAAACGTTCGCCTACGACAAGCTTTTAACCTGTCAACCCTGGCTCAACGGGAACCAGTGTGTTCACAGACTGATGTTATACACTGTGAGAGTGGCACACTGCAAACTTTTAGTCGGCCGACAGTCTGGGCTCAGAAACCGTATGCAGATGTATGGTAGTGCGCACATTACAAAGATCAGGTATTAAGCATCGGTATCAGACTGACTGTCAACATTGATTGGTATCAAGATTTTCTTACAAAAAATTGTTTGTCAATTGTCGGCCGACTGTTTAGTCTGCAGTTTGTGGTACTCTTATCTATATGTATATGTATTGTAGTAAATGAGACGTGATTGGATTAAGACAGTCATAAATTCTATTCGATTAATTAGTCTCGCTTCATGAGTTAGAGTTGCTGAAAGCATCTTTGTTAAAGGCGTAGTTATTGAATCTTAGAATAAGCCAATTGGTTTACAGGAAATATTTTACAGATATAGACAATACGTAGACAATTAAAATGATATATTTGTTTAAATTGGAGTGAAAGTACATACAATTGGAAAGGAAGTATAATTCGACAGGTATATGTAAGTGAACAGCGGGAAATTACTGGCCGGTAAATTTTGTATTTTTCAATTAATTGAAGACCTAACCACGGTGTTTTTGATTAGGGAAAATTATGTTAACCATTAACAACTATTTTAGTCGCTACGACGTCTAAAATTGTTAACTGCGCTCGCAAATTCCGAAGGAACAGAAAAAGACAAGGTTTAACTTTCCGTATTACCAAATACATTTCGTGACAAAGAAAGTTTGTCAAAGACACTGACTGTTCTAATTAATGACCAAATTAATTTTCTTACCTTTGTTACGTCATCACCGAGACTTTTGTGTAAGATCCGTTTAATTCCCGCAAAGTATATCCAAGAATCCTCCACGAAATGAAATCTTTTTTGGGGACAAAATTTTCTTTATTTCTTTCTGTAACTCTAAGGAATCATAATATTGTAATGTTTGGAGCAAAAGCCTTTTGTTTATTGTTATTATAGGACAAATGAATTTATTGTTTTTTTGTACAAAAAGGGATGTTGTACACAAAAAGTTATTATGACTGTAATTTTATTACTGTTTGTTTTTTGTATGAGTTTAATTGTTTTAACAGACTGTGTCGACCAGATGGTGAAGAGCAATTAATAGCTTAATCGTTATTACACTTGATCCCTTTTGGCACGAAATGAGTTTGTAAAAACTTTTCACAGGCCAGTTCAACGTTTTGCGCGCTGGTTTTTCCAAACGATTCAGACTTTTTTACTGTTCTTTATTAAACCCTAAATTACGAGCAGAATTTATTCAAAGCTTTCGAAAATGAAACCACGCCGTTTTCGTTTTTACCTACAGTTGTTAATATTATACTTTTCAAAATGGTTTATTTACAAGTTAACATTTTATAATATTTTTCATTTCTAGGAAGAAGACTCGTGATCTTTGATGTTTGTTTGCAGTTAGCTAATACTTAGATATTGTTCTGTACATTTTCCATAAAACAATAGAAATAGGACTCTGTACTTGTTTATTGAGTCACTGTAGATTAAATTCTATTCCTTGCAAACAGAATTCACAAGCATTTAGATTCACGTTTGTGCCAGGATTGGGATTCTGAGACCTATAATATTTTAGTTTTTGTTTAGTCTACATTTATTCGAGGCTGATAGATATTATCATTATCATGAAAAGTTTTTAAGCTGCTAAAAGTAGTGTCATTGTAGTTATAAATACACATAGGTTGCATTACCAATGTGTTTTTCTTATTACAATGCCACCACGCATCTTTCAGGCTTCAGGAGCCTTTTTTCTTTATTTTTTATTCTAAGAAGGAGACTCACTTAAACCTGAAAGTTTAATCAACCCAGTAAGTAACAGTTTCAGATATTGAACGGGTGAAAATTATTTGCCCCATAATCTACATCTATATACTAACCTAAAGAAGTGGATTGTTAATGAAACATGCTGAAATACTTTATTGTGAAGTTAAAAATTTGAGACATCCCCATAAAAAAATCCTTGTTCAAAGACTTTTAGTTTGTGCCATGGAACTGTTTCTTCGAATTAATTAATTAATTATGTCGCTAGTTTCATATCTTACAACTGTTATTAGAATACATGAATGAAAGAGCAGATTATTATGATTTTATTAAGGTTCTCAGAATACGGTGTAAGAATTTTACTCTGTAAGTACGCGGCACGAGCCTTAGTTAATAAATCTATCTTTAGTAAGTATTTTTACGTACCTTCTATATAATTATAAATAAATAGTTTCAATTTGAAACGCTTTAACGTTAGAATTGTGGGAAAAAATTGATTCACTGTATTCGTTAGTATTTTAGTGTAGCACTTAAAGTTCTATTGCCTTCATTTAATAAAAATGTTCATAGAAAATGTAAGTGGGGAAATTTAGAACCACAACCACAGATTAGCAACACAATGCCGGGTTACGAATCACAGGAAAGGAAATTGTGTAGAGGAAAAACTGGTATCCACGGGTACTATACTGAATAGGTAGAATACTTGTCCGGCTGTGGTTTTATTACCCTTATTTTTTAGTCTGTGACAAGTACTAGGTAATAATGAGTGTTCAGCGCTGGTCAGGTTCGACGAATAAATATGTATTGTCCATATTCCTGTATTCAAATTGTTTTATACAGTTAGAAGGGGTCCTAAAAATGTACACCTTTTTTCAAGACAGTTGGAAGTGGTCCTAAAAAATCTACCTTTTGTGTTAACATATTGTACCTACATATTTAGTTCTTAGTAACATTTTTCATCATGACAATCGTTATAAATCGCAATTAAGTAACATTTGCCGTATTTACGTCAGTGAAACATTTTCCTCATAGTTTTATTCATAATGAGATTATAGTACCTACTTTGTATTTACGACTAAATCTAGACTAGTAGGTATTAATTAGAAGTTCAAAGTGCGTTTAATTAAATACCAGCTATTTTTAGTTGATTTTGCATGTCACTATGAATGGATGTTTTTATGACTTCTTAGAATGATATGTCGACGTTACACAAAAAGTTTTCAGCCTGTAAGTTTTGTTATAAAGATGGAATGTTACATTTACTTATCTGTATTTTATTGTTGGAAAATTACATCATTAATACAACTGTTTATGCAGTAGTAACTCATGTGGTTCGTGTACCTTTCGTAGAGTATAAAACTAAGTACGTAAACATTAAATAAGGTCGGTATACTCAAAGAGAACGAGCGTACGGTTCAAACAGAAAAGTTCCACAAAGGAACTTTCACAGCTCTAAAATGATACGCTTCTATGAAAAGCTCTAAAATAATACAACCTTACCCAACAAATAAACATCATAAACCCAATATTTACGTAAACAATAAATTATTCCGACGCGACGCCATTTTAATAAGTAGGAGCATACTGATCATCGAATTAGGAGTGAAACAGAGCATAGCAATGGGGAAAGACAGCCGTTTTCAATTAGGCACGGGAAAAATGCGTAGGGTGTGCCAACTGGACCCAGAATACCCATAAACATTATCACGGTCCCATTGTATCGTAATCGTCTCTGCTTTTATGGCTGTGAAATAAGCGAACTGTAAGCTGAATTAAGTTATATTGATGTCACGTAATATTACGCACATGGAAACATTCATATTCACACAGTTTTTTCAGGTGTTACATTCGGCTTAAAGCTAAGAACAATTGTGGGGCCTGTCAAGGTACATCAACTTTAAGCATTTAATTCCAGCACCTACATAATAAATCATACAATACTGCACTAATTCTCTTTTAACATTTAGGTGTGTATCTATAACTTTAACAATACCTATATCATTCATTACAGGATGAATCAGTAATTGTCTTAAAAGTTTATTGGTTCAATATTAGTTACTAAATAATGATTTTATATCGTCAAAAGGCTTGAACTAAGTAACTACGTAAG
This sequence comes from Helicoverpa armigera, assembly GCF_030705265.1. Lineage (NCBI taxonomy): Eukaryota > Metazoa > Arthropoda > Insecta > Lepidoptera > Noctuidae > Helicoverpa > Helicoverpa armigera. Next base: position 4,024,194 of record NC_087135.1, on the reverse strand, counting down.
AATTAGCCTTATTAGGGCTCTAAAGATCACTAGTCAATGACCGTGTTATCCGTCTTTCGGTTAACAATTTCCCTTAATAATAACCTTAGACAACTCTCTCGGAGCATTATGAAGAGGCTGTTAATTTAGTAATTACCGAGTTAGGTTAATGCAAGTAGTTGTTAGCGAGTAAAGTAGGTGAATAGATCATAAACAGCCAGTATATCTTACGAGTAATGAGCTTTTGTTTCGTCATTGAGGTTAGTTAACTTTATGATCTGACCTTCTTGGTAGTATTAAAGAAAAATTAAGCGTGAACTATTTGCTTATCTATCTTGGAACACCAACTAATAATTATATAACTATTAATTAATATCAGTTATTACATTCGTTATTTTTCTTTTTACTTTGATTTGGACGTGATTTTAGTTCTATCTCAGTAAATACACATTTTTCTCAAGGGTGTTGGTATAAAAAGTTTTGTATTATTTTTATGAGCAGTTCATAATAAGGGCGGTAAACACGAGTACACAAAACGGGTCCCAAGTTACAAAGGTGTGACAACATTGCAAACTACTACGTATAATTTATGTATAAAGTACACGACAAGTTACTCCTTGAATTAGGGATTCGCCCCTTTATAGCCTGAACACCTCGAATTTACAAAACTTTTTTAAACTTACGAAATTACATAGTAAGAAGTTTATAAAAATATTCCACAAGGTGTGATGAATAAAAATAATAGAGAGGGGAATAAAAAGATTAGGAGCCTACAGAATAATTTTGATATGTGTGGTATATATATACTACATCTAAATGATACCGTATAATGTTGGAAAATAAGTTACGTAGGCTGATGCAATGGTAAGCTCTGAAAGACCAAGACTGTCTTTGGATGAATGAATGGGGTGCTGACAGTCAACACATTATCTACATCATTAGCCGTTTTTTCTACTAGGATGTAGTCGGCACTCAGTTTTATGCACTATAGGAGTTAATCAGTGCACTATAGGACCAACAGTCAATCCTCAATGCAGCTACCTGGGCAACTCCTTAATAACATTTGCTATCAGACAACAATTAATACATTTCGCATCCTATCCTAACCCGAATAAAGTACATTAAAGCAACATTTTTACGCGTAACCCACGCTCGCTCCAGTTTATAAATCACGCTAATTTCGGGGCTGCACTTAGGGTTGTCCACCGACCTTATTCCCAGTTTTTGGGTCGAGAGCTAGCAGTGTTAATGAATTATTGTTTACCATACCAATGCCGTTATAGGCCGTAAAAGTACGTCTGGCCCGTGACGTCATTAGCGAACGTATTTTGTTTTGAAACTGTCGTCTTATGTTTGTTGTTTCGTATGTGTGTGTTTGTGTGTGTGTGTTAAGGAAATTGTTGTGATGTTGTTCATTATGAGTAAAGGTTAGTTGAACAAGGGTTTCGTGGTTTTGTGATGGGAAAATTTAATAGGTGTTTGAGGGTTGCTATGACGACCACTGTACATATGTAGGTAGGTACTTATGTCTAGTCTCGACATAGTCAAGTAAAGTAGGTATGCTGTCATCAACTTTGGCGATTGCAAAATTTTTAGGTCTAAGTTTCCTCAACGATTTTCCTTTCATATTTATACTTTCACCGAGAAATGTTATGTGACTATAATTTTAATCTGGAATCGAACCTACACAAGAGACAATAGCTCTAACCACTAAGTCGCTACAACTTCTTACACTACTTGCTATAAATAAAAGTCCTGCCACTAAAAAGTTGTGTGTGCACGATAATATTCTAACTTACTAACGACATTATTTGCCAACACACGCTGTGCTCAAACTTGTTTAGAGTTTACCAGCTAAATTCAGCGTATGCAAATATTGAATACATAAATGGAGTTTACTTAAAGCTGCGCTTATATACTTCTTTTTTGTGCATTTTGTCGACTACGTAGGGAGTAAGTAAATTGAGCGAATAAATATTTTTAAAAGATAAACTTAACATGAAATATACAAACTGAACATATGAGATTTTATACATCAGTTTAACAAACTGAATAAATCACAGTACGTGGAGTTACCTAACTAGAAATATCATACACCTAGAAAGTACATACAAACTTAGAAAAATGCATTTTTATTTCATATATTTGCCTTTATTACCTTATAAGTGCCTTTTTCCACAATAAAAAACGCCTTAAAGAAATATTGAAAAAGTAACTAAGCTTCGAAGAAAAGGTCATACAGCAAATGACTGAAAGTGGCAACAAAGTAAATGACTCAGAGAATCGTGACCACAGGACAATATAATAAGGTAAAGAGCGCATAGAAAATGCTGTCCTTTGTGTGGTCAGCGACTGAGGCATAAGTTCACCAACAGCATAGACGTCAGTTTAGTTAAAAAAACTTCCAGGTTAAATTTTCAAACCATTAACTTATATTTTAGCATCTTACGGTGGGTTACACCACTTACACCATTTAACTATGACCGCTAATCGAACTATTTTCAGAACTCCACCACCGAAGATAGGCAGCAGGTAAAGAAATCGCAGTGACAATCCCATCATTAGGTAGTTTCCCAAGGCTAGTATAGAATTTTGAGAAAAGTTTATTTTTCAATACTGTAAAGATTTTGATATTTCCGGGGCTGCGGGATTGTTCGAAACAGTTACCGCTCTCGTGGTACATAAAGGTCTTAAGAAGGAACATGATTTTGGTCAGTAAGAGTCTGACACTCCCTCACGCTGCACCCACAGCGGGAGATTGTTGGGCGTTTGTTTTGATTTCCCATAAAAAAAGTCCAAGTAGCAATTATACGGCTGGTTATCGTTGTGCAAGTCTCCCTAAGTAACTCCTCCAAGTTCCTTCACCTAATCTTTATACTAGAGTGGAGTGTCAGTTTGTTTGTGTAAAGCACACACAGTGAATAGGTACCGTCCTACTTTCGCATAATGCTCTGTTCTCAAGTGCTACTCATCTTTTTGAAGGACATTATAGCCAATATGCTTGTTTAGGTCAAGCCTACTTTAACAGTGTCAGAGATGAGTATGTTCCTTCTTCTAAAAATATTATATTTCTTTGACGTCAAAATTGTTAAGTAAATGCTCTCCTTATCTGTACCAATATAATAAAGAGGGTTTTTTGTTTGTTTGTAGCCTGAAGGCTCCGAAACGACTTAATTGATTTGAAACATTTTTTCTCTGTTGGAGAGATGCACTGTTTCAGAGTTATAAGTTATCTAGACACACGGCAGTGTGTCCGCCAAGTTCGAGCAAAAAAAGCGACACACCGGCCGTGGGTTATATTACACGAACCATTTCGGGCCAAATTCGACCCCCCTATAACTCAAAATCTATTTCATTTACGCAAATCAAATTTCTAGTATCTGTTGAGACCCCCCCACTTAACTAAAATACAAAATTTCATTAACATACCTATTGTAGGTTTTGAGATATTGACGTCAGAAAATCGCGATTTTTACTATACACTCACTGACTGACTCACTCATCAAAAACCTAGACCACTTCCAATGGTCATATTGACTTGAAATTTGGCATGGAGGTAGGTCTTTGTGTCAAGGTAAAGGGAAAAATCTGAAAATGGCCAAGTGTGAGTCGGTTTCAAAATAATGAAGGTGTAAAATACTCAGTGTAAATTTATACCCCTAAGGAACTAAAACGAACTAAATTTATCTATATTTATATAATATATCTTCAAATGGTCGTACCGATTTGAAATTCGTTACAAAGGTTTGTATTTAGTCAAAGTAAAAATCTGAAAACGGCTAAGTGTGAGTCACTTTCGAAAATAACGAATGTGTAACTTTGATCCACGAACATAATATATGATAACATGTCATGTCAGTCAGTTTATAAATCTAGTCCATTTAGTTAATCTAGTTCATTTCTTTGTAAGAAGCATAGTGCATATTCAAAAATCTGAAAGATAGTATAAATGAGACATTTCCTTAACTAACTTAATCATAAGAAAAAAATAAATAAACAACCTTACAAAAATAAATGAAATCCCACCCAAAACAAAAATGTGAAAGGCTGCCAAGTTCGATAATATGGAAATCCTTCGCCTATAAAAGAAGTGAGATCTGAATAAGTACCAAGTTCCATACACATACCTCAGTTAAAAATAGTTACTTTTTAATAATGTTACTTGGCAAGTTTTAATAGAAAATTAAATACTTGATTCATTGCGTTTAGTAGGTTTATAACAAGGTGTGTGAAAACTTGCCAAGTAACATCATTAAAAAGTAACTATTTTTAACTGAGGTATGTGTATGGAACTTGGTACTTATTCAGATCTCACTTCTTTTATAGGCGAAGGATTTCCATATTATCGAACTTGGCAGCCTTTCACATTTTTGTTTTGGGTGGGATTTTATATTCGCAGAGAAACGCAAGTGAAACCCCCTGAAAAACGGCTGGTTAGACTATATTCACAAAACGATGTTAAGATATGCGTTCAAACATTAACGTAATAAAACTAACCCCGATTATCGAAATTAATGTACCTATAATAAACAGGTGCACTACTATCAAGTGCAACACTTGAGGATAACATAATTGTATTTAAATCAAAGACAAACAATAATAGAAATAAATCAATCAACTGACAGCTGACGTTTATTCTTTCACAACCTCAAATGTTTCCGACCTGGATAGTAACTGCAAGCACCAAAGTGTCCGTATATAAATAAGCAATAAGTGCTTTGAAATTAACAATTTGAAATACGCGTTATGCAATTAACTAAATAGTGTGTGAGTGATTATATTAAGTTACAATGAGTGCCTGAATAGTTCAGAAAGTGATACACTAGTGTCCCTGAGTAATATTAAACTTTCTGTACAAGTAATAGGGTGTATTTCGTATTGTCACAAAGTTGATTCGTCAGTTGTAAAACGTAGAGATAGCAGTGTCTATTTAGACCCTGTATGAAAATGCCTCATACTTTTAATGGAAAAAAATATATCGATATAATAAATGAAAGAAGTTCTCAAAGTAAAAAATATTTTTGAGGTTCAAACGAATAGGGAATCCCGTCTTCAATATGTATGGAAAATATCACTAACATTAATATTCTGTTTATATTACTTGGTTGCTGACCAGACTGTCTGTAATACGAGAATACCATAGAAGAATGTCCAATAGGAGAATGTTTTCTTTTGACTGTCTTTGAATGTCTTTTGTTTTGACGTTCGAAAAGTGCTGATTTTCAGCCTACTTTGAATAAATGACTTTTGATTTTGATTTTTTTATCCAAGCTCTGGTAGTGTATGCGAATGACACTGTATTACAGACCACAATGTAATTCCTCCTAAAAACCAAAACACTTCTTATACTGAGCGTTGAGAAAATCCCTGTTTTCCATCGCTGCTAAAGAAATAACTAATTACTTACGTTAGAAAAATGACAGGGTTGCTACGTTCCATAAGAGACAATCATTGCCGAATCGTGGGAGTTACAGAGAACACCCCTGCATCTGACACACACAGCCGTGACGCTCGTTCTATAAACTGATACTAGGTTTATTTATCTGTGTGGGTGAAGGCTTGACTCCGTTTTGCAACGAAACTCAAACACTACTGTGAATAAGGTGACATCATTTGCAATGGTGATTCTGGGACACATTGAGCGTCATTTAACTAGGAACTGGACTCGTTTGCGTCAAAGGACTCGATTCGAGTAATAGTAGGGTTTAAATTATTTAGGCGGTTTTGTCAACTACTACTTGGAATTTAGGTCTAATTAGAGCAAGGGGCTGGGTCACATTAGCTGGTATTCACTTGTTCTCATGTAAATGTTGGAATACAGGTTTAATTTGTTCAACATCCTTGTCGATCTCAAAAATGACCATCTTCAATAAAGGTACAGTCTCAAACAGACATGACTAAACCAACACGTTATCGATAGCAGCGTTAACCGTCTTCCTCAAACCACAGCATCGCGTGATAATCAATCAACTTCTAGTATATCTCTGCAATATATCTGTGCACCGACTCGCCACGTTCACCAATCATTTACCGCAGGAAAAGCTACGAAAACTTTCACAAACTTCAACAATATAGATATTGTTGTAGCTTAGATTTCAATTACGATCCCGAAGATGGATTGTAGCTTAAATAAATAACAAATAACGCTGTGACTTCAAAGTAAACATCAGTTTTATGGAAGGTTGTGCAAAGTTTATGATATTTTTCCAAGCGCTAAGGGTGCGATTTCTGTGCGGATAATATTTAATGGCATATTAGCTTGTAACGTTGGCGGAATTGTATCTTTGAGAGGGTGTTTTATATCTAAGTGTTATTGAGGAAGTGTCAATGTACGACGAAAATTCTATATTTTTGTTTTGCTTTTGGTGTTCCGTACTCTCAAGAGACGTATCATTAGATATAAGTACCATATTCGGAAGACACTGCGATAGAGGGAGATCAAGTTAAGTTAGTATAGTGTAGTCTCTTTCAGCCGATTCATTATTTATTACTGCAACGTGACATTACGACAGTACTGAAATCAAGGTTTAAGTCAGGAGTAAAAAATCCACCTTTATTGCATAACTACCTCTGCCAGCGGTTTACCCGCTTCCAGAGGGAGATATTTACCGCACCGGGATAAAATGCGTGGCTTTTATTTTTTCTCCGGCTCTGCACTATCTCTTTACTTATTTTTTTTCGATTCGATGTTATTCCAACTTTTGGAGCTAATTCGGACAATATCATATAAATATCAAGTTTCGCTTTTCCTCGATCTAAAATCCTGAATATACCACAAACGTACAACCACTGGAATAGTCATCCATTCGAAAAATGTGATACTCCTTGCTGAAAAATGCAAATAGGTACATGTTCCCGGTAACCGATATATTTCAATAGAGGCTTTTACCATTTCGTTTCCCTCAAGTAAGGCATTTCTAGGACGTGTGTATCCGTGATCATGCATGTAGTTTCCCATTGTGACGGGAAATTCGACAACGTTTGGACTGTTGCCAGTAAACTGGGATTAATGGAATCCTTTTAGTCAAGTCGGAGATTTGTGGGTACGTAAATCATTGAATTGATTTGAGTGGAGGTAGTGTTCCTTGAGAGTGTATTAAGTGTTTATTTGTAACTCGGTGTTTCTCTTTTACCTTCGTCCCGGGGAAACTTCTTCCCGTACCCGGTTAAATTTAGTTTATGTATCGATTTTTTAGAGAAAGTCTACATGCTCTTAATTCTGTAACTCGAAGCTGTGTAAAAAAATAATTTAGGGACTTTATTAGATCACGATACTGATGTGAAGATAAAGAGAATTGGCTTATTGACACAGATTATTTATAGAAAGCATTCATACAGGTATAAACAATGTCCACAGTTTACAGAATAAAACCACACATACAGTTTTCAATATAAAGCTTAGTAAGTTTAAAGCAGATTAAATAATCAGAACGTGAAACGTGAAGCGAAGCTTATTGATTTAACTTTAACACGAAACTTTCTCATTTATCTCATTAGTAGATGTTACTATTAGTGAACGGAACTTTTGTGACTTTTCAATAAAATAATCCTTCAAGGCACTTTAATAAGCTTTTGTTATAAAGCTCACGTTGAGTTGGTTTAATTGTTTCTTTGAACTCGCTAATCTCTGGAACTATTGAACTAATTCGAAAAATTATTTTAGTGTTAGATAGTCAATTTATCGAGGTAGGCTATAGTCTATATTTTACCCGAGTGCGCAGAGTTGTTTCTACGGGATCCGCCGGCAAAACCCAATGGACCGATGTGCTAGCTCTATATATATAATCTTTCAATATGAAACTAAAAGTATATATTAGCTTTCCAATGCATTTCACAGTAAAATTGCGTGGTATTTATTCAACTAATTAAATTTTATATTCGAAGTGAGAGTTAATTTCATATGTAATGGGTTTTGATTGTTTGAAAGTTGATTTGTTAAATGAATTTTGTGTAGACATGCTATAATTAATTTTTAATTAAAATTGATTGATTTTACGCACTTGATTTTGAAGAGTTTGCACTGTATTATATAGGTACCTATTATTAAACTATGAAGGTAATTTCTGATGGAAATGTAGTAATTGGATGATACTATTCATCTTGCAGATTATAAGGTAAAAAAAAGATACATGTAACTACGTAAGTATACAATATGTACGATACTGTTGTCATAGACTAAATGCCCTACATAAATAAATATTTGTTTGCTGAAACAAACCCACCACACGCACTGAGAAATCATTAACTGAGTCACTCTTTACAAACCCCCTACGTCTTTATCACATTCCAAACCAATTAAAACCACGATTTCACTTTACCACTCACATGTACAAGCGTACTTAAGTATGTACAGTAGACTGCACATCAGTGGTAACTGTCATGCACCTTAACTCAATAGTAATAAGTACGATTTTCCTATAAAACTGTTACCACTGATCTGAAGTTGACTGTACAGTCGTGTTCAGCACCCGCTGAGCTCGACACCTCGGCGCCTTGTGAAGCAGGATTTTCTACGCCCATACATCGGGTCATTGCCCTCTGGCCTTAAACACAAAATAATGTAAACATTAAAGTGATTGCGTATTGGTAATTTAATTTATCTGTTCCTCTCTGATTTTTTTTGTAAGTTAATTTGATGTTGAGATTTCTGTTTTACTTCTTTAGGAAAAATTTGAAGATTTTATACTGAAAAAAGGCAAAATCCTTAGTAGAAATTGAATGCCACGTTATGTCATTTTATTATTTCAATGTACTGTGGTACTGGAATTAATTATCATTTACAATAAAAGCCTGTTGACTAGTATATTATTAATTGGAAGAAGTTATGGTTGTGTACCAACTAAAATTTTACTTGTTCAGTGACTTGTTGCAAATGGACATTCTTTAGGTATTAACTATATACTTAAAACTTTTAAAAGTAAATATATCCTTACTTTAAATGCATTAATAGTTGATGCAACATTAGTTCGTAGCATTTTTGCGATTTTTTTAAAACATAGGTCAAAAGTCAAAGATGCAATAAAATCTAGACTTATTCGTTCTCAGTTCAGAATAGGCGATAAAAATAAAATATTCAATTCACTTATATAGAAATTGTAACTGTAATAAAATACAGCAAATACCTAGATAATCCTGCTAGTAAAAGAAATACGAAAATATCTAAGTTTATTTTTAACCGATTTCATGGTAAAACGGATAAGAAAGAATCTGGTATCTGGTGGTAGGTACCCTTAAATTGGTATTTTTGATATATTGTTGCATTTCAAAACTAAACTTATTAAAGAAATTGCAATAAATTCAGAGTATTCTCATAATTGTTTGTTTTGAAAAGTTAATTTTACGCACATAAACATATCTAGAATACTTAACATGTAATAAAGCGAAAACATTTTTCGTTTGTTTGTAGTACCAATGAGGTTCAAAAACTGCTGGGCCGAATTGAAAAAATATTTCACTGTTGAAAAGTTATTATCCCCAGGTGGCCTATTAAAATTCCTTACTGATCTAAGCTATATTTTGTTCGGGTACGGGAAAACTTCCTCCGGGTCGCAGATGAAACCGCAGGAAAACCGCTAGTATCTTATATCTTATAAAATTATATGACAGTCGATAGACTGAGATAGCATAAGTCTAAAAAGTGAAGGTCAAGCTACATATAAAGAGGTCAAATAATTCGTCCCGAATAAAATAAAAATGTCCCACGCTTCGAATACTTTAGGCAGACAATAAGGTTTGCCGCCAGAAAAAAATGTTTTATTTCGTAAAAGCAATGAACTTGATTTCAGTCCAAGGTTTCAGAATTTATTGAAATATAATCAATTTTAGTCAATGATCTGTGTTTCATTGAATTCTCTACACTATTCTACGACTAGCCTAGACAAGTGGTTTCACTCGCAAATCAACTTATGCGATTAGCACATTCAAGGAAACAAAATGATACTTCAACTTTTTTATATAATTGTATTCTATTAGGTGATCGATTTTAATTAAAGTAACCGACTACTTCATGCATCCGGATGAAAAAAAGTCGGCTCTAGCGCCACATATGTATAACCTGAATTTACCGTGAAATATAATATCAAGGTCCTACCTATTTGTAAGTTCTGGGAATAAACACATATTAAGTAATAATAATGGCGTCCACGGCCGATTTCGGCCACGGCGGCTGTTCTCATTTAAGGAGATCAGCCAGCTGCGCAGGACATATTATAGTCCACGAGCATTTGCTCAGAAGAACGAAGTACCTAAACTTCGTAAGTATAAGTTCATTTCATGAACCTACTTAATTTAAGCTTATATGAATTCATGTATTTATTTATTTTGATATTTAGTACATAACACTTAACTTGTATGTACGTTTCTTGAATATATAAGTTCGTCTGCATACTAATAAGGCACTCCAGTATTTTATTAGTATCAACTTGCCTAGCGCCTATTTATATTTAAGAGATATGTGTTATGAATACTAAAATAAAATTTATATCTTAGGGGTTACTTAAGTTATTTTACTAATTTTATAAAGCTGAGAATTACTAGACCGTTTTGAAAAAAATATTTCAGTGTTAGGTAGCCCATTTTTCATTGTAGGCCTCAGGCTTTTTATCCGGGTAGAAATAAAGTTTTCTTATTTCTCTTGTTTAACGAGATATTGTAAAATGGCTAATTATACTATACCATGGTATAAGAGCTATAATAAACCTTCCTCGATGAAGTGATGTGTTATATTAAATGTAAGCAGCGTGCAATATTATGAAAGTCTAACGTCGACTTCGCGATAATATAATTATATTTAATTGGGAACGATAAAAGCTAAAATGAACTTACATAGGTATATATTTTAGTTCACTTTGAAGCCCTGAATGATTAATTATTAACATTTTTCAAAGAATCCTCAAGAATGTAACCTTTTATTAGGTGCTCGAACCAATTTGGTTTATAATTATGTCATTAAAGTAGGAAACTGATTTCCTTTACAAATCGACATGGCAACATTTGTGTGAGAAGAAAAAAGGTAAGTAAAAGTAATTAACAAAACGTTTGAATGAACACACAAAAGTTTTTAGAATAACAAACATTCATATTGTGGGACAAACCTTCTCGTTTCCCGGTACCGTTAAAAAACTGGGTCGAGGCAGGCTTTGCAATCGGATTTTCCCATTTATTTGTAAACGGACCTGCTCGTAAGTCCGTTGATATAAAATCGAGGCCCTTGTGATTTGTCCCATTTATCACGTCTTTGTTCTCAACCTGAAAATCGGAGAATTGTAGATGGGTATGTATTTTGTGCGCCCTGTGTAGCATTTTTAATTAGATGGGTACTTAAATGAAAATAAACACTGAATTTACGATACAAAGTAGAAGCATCGTTTAAAAGTTGTTACTCAGGGACATTATTAAAAAAAAATGAACAGTCAAAATAAAGACAGCCCCCAAAACGGCCCTTCACCACTTTTCATGTGTTTTAGCTGGGGAGAAGAAGTGGTGGAAAAAGCTCTCCAGCTTTATGTTGCATATTCAATATAGGCTAGATTATAATTCATACCTTGTATTTTTGCATGTTTGTCTAGTGGTAATGTAGTGTTTAATGAGTATAGATTGCACTATTAACTTAATGATTTCCAGCTATCCGCAAACAGTCTTTTTCACATTCATAAGCTTTTGCTTTGTGTACGTAATTATTCTAAATACCATATTATTAGGGCTTAAAACAAAATTTCCTCTCTTAATGGAGTGATTGTTAGGCGTGGTAATTACCCTTGTTAATACCATCAAATTGAGCTGTAGTACCAGACTGTTAATTTTCTTCACACGCCTCGATCGCAGCTGACCTGTTATTAAGGGTATTAAAACCACCCTTGTTATTTTCACTACCCTTATCGTAACACCAAAATAGCTTATTTGACGGAGCTTATGTGATTATTTACGTTATAGAAAGATTTAGAAACCATTTCAGCTCCATAGTAAATATACTATTTTTACAAGCTTTTTTAAGACGAGCTTAAATCTATGGTTTACATAAGTGGTTTGCGATATTTTTTTCTTTTCGTTTTAATACTTAATACATTTTTGCAAGAATGCCTAAAATATGAAATTAGGCAATTCAAGAGAAAATACACAATAATTGTATTGTATAATAATTTATGTCTCACATTGGGGACTTCGTATTTTTTTTCCTTTCTAAATTCGTCTAATGGTCTGATGTATCTTCATTGTATTTTTCTATTTAGGGAACAAACGCATTTAGCATTCGCATTACTGGATTACAATTTGGGGTCAAGTTGATTGATTGATAAGAATAGGTACATGCTTTAAAAGAGTTATTTGCTTAAAGCGCCGGGTGATGCTAATGTGACAACGATTTGCTCAATTCTGTTGAAGAATAGGTACTATTTTTGGCTACAAGAAGATTTAAGCTTTATTATTACGAAAATAACAACTGTCACAATTATTTCAACTGTAACCGAGGCTTACATAATTTTCCTAACCCAAATACAGTTTCGTGAATACGCCCACGTAATATTATGTTTCTACTAGCTGGTGCCCGCGACTTCGTCTGCGCAGGTTTAGAATTTCGAACAATATGTTTACAAATTGTAGCCTATGTGTTATTCCGATGTATAAGCTATATTATTGTAAAGTTTCATTAAAATCCATTCAGTAGTTTTTGCGTGAAAGAGTAACAAACATCTATACATCCATACATACAAACTTTCGCGTTTATAATATTAAGTAGGATTTAAGTCTTTGTCAACTTTAGCCATTTAGACAAGGCTTCAACGAGGCGAGCGTGTTAGGTCACATTAGCCACATACTTAGTAAGGACAATAATAAAGGACCCTGGAGCTACAATGACTAAGGTACTTTCGTACCTAAATATGTGAAGGAAAATTGTATTACGACTTCTAGAATATAATATAAAGTGTCTTTTATAAATGTAGGTGTATTTTTCTAGCGGAAAATTGAACCATTGGCTGTTAGTAGCTATGCCTACACACACATTGCAAACAAAACAGTTGACAGTATCCGATGTTTGGCATTTATTTTTAAGGAAATCTTAATTCCTATCAAAGTTTAAAGTCAGTCTGACACAGCTAAATACCTGATCTTTGTAATATGCGTTCTACCACTCATCTTCATACTAATTTATGATCACGAACAAACTATCGGCCGACTAAAAGTTTGTAGTGTGTACCTACTCTAAATATTTCGTAAGCTTTTTCTCAAGTTTCATTGATAATTTTCTTCAATGGTCCTCAGATCTTAAGAATGTATAGGTTGGATTATGTATCTAATAATAAATCATTGATGTTTTCAGAATCGAATCGTGCACCAACAGTTGTACGGTACTAGTTTATTTCTATCGCACCAAAATAATTTGACAGTATTCACAACAACATGACGTTCAAATTGAGTAATATTTCCCAAATTCAGTGTTTGAATACTGAAATAGAAATGTAAATGAATTTCGACCTTATTTCCTGCTCCATAAGGCTTGGACAACGAAGTTACAATTTGTCACGAGGCGTTTAGCTACTTGGGGCTCCGGTAATACTTGAGTATGGGTCGCTTAATTCCGTATACGCCTATTTCTCTGGAACAAACGCTTTCCTTGTTACTTCCCCCAATATTCTACGTCCGGTACACTTACAAATACATCCTGTTAATATTATAAATGCGAAAGTTCATGTGTATGGATGTTTGTTCCTCTTTTACGCAAAAACTACTGGATGAATTTTGATGAAATCTTGGCAGTAGTCACAGCTTACCTACATATTAGAAGATTTCTGCCGTCGTAAGAAAAAAGGGCACAACTAACATTTTTGTCAAAATTGAGTTATATACATATTTGGAATCAGAAAAAAAAGGCGCATCTACTCAATTTTTTATAGAATTTTATCTTCAATGAATTCGGAGATACAGTAGGTTCAAAAGGCACAAATGAGACTAATATTCATGTTTTATACAATGAAAAGGCACATTTATTTACCATTATATTGAAAAGGCATAAATACGTAGATGTGACTATTACTTCATGCAGATTATTACTAAAAACTACTTTGAAAAGGCACACTTACAGCATAACATAAAGAAAAGGCTCAAATACCTGATGTGCCCTGTCTACTTAATTAATGATCCATGCACGGCTGAATTAATTTACGTATAAAAGGCACAAATAACCAGTTGTGCCTTTTCTTTAAATTATTTACGATTAGGGGTGAGGAAAGGAGGGCAGGATTTGATTGAAACGCGCCAGTTGTGCCCGACGTGTCTCGACAGTCCACGCTTGTGTGTGCTTTTTTTTCTAAAAATATACATGAGCGATGAGCCACCCGAACTCACCGCCCACAGACCCACGCCTACGGTGGCCGGGAGTCGTCTTGCGACACCCGGCGCCCGTGGTGTCTACCTGCTCCAGCGCGGCGGCCGGGATGAGAGTGACTCTTGCCGAGCCACTCCTCAAAGAGGGGACTTACCGCCCCTATGGTGGCGTGCCCTACACTGGGTTGCGACAGTCGTTCCCTCCAGGCCATCATGAGATCGTGCCGGAGCTCCGCCCGCTGCTCGACAGCTGGCCGCGGAAACGGGGTTTCCCCCCGGCGCTGTGCCTCCTCGCGCCAGTCGTACAGGCGCAAGAAGACTCTCGTCTCCAGATCCCACGGCGGCTGTCCGGCGAGTAGGCCAGCTGCTTCGCGGGAGATCGTGCGGTACTCCCGGATTAGCCTAATGGCTATCACCCTTTACGGCACGTTCAGGTAGTGTACGGCCCGCGGCCGTACCGAACGTGCCCATACCGGGGCCCCGTAAAGGGCCATGGACCGCATGACCCCCGCGTAGAGTTTATGGCAGGGTGCGTTTGGGCCTCCCAGATTGGGCAGGAGCCGCTTGAAGGCAGCACCTGCGATCTCCAGTTTAGGGCCCAAACGTCGAAAGTGCTCGACGAAGTTCCACCGGCCGTCGAGGACGAGTCCTAGGTACTTCATCGCCCTCTCGACGTCAATGGGAACACCCCCCCCCCATTGTGACTTGGGAACCTGAAGGTGGCACGCTTGTCTGTGCTGCGCTGGTAAGATTAAGTTTTTGTTACATTTGCGTGTTTTTATTATATTAATCTTCTTTTGTGACACATTAATATAAATATAATAATGTATTAGTATTTATTGGCTACATTTTTGAGTGATTTTAGAAGTTGGTCATACATTCATAGCTGCTGATGAATTCCACCACAGAGTGGAACGATCTCTTAAAACAAAAAAACCTGTATACGACTTTGAGGATTTCTGCAAAGCTGTATCTGATACTGGCTCTCGCACAATAGTAAAGAAGATGATAATTCAAGATTTTTTTGATTTTGCAGACTGCTCCTCAACATTCAAATTGAAAAATTCCAACCCTCGAGCTTATTTGAATGATATTGCCGAGGCTAATTTTCGCAGGGGATTCCATTTATTATTTTACAATAAATATGTTTCATAGTTTATTAAACTTTCTTCACATGATTATTTTTTTTTTTATATGTAAAATATTAAGTCAGTTTACATTAAAAAGGCGCAATTAGACAAATGTGCCCTTTCTGTCAGATTCAATGACCAATTTGCTTGAAATATTAAAAAGAAAAGTCACATTTGGTTAACTATGCCTTTTCTCTGTAGTAAGTGGTATTTTTTAAATATTTTTTTTTTAAGTTGAAAAGAATAATTTGAATTTATTTCATAATTAATTATTTATAAAAACTAAAAAGTAAAAAATATAATAGTACTAACCTTGATGCATATGTCATCAGTATTTTTTTTCTTTTAAACAATTAGGTTTCCACACTATGAAGCAGAATATAGTAAAAACTTTAATCCCAATTATCTCAGTTTGACCAAAATGATATATGTGCCCTTCTCTCGTACGACGGCAGATTTAGTCCTCTACCTACTTATCCATGTGCGGGAAGACGTTTGTTCGGACGCAGGTGGAATCGCGTACGCTAGTGACTTTATTAAAAAATCGCATAGATTTTCCTTTGAAAGAAGTTTTCTTAAAATAACCGGTATTGACTACAGAATGCATGTTAGAGAAAACCTGATTTAAAATGAATGAAACCGTGAATATGGTATTTGTATCGACTATTCTAGAAGGAGCCTGATCTAGCTATCGTGGCCTTGATGGATACGAATGTCATGTAAGGCATAGCAAACAGAAAGATAGCTGTCAATCAGTATTTCCTTTGACCATGTTTGAATTATCCAGTTTGTATTTATTAATCACAAATTGACCTCATTCTAGTTAATTTCAATGATTTTCAATAAGGAATTATCAGTTTAATAGGCTTATGTTAAACAAAAGTACTTAATTATTGATTTATATTCCACTGAAATAAATCGTTGTTTTGAGCTGCACCTCATTTATTTATTTTGCTTTTCTATATAAAGGTTAAGTGGATTTAAATAAAACAAACTACTTTTTAATGACGCTTAATAACTTGATTATAGTTTGTATATGATAAAATTACTTGCATAATAATATAAGGAAGTATTGGAATTTCTCTTTAAAATAATAGCTTACTATATATTTTGTGTGTAAACATTATTCCACATAATCTTAGCTCAGCTGTTTTATCTTCGTCAATGAATTTCAGATAATTCTACACCCGTAAGGGCTTGCCTAAGTAATCAAAGCTCTGATTTTCAGAAGCCACAAGCGAACATAATGAAACTTTCATATTACATCAGGAATTTGTATTTAATTTTTGAAAAGTTTCAAGTGGAGGATATTGTTTTAATTTTACGCCTACAAGTGAAACTGTTCATATGGGACTACGTGTTAAAAATAAATGTCGGCCTAGCAACATAGGTAGGTACTTTGGTATAATATTAAGTTTTGAAACCATTTTCTTAAAGTTTCATACAATAGTGCTATTTTAAGGCGTTTTAATTATAGCAGTTTACAGATGTCAATAAATATTTCTAACAACATTGATGTTAAGGGATTTGGAAATTTTTTTTTTCACAATACCACTCTTATACGATGCGCCTTTTATAGGCCAATGCACTACTTAAAAAAGTATTTTAAAAATAACAATATATTGTTTTTTTTCCTTACATAAGTACCAAAATAACAATATATTGTTTTTTTTCCTTACTAAAGTACCAAAATAACAACATCTTAAAACCCAATTCAGATATGTCCAAACTTAAAAGGAAAAATCTCGGTTCAAGTGTCGCATCAACTTTTAAAAACTTTTAAAGTAGAGATACAGTTTTTGACAGTTAGATAGGACTTTTTAAAATGTTCAAGATTGTCCTATTTTGAGAAGCATTTAAGATTGAAATCTGTGATAGATTCTATATTATTCTGAAAGGTTAAGTGATGTTAGTATTTATAGTTCTTGATGAGTTGCTATTAAGTTATGGAAGTAAAGTCTAGTTCATTCTAAGAAGACTGCTTGGTAACCGATTGTTTTGTTAGTTTGGCTTTGTATTTAAATTGATTTTGGAAATCAACTGAGTAATTTTTACTTCAGTTCGCAAAAAAAGTTTTCGTCAGATAACTTTGCCTTCTGTTTAGTCAGCCATTTCATACTTTGTTTGTATATCTTAACTATCATCATTAGTTATTAGTAGTTCACTTCAGAGCGTTACAATGAATCTACGAACTTTTCGTCATAAATACCTACCTGCTCAGTCAAGAGGGCCAAGCTCGTGTAAATTGAAATCTAATCAAGTTTACTCACTAATAATCCAATCCAGTTGTTTGTCAGCGTGACTTTTCGATCAAATTGATTAATGATCACGTGATCAATAAGTCTGTTCAGGTGGCTATTCTTGCGACCGATGATCGTGTTTCGGAAATAAATTCACGTCTTCAAATCAAACAAGCTGGTGTTTGATTTTTGAAATGATGACGAAATCGGAGTGACATCGAATTCGTGACCAATTAACTTTTTTGTGGCGGGTAAAACTTTCTTACTATCATTGCACAGTGATTCACTCTAAGGCCATAAATCGAAAAATGTCATAGGCTTATCCCCATTAGATCTACTTACTAACTGATTAACAAGTAAAGAAGCTACCAAAAACTCTAAATACCCGTGTCATAAGGTCAACTTATTGACCACTTTTGTGCATCGGAAGTTGGCGCATCTCGAGTCTAATTATCGCAACGTGTGAGACATCAAAACTTAACACTTTGTTTTTGAGTGTCACTATTCCAAATCAA
This sequence comes from Helicoverpa armigera, assembly GCF_030705265.1. NCBI lineage: Eukaryota > Metazoa > Arthropoda > Insecta > Lepidoptera > Noctuidae > Helicoverpa > Helicoverpa armigera. The sequence goes on along the minus strand of NC_087135.1, from coordinate 4,006,011 downwards.
GTGTTTACGTATAGTGATAGTATGGAGGTCCAAGACCAAGGTATGTACTTCTATTATCAACTACTTTTTTATTTTTTTTAATGCGTTTAATTTTTTTTTTATTGAAGGTAGCGTTTTGTAGATTTGTTTGGTATACTTTGATTTCATTTGGACCTATAACTTTTTGCTGCTCAGTGCTGCACTTGAGGCAAATGTTTTTCGAATAAAGAGGATGTTCTTATAAAACCATATAAGTTTCATCTGCATCTTTCTGCCCCTTCTTGGGTTAAAGGAGTGTCAAAGTATGCATGTCCATAGTATTGAAAAAACTTTATATTTTAAGTTCAGCTTTCATGTTGTTTTAGGTAAAGCTTTCAAATGTTCTGTTTCGAGGACGACTATTTTTGACATTTGGCACTCTAAAGAGGGTAGTCCAAATGAAAAATGCAACATGTCCTGAATACTTTGACCGAAACATCGTGCCTTTCGGATGACATCATAAATATCAAACTAGAGACTTTAAGTAATAAAATTATGAATGTATGTAAACGAATTTCTCATTATTGGGCAAAATCAAATCGTAGCAGGTCTAAATTTATAGAGAAATATTCAGATTGACTGAATGTAGTTGAAAATATTGATGTAGAGCGAATTGAGTTACATTTATCTCAGAAGTCTGGCAAAGTTGAACCATCAACTTCTTCATTCAGATCCCTTCCCAACAGGTTTACGAAAGTTACCTGTTAAAAACAAAAGGTGTGCTATCAAAATATGTTCTAGATTTGTTATCTGTTTGTAGTAAATACTTTTGAGCTTGAATGTATTCTGGTATATTTTGTGTGTATTTGCAAAAAGGGTTGTTCATGTATTTTTGCTGTTTTATTTTATTCCTTTGGTTGTTTTTAATATAAATAACCATTATTTATATAGATTTTTCATTAAAAGTCGCAATATGACATGTTTTAGGTTTATCGTCTAAAACAAAATTACTGCGAGTAATTTTTACACCTAAATAGTATGATATTTTTTTTAAATGAATGTGGTTATGTTATAATTTTAATAATTTACACTTATCTTAACATATTTCAACGTGTAAAATAAATTAATTAAAAGTATTTGTGAGTTTCGTATTTATGGCCGCCTTTGTATGGAACGTGAATCACTGTGCATTGTTAGCAATCAGCGAAGGATTCATTTAAGTGATTTAAATAATGACCGAGCGACGATCATAATGAAAAGAAGATAAGTCTTAAAAATAGTTTTCAGAATTAAGTTCTAATCAATACTGGCTATTAGAACAGTAGACTGAAAAATAAAAGAACTCTGCTAAATCGTTTGAATACCAATATATCAGTTATACCTATCAAGTTAGTGGTACCTAAAAAAAAAGTTGATTTAAGATATTTCTCACTGTGTATTGTTACTACTAGGTACACAAAGACGCCGTAACGAACCCCTTCATTTATTGAATACGTGAGAAACATCACAATCACAAAAATATTATATTTATTTTCCTTTAACAAAACCACCAAACCGTGAAAAATGTGGATGAGTTCATTAAAGGCATAAAGTAAATAACCACTAGAGAGCGCACTCGCCAATTTCTTCTAAGAACACGACTCACCGCTGCGGGCGGGGGGACGCGGCATAATCCGCGGCTACTATTGGTCAGTTCACGGTCGCTACTAAAGGATCGTACTGATCGTAGCCTTATAGTACGCGCAAAATCACTAACTTTTGGCGAGCGTCGGGGCACTGTATGCGCAGTCAAGTGGTTTTATAGTCTTTGATTAAAGGGAATGAGTTGAATTTATTTCTTAAGAATAGTAGCTAATGAATAGTCTTTAAAGCGTTTCTTTCTTTTTAATGATAAAACCAATTCAGGGATAATTGTTTGTTGTGTGTCATTACTTTCATTTTCGTTGTCTGAAAAAGTCTCCATTCGCCTTAAAAAAGTTCGCCAGTATACAGGTAGTCCCGTGTGCATAACAGAACGCAACAAAAGTCCGGTTAAGCAGTACACGGCCTCCTAGGCTGAACTGCGAGATGCCATACAAAAAAAAAATACCGAAAAACAGAAACCAAACTCAAACAGCTACAAAGCAATCTTTGCTATATTAGGTATACACACACACATGCGTGAGAATATAGTTCAAAAGCGAAAGTTTACACCTGCGTAAGAATTAAGTCCAATAGCGAATTCTTACAATACTGATAGAGCACATAATATGTTCACAATTTATTACCTACATTCATAAAACAAAAATACTAAACGCTTCGTTCAGAACCATTTCGTGCCCTCTATAAACTGCGGAGTAAAGGTACGCGTCGACTAGAACGTCACAACTTACATGGGGATCGAAAGAAATCCCTGCTATCTAGTAGTTTGTTTTACTTTCTTCATGTCTTGAGTACATTTCGGGTGTTACGACCCAGTGGATGGGGACCTTATGGGATTACCGTGGGATTCGCCGGTGACAGGAACGATCTCTCTTGGGTATATCCGTCTGAATATAATTTATCATGGATATGGTTCGTGCTTCTAGACATTAATTAGGGTTTCAGTAACATTAGGGAAAAGCTTGTAGGTATATTTTTGTGAATTTGGGTTTATGTTCTCTATTATTTTATGGTGAAGAGGTGAACTTTTCATGTGAGGGATTGGAACTTATGAAATGAATTGTTTAAGTGATGAAGATATTGAAACAAAAGTATTCCTTATATTGTAGGAAGTCATTACATATTCCATACTTACCTATTTTACGATAAAGTAGTGCTTTGAACACCCAATTCATAAACGAATACTTTCTCAAAATTCCTGTCATTTATATTTTCATTTAGCTACATTCAGTTTCATTGTGTTTTGTTTCGAATAAATCCTTATCAACAGTTACGTAAACATTTAGATGGAAGTTGTAAAATGTTAAATTGTATTTCATGATTTTAATAGAGGCACGATGTTTTTGTTCTAGAATATTCCTAGAGCAATGAAAATGTTTGTAATTCTAGATAGGCTCTAATTGTTTCAGTGTTTCGTGTTTGAAATAATAATGCTAGATTTTATTTAACAAACTTTTGTTTCACTTCATTGATGTTTTAATCGTCATTACTACATATTCAAAATCATAATTAATTTTAATTAACTTACTTTCATAATATAAAGACTGGATAAATGTCAATCAGCTAAATTAAATGTCCCCAACTTAGTAAAATTGGCGACCGCAATCCCTAAAACTCTGGCCTACATTGCGGCGAACAATTTGTCGGCGCCACAGAATATGCGTAAAGGGACTTACAAAAACATTGTACGCTGAACTTGGATTACAATAATAATGTAAAATATGATCTGAAACTCGACTAACTGAAGCGGGTTGCAGACGGTAAAGTGTTCGAATAAATCAGACGAGCGTAGCTTCTGCCGGAGATTTTCGCGTAATAACAAGCCCGTTTTGGGGGAAACTGCGTAATTTGCGTAGGTAATTCATAAGTGTCGCGTAATCGATGAGTGTGCCGGCTGTCACAGGGTTTTTTTCTCAATAACACCGTTTTAATGATTAAGCTGTTATCTGTCTAAAGTACGCAGAGGGCTAAGTATTGAATGTTACTTATGCTTGCACTTTTCTTTCACCGCGTCAATGAATGCTAATAGAATAACACGCTGGAAGAATATCAATAAATATCATTGCTATCTTTTATTGTTTACCGAATAGTCCAAAATTATTTTCAGTTCATTTTTGTGGATATAATTAGTGATACTAAACTTATTATTTTTATTTACGAAAAACGCAAGTACAATATCGATACAGATGCGACTAAGAAATTTAGTTCAAAGCGAAGTAATGAATTGAATTATATTATACTCGTTTGAGATACAATAGTGAGTCCGTGCTATTGTCTTCAAGTAACAATTAATGGTGCCATTTTCATTAAGTAGTGCTTCGATTACACTTCTTTTTCATTAAATCGAGGTCATGTTAGCTTTTTCCGGAATTTTCGATCGCGATTTATTAAAAACGGTGGAATTTGCCGGGTTATAATAGATTTGCCGGTTGGGGAGTTCCGTTGCCAAATTATGAGGCTGGAATGTTTGAATTTTGCTCGTTTAGCGTATGAAACTTCGGGCATTTTTGAGAGTATTAGCATAGCATGGCTTTAAATGCCACTGGTTATGAAACTAGTGTGAGATGTAGAATAGATGAAGTTATAATGGACAACAGAAGTGATTAAAACTGCCTTCACTGCTGTTTAGAATTGAGGTCAAGCTGGTAGTACCTACGAGATAAACGGTATAAAAAATTATGGAAATAATACTGTGTATTATCATAATATTCTATATGGTCTTCTACTTTAAATTAATTTATCATTTACGCATATCCTATGTGATCATTCAGGAACAGTATGATAAATATGACCTTACTGCAGCTGTAAAAATTGCAATTAAATGAATTACTTAGTAATTATGCTTCTACGCAGTATGCAGATGCAAAACATTAGTCTGTAAGAATTATTTAACTACATTATAATTTCGACTTTTTGATTTAGGCAAAAAGCGACACACAGTTACAGATACAGATTACAGTACAGTTTTTAACAGATTTTCAGAAAGGGTGGTTATTTTTTAAATGTTAAAATAAAATAATCCTTATCTATATCTTCCCTGTAATCAATACTACAGAATTTTGCAGGTTGTTTCACTGCAGATTATTGCCTACAAACTTTAAAGTGTACACTAACAAACTTATATCCGTATACATAGTACATCATCACATATGAAATGGGTAACCAAGCAATAAGTAATTAATTCACGAACTGCCGAACTTTCCCCACCTTTGTTTATACAAATCTATTCGTAATCTAAATTTATAGGCTGCTAGGGTGTCCATAAATTACAGAATGCTTACAACTCCTTCCATCTCTATTAGCAAGGTTTTTCTCCTGAACGGTACAGTCGCAGACAAAAGTGGTTGAGCCACTTTCATATCTTTTCATTTGTGTAGTGTAAATATTCGCGAGATCACAAAGACTTAACACAAACTTAATCTATGATTTTCTTTATGGTCGTCTGTTTGATCTGATGCTTATTTTCCAATGATAAGTACACATGTTAACTCAATATTTTCAACGGTAACCTTTGGCATTTAAGACCGATTGCACTATACTGGTCAATAAAGATCAGTGTCAAGTAGCTCAGCTATTAATGTCCGCGACTGTACAAAGATAATTCAGCCAGTATTGCGGATTTGCACAAATGGATTCATTTGTTGAAGCCTCTGATATATATTAGGTTGGTGAAAAACAATGGTCTTGTTTGTGATGGAACTAAAAGCATTAGGTATTTGTTTAGTAATTCGATTTGTTGAATCGGCTTTTATAGGATAAACCGATTGTGTCTTTGTAGTACCAATAAATGGCTAATAATTTCTAAAATGGCTGTTTATATAAATGAAAAAGAAATACATCTACGCGTATTTGTTTTAAAGAATTATTATTTTAATTTAGTACATCATTCAAGAAAATCAAAAACTACTGTAACTAGATGAGTGTCTTAATAATATTTAGTTCAATACAGACAACGGCAGAAAGTACTATTATAAGATATTTTAATTAGTAAACATTGAATCAGCTTTAGAATCCATTTCGTCGTTTAAAAATATATTGATTATTATTTCCCTTTTAATTATAGAAACAATCCTTTGAGTTTTTTTTCTCTTTAATTTCACCTAGCTTGCAAAGGGCACAGAAAATCGTTGGGCATGTTTTCAAACGTAAATATATGGAGCTGAAAATAGCTTTGATGCTTCCTTTGCCGATGTTTGTTTGTTCTCACATGATATTGTGCAAGGCGGAACGTAACATTAGAGGTATGTTTACACAGTACTGCATAATAATTCACTGCACAATGTACAATCATGCATTTAGTGCGGTCATTTTTGTGTTTGTATTTTAAAAAATTCGAACTAGAATAAGTATTAATTTTATTTATTGACGTATTTACAATACGTATAAAAACCATCCTAGTAAAACAAAAAAAAATACTATAACTGCCTGCCTCTTGGGTACACTCCCAGTCGACAGCAATGGGGATGATTTTTTTGACGCGGTTTAGTTATTCGCAGTTAAGTCTTTTATGTTACCGTTATGAATGTAATTCAAAATAAACTGTGAATTTTCAGTCTTTGATAATGTACAATTTTAGCTGATTTAAAACATGTATTAAAATGAGCAGCTTGTTTTCCAACATTCGGATCAACATAACCTCATTTTTGTTCAAAATTTTCCAAAAATACACATAGGTACCTAAGTTTACTGCATTCGATTTTTAAGAGTACTTTAACAAAAGGTACCCTTTGTCCCTTACAAGTAACACAAAGCGTTCATGTAAAAAATGTATTGTGCGAAAAAAGAGGACCAATTTCTTCCTTTATATTTAACGTACTACCCTCTATTGACTTATTACCTTTCAAGTACCTTCATCTGGAAGCATATTAAGGTCATATGTCATATGTACTATAGGCGATTATTAAATAAAGTTTTAGGTTCTTACCCTCATATGTATGCCTGGGGTGTATGAAGTCTTGATTACTTAGTTACTTTATTGGGCAAAAGCATTATAGGCATTGGGTTAGAGGGGATCAACCCTTTTGAATGAGATTTTAATATGCTTTGTAAGTAACTTTGTTTGGTGAAAGGTGGGCGGAATACATGTTTGCTTACTAACCCTTTGGAGAAAATAGACATGCTATTTATGATTGTTCAATAATATTTCGAGGAATAATTCTACCAACATTTGATGGAGTAGATAAGGTAACTTTTTGGTATTTTTCTTTATTCTTTTAACAAAACTAGTATAAACTAACTTTAGTAGTTATGTGGACATTTTACTTCAATAACGAAATAACTTCATACCCCGAAGCAGCTCCGACAGCGAGTTCTAAAAGATATGCAAATAAAGTCTTACGCAAGACGTAATTTGTAGACTTTCGACATTTCAATATTTATACACATTTTCATGGTTAATATCACACAATTTGGCATTGGTTACCATTAAACATAATATTAGAACATCTGTTTACAGAACTACATAGGTAATTTGTTAAATCTTTTGGTACTCATCCAAATAATTTAATGAATGTGAAAGTTCAATCATGGTATCGCACTTTGAAGCATTTGGCTGCTGGAATTGAGAAAACGTATCGTTCGGCACTTAACACTGCCGATAGCTGAGATATAATGGTAGAGTAACCACGGGCAGTCTCCCAAGATATAACTCTAATGAAATATTTCGAACTTCCCTATCCAAAACAAACGAGCGTCTATCTAAACTTGACGAAAACAACAGCTAGCTAATTCTAACTGACAGCTTACAAACACACATAAATTCGGTCCATATTCTCTTAATCATAAACCTTCTTCGTGTAATAGATAGTGGCCAGTTCACCCAGTGTTTCAATAAATAAGGGATGTGACGTCAAAGGCTATGAAATGTAACCGCGAACGATCTTGCACAGGAAGTTGCAGTAAATAAATATAATAAATGTTGAACTTTCTGCCCGTGTTCCTTCTATTTTGTTGATGGGAGGAATATTTCAAATATTCGGGTCAGGGACAAGCCCTCATTTTTTTCGTATTTTTCCGCGAGGGTGTCTCGACCAGATGACGTAGCCATGTTTAATGGAATGTCTAAGCCGATGAGTTTTTAACTTAATATGATTATCGTTATGGGAATGACGTGTTTTTAATACAAAGTTGTTGTGTGTTGTTATTTTAATGGAACGCAATAGCAACGAGTGGGATGATTGTGGGTGGCTGCTAATAGGCTTGTCATAATTATTTCTTTAATATACTTTATCACATTCAGTAATTACTCATTTACCTAAATTGCGTACTTTTTATTTGCCTACATATCAAAATAAATGAGTAAACAAATATTTACAGGGCTATAAAAAAATAACGTATTTACAAAAAAGTATGCTGAAATTTTGAAACTATTTGTCTTTTGGTGTAATTTTTTTAATAGAAGCTTTTTTAACAAGTACAGTAACAGTAATTGGAAAATGACTACTCTCTATAAAGGTTACTATGAAACTACCTTTACCATCAAAGGACTTGAAAATATAGGGGACCCTTTAGGGACTATCTACATAAATGTATATTTTATGGCTTGGATGTTATGGAAGTCCCTTGTTAACAAAAAACATAGTTTGCGGTCCGTGGCCCGTTTTATATTGCAATAAGCGACTGTGTAAAAAGTTTTACTGTGCCTCTTTACTTTGATTTGAAGTTGAGTATAATGTTGGACGGTAGTTTTTTGAGTAGGTGTCTATGTGTGCAGACTTTCAAGTTGTCTGACAGTTTAGTTTGATCAGGCGCTTGACAAGTACGAAGACGATATCCAGGAATAGTACCTACACTATTATTACACCTATTTGCAAGAAGTAAACCTAATCGTATTATATTACTAGCTTCTTATTCATTACTTAACAGCAAAACAATAGAAAGTATCATGAAGTGTCGACACATCCGAGCACAATAGCAAATATGAATTATTTCCTATCTATTATTTAATAACGTGACCAAAAAATTAGGTGTCTTCGTAATTAGTTTCAGCTGTCGGGCTCCATTGGTCAGGACGCAAAAACTTTCAGTTTGGGGCCCTAACAACATTTGATCGTTTTTTCTTTGACGGCATAATTAACCTTTCACTTTTTCTTTTATGTAACCATTTAATAGATTATCCCGTTTTTGTGTGCAAATATGAGGTACGTAATTTTAATGATTTTTTGCCAAATTCACCATATCATCATTCGGATTCTCTCATTTTTTTTTCTTTTCCAAATACACCCTTCGTTCAGCAGCCAATTGGAGTAAATCCACTATGTGTCTTCTTCGACTGTACCTGAAGCCGAAGGGAGTGTCAGTCTCTTACTAACAAAAAACCACCCATGTTCCTTCAGCAGTCCTTTATGTACTAAACCGTGCCTTGGAATACCGTCATTTTGCAGTATTTTAAAACATTATGTCTCGTACTTATAATACCTAATACTATGGATTCTCATTCCCACGAATATCAGTTAACTGAAGCTTAAACGTCCTATATTTCAAATTGGATAAATCATTTTCAGACGTACTTATATTAATTTCGTTTAGTTTTACATTTCAAGTTTATAAGGGAATTTCGGCTAACACTTAATTGAAACTCGGATCACTATATAGAAACTTGTATGTCATGTTTGTTTGTACTTAATAAGTTGTAAGGTACTAAAGGTCACACGTGGATGCCCTTTATCAACACCAGCTTGCCGATTCAGGTTGTGTAAACACATCGTAATATTAGCAAGACTTGATTGAGATAAATCTGATCGGATCATGATGAAATAATATTAATCGGGAAAGTACTGAAGTAAAATGAAAATAGGAACCTATTTGTAGCGAATTGCTTTTAGTGTGTACACTTGCAGCTCATCATGTTCGTCTATGACGAATTCACCTAGCTCACATTATTTTTTTAATATAACCTGAAAAACGCTACTTAAGACAATAATTACTAAAAGAAGTCTACCTACATAAGTAGTAGTAGGTAATATTAGATAGATGACCTGAAGTAACAATTAAGTATGGATAAGCATATGCAGAAGCAAACATCGTTGACAGATGTGTCGAGGAACCCGAAGGCCTCGATTGTTCACTCGTAACTGATCGTTTTGGTCACGCCCACAATACGAAGTAGTATGATCTAGAAGAAGGTGCCTAAATTACCTTATGGCATCTCCGCTCATCTTTACTTCCTCCGTTAAATCATCACAATACACATTGAAGGTGGTTGTAGTGAATTCAGGCAGATAGTGGTTTATTCTTATTCTGATTCTTTATTGCACACTAAACAGTAAATACGTACGGGATACAGACAGTTATGTACAACGGCGAGCTTAACCCAGAATTGGGTTCTCTTACAGCCAACCTTAAAGCGATAGAGATATTCGATAGAGGTAGGGTCAATTAAATGTGCATTACAAATATGAAATACTAAACAAATATTAAATAACAATAAACTAAACATAATTATGTATGTAGTAGAGCCTCTCAATTAATCCTCTCAATTCGAAAGTACATTTATAGGAGTCGGTTACCAAGTAAATTCAGTTAGACAGAATTTGAAATCATGCCTATTATTAAACAGTTGCATCTGTCTGATTGCTTACAATCTGTCATTGCGTATGCATTATGCAGTATTTAGATCATGCTCGTATGCAGCTCGATATGAAGGAAACACGTGCTCGTTATTACTTATGATTGTTGTGTAAAATTGGCTCATCGACTTTGTTGGCGTTTTAGAACTACATAATTTTGTGCCCTAAGATGTTTTGATAAAGTAATGAAAAGGTACTTGCTAATGATTTTATTTTTATTAAAGTGAGACTAAACCCTGGTTAGTGGAAACACTCGAGAGATAGCCAGTTGTGGAAACAAAATGGGGAGGCCTTTGCCTAGCAATGCGACAATTCATGCTTAGAAATTCAATTTTATTAATTCTTAAGAATATATTAAATGAACAGTGGAATCAAATATTAAATAGTATAATCAAAGTAAAACTAGCTAATTGTAAACACACGTGTTCGAATTCAGTGTCGCGAGAACTGAGTCATTAATTTCTTAGAACATGGGAGATCAAAGACGAGAGCGACTTTGCCGAAGATACAAATGTTCGTAAGTAGGTCAATTCAAACTAGGTATAACATTTAATGTTCCTATTATGTTTCTTATTTCTACTTATGTATTTCTTTTATTATTGGGTTTCTTGTGAGCATGAATTTACCTAGATTTTAGAGGATATACAAAGAAATAAAACTATATACTAATGAGGAAAGATTTGATTGTTTGTTTGCATCGAGCAGGCCCCGGATTTACTCTGAACCGAATGTAATATTTTTTTCACAGGAAACTAGACTACGCTGTACGTGGGCTAGTTTTATCCCATTACGAAAATAAGTTCTCCCAGGACGAGGGTGAAACCTAAGGAAAACCACTAGTGATTAATAAAAATATGAGTAAAGAGTTGACTTCCAGTAGAGAAAGCACCGATTTTAAATATATACTTTAACGTACAACAGGAAATTGAATATCATCATAGTGGAAACAGAGCCATAGATCTTTCAAATGATAATACGCCGTAGGGCTTAGTAGAATGAAACGTTTGACCGTGTTCATTACATACTGCGATTCATACTAATCCTGAAACCAAAGACTAGGCTTAATTGTTTTCCATGAGGTAAAACTTGCTAGCGCTTTGTAGCATGCGATTCAGTTTCCAAAGTGATGAACATGCGTTGGTAACCCTGTGAAAAAGTTGTCTGACTCTGTTTCCACCTTTTTTGGTTTCAGTCTTTCTACGACGGCCGTGGTCATTAGGGATATTCTAAAGAAAGGCATGCTGCTCAGGCAAGGTAACTGCTGGCTTCCCTTCACTTTGATCGTCATGGATGACCTCTCGGGTAAACAGCGTGAGACATAAAACATGTACACTAAGTAATAACTATATAATTAAGTTACTTTAAACTTTGGGTTGATAAAGAATGTTAATGAACTATTTCAAGTTAAACTTACAAACTTTCACCACTAAACGCAATTACCAAAGCACCTACGCAACCCCGAATGACCGGGAATTTGAACGTAGGCTTAATCCTCGTAAATTATCAGCTAGATTAAATTATTTGGTGAAACTACAGCGCTGAACATTAGTTACATATGCTAAATCCGAAGCCTAAACGTGGGGTATACCGCAATACTCGATAGAGTACAATTTACGAACGGACTTTGGAATGCAAATTGCCCTTTAAGTGTTCGCTGGTCACCCGAGCTTGCTCTCTCTGACAGTCGGCGGTTGCTACTAATATTTTGGTGGAATATTTCGTACTGAGTTGGCAAACAATCAATTTAAATAGTTGGTTCTTTGAGGTTTAAGTGAGGTTATCAGAAAGTCTTGTATACGGTCTCATTTTAAAGATATCGAGTTAATAAGAAGAGGTATAACAGCTTCTCTGTTTTCACAAGCTTCTATTTAAAAGATGGTGACATGCATGCAATTCATATAAAATGGGAATAATATTGCTAATGTTTGAGACGCGTCGTTAGGCACCCAAGGGAGTTAAGAGGTATATTATGGCGTAATAAAATAACAATGGAATCATCAGATGTAGGTCTTTGATGAACAAACTTTGTTATACATTCATTTATTTTGGCACGCCGATTGATACAATGAATTTAAATCTCGTATCCTTTTGCATTATCCTGCATTTCAATAGCCTGATTTAGCATCAGAATGTATGTTCTTTCTTCAATCTAATTCGATCGGAAGTACGGTTTCCGTCTACGTGTTCTACGTCTCCAATTTATATTAATCTTTCATTACTTTTTTACGACATTTATATCTTGTATGAACATAAAACCCCGCCCACTATTTTATTAATACCAAAAAATTAAACAAGATCAATCGTCGAATGATTTCGCCACCTGTTTACGTTCGAAGCAATAAAACAGTAAGGAATATTCACATCGGTACAGTCATGTGTTATTTCCAGCCAACCTATTTACCTAAGCCTTGTCGGTTCGGTTAATTAAGAGCGAGTATTTAAAAATGTTACATGTGTCTAATTTCTGATACATGACGGTAAACTGGAGCGGTCGTTGGCACACATTGACGACGACGACAGTCGCCAGCATATCTTGGCCTCTCGTAACATTGACATAGTAAAGAAATAAGGGGCAGTTTATCTTGTTCTATATGGGTCAAACGAACAATGCTTTAGGCCAGTTTACGAGCGATCTCAGTATACAATATTAAGTCAGATATATCATGTTGCATGAAAGAATGCCGTAACGAATAGCCTTTGTTCTTTGGCTGATGTATTAAGTGTCCATATTTGACGAAATAACTTCTGTACGTTTTGTTTTGTGATGTAAAATCTCGTTTTAATGGTGTGTATAGAAGCTTTGCAGCTGCGAAGCGTGTAAGCAAAGTTGATAAAATTACAGTTCGTAATATCCGGTTTGAATGCGATGTTGTTTTAAACTACTCTGTATTTGCTTCGGATAATATCTGAAGTTTGTGTGTTTTTAATTTTCTAATATTTTTTTGTAAACAATCCCTCGATGATCCTTGATTGAGAGTGAAAATAATAATAAACGTTTCGAATGATTTTGCGTATTCTGTTGTTTTCCCGTCAACGGACCCTTTAAATTCAACATCAGACGATCCAGATCTTTAATTTTGCTGACCCCGCAGTCGCTGGCATAAGGGACAGGATCCGCGTACGAAGTCGCGGGCAGAAGCTAGTAATAAATATTTTTAATTTTAACGCTGTTAGTATCACGTATTTATATACATGTCTGACTTGACAAGCTCCCATACGAGATTTAAATTGAGTTAAAGACGTAGGTACGTGAATGTAAATGTAAAACTAAAGGAGTTAAACAGTCAATTAATATCAGGTACAAACTCCAAGATTACTCAGGAGAACCGAAATAGGTGATAAATTCTCCACATATCGGCCAAAGTTAAACAGCAAAACAGTCACTGGTAAGCCGAAATCGTGTGATTTATCTTCAGAAATCTGTCATGTAACCGGTACAGTCGCGGGCTGCTTGCCAAGCGTTCCCACTTCCCTTTTGTCAGGGCTGTCACGTCGCTCTCATAGAAATGCCACAATGGTTTAATGAAATTTTACATAATACGACCCGCGATTTATAGCGGCCTTTTCTTACTGCTGAAACATTTTCTTAGACTTCTTTGTTTGGCGGGATGACGGTTGATTGTGGGCTTATATTTTGTAAACCATGGGTAAATCAAACCTGCATGGTACGTACTCTTCTATGTTGTTAGACAAATAGTTCTGAATGAAGTTCTGTTCATGAAAACATGTTTCGTATTCGGTAGGCATCGTGTTAGATATTTTATTGCTGTTACTGACACTTAAAGTCACATTTTACTACCGTTTCACTCGAAAGAAACATGTTTATTTATAGAATTATATGTACGCAGCAGACACATTAAATTTTATACATATTATAAAAAAAATATAACTTTATTCATATTATAAAAAAAATAACTTGATTTACATTATAAAAATATTTTAATATCTCATTCGCTTTACGCGTGAAACCCCTACTGACATGTACCTAATTGGTAGTGTCGGGAGCATTTCACAGCGTCGTCACCGCAGTAACCACACGTGTTGGCTCAAAGGGACAAGTCTTTTGTTCTTTTTACCCGCCATCAGATGTCGAACATATTGGACGCGGATATAGACTGATATGCTTGATATCTCCAGTTATACGGTGACTATAAAATGAGGACAACACACATGTGTTCCTTGCTTTTCTTTTGTTTTGTTACGGCGTGTTAAAAGTTTTGTTGCGAGGAAATGTGGACGTATTTATCTGGTTGAAGTGCTTTTGAATGTTTATGTTTTGAAAATACTACTTAGGTTGGTTGTATGTTGTATATGATGTAATGGCAATAAAGTATTAAGTTGAACCGAACACAGCGGAAAAGATTTCGGAGAGAAATATAGTTTTAAAAGTAACAGCGTATTGATTTCGTCTTTCCCACTAAGTTTACAAGTAAGTCCCGCTACAAAAATATATTTAAAAAACATTCTTCAGCCAATGTTTGTTTTTTTCCTTCAATTTTTTTTGTAATTTAGGTATTCAATTTCACTTATTTTTTCAGCTCCAATTATTCGAAATTTTATTCCAGTGGAATGATATCTAAATTGGTTTAGACCTAAGCTTCCTGAAAAGATTTTAATGAATTCGTTGTTAACGACTAGGGCCCTTATTTGAATTCCAATGAGAAAAGATTCAAGCTTAGAAAAGAAAACCATTTTTAATATCATTGTCTCAAAAAATTCGAAGTCTGTCTTTATTTTTAATATGAGACTACTTAGTATTTTGCTACTTGTAACTACATAGTCTAGGCATCTAGGGTCGACACTTAACTAAATCTTGATATGAATAAGACTTTTAACACAGATGTAGTGAGTGTGATAAACTAAATGTTATTATTGAATTTATATTGTTTTAAACTGTGTTTATAAATAAAAATTCATACCCATAAAGGCTTTTTATGTTTAGATAAGTGCCTTGAAATGGAATAAGCATAGTGAACCTTAATTTTTACTTAATAAAGGTTAAGCTTTTACGCAATTAGAGGCTTTAAATCCGTTTACTTAACATTAAAAGCATTTTACAATTTTAAATAAGTTATTGGACCGAGAGGTAAGTACTGAAAAGCTTTCAGCAATTTTGCGGTATCATGAAAGTAGGTATTTTGTGGAACGAAAACCCCACGTGGTTTCGGTTTCAAGGGACGATTTTCAAGTTTTGTAGTAAGTTTATTAACTGAATGTTGAATTCCTTGTCTAAGCTTTGGTTATTAATTTAGTAGTTATGATTATGTTATTTTAAAATTATACTATAATTTGGTTGCAAGGGCACGCTATACTCAAAAACGATGCGTTCATTTCTTTTCGCGTTTTATAAGCAGGTTTATATATAAAGAGTTTCAATATTGTGATTTCCCAATAGTTCTAGTACCAACCTAATAAACTTGAATCCCTTAACTCCAGTGCCTATAACGAGATTTAACTGAGAGCTAATTTTACGGGTCTATAAGTTTTCCTAGTTGCAATTAGATTGTCGCTAATCTTAATTAGGTTATTAGAGGTTTAACAAATAGGGGCTCTCCACTGGCTATTAATGTGTCCTTTTATAGTTGACTAGCTATTTTTCGCGTTTTCGTCTGCCTCAACCCTGAAATAGAATCTATGTTGCCCGTGAATAGTACGTAAGTACAGCTTTCCAACAGTGAAGAATTCTTGAAATATGTATAGTAGTTTCGGAGTCTCAAGAGTAAATACAAACAAACAAAAAAAAAAACTAGTTTCGATTTTATCATTAAGATTGGGAATTATTGGTTCATTATGTTCGACGGTAGCTTGATTTGACAAACTTTTAATTGATTTATATCAATTATTTGACACGTTGTGATTGTCAAAAGTTAATAATAAATCCTTGTTAGATGTCCTTTAATTAAGAGGCATAAGTTTTTCCCTAGTCAGTTAGAACCGATAATGGTTTCCTGAATTTTTTACCTAATCCCAAATATCAATAATAATTCGTAGATAGCTTCAAAATATTCCAATGACAACAGAATGACTAACCTGACAGTTTTTGCAGGCAAAAAATTGATATATTTCTGAATTGAAACAGCATCGAAAAACTCATAAAATAAACATTGATATTGGAAATATGTAGTACGAATACTTTCGCTTCGGATCCCTGAAACTCTGAATACATTCATTGGTATCATTTTATTGAACACACGAATTATATTCACAGTCGTGAGTCGGACATAACGCCATCACAATTAAAATTAAAATCTGCAATTCTGAATGTCCCAAATATTTTATTTAATCAACCTTTATTTTGCACGTGGATATCGCAGTAAGTAAGATTTTGTATATTCACGTTTAACCAGTGGGAATACAAGCATGATAATGATTTTCGGTATTATTACGAGACGAATGTGTCGACGCTCTTCATAAGTTTTTGCGAAATGCTTGAATTACTGACATGCCTGTTGAACTTTATCTTCAATAAACGTTTTGAGCTTATTTAATTCAGTAATTTGTTATTAATGTTGGTAGTTATCCTTTTAAACGTCGCTAAGAGTAGGCACACACTACAATTTTTTAAGCGGCCGATAGTTTCTTTGTGCTCATAAATCAGCATGAAGATGAATGGTAGTATGCAAATTACAAAGATTTGGTATTTAGCCGGTACCTACATATATGTACATTTTTACCAACCATCGGGTCAACTGTCGGCCGACTGTTTAATCTACTCTAATGTTTTTTTATAATATACTAGCTTCCGCCAGCGGCTTCGCCCGCGTGGTGTGTTGATAAAAAGTAGCCTATTTGTTAATCCAGTGTATCACCTATCTACATACCAATTTACAATCAAATCGGTCCAGCCGTTTTTGCGTGATTGAATAACAAACATACATCCATACATTTTCACAAACTTTCACATTTATAATATAAGTAGGATTTCTTTATTATTCAATGGCCGTTCATCCTGTACGTCAAACACAACATTTTATTTCATTCATAATATCGCAATGTTTGCAACACAATATCCGAAACGCATGTGTACGGCAATAATCTTTGTTATTGGCATTTGTTTGCTAACATTTATGAATAAAACTATAAAAAAAAATCTACGTATATTACGCATTTACAATTTAGTAAAATATCTACTCCTATCTCGATGCATGATTTCATTTCCGTGCGAAACAGATGAATCATTTATATGCACGTGAATATCATACAGTTGGTACTTTGCATTCAGCGCTTGAATTCAGAGTCTATATCGATATATTTTGTAATGCTTCTATCGATAATCGTAGTGCCGATGTATCGATAAGTGTTGGTGACTCATTAAGGATGATTGGAATGCAAATCAAAAAGTTTTAAAGAGTTAATATGTTACTTGTTCGGATTCCTGTGATCAATATTGAATAGGCTGGTGATGATGAATGATTAACGTTATTGTTATTAAATATTAAGTATTTCATAAGGTAAACGCGGGTGAAGTCGTCATGCCCCAATAGTCGTCAATTAATCTTAAAACTTTTATTATTATTTTCTACTGAACTTAAAATGGGCCGGTTTATATATCAACATATTCTTGATAATATATTGCACAATTGAAATAACAATACGGGGTTTTAACAGTCACGGCTTCTAAGATATATTATTTGAAACGTGTGTGCCCTAACAAAATCGTTTTTTCGTGAAGTCCAGCTGTCAAAAGTGAAACTCAGCACGTGGTTTTGTGTTTTGATTTACATAACTCCAGTGGGGTCTGTGGTATGTTTCTTTGTTTAATTAGATAGTTAAGTGTATTTGCTAGCGATGTAATATGCAATTTGGAATACTTTTAACATAGAAGATATATTATTTTAATGTGACATCTATTGGTACTTCAAAACTCCCATTTGACCCAAAACCCGTCAATTTTACAATTATTATGACGACTACTGGGACATGTTCAAAAGTTGCACCTAAACTCGTCATAATGAGGATATTTTGTGTTTTACAGTACAAAATGCGAATAAATAGCTAATATCGGGACTTTTACAAAATTGATAACTGTCTAGAATAAACATATTTAAGGTTTAGACTACATTTGTTCATAAAACTGCGTTTCTTTTAAGCTTTTTCTTAGGGGCAAATTTTACTCTGCTGGTTCTAGATTCACGTACACAGTCATGTTATTCGATTCAATTCATATGTTTCTTAATGGTTAAATCCCCTGTTTTCTATAAGTATGCACTTTCTACGAGTGTTTTTTCAGGTATATATTGGCCGCTGTAGGCCTCCGCCATTCGATTAAGATCTAACGCTTTGGGTACAAGTAGGTCTAGCACTAGCCTTTGTTTCTACTACGCTTGGATTACAATTTGTGGCAAGCATAAATTGACTGTTCTTACACTATGCTTTTTGTTCGAAATAACTGAGAGAGAAAGAGTAATCTTAAGTAAGATTTTTAAATTTAAAATTGACTGTTCTTACACTATGCTTTTTGTTCGAAATAACTGAGAGAGAAAGAGTAATCTTAAGTAAGATTTTTTAATTTAAAATTGTCTGCATTGCAGTGAAAGAAACTACAAGCAAGAGGGCCTTTTAAAAGTCATAAAAGCTGTAAATCAAGGGCCCACACACAACATCAGATGCAGCAAAAAAATTTAAAATGCCCTTTTGAGACAACTTTAATGAAATGGAGACACAAAACCGACGATTATCCTGTATATATATACTATAGAAATGAACCCAAGGACAATCTCCGGTTCTGTGCTAAAGTATTGCTAACTATGGAGGAAAACTACTTGGGCTATTGCGTTGGGATGTTAGTGGATTAGGATATAGGAAACTGGAGGAACTATGGCACCTGGAAGAAAAGTCGTGGTGGCCTGGTGGGCCAAGAATCAACCTCTCAAGTATGAGGGCGTGGGTTCGATTCCAGGTCAGGCAAGTACCAACGCAACTTTTCTAAGTTTGTACATACTTTCTAAGTATATCCTGCAATGACACCAATGACCGTGTTTCGGATGGCACGTTAAACTGTAGGTCTCGGCTATCCTTGAACATCCTTGGCAGTCGTTACGGGTAGTCAAAAGCCAGTAAGTCTCACACCAGTCTAACCAAGGGGTATTGGGTTGAGGAGGTAAGATAGACAGTCGCTTCTAGTAAAGTAGGTACTGGTAGTCAGCTGAATCCGGTTAGACTGGAAGCCGACCCCAACATAGTTGGGAAAAAAGGCTCAGAGGATGATGATGATGAGGAACTATGGCACCTGCCGATGACGATGTATAAAATACATGTTAAAATGGCAGGTGGAGACTCGCCACCTCACTTACTGGGCCCCGGGAATCAGTCGCTAAATCGCAACAAGAGGGCAACAGGTACATGAGCGGCTGAAGGGTGAGGATACCTCGGTGGACTTTAAACGCAGATCACGCGCTCCCTGTGGGTCCAGCATCACCGGCCCACTCGCCACTTACCACGAGGCACCTACCCTCCGAGCAAGGCTGCTAACCCTGCTCTAGCGACTCCACTCTGGTCGGCCAATAAAGGCAAGCCAAGAGGCGGGAGACCTTCACTTCGGCGGACTGGAGATGGGGGACAGTATACTCTCCCCGGAGCACTCAGATATATAGCCCCGCGGGGTCGCTACTACCCGTCATCCGCCTCAGATGCCCTGTGGGGCTTATTAGATATTATTATTATTGGGTTTGAACGGTTAGTTGTAACGGGTGATTTTTTAAGTGGTATAGGATTTGATTTTCAAAAAAAAACAAAAAAATTGAAAAATTTGATGAAATCTTTATTGGAATCGATAGGAAAATCAATATAATTTAATGTTTGAAGATAATTTCATGCAAATGCTGGCCGCGGCTCCGGTTTAGATGGCCCATTCGCAAAACCCAATTTCGGCACACTCTCTCGAATAAATGCTTCAATATTGGCTCCCAGTGCGTCAATCGTTGCTGGTTTATCCCTGTAGACATGAGCCTTAACATGGCTCCACAAGAAATAGTCCAAAGGCGCTAGATCACACGATCTAGGCGGTCAATTGATGGGCCCAAAACGTGAGATAAACTGTTCACCGAAGGCGGCTCTCAATTGGGCCATTGTTTCGCGTTGCCGTGTGGCATGTGGCGCCGTCTTGTTGAAACCACATGTCAGGCATGTCCAATTCTTCCATTTTGGGCAAAAAAAAACATAAATTGGAAGTGCGCGATGCACTCTCTTAACCGAGCATGCATTTTGACAGTAAAATTCAATAATTTGCAAGCGTTGTTCGTTCGTAAGTCGATTCATGGTTAAATTATAGACCAAACTGAACAAGTTTGACAGTGACACAAGACACGATTCACGCGTGATCTGTTAAAAACAGTGGTGCCAAAAAGATACCAGCAAAAAAATCACCCGTTACCTAATCATATTTTATTTTTTCAGATTTTACCTACATATCTATGAATGTTAGTAATTATTTCGCGGAAAGCTATATCAATGAATGTGGCTTTTATTTTTTGTGTATACTAATTATTTTATTTTAAAAGAAATTATTTTACTCGTGCTACATATGCACATGATTGCATCGTTATTATGATTAAGAAATATAACATACCAGCTTCTGCCAGCGTTTTCACCCGCATCCCGTGGGAAATACTTCCCGTACCGGGACAAAAAGTACCCTATAACCTTCCTCGATAAATGCGCTATCTAACACTGAAGAGAGAAATTTTCAAATCGGAACAGTAGTTCCTGAGATTAGCGCGTTCAAACAAACAAACAAACTCTTCAGCTTTATAATATTAGTATAGGTATTTTATAGACTGGTTTTGTGATTCCAAGCGTTTGATAGATAGGAATATAAATAAAAATGCAGCCATGTATCTGTTTTATTGAATACCTGCATTTCTAACAGATTATTACCTGCTATTCTAAATAGGAATTTGGTTTTTATCTATCTACCTACCTAATGTTTCAAAAGAACAAGTATGCTTAAGAAATTCAAGCTCAAAAAATGTACATAACTTGAACCTTATGTTCAGGAGCAGAGAGTTTACATTAGCATTAAAAGTTGACGAGTACTGGGAATATTTGACGAGTATCCGTACAAATCAGACGACTATTGGTACAAATCGCCCTTTTTTTACTTTTGCCTTAATAAGTATATAAACCCATCAAAATGAATTAAAAAACATTAGTTACTTAGAATAATGAATAAATATTCTATCACGTCATGCAAAAAAAAATCATTTTCTATTGAATATTTAACGCACAGTAGCGCTTCAAAGTCAGTGATTTCCGAAATCCGACGACTATTGGTACGTTTACCTTAGGTAAAATTAAGAGCCAGTTATTTTATATTAAAAAAAGTTATCTAAATTAATAAAATATAATGCAAGCGTCTTGTGAAAACATTATCGAATTCTTTGTATTGTTTCACATCCAATTTGTGTTCGACAACATTTTTAATAATTGCCGAAATTTTTTGGAATATCGAATCCCTTCAAAATGTAATAACGTTAAGTGAATAGGCAAACTTCGATAAGGGAAAAACAAAATTAATGACCGCATAGTTGTGTACACAGTTTCTTTAATATAAAACATGGGTAATAAACTAGAGAAGAAATCTTATCATCATAATGTAGACACTTAAGACGCTTAATTTATATACCTCATCTCATATTTAGTTATTATGAGCTGTTTCTCTTGTTTTTATAAGTACTAGTAAGTATAAACATTTATAGCAGAAGAAGTGTGGTATTTACTCCAATTAATGGTTTCAAGAGGGCATTAAGCAAATGGCTAAGGATATCAAATAAGCGGTGAATGATTCTGTAGGCAAAAAATATAACATTTCGATAGCAATACTGCATCGCACTCGTCCTACTGAAAGTTACCCAGAAAATCCTAATTAGGAAATCGGCCCGAGTATTGTGGGCCGGCAATCTTATTGATAATCCTTTCTACTTTAAAAAAATAATTTCTACAATACTTGTTCCCAATAAAATTCATCATCATCTGCCTAGCCTTTTCCCAACTATGTTGGGGTCGGCTTCCAGTCTAACCGGATGCAGCTGAGTACCAGGGTTTTACAAGGAGCGACTGCCTATCTGACCTCCTCAACCCAGTTACCTGGGCAACCCGATACCCCTTGGTAAGACTGGTTGTCAGACTTTCTGGCTTCCCAATAAAATTCTTAGTATACTATTCATTCGCAAATCAATTCGTTGATTTTGACGTCTCTTAACTTACTCCTTTATCTAACAATGTTTTCGCCTTTCCTATGTGAAGATCATTTAGGACGACAGTTTCCTTGTAACTCACATAAAAAAACCCGGCCAAGTGCGAGTCGGACTCGCGCACGAAGGGTTCCGTACCGATTTAGAAAACGGATAAAAATTCACGTTCGTTGTAGGTAAGGGAGCCCACCAAAATATTTATTTAATTCTAGTTTTCAGTATTTGTTGATATAGCGGCAACAATAATACATCATCTGTGAAAATTTCAGCTTTCTTACTATCACGGTTCATGAGATACAGCCTGGTGACAGACGGACGGACGGACAGAGGAGCGAAAACAATAGGGTCCCGTTTTACCTTTTGGGTACGGAACCCTAAAAAGTGGTTACACAGAAGTTTAAGTACTATTAGTGAAGTAAGTTTTACTCTTATATCTGTAATGTATGGCTCACTTACCATAACTGTCGTGCCCATGGACCCAAAGGGTTTGGTAATGTACTATTATGTCGTCAAGTAAGTACTCGCATGTGAATGACGGTATCCATGTGATGGCTTGGAAAATATTTTTACTGTTGCTTATAATATTGTTATTTGGTACACAGATTACTTAAGATTATTTAACTTAGAAATAGGTGTAGGTGTGTCAATAGTTTAATATTGAGTTTTTGTCGTTAAAACGTACTAGATCGTGTACGCTATCCTCAATTTTATGGTTATCATGCTCATAAAAAATGTGACTTTTCATAAAAGATGTTCCTGAAAAAGAAGCAATATATACTTATCACGTTTTGTTCTTTCAAAATAGAAAACAAATACGATAAAACTGTCTGTCTAACATTGTAGATAAGGCAGAGAAATATGTTGATTATTTATTTTTCCCTGGTTTCGTCTCCGCGGATATACCCTCCAGTTTCTACCAACATAATGACGTACGTTTGCCTAATGTGTTGGAAGTCACACAAAGCCATCCAGATCACTTGAACTCCTTTAACTTGATCATTTGTCAGCTTAAGAGGCTCCGAAAGTTTACTGATTTATATACCAATTTTTTTACGAGTGTAGTTTTTTTTTCGGGTATAATTTATAAGTGGACACATCTTTACAAAGTTCGACAGACGTGTGCTTACACTATAACATTGCTAGATTTTGCTGGGTATATTATAGTGCTATACAATAAAAAAACACAATTTAATAAAGACAGAGTTGAGTAGATTTTTGCGAATGTCAGTTCGGTGTTTTTCTCAACCACTTGCAATATTAGACCAACGATACTAGACGATATCTCATTATTGTAATAACTATTATCGGCATCCAAAGAGGTGGTTTGACGATCTCACAAAGGTCGAGCGTGGGCTCTCTGGACGCGGGTCGTTTCCGTTCAGTCCTCTTAATAATAGGAAGGCGTACGTTCAGAAGAGTCTTACGACCATGATGATTATGATTATATTTCCTGATTAAATAGTGCGTACAACGAGAGAGTCCTAAACATTTTGGTACTGTTAAAAAATTGCACTGCAGTGTTCAAGGTCATTCAGTTTACATTTATACATTTTATTATCTTGTAGTGTTCACCATTAATCTGTAGAGATGAAAGTAGAAAGAAAATATTTCATTGAGATAGCATCAAGTCACAAATACAAAACATAAAAAACATTTTAACGCTCTGTTGCGATTATTCTGAAAGTTTTTGATATTTATATCATCCTTGACACACAAAGATTTACTTGTTTTGTGAAAATAAATAAACATTGATTGTACGTTATGAAAAAAACTTCTCAATAAATAACTTATTTGTTATTAGGACTTTTTGTTTGTTGAATAATATTAACAAAGCCTTTTCAAATATATATTCAAGTTACGAAACTTTTGAAGTGAAAGTAAAGTTGTAAAGCGGTCATGAAAATGCATAACTTCTCCCAACTATGCAGTCAGTTCTATTCAAGCAGCTCTGAGCTCCAAAATACTAAGTTTTGTGCTGAAAAGTTAATCCGTCTTGTAAAATAAGTGAAGCAAATTGAAACTTGAATAACTGCTTTGACAAATACTTGAATGCACGAACTTGGCAGTGTGGTGACAACTATCAACATTTTCGTACCAACAGTTAAATCATTTATTTACGTTTAATTTAATTTGAAGGATTTAGTTTGCGTCTTGTTGGTAGAATTAAGTAGAATAGATCAATCTGCACGTCCTCAAAATTTAATTTGAACCGAGCATTTGGTATTCTAAATACTATTAACAAACTACGTTATTATTATTATTGTATTTTACCCCTAAAACGAATCACGTGAAATTGATGAACATTAAAAATTCATATCGGAGGGTCTACCTGGCTATAAAAAGGTTTCTCGGGGGTCTGACCTATTTTATCGGAGATATTAACTTATTATCTTATGGTCGAACGGCTATCAGGTTAATTATAAACTGTTTATAATATTAAATACTTTGCTAGCCATAACATTATTATAAAAACGAGTTTTATATGTAAATCATAATTACTGAATGGGGTAATGTGAAATAGTTATTTTTCTCAATTTTCATGAAAATATTTTCTCACTAAGTATATTTCATATTAAATGAGAAATGTAACTCCCGTTTTCTTTATAAAAGTTTAACGCCTTCGCCTTTGTTTTCATTTACAATTGTGAATATTTAACAATAGCTTTGTTTTACTATAAACAATTCTTACAGTAGAAAAAACAAGGGCCTTTAAATGAAAAGTCCTTATTAGTTGCCATGGTATCCAGTTGTAACTATCCGCCTCTTTGCTTAATCCTAACTAATATTATAAATGTGAAAGTAACTCTGTCTGTCTGTCTGTCTTTTCTTCACGCCTAAACTACTGAACCGATTTGTGTGAAATTTGGTACAGACATAGTTTGGAACTTGAGAAAGGACATAGGATAGTTTTTACTAAAAAAAAAAAAAAAACATTTATTCCGGACATATAGCGCCATCTATTGGTCAAACCAAAAATATGCCGGAAGTCACTATATCATGCGAACGAAGTCGCAGGCAAAAGCTAGTGCCAATATAAAAACGTTATACCTACTTCAGTAGGTAAAATGAGAAGGGATGAAAAATAGCCAATACTTTATTGTCCCAATAGTACAAAGAACGCGTTAACTGAAAAATGTGATTATAATATTGTTACTGAATGTCAGTGTATGTAAGTGTTCGTATATAACGTTATAACGTAAGAAGGTGATTTTGAGTAATTTTGAGGTGAAGTGTAAAATTACAAGAATTATGTTTAGGTACTTACGTTTTATAGTTGGCTCTGATATTTGATGAAGAAATCTGTAACAATTTTAGTTTAGTTCTTAAACGCGCATCTTACTGATAAAACCTACACATACTATATCTTACAGCAATCCAAATCACGAAGCATCCATAAGCAAATCAATTAAACATTCTAAACACGTTGTTTTAAACGGTCACATGTAACATTATTCACTTGGACCTCGTCGCTTGGTCCCTTCTGTGTTTGCTAAGAGGCTCATGGGTCCAACCCTTCAGTAACTGTCACAGGCAAATGGTCGAAATTTGTCCAAACTTTAGATCAGTCGAGCAAACAGCCCTTTGCTTAACAACGTTATGCCTAGGCCCATTATTTTTACTGGAAACCCGGTTCTGTTGAATAACCTTTCTTGTTTAAGAGGTCCCAATGACCTTAAACGTGTAAGGGTTTATGCGTAATCCTTTTGATTTTTTGTGACGTATGTACGCGATTAAAGGATTTGACCCAAAAAAGAGGTCCGGCCTACTTTAATTTGCGTGATATATTCATACTAAACATGACGTCGTTTTTGAAATACATAGGCAAGTAAATGTCATGATTTTTTGTGGTTTCAGTATCATTACTTATGTTTTTTTTCTGGATGTAAAGTACTTATCCTTTATTTTTCCTTATTTACCTACATTCGTCTGAATAAATGTTAAGTTAAAAAAATAAGAACAGTTATTTTTGCAACAGAAATCCAACCACCCAGCATTAATTAAAACTTTCAATAATGTCATTCAAAGCTCATTAAGCTGAGATCGAAAACGATCAACGTGAACGCGGAAATGGTACACTCTGTACCTCTAATACCTACATATGTATATAGTGGGCTATAACATTTAAAGAGAACTGGGTATGGAGTAAGAAAAGATGAGCGGAGATGCTATTAGGTAAGGCAGGTAGGTCAGGCGCCTTCTGTTAGCTCAAATACGTACAGTGGGCATGACCAAAACGACTAAACTAAGGAGGAATTCACGTTCTTTGAAACATCTGTCAATGATTTTTGGTATCACGACAACATGGGCAAGTTCCAAAGTTTGCGTATAAGAGACAGTGGCGTTCCTTGTCCCCCTAACACCCATTTTGGCGTGCTACTTTCTTAGGTCATTTTCCGTTATGGCACCTCCGCTAATCATTTTGTTCTCCATAGAACTAGGATTCTTCCGCTACATTACACTTCCTAACATTCAAGTAATTTGTACAAATTACTGAACCTAATCACATGAGAATCACTATGGATATGTCTATAATTTTCAGATTATTTGTTTCTTGCCAATATGAACCTTATTGCATTGTAATAACGATCAATTGACATTCACTAGTACACAGGATTACAAAGTCTTGGACCTTTGGGAGGTGAAGGTCAGCATGTAAATGTCACTTGACACGACATCAGTGGAAATGTCATCAAATTATTGTATCTACATATCTACACATACTACTGAAGACACACACACAGTGTTGAAATACTTATAACAAGACTAGCTTCCGCCCGCGGCTTCGCCTGCGTAGAGTTCGGTTATATCGCGTTTCCAAGAGAATTCTTCAAAAATCCGGGATAAAAACTATCTTATGTTCTTTATCAAGGTTAACTCTATCTCTGTACCAAATTTTATTAAAATCAGTTCAGTGGTTTAGACGTGAAGGCGTAACAGACAGACAGACAGAGTTACTTTCGCATTTATAATATTAGTAGGGATTAGTGCATATATGATCAGTTATACGTACAGTTATAATTTTGTATACGGAAGAATCGTAACAATTCCGGAATCCCAATGTCTTCCCATCTCACATTATCCACACGACCTCAATCTCAGTCACTTTTATAGGGTTTTAAATTCCTATTTTATACCTTCCAATGAAAACAGGAACATTTTAACATGTTACTGGTACGAAAATGGCCAAATTGCTTACGAGCAGTAAAAGGTTATGTTAATTTTATTACCGCCCTACGCTCATTTCAATTTGATGTTCCTCTTTATAAATGAGACATTATCTGAAATTATATTTCTTAAGATCTTAATCACGAAGATTGAAAAAACAATGGAAAGCTTGTGGAACTGTTTTCACATAATTTTACACTGATCGCACTGATATTAAAAACATATTAAGCAATTCGTGAGAATTTCATTTATTGTAGGTACTGATGCTTTAATATATTGATCCTATCATAAAAAAATACATACCTAGTTTACTTACACGATTTAATAACATGGTATAAAATGTGGCAACAAAGAAGTATTCACTCTGAATGATATAAAATTATTGTAAGACTTCAAAAGAAACTTTTTTAATGAAGTCTATTTTAGGAAACTTTTTACTAACGGTGTCAACTTTAATAATATCACAATCTATTGACCTAATAATTTATAAAATGTCCTAAAATATAAAAATAGAGTACAAAAGCTCTAACCGGCTCGAACGTACAATATAAGACCCGCCTTGTTACTCCGGCCAAAATTAAATTTGCTTCGAACTAAATTAGGAATACGTTATATAATTTCGAAGTCATCATCATCATCAGCCTATCGCAGTCCACTGCTGGACATAGGCCTCTCCAAGTGCACGCCACTGAGATCGATTTTCGGCTTCTCGCATCCAGCTCCTGCCAGCCGTCTTGCGCAAGTCATCACTCCACCGTGCCTGAGGACGTCCTACACTACGTTTGCCGAGGCGCGGTCTCCACTCTAGAACTCGTTTACCCCAACGGTTATCGGTTCTTCGGCTAATATGGCCAGCCCACTGCCACTTCAGCTTGCTGATTCGGTAGGCTATGTCGATGACCTTGGTTCTCTGACGGATTACCTCATTTCTGATGCGATCCCTCAGAGAAACGCCGAGCATAGCTCTTTCCATAGCCCGCTGAGCAACTTTAAACTTGTGGACCAGCCGTACCGTCAGTGTCCACGTTTCGGCTCCGTAAGTCATGACAGGTAGGACGCACTGATTGAAGACTTTGTCTTTAGGCACTGTGGAATCGACGATGTTAGGACTCGACGTAGCTTCCCAAATGCAGCCCAACCCAACTGAATTCTCCTATTCACCTCGTCCTCAAAGTTGTTTCTACCTAACTGCAATGTCTGCCCGAGGTATACATATTTCCGAACAACTTCGAGAACGGCGCCGTGTATCGCAATCGGTTCCGGTAGAACATGTTCATTGAACATGACCTTGGTTTTGTCCAAGTTCATCCGTAGGCCGATGCGTAGAGAAGATTCAGCCAGGTCGTTAAGCATCTGTTGTAGGTCCTGCAGCGTTTCCGCCATGATGACGATATCGTCAGCAAATCTCAAGTGAGAGATGTGTTCGCCATTGATGTTGATGCCGCGTCCTTTCCAGTTCAGCGTCTTGAACATATCCTCCATTGCATTAGTGAACAGTTTCGGGGAAATAACATCCCCTTGTCTCACTCCTCGATGCAACGGTATGGGCCTTGTTTGCTGATTCTGTACTTGGACGGACATTGTAGCGGCTTCGTAGAGACATCTCATCACTTGAATGTATCGCCAATCTACTTGACAACGCTGCAGGGACTCCAGAACAGACCAGATTTCAACCGAGTCAAAGGCCTTCTCATAGTCCACAATGCTAGACACAGGGGCTGATTATACTCTTCGGTCTTCTGTATAATCTGCCGCACTGTGTGGATGTGGTCTATGGTGCCGTATCCGCTCCGAAACCCAGCCTGCTCCGGTGGTTGGAATTCGTCGAGTCTTCGCGCAAGTCGGTTCGTGATCACTCTTGAGAACAGCTTATAGACGTGGCTTAGGAGGGAAATGGGTCGATAGTTCTTCAACTGGGTTTTGTCTCCTTTGAAGAACAGGACGACAACACTCCTACTCCACGCCTCTGGAGTTCTCCCTTCAAACAGGACGGCATTAAAAGCTTCTGGAGCTCCCCAGTACGGGCTTACCTCCTGCTTTTAAAAGCTCTGTTGTAATGCCATCCTCGCCAGGGCTTTTCCATTTTGAGCTGTCTCAGAGCGATCTCGATCTCGCCACTGCTGACTTCTGGCAGGTCTTCGGTGAAATGGCGTGTTAATGTGGCTCTAGAATCCTCATTTCCGGGATCAGGTCGAGATGCATGCGATGCGTATAACCGGCCATAGAAATTTTCCACTTCCGAAAGGACTGCCGGCACCGAAGAAACGACTTCTCCACTTGTTGTGGTCAGCTTCGTCAAGTGGCTTCTTCCAAGAGATTGTACGAACACCTTTGACCCCGATTCAGCTCAATTGCTCTTTCAATGGCAAGAGTATTGGAGTACCGGAGGTCGCGTCGTACGTGCTTGTTGATCTCTTGGTTTAGAGCCCGCTTAGCTGACGAAGTGACAGGCGGGTTTTCACGTCGTTTCTTCATAAGCCCTAATGTCTCTTCCGAAAGCTTTGATTTCTTGCCCTTACGCTGCATGTTACAGAATCTCGAACCTTCCTCCTGAGGATCCGAACCACATATTCGTGGTTCTGGTTAACGTCTGTTGTGGTTTCCACGGCGGCAAATCGGTTCTCCAAATTTGACTGGAACGTTTCGGATCCTGTCATGGTTTGGAGCAGTGTTGGTCGGATCCTGGCCTTCATCAGACGGAAACGTTCGGCCTTGAAGTTGATATTCAGAGAGCCTCGGACAAGTCGGTGATCGCTACCGGTATTAAACCTATTGATCACGGAGACGTCTCTGAATATGTGCTTCTTGTTCGTCATGATGAAGTCAATCTCATTTTTAGTCATAGTGTCGGGGCTTTGCCACGTCCACTTCCTTTGGGGCTGCTTTTGAAAAGGAGTTCATCAAAAGAGCCCCTCGCGTTCGAGGAAGTTGACGAGCATTTGCCCCCTATGATTCCTGCTTCCAAATCCATGGGATCCTACTGCCGATTCGCCGCAAGTCTGTACTCCCACTTTAGCGTTAAAGTCCCCCATGACAACGGTGTAATGGGTCTTTGTAGTGAAGTGGAGGGCCCTTGATATATCATCAAACATATCCTCCACTTCATCGTCTGAATGTGTCGAGGTCGGTGCGTACACTTGCACTACCTTGAGGCTATACCTGTCGGTGAGCTTTATGATAAGGTACGCTACCCTGTTCGACACACTAGACACCTCCACAACGTTATCAGCTAGGGACTTATTAACCAGAAACCCAACGCCACCTTGGGATTGTTGGTCTCCTCTCGGAAGTACATTAGGTGACCTGATTCGAGGGTTATGGTGTCCTCCCCTCTTCGAACTTCACATAACCCTAATATGTGCCACCTAATCTTCCCAAGTTCCACCTCGAGTTGCGCCAGATGCGAGTCAAGCCGTAGCGTGCGGCCGTTGTACGTCGCCAGAGTCAGTTTTGTTTGGTGGCCTCCCGTAACCCGGAGATTCTTCGCACCCCCTGCCCCGCCGTAACCACGGTCGCCACCGTGACCGGGAATAGCGGGACTGCCGGGAACTAGGGGCCGTGGCTTTTTTGTGCTGCTCATGGAGGTATTTAGCCTACTGCTATCACGCTGGCCAGACGGGTTGATAGAGGGTTTTTTTCGAGTTTTCCTTCTCTCGCACTGGTGTTCGGTGCAATTGTCTCCATTAGTCGACTTCTACGACACCCACTGGAAGAAGGGGTAGCGACATATGTATTCTTAAGCCGTCGCTACACGGCAAAATTCGTCGCTACACGGCAAAATTCGCAAATTTCGAAGTAGGTCCCAGTAATATTATAGCAACATTCAACGGAAATATTTTTTACTCAAGTTTCGTTAAATTTGAAATATTGTTCGCACGTCCACCGTGAAATCTAGGTCGTACCCTGTCATCTAGTACATTGGCTGTATTAATAGTCGGTTCATTCTCGCACGAAGCTTGTCTGGCCGACCGCTTCCCTGATGACATTTGTTATGGAACCATTAGGAAATTGAGAAGATTCCAGATCTGGTCGCGGCGACGGCATTAATGTGCCTTTTATGGGCCCTTCGTCATTTTCATGTATTGCCCGAGCAAATTACACAGAGGGTATATTTCAGTTAAGGGTCATTAGGTCTCACTTTTATATTCTATCTTCTTGAATTTCGATTATCTTTTGTGAGAGCGGGCCGGTCGATCCAATTTTCCTCTGTCTGATAAAAAATGCTTATAATAATTTGGAAAATTTCTTCAATTAGATTATTATAATGTTGTGATTTACTGAAGTTGAGCGTAATTTCCATTTTACCTATACCAAAAATTGAATTTAAGGGGTACCTAATGAGTTAGCTCCTTAAAGAACCTAATGAACTATCCGGAACTCACGACAGCTGTCAATATAAAGTAAAAGTTTTGCTGCAAAACCATTCCATAAACTGAAAACTGTTCAAAGGTTATTACGTAATGAGAAATCCTATATTTGAATAGCTTTCTCTAATGTTGATGTTCAAACTTGGCTGTTTAAAGTTCAAACGTGGGTTCCGTTTATAACGTCTTGCATTCCGCTCTTTACAGTATACAAGCAGTAAGTACATACCTATACCATCACATGTGCCATCGCAGTAAATACAAATTAATAGTGTAAGGAAGGAAAACTTACCCTTAAATAAACGAAATGAATAGAGCGAAATGCATTAGCAAAGAATTTCATTTGCGTTTATCGCTACAATACAAAGTAATATTTTCAGTGAGACAAAGTACTCAAATAAGTTTCGAATTGTTCGGCTCGCTGCTTTTGGATGGTACACGCTGAAATTGAATTTGTACAATAATGTGAGCCCCCGCTACAGTGTATGTGAAGGTAGACACAAAAGTGCTGGAATGTGGGAGATGAGTTAGCTTAAATGCTTTTAAACTTCACCGATTTCTGTAATTGTACTTCCAAGGACTTCTTTCAGCGGCTGACAAAAGTTTGTCGCTCAAAGTAATTTTATACAATGAGAGACACAGTCAACCTAATTTTCTAGGCAAGATGACGAAGCTACGATAGCTAAGCTTATACAAATTTACGCTTCGGTCTTTGTGTGGCATTACGCAAATCTTCCGACACTTCAGTTTTCATTAAAAAAAAGAAAACCTTATAATATGGTTAAAGATAAAAATGAGACCGGATAAAAGAACCACTTGGGTGTTTTAATTTCTTTTTTTGTTAAAATGTGAAGTTTTGCGACAACGGTAGTCATTAGGGCTGGTCTCAGTATAAGAACATATAAAACAATGAGGCTTGGGGTGAGAACAGTTTCTCGTGAATGGAGGGAGGCGCCCTGTGGCTAAGGAAATAAACAGATAGGAAAAGCTGAGTCGGCATTACATCGAGCGCTTAGCGGGATATGAATTAGGATGGAAATATGATTAATTGTGTACCTATCAGACCGGAGAGAAGTTTTACGAATATATGTATGATTCAATATCGAATAAGTTGATCTAGGTAAAAAGTTTTTTTCAAAAGTTTTTTTCTTATGTGGGATTGGTTCGTTCGACAAACTAAAAAGAGAGTCTGGATTCAATACCTACATGTGACAAAGAATTTTCAGTGCACAAACCAGAAATATTCGGATTTCACTTTTGATTACATTCGGAGTCTGTTACTAATCTGTGTAGCGTATCAAAAAAGTCCTTAGGGATCCCATTGCGGAAAAAGTAGAAAAAATGCACGTTTATTCCGTCGGAAAAATATGGCGGAACCATTTTTCACGTAGCATTCGTGTACAAAAAGAACCCACGGACTCAATGGGACGTCAGCGCACATATCCGAAGTTCTTGGAAGTTATCGATGAGCTATTGAAAAAGGGTTTTTCATTTGCTGTTTGAGCATACTCGAGGGTATTATGAGCATAGTTTTTTTTTGCAAATATAGCGTCTGGTTGCCTATAACAGGGTATCTGTTAGCGTACGTAAGCTATGAAAGTTTATATTTATTAATTTAAATAAAGAAAATGCCTTGTTTATGTTGATGGATTACGACAGATGAATTATTACCAGCCTAGATGGACTATTTTTTGTGTTCCAGTCACTGAATTTAGTAAATATACTAAAATATATTTTTGTTTATTAATAATCCTCCGTAATATTTGAGCTCATGTTACAACTTAGCTAATTTGTCAGTTTCAAATCTAGGTCTGGGTGATTTAGTGGTTTATTTTATGAGCTATATGACGAAATGTAACTCGTAATTTTATATGTAGAATCGTAAAATGGTACATTTATCCGCCGTAGGTGGTACCTACGGTTTTAGTGAAAACAAAACTAGTACCTAGTTTTGTTTTTACGTCAGGTGAATACGAATACGGATAAATATCTAGAAACGGTCAATGTTTTACAACTTCTTTTATAGTCCGTTAACTTTTTGTTAAATATTTCTATTGTAAGGAATACTTTTACTGTTTCACGGCGTGTTCTTTTTTATGTTGGGGTTTTTTGTGTCAAGTAAGATATTCTGGAAAAGTTTTAAATGTAGGGAAGTTCGCAAGGGTTGTGTAAATGTTTTTATAACCTTTTGTAACGCCCCTTTCTTGGTGTTGCGAGATTTTCGTTCAATGAAAGTGAGATAAGTAATGTTTTCCTCTGTTTTGTTGGTATTCATGTTTATTTTGTACTCTTATGTCTGTTTTAAATCAATTCTAAGGAAATATTGTTACAATTTATGAAATCTCATTATGTTTAGGTATAATTATATCTAGAAAACTTAGTATACTTCTTTGAGTATCGGTTGAAACCCACATCAAAAGCGTTTCTAGTTACAGAGATTTGAATAAACATTATGAATGAATCCTTACTGAGCGAAACTAAAATTACTTGAAGTTTTGTTCATTTTGTATTCTTAAGACTTGGTTTTCATTCGAATATTTTATTCGTTGCTCAAAGTAAAATAAAATTTTCTGATGTGATCACTTAGAGCCCCTTTTGTTTTGTTATTTAAAGTTTTTAATTTTTCCTCATTATTTTATTTTTATCGACTATTATAAATCGCATTCTTTTATCTGATCGTATGAAAAAAATGTATATACAGTCTTAATATAAATACAGTGATTCTGTATTTTATTTATGTTATGTGTCTTTATGACTTTTCATGCAATTGAAACAGTGAGCACTTGATTACACCAGAGTTTGTAAACGTCATAAATGGCGTAACTTTAAAAAAAATCTAGCGAAAATACAGACAAGCCACCATTCATATTTCTTGATACATTCTTGTGTATATCAGCGCGGATGTACCAGGAGTTCATAAATCAGGTATAGCTATTAAGGATGCATGACAGTAACGCCTCCTTGCGCCACTCGAACGTGACAGGCGCGCTACCTACGACGCTGTCACTCAGATAGCAGCCACGGTCAGAATATGTAAGTAACTCTAGAGTAGGTAATAAACTGCTATTTTATAGTTCAACAGTTATAGCGTAAACTGTCCATATTCTATAAGGTATAATTAGGATTACGAAGCACGGTGAACTTAGCTGTTTTATTACGAAATTGTGTGTATAGTTTTCTAAAAACCTACTAAGAGTACCTATCTTATTGTACAATTTGATACTACGTGATACTAATAAACGTAATTATATTATGTTATGGAACAATGTATGAGTTAAGTCTATGCTCATAAGTGATTACCTACTTGAAAATCCTTCAGTGAAAAGGTATATACCTAAGTACGAGTGTTAATCGTAGTTTTTATTCAAAGAACATTCACAGCTATCAAAAGTAGTATCTAGCTGAAAAGTTTTTAACCAACAACACAGCAGATTTTACCTATAATTTTCCAACATACTTAATCGAATATAAAATACTTAGCCAGCGTCTTCCCACTTGTGTTTACATCGAAAATATAGGACGACTACAAAACACGTGACAGTGATCGTGATACAAACGTATACATTAGCGTCTTACCGTTACACATTGTTTGTAAACATATGACTTATGATAATTTTATGCGATCGTGTTTTCAAAATGAGCTATGCGGAAAACATCTCTATTTTTCGCACTTTTTTAGGTGACCATGTTACGTAGAAATGGGAGTTATTTGTGCCAATGGCCGACGGTTGGTATTCCCTTTATCACTTTGTTTGGGAAGGGCTATGGGCGATTGAATTCTCGGAAACTCATAATGTACTTGTATTTAACAATCCGTAGTTAAAAGTCACACATCATTTAAGAATATGGAAATATGACTTGTTTTTTTTTCTAAATTCCAGTCCGTTCCCATTGGATTCTTCTCGGAATATTTTTTTGCTGCGTCATCTGGTATCCAATATGGCGGCTGTAAAACATAATGATCTTTCTTCTTTTGTTTTATGGCTAATGTCATTCTTCAAGGCGTGTTATTTTAGACGCTTGAGCGACAGTCGCTGAAGCAATTAATTGTTCTGATGTACCCATGTGTGTCACTGTTGACAACAAAGGGAAGATATTATAATGAGAAAAAATAAAGCCGGATAAAATTAATAGCGCTGTTAAAATACTTCAAGATTTTGTTTATAGCAAGCGTGATCATTGTTGAACGATTTCTGTAGTGTCTGCTTATTGGATTATTTCTGAATGCGATCATTAAAATGACGACATTTAATTTAATTAGTTTTCAAGAAACTACATACGCAACACGTTAACTGGAGAAATTGTTAAAAAATGACAATAATAATTTACTTAATAATTCGTATCGGATTAGGATTTGCGGAAGCATCATTTAAGTATCCAACTAAAGCTTAGTAGGTTTTTGATCCGAATGTACCAGTAAACATGGTACATTTTTGCTAATAATAGATAAACTACCCAAATACGGTGGAAAATTTGCTAAGAGAAGGCAAAAGTGCGTAATAAGATTTAGCTAAAAATAGATCCCATAATTAAGTGTCCTTACCGTCAATAGGGACTTAGCGATACAAATAACCGTAAATATGAAGAAGGGAATGAGATCTTGGAAGATTTCCGTTTAAGCACCCATTTTTTGAGCACCAAACATAGGTACCTATTGGCAAAAACATTGGACCACAAAAGGTTACACTACTAGCCGTTAAGGTTGATCTCAATCGAAAAACTGTAATAGGATTTGGTCTGTTAAGGTTTTTCGGATAGGCCGGTAATGGAATGTGCTCGATAAAAAGCCATGGGCTAACCTTTTTACACTCAGTGTAATAGAGATGGACCATCGACGAACTGTGAATGACCGCAAGTACTAACTGCCTATATGTCCTTCATGCTCAAAAATTAAATTAAATAAAACTGAAAATGTTGCAGCCTCGTAATTCTCTTTTGTGAAAATGACAATAGCTATGTAGGTATGAGTGCTAACACAAATCTTACTTAATTAGTAAAGACTTTAAAATTATTTATTAACGACAAGGAAACAAACCTTCTACTTATACTTACAAATGTTTAAATAAAGAAAACATCATGAATTCAGTAAAACAACAATTACCAAAATGCTATTATTTTTTGCATCGAAATTCAAAATATTACATGACTTCATCACATAGAACATAATTTACACTTGGAAATCCTATTAATTAAGTCTAATAGAGAACGGCTTTCATCCTGACGAACATGACAGGTTTATTAATTAATATAATCAGATGTTCAATTTCGTGGAAAATATTCAATTTATGGATATAATGAGTTCCAGAATATTCCATTAACATTTGGCGGAATTATGATAATGAGCGCTCATTGGACTGTATTGTCCTGTTAAAACTGCATGCTAAAGAAGATCTGATCATATGAATGTTTATTATACTAATATAATAAAGAGAAAAAAAAACCCAAAGAAACTTACAAATCAGTTCAGTGATTTGAACAATTCTTTCATTGCACTGTTGCACACATAAGCTTATTTTATCCCGGCACGGGTAGTAGTTCCCAAGGGACACGGGTGAAACCACGGGGAAACAGCTAGTCGTTTATATATGACGTACTATGAGTAAGTGATAGCAATGAACTAAGGAATCAATCAGCTATAGTTCGGCCGTTCAGAGAATGCGTTCCTGACACCTATCAGTTAGTCAGGACTAGTGATGGGCACAACATAACACTGAGTTCGTTACCGTTCCCCCAAAATAAACCGCCGCATTATTTTAAGATTATTTTCGTTTTAAATTGGCGGAATCATTTAAAATTTCTATTTTAGTTAATTAAGTGGAAACCAAAAAAAGGTAATATTCATTATAATAAAATCGTTTTATTTATTCTTTGTTACAAAGTTACAATCTGTATTTCTATGCAATAAAGTAAGTACATTGAATTGAATGTGCGTACAGAATATTAATCAGACTCCGATTCGCTTGAGGAGGTGGTGTCTTCATCATCATCTTCGCCTACGTGTATAATTATATTAGGTATTATCAATAACAGAATCAATCCTGATAACTCGGTCAAAATCTTCCAAAATCAGGTTTTTAGAGCTTTACCTCACTGGGACGCCATGGCGACGTCGCCAGCGGCACAGGTCTGGCTACTTCTGGCATCCAAATGTCGCCAAGTCGAGTGGCCATAGCGTCTCGACAGTCAATTGTTTACGTCGTCGCTCAAGAAATTGCAAGCTGACTGGCGACCACATTGGCGACTGTGTGAGGGAGGTGCGCTTTACCGTGTACATTATAGTGGCTACTGTGGCCACGTCGCCAAGTTGCCATGGTAGCCAGAAGCCACATAGGGAACTGTAGCTCGTGGCCACGCCTCCAATTTGGCGACGTTGCCAAACCGTCGCCAAGTGAGTTAGGTTCCATACATTTCAATACTAACTGCTTGGATACGTAGCCGGCGACGTCGCCATTGGCGTCCTAATGTGGCAGGGCACTTAGTCTTAGCGCACGAAACGACAACAAACGACTATTTAGCGTCACAAAATGACGGCCCATGATGCCATTTGGGGTTACCATTTTCAACCTAAATATAAAAATGCTACTTTCTTTCGCGCGTTCAGTTTGATCATAGTTTTATTTTTATATTTCATAAAAGTTATCCTATAGTCCATTATTTTCAAATTCTTAAAAAAAAAACAAAACGTATTATTTTATATTATAAGTATAACTGTATAAGAACCATCAACCAGAACAGATTATGTACGATACTTGCCTGATATTTTTAGCACAGCACTACAAATATAAAGCGCTGACATAACCTTGTAATAGCGCAGTATAGATTTAGAAAAATATTGTTTACCAAGTTATTTGACACTCAATTTGGCACAAAATTACAACACTCATTGATTATTATTGATATAATAATGTTGTTTTAATGCTCAACAATTGTTAAAACGATAAACAACCAGCAAAAATATTTTTATCGTACTGCAACGCCATTACAAAGTTACGTCGTCAGTTCAATCGCGATGTGTCAGAAACGCATTCTCTGAGCGGCCGAACTATAATACATTCCCATAGCTACTATATTTTTACGATCATATGCCATATAAGAAAACGCAGTTTTACTACTTTTGAACTTCTAAAACTGTATGTTATAAGTCTCAGTACCTAAAATATATTTTATTGGGAAGTTTATTCGGCAAAGGTAATTTCATTACTTAGCTTATAATAAAAAAATATTTATTGCATAATGTAAACAGTTACAGAAATGCATCCTTATCCTAAGTAGGTAACACACACACACACACACACACATACACACGCACACACACACACACATACACACACACACACACACACAGAGACACACATACAGCCACATCCATACACACACACATCCACAAACAAAAGAAATAGGTAACTGCTTAAACCACACTAATTATGATTGTGCACTAGTAATAAGCAGAACACTGACTCCTAGGTCACAGGGTTTCCCTAGTTTGGGAGGCAGGGTTTTTCACTATGATTATGTTACCTTTAAACAACTGTATTGTATTTCCTTGTATACCTATTTCAAATCCTCCTATAGTTAAGATTTTTTATAATATGGCAACAAGATAAAATGTAAGAAAGGTTTTTATGTATCAATAAAGTTATTTTTATTTATTTTTTTATTTTATACATATCCTGTTAGGGCACAGCCAATTTACTTAAAATAAATACATACTTACAATCAAGGGCGGATCCAGCTTCGGCGCCAGGGTCACACAGTAGTGGTCAAGTCGCAAAAAATATTATATTGTAGCGTATACTTCTTTTAATATTATTCTAAATAAATACAATAAGCGCGATCGAAATTTTTACGAATATTAAGAAAAGTGTTTTCATGTAGAAAAAGGCCCGAGCAGAGTAAGCGCAATTTTTCGTATTTACACTACACACACGTGTCAACCAAAAAAGCGCGAGCGAAGCGAGCGCGAAAATATTTGTTCAGGTCGAGGACTAAGATTAAAAAAGTTTTTATGTAGAAAATGGTCCGAGCTGAGCGAAAGCGATTTCTTGGACATAATCACAGATGCGAAACAGAATAAAGCGCGAGCGAAGCGAACGCGAAAATTTTTATTCAGTTCGAGGATTAAAAGTACTTACTGTATAACAAATATATAGCACAAATACAAGAAAGCGCGATCATAGCAAGCGCGAAAATTTTTTCAGGTTGAAGACTAAACGTTTGAAAAGTATTGTGTACGCAGAATAGGGGGCGTACGTTTTTTATTGCAGCAACAGCAAAACATTTTCTGTGAAAACTTCAATCGTCTTACTATTGGTAAGGGTTCATGAGATCAGGGCCGTCTCTAGCTCATGTAGCGCCTGGGTGCAATCATCACCCAAGCGTCACCTATGTATCTATTGAAAGATGTTGAGTAGTACATATTGATCGAAGTACTTTACAAGGGATATAAATAAGAACGTTCGAACGAAAGTCACTTTTTTGGTAGGTAAAGGACTTAAAAAATTTTTTCCAAATCATTGTAGGCTCAAACTGTTGGCCAGATTTAAGTTATGGAAGTCGAGACAGGACAACGTAATCGTAAAAATTAGCGCGAGCGCAGCGAGCGCGCAAATTTTTTAATTTTGGAACACAAAAAGTTTATATGTTTTAAAAAGCGCTGCAAAATAACAAGCAGTCGGAAGCGTAAACTGTTTTGTTTTTGTGCACTCCATAAATATTTTTTTTGCTATATTTGACTTATGAAGTCACCAAGGTAAGTTATATATAATATTGCGCGAGCGAAGCGAGCGCGAAATTTTTTGAGCCTACGACACAAAAGCACCTGATTTAGTAGGTACATCGTAAAGCAACAAGTAGCCGCGAGCGCAGCGAGCGCGAACTTTTTGAAATTATTTGTTTGAAGACTCACAAATCAGACTGGGACTGGGAATTACGTACGAATAAAAAGGAACCGTGATTAGAGCGAGTGCCATTTGTGTTCGTTGACTCGGTGCCTCAATAAAAATAATAAACAATCAGAAATACAGTACAGACA
Organism: Helicoverpa armigera; assembly: GCF_030705265.1. NCBI lineage: Eukaryota > Metazoa > Arthropoda > Insecta > Lepidoptera > Noctuidae > Helicoverpa > Helicoverpa armigera. The sequence continues at coordinate 3,965,093 of NC_087135.1, read as the reverse complement.
TAGTCATTTACTCGCGAGCGTAGCGAGGTAGAATTTTTTTACTTAGTTGGAGAATGTTAAAAGTTAATAATAATCAAAATGATCAATCCAACAAAGCGAAGGCGACTATTTTGTCAGTATCATGATACAATGTGGAACTTCCTTATTGAACTGGTGTAATTTCTTCGAAATTTCCTGGTGGTGGGGCGTCCCGCGGCGCCCCTGGTATCGAGGCGCCCGGGTTATTCGCACACCCTGCACCATAGGTTGAGACGGCCCTGCATGAGATACAGCATGTAATGCAGACAACCCGGACAGCGGATTCTTAGTAACAGAGTCCCGTTTCCTCCTTTTGGGTACAATAAAGAGTAAATAAAGAATAGAGAGCGAGCGTTGCGAGCACGAATTCTTCAGCAAAACTACTCTACCTGTAACTATGTGGGTATCTATCTATTCACTCGGAAAAAAATGATCTTATAGGTACTTTTTTTAACAAAAACATAAAACATCGTGTTTAACCATTTCAATTATTGGTCCTCTTAGGTCCTGAACCTGGCCCAGGGGGGGGGGTCATGACCTTGTGACCTACCCCCTGGATCCGCCGTTGCTTACAATACAATTTACAATGATAAAACTGAATTCTTTTGAGTTAAAAGTTATTTTTTACAGATTCGTTTAAATTAGAAAAAGGCTTAAACACCTTTTCGCTGGTCTTTTTCCTATCGAGTGAGCTGCACGTTTGCACCTAGATAGCTCTGCTGCCAGAGTTTCCTCAAATCTGCCTGACGGCCTCTGACGTGGAATTGTAGATACTACTGAGTAGCATTCGGGGACGCCGGCTTTACCTTCGCTTTCGCTGGTAAAATGTAATTAAAACTAAAACAGGCGTAAGTATGCTTTGAAATCCTGTCAAAGTAATTAAAAGCAATAAAATTTAATTTCTATACACTTAGTCCCTTTTGAAGCGGATACAAAATTAGTTCTGGTCCATGAATCAAATTCTGATAAAGGACATCTTTTATCTGAGGTCCATAAAATTAAGACCAACCATCGTAAAAGGCTCTCCGAGAAAGCTCGGCCTACTGTTGGTGAAATTTGATTGGTCCATAAAATTCCAAGATCATTTAGGCTGCTTTGTAAGGTGTGTTATGTAAACTACACTTTCCTACAAAAAGTTTTGTACCAGAAATTACACATCATCAGCCCGTGGCCCTTTAATTGTCCCAATGCTCAGAATTGGGACAGTTGAAATATTTAATCGGCTTCTTGTTAGCTATATATATTATCTTTTTAAGAAATGTGATAACTAGGTATTGAAAAGACTTCAGTATTTACGAGATGTTCCCACGTCGGCACGAAGTCGGCAATGTCTGTTAGCTATAAAACTTTATTTTGCCAGCGCATGTTCCAAACCCCTGATAATGGAAGGACCAATAGTAGTCATGAGCTTCCACGATTCTAAGACGCTATATTTTCCACATTGTATAAGGTAGTTTATTTAGGGTTCCGTGCCCATAGGGACCCTATTGTTTTCGCTCCTCTGTCCGTCCGTCTGTCACCCTCACCAGGCTGTATCTCATGAATTTCTCATGAAAAATTTTCACAGATGATGTATTTCTGTTGTCGCTATGACAACAAATACTGAAAACTAGAATAAAATGAATATTTTGGGGTGCTCCCATACAACAAACGTGATTTTTTTTGCTCATTTTCTAAATAATAGTACGGAACCCTTCATGCGCGATTCCGACTCGCACTTGGCCGGTTTTTCATGATATGAGAAACTTATAAAGATACATCACACCACAAATCTTTAAAAATAACACGTTAATACATAGGTACCTATTAGGTAAAACCAACCAATTAAACAAATGAAAAACAAGCAATTTAAAATTAGAACAAAAAGAACTGGCCATTCAAATTCAAATTAGCATTCCTAATTCCTAGTGACGTAATTAACAGTGATTCGTAATATTCAGTTTTCACATGAGTTCTCTAATCACAGTTCTAGAAGTTCGCGCGTTCCCACGGCCGTAATTATGTAGCATTTGTTATTAATATCACACCTGTTACTGTTCCAACGTTATTTCTGTTCGTATTTCATGTTCGATGAAGAGTTTTTATTGGTACAACATATGTCTATGTTCATTGATGTAGGAAAGTCTATAAAAGACTGCAAAGTGTGTATTTTTTGGTGACACGAGCTGTTTTCTTAGCTGCCTAATCTATATAAAGTCGTGTTAGTTACACTACTTATAACTCTAGATTGGCTAAACCGTTTCAGGTGAAAATTAGAGGAGAGGTAGCTTAGACCCAGGAGAAGGATAGTTTTTGTCTCCATCCGGCTATGGGGAGCAGTTATGTAGGGACGCGGGTGAAACCGCGGGCGGAAGCTAGTCTTATTATAAAGATCTAGAGATAAAAAACTTATATATTTGCTTTTCGTTAAAATTTAAAAACACACAAATTGAACGGTGTGACTTTTTCGTTTTGAACATATCCAAGTACATGATAATAATTTATTCAGCGACCATAAAATGTTGTTTCAGGGAACGAAATACAAACCTAGTAATTTCAATAACATACTAATAAAACATATCGAATTGTTTTTGTTTTTTATTACAATGACTTGTTTGTTTGCTAGGTAGCAAGTGTAGCGTGTTTATTATTTTGTTGTGTCGTGGCTACAGAGAACACCATGCTTAGGAAACTTTCGTCATTAAGTAGTTCGTAAGTGCAGTTTGTAGGAACGAACTTGCATCGTACTTAAGATTAAACAATAGAAACCATTGTTTAAGGAGTGTGTTATGAATTGAACCTTCATGGCTAGATAATTTCTAAATATTAACGAATACAAGAGTCATAGCCTTCTTTCAGAAAAATGCTACTACATACAACAGCTCTTTTATAGTGGCGTATTTTCCGAGCGAAAAAATTAAGTACCTAAGTATGAAATAATAATTCAAAATTACCCCATAAACCAACTTATGCGTCGTCATAACATTGTGTTGTTTTACAAATTGGAGTATCTGAATCAAAATTCTCCTTTTAACTACAACTCGTACTGAGTTCTCGTACCCAATTCAGATAGATATAGCTGACTAGATGTGTTAACATGTTAATTTCTTTCTTAAAAAGAGTAACCAGGGAGTTTCTTGCCCGTTCTTCTCCATAGGAAGCTACTTTTGGAATGGGCAACTAGAATCAAACCTATTTATAATTTTTGTCTTTCATAAGTGTTTGTAAAGGCCTGGATGGAATAAATGATTTGACTTTGACTCTGCTTGGGGAAACTTGTCTTCTGTCCCTATATTAAGTAGGTTTTAAGGAATTTTATCAATTTGTTAGTTTCACAACAGCTTCTGTGTACTTCTGTGTAATTAAGCTTAAGAACACAATATTAGTATGACGCGTTTGAATTATTCCTAAGAGCTGAAATGATAAAAGAAGTCTAATAAGGAGTCACTTGTTATAAGGAAAAAGCAAGATTTGTATACTATAGTACTCCATAGTACTCTAAACAGAGCAGAACCTTACGACGCACACAATTAAAATTTGACACAATTGAATTAACTTTAATCCGGACACCCACGACTTGTCCCTATTTTACGTAATGAAATAAAACAGTAATTGCATCTAAGCCCATTAATTTAATACCGTTTGTTGGCTTAAACCTTGGCTTAATTTGATTGCCTAAAAATAGTCCAATCAAAGTAGGTTATCTCCTGTAAATCGTCAGTTTTAATTACATTGTCGTGACTGCGACACGGAGACAATTTTATATATGGATTGACCTGAATCTAAAATCTGTACCTTACAGTTTCATGTTCTGAAACAGTTAACTCGAAAACGTTAAGCTTTTCAAATGGGACGGAATTCGGCAATGGGTAATGTTAACATTTAGATAAGGGGTTTTGGTGTCTAAGTAAATAAGTTTTTTGAGGTCACAATTTAAGAGTGTTGACTTTGTGAGTGCACAATTGAATATTCGATTTCTCAAAAACCCTCATTTATTAAGGTATGACAAACTTTGAATTTGAAAAAAAAGCAAAGTTCGGGTACCTATATGTTTTACAGAAACTTATGTGTGAGTTATGTCCAAGTATATTTTATCACTGTGCCTATCGGACAACAGCGCACTGACGTCACGGTTAGGAATAATGTCAAGTCGAAAATAAAATAGAGACTTATATGCAAATCACATACGATTCGATCTCCAGTGACGTCACAATCGGAACAGTGAGGGAACAAATAGAGTAAGTAATATGCGAAACGTATCTATTTTCACCGCTGGTCCATTTTAAGATCGGGTACCACAGCGCACGTGCACTTCTGCATTCGTTTTATTCGATTCCTGGCCGTCTGCACCAAACTTTATTTTTTATTCGTTTTACTGCCTATCGGCTAACATCGTGTGAGATCGGTTACTCTCGTTTTTATTGTGGCCGCTGAAGAATCAACCAGATGTTAGTCTATTCCAGAACTTATGGGCGCGTTAAAGGGTTGTTTAATATGGTAACATTTTATTTCATTATAACAACACCGTAACTGGTTATAAAACTCTTGAAAATGAGTTTAAATAGCGTTTGCTTGGTAAAACTATTATTTATTTTTATTTAATATGGTTAGCTTCTATATAAAGAGTGAAAGTAATAAACGGTGTGAGAATTATAAGCTGTAAAAGTTTTAAGTAGTTTACGCCACGGCGGAGGTAATGATTAATAATTTAATGAACCAAGTTCGTGACGAAGGTAATGTTAAGGATAGAGGTAATTGAAACTTTTTGTAACACGGCCTGGGTAGACTGTATAAATTCATTGAACGTATCCTGTGTTTCTTCACTCAGAAGTGTAGTGTAATCTTTGAATTACTACATAGTTATTAACGCTTCATACTTAAATATAAATGGCCCAAAATTAGGGTAGGTGAAATAACACAAACTAGTACAAATACTTCAGTTGAAAACGTACTCACAAAATATGGCAAACATTTCAAAACTTTTAGAGCACCATTAACTCGTTAATTAACGTTTCAACCGTACAAGTTTTAAATTAAAATTCTCTCCAAAACAATGCTGAAATACTATTTTCATAACTAGCAACAGACGTGAGGTTTTTAAATAAACAATAACATAAAACAACTGTGAAAATATGAAGGTGCTAATAAATCTGAGTGTAAAGGAAAATGACCTGTAATAACTACACATTACGGTCCTTATTTAATTTTCAGAATATTTTAAAAAGTCTTGATACTAAGGCAAAAGTGGCAAACTATGTTTATTGTGGCTAGGGAAATAAATTGCTTTTAATCTTAACATTATTAAGCCAATTTAAATTAGTAGGTACTCTGTAGTGAAGCTTGCCGTCTCTAACCTTTAACCTAAAACTTAGTTTAAGTTAGTAACTCAAAGATAATTTATCCTCTTTCTAATCTTCAATGCCATTAATCATTACCTGTTTTTTAGAATACTAGAATAATAATTTGAAAGTTATGTATTCCTAGGCTGATCTTCATGCTCTAATACTGTAAAAAAAATGAAGAATGCATTCATAAAAATTGATTTCATTTAAGTTTACAAAGAAGTAAATGCCTAGAAAACACTCCATTGTAATATAGCACCTATGTCTACGCATATAAGGATCAAAGTATTATCTTTCAATCCACCAGACCAAGTCCTGGTGGTCGAGTGGAAGTCCTAACTACTTAACTTGGAAGTCCGGATAATAAAACGTAGCGCTACTCTGAAAGCCGTTTCCTCAAGACCTATAGCGGCGACTTACCGTAATAAATACAAGGATAATAAAGGTCCTGTTTATTTTTAATGATGACATTCATTCTGGTTGCCGGTGTTAATTTTAGGTAATTTGTAACTTCTTCTATGCTAATGGGGGATGGTCTCATTTGTTTTGTTAGAGAGACCTAATTATTGTTATTTTGAAATAAAGGTTGTTTGTTCCTTTTATTATTTATTAGCTAATTGTGGTTAGCTTTGATGGGCTAGTTTGAGCACGTATGTTAAGTTGATCAGTCTATGACGAATTACACACTAAAGATAGATAACGTATGCGGCAGTTAAAATTACAAGAATTGGTCACAACCTCGATCCCAGCCTGTATAATTGGAAAAAAGGTGTGTACCAAAAGTTCTGATTATCCCCGACGCCATGTCAATCAATCTGAAGAAAGTTGTCAATACCAATACTTGAGTGAAAGTTCCATTTAACTTTCCGTCTGCAGACTCGACTAGATTTATTCAATATCCGATATTGGATCCAAACAAAATTAAACGCCTAACCTTCAATTTAATACAAACAGGCATGAATTACGAACTTCGGGATATCGATCCGTATAAAGTTTAAAAGGTGTAGTATTTCTGTGAACTGATTTATTTGAGAAATGAGTAATCAGATGTGAATTTGTGCTACTTATTACTGTTATAGCCTTTCTATCGTCCCACTGCTGGGCACAGGCCTCCTCTCATACGGAGAAGGATTGATCACCTACTTATGCTTGTTCATCATTCATTGATCACCTACTTGTGCTGCTTATGCTTGTTGGAAATGGAATGTAGTAAAGGTAGGACAACGTTGGTGACTCAATATTGCTCACAAAGAAAGAGCCTAGCCTGAATTAGAGAGCTGACTGAGGTCAAACAATACCAAATTCAATTTTTATATAATGATCCTTCAGAACACAGTGAACCTAAGATTGTAACCTAATATTTCTGAATGATGTTTTCTTCACCAGAGTGACCTGCGAAGACTGGTAGAAGCATAGTGTCTAATATAATTTAAGAAACCGAGACTTTATATAGCAAAATATTGTTATTTATTAACCACATCACAAAGGACGTAGGCGCAAAACCATTTTCATTTCTGCGTCGGGAGATTTAAAAAGGAAAATTGAATTTTAAAGGCGGTTTTCAGCGGTGCTTAGACGTCTTTCGGAATATTTTTCACGAGAACCTTACGCTTAGTTGTCAAACACAATAAACGCACAGAATTTTTCGTACGTAGCGTGTACTTTTTATGGCTCATTCCCCATTTATTTTAAACCAGCTATTCCCCGCGGTTTCGCCCGCGTAGAGTTCGGTTATATCGCGTTTCCAAGAGAATTCTTCAAAAGTCCGGGGTAAAAACTATCCTATGTTCTTTCTCAAGGTCAACTCTATCTCTGTACCAAATTTTATTAAAATTAGTTTAATGGCTTAAACGTGAAAGCGTAACAGACAAACAGACTGAGTTACTTTCGCATTTATAATATTAGTAGGGATATAAATGCCTGAGTTTTGGTACCGCAGTCTGTCGTTAAGTAAATGACGTCATAACGCGTAATATATTCGTGTGATTGTGGTATTTCGGAGATTTTTTGAACGTGATTTCTGGTTTTCAGTACTTTTTAAAGATGGACAATAAAAACCAGACATTCTTGCTGTGCTTTCTATATGTAGTTGGGGCTGACAAGTCAAGAGATAGATAGAATATGGGAACGACCGTAAGCGAAGTTAACAATATTGGTTAGTAAAATAAACGAGGTGGTAACACAACGCTTCTAATGAATGCAATGTGCGTAAACAGGAGGCACGTGTTAATTGTTTATACAGCTCTTAATTAGCTCTTCTAAGAACATTTCAATGTACTCGTCTGGGTACATTTCAAAATACTCCGAAAGGATGGGTGTTATTTTTGAAGGAGCTTTAAACCTAGATATAAAGAGAATTTGATGTTGGATAAAAATCATAAGTACAAATCGTTTTATTAACAAAACAAAACTTATCAAGCTCAATTTTAAACTTTATTTAAATATTCATTTTAATATACAGGAACTCAGAAAAAGATTGCATGTATCTATAAAAAAAACGGCGTTAGAGCACAAGTTATCATCAAGATTGAAAAAACCCAATCATCATAAGTATTGGAAACAATGAAACTAAGTACCTTATCATTAACAAAATTGACTCGATTTACCCATCAATTTTCTATCGATACTAATTCGCTATTGCTTTGTAAGGTTCAAGCACCTCTACAATTAGCAAGCATTGCTTTAATTACTAGTCTGTTCATGTTGCCAGTTCTAAATTATACCCAGTTACTAATTGATCAGTATTCTCCATGATTGATGCACATTCATCAAATCATACATTATGTATGTCGATAGTGACTTTTCGATGTCTCCTGTATCGACGCATTTCCCATGCTTACTTTACTTTAGTGATTTTATTTAAGTGAGTGTATTTTTGTGTTTTAGATACATATTTTTAGAACTGGTTGTTTAGTATTTAAACTATTAGTCAAAGTAAAATAATTTATATAATTAACGCCTTTATAAGCACTTATGAACGTCAAAATATAAACCTAAGTTTGATTCTAGTTGCCCATTGCCATTTCTAGTTGCTATCTCGTCTATGTCTATCAAGAGTTTACTTCATAATACTTAATCGCATCTTATGCGTTGATAACTTTTATTCAGTATAGGTACTTAAATATTTAAATTTCAGTGGGGATGAGAATGAAGTTTACGAGTACCGATAAATAGAAACAACCGTTTTTATGGTTGTAGGGGCTGTAGACGGAGCCTTAGATAGTTTATTACCACAGCTTCACTTGAATACTGATTTGAGAGGATTCTTGCCGAAGAATTCATTGTATTATTCAATTCAGTCAGACAGTCACAAATAGGAACACCTTTTGTACGAAAATATTAATTTCAATTTATTGCCATCGTGAAACTCAGTCTTGTTTTAGCAAAACGTTTTCTTAAAAAATAAATGGAACGAAATTCCCTTTTTAATTTTGACGTTTATTTGTCAGCTTAATTTGCAACTAAATGAGCTTGTAATGAAAAAAGTTTCACAATTTTATGAATTAGCATTAAATAAAAATGTCCTATTTAGTCCTATTTTTGCGTATCATTTTTGGTCCTTACAAAATTACGCGAAATGTATTTCATATTGTATACGTATTTTTATTTGTTTCGTAAAAAAAGTTGTGTCAGTAACTGAAGCTCTTGTAGACTAATAAATAATAATTACACATATAAATAATCCAAGCCTAGACGCTATAAAACTAATGTACTTAAGACTGGCATAGACTGGGTCGTAAACCATGAAGGTTGTAAGAAAAGGCTTGACCTTCTCAACTTATTAACAATGTCGTAGTTTTTTAGTGAAAATCTACTATCTATAAGTATCAAACATTCATTTATAAAGAAATATTTTTGATTTGTGTTATTACCACCGAAAAATAAATATCGGTTTAAAAACGAGCGAAATGACTTAAATATGTATACCATTCTTTTATTTATAAAGAGGACTCCCGTGCGCTGGGGGTCATTTGATGATTTCCCACAAAAAAATAAAAAAGCGCAATAATATAATTTCCCATATTTACTGAACAAATATAACTAAAACATAGTGATAAATTTAATGAATAACGATGCTGGATTAAATGATTTGTAAAATTGTAACCTACATCTTGAACTTCTTCGTCCTTCAAGCGTGGTGGTATATTAAAAACCTTTTAGTCTAAACTGTGGACTGAAAGAGCACTCGCACTGTCCTGGTTTCTAGTATTCTAGCCTTAATGCTTGTTGAGACGGTTCTAATGTTGGAGTTTCTTGCCCGTTCTTCTCCATAGGAAGAAAGGCCAACTAGAATCAAACTTATTTATATTTTTGACGTTCATAAGTGCTTATAAGTCGGAAAATGAAATATATAATTTGGCTTGGAGGGGTAACACATAAAAATGCGGTAATATAACTTAATAAAGGTAAAATATATATTTGAGAATTGTATGTGACTTAGGATTATATGTGGCTGATAGGATAATAAAATAACATTATATTTAATTGTTAATATACCTAATTAAATATTAGTACCGTATATCGGCTTAATGGCTACTGTTGTTACTTACAGTTTACTTAACTTTGGTCTAACCACATTGAACTTTGTATTTTTATCAAATAATGAAACATTTACAGACTAAAAGTTTTTCAGTATGAAGTAGATGCAGTGTCAATAGCTGTGGAAATGGACATTATATAAAAGTGAATAGTAAAAGCGTCAGAGCAGAGCAGATAAAACTAAAAACAGTGAAAAGGCGGAACGAACACAATAAAATCTACACATTCCGTAAAACTAGAATAAGACAGCAGACTACACTCAAACCTTTGAAGAAGGACCAAACATGTTGAGACTTGGTCCTTAGATAACCTAGTGTTTAGCTTAGAACTGCAGGTATCATTTACTTAATTTCAAATTACTTAATTATAGGTAGGTGTATTGGTAATATTTATTTATTTACAAATTTTTGTACACACGCATAATAAAGAAAGATGACAGGAAAGAAAAAAATTACAAAGGTAATACTTATTTCTTATCCAAACTAATATTATAAATGCGAAAGTAACTCTGTCTGTCTGTCTGTCTGTCTTTCTGTCTTTCTGTCTGTCTGTCTGTCTTTTCTTCACGCCTAAACTACTGAACCGATTTGTGTGAAATTTGGTACAGACATAGTTTGAAACTTGAGAAAGGACATAGGATAGTTTTTATTACAAAAAAAAAAAAAAAAATTATTCCGGACATATAGCGCCATCTATTGGTCAAATCAAAAATCTGCTGGTAGTCACTATTCCACGCGAACGAAGTTGCGGGCAAAAGCTAGTGCTTAATATATTTGATAGTTTATGTCCAAAATTACAGATTTTTTTATACCTGCTTTTTATGTGAATAATAAAATTGGAACAAACACCGTCATCATCTTAACACGACATTATAGGGACAAACTATCAAAAAAAAATACGGACTGACAGATATGAAATAGCTGAAGTAACGTTCGATAGTAAAAATGTTTATGAACCTGCTGTGATATCTCTGTTTTTTATGGTACAAGTTTTTTACTTTAATTAGGTAAGTCTATGTAGCTAGTTTGTCCTTCATTTTGATATTGTTTTAGACGCATAAGGAGATTTGATCATCATCATCTCCCGAGCCTTTTCCTATGTCGGGGTCGGCTTCCAGTCTAACCGGATTCGGCTGAGTACCAGTGCTTTATAAGGAGCGACTGCCTATCTGGCCTCCTCAACCCAGTTACCCGGGCAGCCCGATACCCCTTGGTTAGACTGGCTTCTGACTACCCGCAGCGCTCCTTGTAAGACACTGGTACTCAGGTGCATTCGGTTGGACTGGATGCCGACACCAACATAATTGGGAAAAGGCTAGGCAGATGATGATCCTTCTAATCTTCTGTCTAGTTGTGTCCATATAACCTATGGTACTTATGAGAAAAACTAGTTGGTGTTATGAAGTATATCAGTATAGTATTGTGGAGGTATGAGAGCAGAGAGTAAAGCTCATCATACCACGCACTAAAGGGAGGATCCTCCGACCGGACAGTATCTTTGTCCGGTGGGCTACTGCCCGACAGTTGTTGTCGGGGTGATCTATGCGTATTAATGTGCGCGCGAATACTGCATGTGCGATGCAGGATAGTTGCGTCGGCGACTGTGTAGATGGCGGTGTTGACAGTTGTAGTACCGCTACAGTATCAAATGATTGAAAACATCGACGTTGAAAGATAGGCGTTCATTATTTATAGTGAAACCAATCCCTAGTTTCGTATTTCATCCCTTAACGAAATTGAGTAATTAATAGAGACAGGCGACTTGATGAAGCTTCAATTCATCATAGTCTTCATCCTCCGAGCCTTTTCCCAACTATGTTGGGGTCGGATTCTAGCCTAAGCGGATGTAGTTGAGTACCAGTGCTTTACAAGGAGTGACTGCCCTATCTGACACCCTCAACCCAGGTACCCGGGTAAGCCAATACCCCTTGGTTAGACTAGTTGATGAAGCTTCAATTATGTCATCAAAACTTTCGTGGCCACTTGATAGATTTTAGGTCCGATAGCAGATCCGATCCAGATTGGTTTAAAGTTACCCGACGATAAATAATAATAATTGATACGATCGAACGATTTATATGATGTAGAAGTTCTTCGTTTGCAGTTAAAATTTAACCAGTGAATGAAATATAAGAACTTATATTTATGCAGTAAAAGTTATAATTTTGAACTTTAGTTAAGTACGTATACCGATTTTAATATTTAATAAGGCTACAAACTTTTACGTACTTTTAAATATGTTAATGGCTATTTAATTATTAATCGCTTAGTATTTCACTTGAGACAAAAAGGCGCCTAAATAGTCAGAATATTAATTGCCAATTTGTTTAATCGAGTTTCTGTTCCCAATTCTCCCTTATCCCTGTAATCCTAGATTATCCTGAGTGACCAGTTTATCAGGAAATCGAAAAATAAGATATTTTAAGTTGCTATTTATAAAAGTTCTTAAAAGAGAACTACTTAATCTATTTCTAACCGCGGTTTCACCCGAGATAACTGCTTGCTTTGGGATGGTGACAAGAACTACCCTATCCATTTCCTGGGTCTAAGCTACCTCCCCGCTAATTTTCATATTAAACGGTTAAGCTATTCTTGAGTTATAAGTAGTGTAACTAACATGAACATCTTTTATTGTATAGATAGTTGTAAATGAAGAGCACAGTTTAAGTAAGACTAGTTACGGCGCATACGCACTTAACCCTGCAACGGACGCGGGCCATTCTGGCTATTTGTGGTCGGGCCATAAGTTTTGTATTGTTCAATGTTCATACCACATCTGTATAGGAGGGCTATTTTTATATATCCCCCATAGACTTCCGATCGGGGCTATGAAACTATTAGCTGATGTTTTTTTATGCTGAACTTTAGATAAATGGGGGGTTAGATGAAAGAAAAATGAGTGTTGATGGCTTGGTACTCATGGTGGGTATTGGTTAGGGCAGGAATATGGTATGGTAACTATTATATGCTCTCTTTGGTGTAATTTAAAGGAGGCCATAAGATTATTCTTGTAAGTTTTTTATCTAGTGTATTGTATAGGTACGTATACGTATATTGTAGGTAAGTTAGTGATGCCCGAAATTCGAGAATTTTATATAGGTATATCTAAATATCTTTGGGCGAATACGCGTTTCCACGCCTCGGCAAACGTAGTGTAGGACGTCCTCAGGCACGGTGGAGTGATGACTTGCGCAAGACGGCTGGCAGGAGCTGAATGCGAGAAGCCGAAAATCGATCTCAGTGGCGTGCACTTGGAGAGGCCTATGTCCAGCAGTGGACTGCGATAGGCTGATGATGATGAATACGCGTTTTAAATTAATCAATCTTGATGTAAAATTGGAACCGATGTGAACTATACCTTCGGTTACCGTCTCAATGCTTTTAAGTACATAACTTATTGAAAAATGCTCAATTCAATATTTACTGGCAAAAACTAACAGTCAAATATGAAATTAAAAATGAATGGCCGCATAATGTAAAATTTTATTAAAAAATCCTATTTATTTACTTACGAACCGAAAAAACTTTGACTTTGGCGGCCTAACAAAACAATTTGTAATTTAGCTACATCTTTTACACTCACGTACAAATTCGTGTTCCAAAAATACCAATCGCCACATACAATAACATTTTTCGAACAAAGTTCCCAATTTAATTTCCGCGAGAAAAGGAAAATGGAAACATTTTACAAAAATTTTACCCTTGAGTAAAACGGAACGGATGAATTATTGATTTGAGTTACGAATCAGACTTTGGTTTTGTCAAAAAGGTAAAGGTAGGTACCTTTTTACGTATTAAACATCTTTGCAAATATCGTGCATCGTAAATATAGAAAGATATGAAAAAGTTCGATGGCATAATTTTTCATTATAATTTTTAAATAAAAAGTTAAAGAAAAAAAAACAAGTAATTTTAAAATTAAAAAGGTTTTTTGTTTTCAGAATAATTAGCACAAATTCAAATTAAATTTTGGTAAGACTGACTCTCTTTTTACAAACAGGTACTAACATCGATTTTTATGGACATGACGCCAAATCATCATACAGGCGAAAGTTTCTGAGTGTGTATTCATCTTTTACGCAAACGCTTAAACGTATTTTGTTGAAACTTGAAAGTAATATAGTTTATCCATCACAGTAACATACCGGCTTTTTATTCGAGTGCGAGAATTAGTTCCCTCGAGAATCTAGTATTTAAATAAAATATCCTGCGTGACAATAAAACATTGCTAGCATTCTCGAACATACAGGGAGATGAAATTGTATCCAGACAAGACTGTACAAAAGGATTGCGCACACAACGCCTCATTATATTGACGCTATGACCGTGAACATTCACGTCACAAGAAATAACATATACCTACTTAATTATTTCACAGGAAAACAAACTGTACATAATGTCAAAGTAAACTAAATTTATTTTTATTTAAACAAGAAAATATAAGCATACTTCAGAGTCAGCTAATTGAGATTAGTCTCGACAACATATTTGGTAGATGGTCTTTTTCCTAGCGACTATCTAAATAATCTACTATTACTATTATTACTATCTAATATTAACCAAAAGGGAGCCAAACTAATTGAAAGAAATGTACCATTCATTACACCCCTCTCAATCGACTCCAGTAGTTTTACCAAGAAGAGCAATTGGTTTGTTATGCAAACAAATACACCATAAGGATGGATTTACCAAACTGAAACTAAGATCGTCATGTTTGTCATCCAAGTCTACAAGTTAGTCAGTATATTCGATGTTAACAACATAATTATTATTGTTCAACTTTCAGGAAATTCCAAGGCGATAGTGAATCACGCGAACTAATTTGGTTAATAGCGTGAACTAAGACAGTTTCAGAAATTCAATTAACAATTAAGTAAAGAGTTTATCGAAGTTGTCTTCTCAAAATCTGACGATTCCAGGAATTGAAATGGTGAAAATTTCCTAATTTGGAGAGGTGGCAAATCATTAAATGATGCTACGCCTTCCAACCTAAAAATCGAGTCGTTTTTCTTTGAATCGAGGATTTATCCACAGTGTGGTATCCCATTGACATTTTGAAGGTTTATTACATTTCAGGCTATTTAGAAGATGCGTGGATTTCTTAGGAAATGTGTCTTATATAATTTATTTCACGCCTTTCTGGGCCATTTTAGGAGCTACCTATATTTCCGGGGATTGTATACAATGGTTGATTCAATATATTTTCATTTACTCATATAAAAATATATTTTGTAAAATCGTAACAAGAAAATACAAGGTAGATGTAATGCTACGATCAGACACCGAACAAAAGAGATAATAGTGGAACAAAAATATTGAATTCCCTTCTAATTGAGTTGGCCGTGTGCCGAGATGATATGATATTCTCAGATTGGAAAGAAAGTAACAATAAGTGTGTTGATGTTACAATTTGTAGGAAATGTTTACTTCATTATGAACCATGCTCATATGAATGTAGATAAGATCTCGTATGATATAACAAAGAATAATAACATTTATATGAAAATATAACTTGTATTTCATTTATAGGGCCAAACAACAATCCTAAATTGATTACGGGTTCATCAATATTAGACGAAACAGAATAATAAACTCGGGATTTTTGTTGTCCGACATTTCTATACAATAATGCTCATCAGATAACATGATTACGGAACTTTGTAAAAGTTTCGTGTACATAATTGACTAAAAGTAGGTCAGGGATATCGTGTTCGGCAATTCCTATGTGATCTGAATTCGTTAATACTCCACCAGTAATAAAAACTTCGCGATTAGACGGTACTTGGAAATATCATTCATTCATCACCGAAAAGTCGATAAATGTACCTAACCAATTTTTGTACGGGAAGCAATCAAATATTTAGCTAATTAATGTGTCCAAAACAGTGATTTTAATTAATTCCTGTGACATCGAGACTTCATAGAGGTTTGCTAATTTAAAAGTAATTAGTTCCAAGAAATGTGTGTTTGGGAAATGTTGTTTAATTAATTAAAGAAAATGTGATTGTCGATTGATTTGATTTCAATCTTGACATGTTATTGAAAAATTTTAACTATTTGAATTTTACGATTCCAAACCCTCTAGAAAATATAATGTAGCAATAGTCTGTCAGTGTCTATGTAGGCGATATTTCTGGCCACTGATATTTATTGGTTTCTAGGATTTCCACAGAAAATTCTATCTATGTATATTATGTAACAAAAAGATGTACGCTTATATTTCGCCCGGGGTACCAAGAGTGAGGTGAGAAGGAATAAATTGGGGACTATAATAATTTACGAGATATACATATATGTATGGTGATATTTATTGTTTCTCCATATCTTCATTACCGGTTTCACTCGTAACTACAAAGAAAAAACTATAATAGGTAATATTCGCTCACGTTGACTTTTCAATACAAATACCGACAGTTAATCTTTTAAGCGTCCAACAGAGATATTTATCGGTAAAAATAAACTTTTCGATCATCATCCTCCGAGCCTTTTTCCCAAACTATGTTGGGGTCGGCTTCCAGTCTAACCGGATTCAGCTGAGTACCAGTGCTTTACAAGAAGCGACTGCCTATCTGACCTCCTCAACCCAGTTACCCGGGCAACCCGATACCCCTTGGTTAGACTGGTGTCAGACTTACTGGCTTCTGACTACCCGTAACAACTGCCAAGGATGTTCAATGACAGCCGGGACCTACAGTTTAACGTGCCATCCGAAACACAGTCAATGGTGTCTAAGATATACTTAGAAAGTACATACAAACTTAGAAAAGTTGCATTGGTACTTGCCTGACCTGGAATCGAACCCGCGCCCTCATACTCGAGAGGTCGGTTCTCTAAAAACTTTTCGATATCAGATAAAAATGTTTGCAAGATTTGTAACAAGATAATTTGACAAGTAACAACCTAAGTTGTGCAGACATTTTAATGAGTGTTGGACAAACTTTAATAGCTGTATGATGTTTTTCAAACACCCCTAATTTAACAAAAGCTGGTTTCAGACTTAATAAACTTAACGTCGTTTAGTTATGTGCAAAGAGTTTCTTCATCAGTCTGCTACCATTTTCGTTTAGATGAAATACTAGATTAGCAATTTAAATAGTTTTTGTTCAAAAATATTCAGTTTATTGAGTTATTTTTGTTGAAAGTTTTTGTCTTATGATATTTGAAACTTTTTTACTTTGTCATGACTAGATATCAGATTATATTTGAATACATTTGCGTTTGCAAATGCATATTTTGGGGATTTTTATTTGATCACATTTCGATGTTCTGATTTCAGTGTGTATTTTGCGAGAATATCACTATTATAAATATGTACCTACTTATTACCGTCTATCCGCTCCAAAATAGCCCTTGTTCATGCACAACAGAGCTTATTTATTGATAGCTGCCATCAAAAAAAAACTCGCTTGATCACAGCTTACACGAGAAAAAAGATTGGAACCGAACGGAAAATTGCTCGCGTTACTGAGCTTTAAGCAAAAGAGAACGTTCTTAGAGCGTCAGGCTAATGTTTTTAGTAACCCACATTTTAAAACTAAGTACGCACATTAAATTAGTGCGTCCTGGCTATCATTTGAATATCCAAACGGTATTTCTCGATTGACTGAATTGAGCGGGAGTCGCTCCATCTAAAGCTTGTTAGCCTGGAAGCCGACGCCAATATAATCGGGAAAACGCTAGGCAGATGAAGAATCTATTTTGAAAAAAACAAAGGCAAGTGAAACAAAGTAGTTCCGTGTGTAGTATTCCGAGCCATCTTGTACACAAGTCAACGTTTTACAAAGATTTGTGTACAACGTTTTATTTTAGAAGACATTTTCAAGTTTGTCGCGGACGACGATAAAACGCGATGTCGTTGTTTACGTAATTTTCGTAGCTTACGTAGTTTACGTAGCTTACGTAGTTTACGTAACGTTTCGTTGATATGCGCTGTGTTACTGCTAAAAGGATTTGTGGTGACGCTTTTGTTTTATCAGTGAAATGAATTCCGTTGATATTGTATGCCTGGAATTTTATATGGCGTATATTGAAATGAGGATTGATATTTATTTTCAATGTGCAATTTTTCAGGCTTCAGGATTTGCACAACTCTAATGTGCGTCTTTACTATAACTTATCTTGGTACGTACTTATGTTTTGTAGCGGCGAGATATTGGACATTATTTCGTAAGCATAAAGGACACGAAATAATTCAAATAAAAATAAATCAACGATTGTAATTTAAAAGAAAGGAAAAACCGATACCATAAAATAAAAGATGGAAGCAATAAAACGTTATTTATTTTCACAAAGACTGTTTTCTGTCACGTCTGTATAGCCACTAACAATAAATCAAATACGTATATTTGGGTCCCGGTTGTCGAGTTCCAAGGAAAAGACGTAAGACCGAAATAAAACACTATCAATCAAATGCTCCTCCGAACGATTTGGAACAATATTTTCGATATTATTAATATTAACGGCACGTAAAAGTACCTACACAAAAATATTAAATGAAAATAAAACTCGACTAAGGTCATATTTTATGACAATAGTCCTCAAACTACGATTGTTCAACCGGTTTCAAATTTTTATGGACGGTATAAATCAAATCAACTTTATTTTCAGACTGCATTGGTCCATAGATAATATATAATATACCTTGAAGACTAACATACATATTATATTATACAAAATCATATCATATCATCAATACACTTCCAGTGGGTATAAATTAAAAATCTTCCAGTTATCAGTAGAGAATACAAAAAGCTTTCTCATTAATATGAGATTTCTCTAATCCATTTTCAATAACATGTACTTCGATTACTATTTGATCATTCTTGTGTAGAACTCGAAGTTGGTTCAAACTTGACCTAAGGACACAGTCGTTAGGATAAAGACCACTAAATGTGTTTAGGGATTTAGTAGCTTCTGTGGACCCGGGTCCAAGCGTTATCTGATGATATTAAGCAACACTTGAGAACTTCAGAAGGGATTAAAGTGCTTTAAGCGATTAGTGGTTTATGCATTTTTAATGACTGCCAACCACTAGATTCAAACTGCTCTTTTGAAAGACCAGGTGTGAAAAGGAATGGGGTGTAGGATTATCACTGCTCAGAACGAAATAATCTATGTCGTAATACATGGATATAAATAAATACGTTTCAAACAAAAATGTATTAAATTGGCACAATCATCTAAGAAGTATACCCAATTTATTAGTACCCTTACTTTGAATGAGTGTTATAAATATCTTTTTCATAAATCGTTACTACAGGTAATTTTTTTTTTTTAGAAAACTTCTCCTTTCATAAAAATATTTATAAATAAAACAGTTTTAACCCAACAAACGAAACAGTTTCTTGCCCTTTTGTAAATGTTTTCCCAAAATGTAAAAAAAAAAAAGAAATATTTCAGGAATTTCAAATTTCGAATTATTTATTTTACGGAAATGTTTGAAAAATAAAAACTGGATAGGTACTCCAAAAATGAGGTAATATGAGTTCCTGATACCAGGTTTCCGTTTTTCCTACATAGGTAAGTTCGAGACTGTAAGATACAAAAAAGATAAAAGAATATTTACAACGAGTATTGCAAACATACCATACTGACATTATTCGTCTTCCGTATTTCGAAATACGCACGATCTGATTAGCAATCCTGACACAGATCATGATACGCAAATGTATGAACTAACACGATGATCCATATTTGTTTAAACAATTTGACAACAACGTATTACGTCTTATGAAATCAGTCTAAGTAGGTGTGGTAGTGTTATTGTAAGTAATAATTTATGCATTCAAGTGTAGGTAAATAAATGATTTAACATGTAATTTAATAAAACATAGGTAATATAAAGCCACATTAATTTGAAGAAAGCAGGGAAGAACTTATAAAGTTAGATAATCAGATTGTAACATCATCACATCTAACAAGCAACTGAATTTTGACTGACTTTTATTTCTATAGAGTATTATTACCAAAAATGCCTGTAGCTAGTTCAAATATTTTGCCGCTAATACAAGCAACCACTTACGACAATACGTACAAATTCACGTAAAGAAGACATTTTACCTTTTTAACAACTGCCAAACCAAAGTTCATTGACTGTAAACACAATTAAAATCAGATCTGATGGACGTGGGAAAGGAAATAAATAACTAAACAATAATACTGAGTCTAACATTAATACAAAAACATTAAACTTGATGAAACTTGATGGGATCAGCCCCAAGTGGGTACTAAAAATAGACTTCTGTTTGTACGGAGAGGACTGTACAAAAGCAATAAAATTGATAATGATGATTATTATAACATCAATGAAGTATAATGCGTAGCGAAAG
This sequence comes from Helicoverpa armigera, assembly GCF_030705265.1. Classification (NCBI taxonomy): domain Eukaryota; kingdom Metazoa; phylum Arthropoda; class Insecta; order Lepidoptera; family Noctuidae; genus Helicoverpa; species Helicoverpa armigera. The sequence goes on along the minus strand of NC_087135.1, from coordinate 3,944,888 downwards.
ATAACATCTATTTCAAAACATGCCAGAAATAAGTGTTTATTTATACGTTTGACATTTTCTTTTACGACACGACTTTAACTGACCACAAAAATGCTTTTTCTGTATTGTGTAGATGCTGTTCTTGATGTTATGAAGAAAATAAATCATGAAACTGAAAGAAAAAAACCTACTTTGTTTTGATAAAAAACTTGGTTTTTCTTATTAACTTTTAACAGATAAAAAAATTATGTGAAAAGATTTGTACCAAACACATAATTTAGTCAATTACGTATCCTTCTCCAGTAAAAGAGTTCCCGTTATCATAAATATAAGCCGGTCACGTTCACGACCTATCTCTAAATATTCAACGAAAAACGGTTGAATACACTTACACTGGTGTCATAAATTCTTCACAAAATTATTATGCCTAATCGAATTCCTAATCCGAACGCGAAAGGAATTCCAATTAATGTACCGAGTCCGTAGCAACGTCCCGTGTTCAATTAAGCGAGTTCCGTGACGTAACGAAATGCAAGTCGAAATAGCTTCCAAATAGAAACAGCAAACATGCAGCTGTTTTGCTTCATAACTGAACGTGTGCAAGTAAAAGTGATAAACATTGTACGGACATTTATAATGGGAATTGTTCCACAACAAACATGTTCGGGGAAAACAAACGTTAGTTACCGTTCTGGTGGTGAACTGAGCTTCTATTTGTAACTGCCTTCACTCGGTCTTCGTATCGGTGACTTCCGCTCGCAGTCGCAGGAAGCCGCCAGTCAAAGCATAAAATTGAATCACACGAGCACCGACGACCGATTGTTTTCAAACTATATCAACAAAACATTCATTATTATGTCCTCACGTTATCGTTTACATTTCATCGAGCACGTTTACAGGCTCGGCCGAGGGTATAGTCCAATTCAATGCGTTCAATTTCCAAGTCCGTATTGGATGATGATTAGGTGCGAAGACAGTGTTCCCGAACAGTAGTCCTTTACATACGCACAAAAAGTTTCAAATCCAAACTAAAACTCCACTAACTTTATATGACACGAAAAATATATTTAAAAAATATTATAGTTCAAATAAAATTAAACTCTGTTAGTAAAAGTGAGTCTTATTATTTTTCGTAGAAATGTATCGAAGTTATTTACGCGGCGCGGAGCTTTCAAAGAGTCTTGCGGACACGCGCGACGTTGGCGACGGCTCGTTGCCGACTGGCGCTTTCCTTCAGTAACTGAAAATACAATCACATGGTAGGGCCGCCCGGCGTTTTTATCAAAGGCAGGCTCGCGCGGGGTCAATCAACTCCAGAGGGATGGGTCTCAACATTAAGTGCCCTCAGTCCTCACCCTGTACCAAAGGGATCGAAGGTACAATTACTGGGACAACTTTAATTGTGTTTCAGATTGAATCAGATAAAATTTTTAGTGCTGTGAATATCGTTTCTACTGACCGAAACGTGACGAGATTTGTCAGTTTGTATTTACGGATAGTTAAATTAATAACGAAGGATTATTAATATTGGTGGGAAAGTATAATAAAGCTAATAAAAATATTTTTATGAAAGCGTCTATGAAACTAGGTACTCCTTTTATTTAGAGGTCCCACCCCAAAGTGTGCCAGTAAATGCCAAATACAATGCCAAGGAAACGCTCATTTCAATTCGCCCAAATACAGGCAAAGGCCAAAAAAACAAGTGACTATCGATGGTGGAATATCGGCAGTCGACATTTACCTTTCTGATTAGATTCTCATTTCGATAAACTCAGGCATAGTACGTAAACAACTTTTATATGGGTGAATGGGTACCATGCGGGTTGAATTTTCACCTTCAGCATCATGCTGCGTCGGCTCTTGTTATTTTATCTTCGCTAGAAAGAGTAATGGATAGATAGTAACGTGTTTGTCCAGTTTTTGTACGAGGTATGTAATTAATCCTTTTTGCTGTACAATCGTATATAGTGGGAAGCCTTTTAGAGAGTTTAGAGTTCTCTACAACAAAAAACTACAGCTATTGGGTTTGAAATTTCTATACGGTACTTAATTACTCCTAGATTTCGGCTAGGTAGGTAATAGTTAAGGATATCAGCTCCAAAAAATTCAGGACTATGACTTTACATTTAGAGAATCTAAAATATTCTGATTATTGAGTGCCTATAGATATAGAGATAAGTTAAGAACTGTTTTTCATCGACTACAAATAAGGAAATTCAACATTCCGTAATCAAACTGTGTTTTCTATATATTTTTTATTTTGAAAAAAAAATGCAATTGAAGGGCGTGTTATTTTAATAGGTACCTATAGGTATGTACCTTCATTTTCTACCCACGAATAAAATACGAGAATTGAAATCTCGACGTAGTTTAAAAAATTAAAAAGTTTAACGCAAACTGGTCCCTGAGGTGCAGTTAGATTAAATTAGAAACTAGGAATCAAGGCAGAACGTGACGTTCCGGTATTGTCTTTGGCTAACCAAACAGGGTAGAAGTCTGGGGCCCGATTCTCCTAATTTTACTTAAGCGACATACGATTTACATTCGAGTGATATCCAATCCCGACTCAATTACGATTGAAGCCTATGTGACATTCCGCAATTTTTTTTTAAAATAAACGTTTCAATCCTTTTCTGTCATTCAATAATGAATCATTTTGTCTGCAAATGATTTACGATAGCAATATGATTGTAGAGAAAAACTACCGTATAGACCAAAATCACCAGAATAGCAAATCGCAAACCAATAGAATGTCGTTGGAATACGATTGGTCTTATATTAGTAGCAGAATGCCCGATACGGTTGAAACTGCTATTGCGATCATATTGCGATTCTATTTCTATTCGATTTTGACATTACTAACTTAGTAGAATCGGGCCCGTGGTTTAACTCTAACGTCTAGAGGACCAACACTTACGTGCTCACGAAGAAAGGGGAAATACCTAATAGTGTTTTTCTTTATTAAAGTGTAGCTTATTACGTTTCAGTCACGGAAGACAAAATATTTGTCTTGACTTGTGTAAAGGATTGGTGTATCTTTATGTGGATATTGGTAGATTTTCCTATTATTTTTTTTCGATGCGTTAACATTTCTTTAATTGCCTCAAAATCTGTACATTATATTTTAAAATTAACTAGATCTATTCCTACGATACTGCTGCTTTGGCCCCAAATTAACCTACATATTGCGTGCTTCTCATTTATGGAAGCACATCAACCTTTTGGATCAAATTGATAAAATAATTCGACACACACTTTCATCAATTTTAAATGTGGCCTTGGATGACAAAGCTTGGTCTCAAGCTACACTTCCCATCCGTATGGGAGGGCTTGGCGTCCGCAAAATTTCCAGTATTAGTTTACCGGCATTTATTTCCTCCGTCCATGGCACTGACAAATTGATCAGGAAAATCCTACCTATTACACTGATCAATTTTGAGGTGCCATGCCTGGCGGAGGCTATTAATGCCTGGAAAGTCACATGCCCGAATACCGATCTACCCGCCAACCCATCCTCCCAGAGACAGTGGGATGAGCCGCTCTGCAGAGTAATACGGAAAAATCTCATTGATACGTCAATTACTTCTGCGGAGCGAGCACGCCTACTGGCTGTGGGTGAATGGGAGTCAGGTCTTTGGCTTCACGCATTTCCGTCGGCAAACATAGGCACCATGTTTGACGACACCACTTTCAGACTCGCTGCCTGCCTGCGTCTGGGTGCTTCGTGCTGCACTCCTCACCGCTGCCACTGCGGGGAAGCTGTCAACAGCCTCGGTCACCACGGCCTGTCGTGCAGTCGGAGTGCGGGCCGCATACCACGACATGCGAATATCAACGACGTGATCCGTCGGGCTCTTGTTGCCGTCGGCGTGCCAGCCGTACTTGAACCAAATGGTTTGGCACGCGACGATGGCAAGAGACCAGACGGCATGTCGCTATTTCCGTGGAAGATGGGTAGGACTTTAGTGTGGGACGCGACCTGCGTCGACACTCTTGCGCCATCCCATCTTCCTAGAACTGCGTGTTGTGCCGGCTCCGCCGCTTCACAAGCAGAGGACCTCAAACGGCGCAAATATAGTAGCCTTATCGGGAATTACATGTTTGAGCCGTTTGGGGTTGAAACTCTCGGGCCGTGGGGTCCGAGTGCTCACGCGCTTGCGAAGGAAATTTCTAAGCGCCTTGTTGACACTTCTCGTGACCCAAGGGCTGGCTTTTATTTCGCACAGAGGTTGAGCATTGCCATCCAACGTGGCAATGCTGCCAGCCTTCTGGGTACATTACCCGGTGACAGCGATGAGGAGCAATTTTTTGATGCTATGTATTAGTTTTAAGTTGTATATATAAGTTTATTTTTAATTTTTAAAATTAATGTAAATATTATGTAAATAAATAATACTCGAATGACAAGCTAGAAAACAATTACAAAAACTAGATCTATATTTACATAAAATAAAAAACTTGAAACTGATAAAGGGCGTCGAAAATTCATCATTGCCACGTTGAATGGATATTTATATTATCATTTATGTACCTGTAAACAATTTGAAATGGCATAATATAATACAATTGGGTAACTAAGGTACAGTTTATTTCTAAAGGGTTTTTTTGCCAGCAGAGCTCCGAAAGAAGATGTGTGGATGAAAAAAGTAGACAACGGTGTGTGAGAGTTAAAAGGAATGTTTTAATAAACTTTCCTTTAACATGCATTCTTTTATTACGCAGCCGGAGAACTATTTCACAGAACAATGCGCATTTATGTCTTTTTTCAATATGTTTTTGTGTTTATTAAATAATAAACATAAAAAAAATATTGAAAAAAGACATACACCCTTACACAAATACACCCAATTGCCAATCAAGGGTCAATTTGACATTGACGGACACAAAAAATGTTTTCCAGAGATTTCAGATACCTATGTGGCTTGTTTTCTTACCCAAGAACTTGTGCAGAACTTATTATAAACAGTTTAAATGTATACAAAAAAAAACCTTTAGAAGTATAGGTAAAGATAATAATGTATTACTCTCCATGATAGTTACCTAGTAGTTATAAATAATTCGCAATACATAATCAATCATCTTGCTAGTCTAACTGTATTCGCCATTTCCTCTGGCGAATAGCCATAGAAATTTCAAGTTCCGTTGACGTGGTTAGCTTTTAAAATGTATGCAGATACTTGGATGGTTAATTAATATTCGGCAAGCGGCTTCTTCGGGGGCCTTTTATGTAGTCACTGAGTTTGTACGTCCGTTCATTTGCAACATAAACAATCTAATCGTCCCTCGATTTAAATGATTAGTTCGCTAGACAATTTAATTTGTTGACGTTTACATTTAAATCGAAATGGCTGTAGACGGCTAATGTTTACGAGGGCGTACAGATTTGTAATGGAAGTGGACTTATTTGATTAGCCTTTTGTGCTTCGTTGATTGAAGTGTCTCTTTTGTGTTAGTAGTAGGTAGTTGCGTGATTAGCCGAAGAATGATTGGAGGTTATTGTACTTTAAGATTCTTAGATACATAGAAACAAACAAAACAGTTGTTGTTTTATAGGGGGCGATTTCTTAAAAAAATATACCTAAATACCACATAAAAGAGATACAGACCTACATTTCGTGCTCCTTTGCTTATGTTTCATATTAGGAGTAGGTACCACACATACCGATGAACCGCTCATAGTCAAACTTGGAACACATCAAATAAACAGTTGAGCATCACCTGACAATGACAACGAGGTGTCACAGGAAACACAGCTCATATGAATTTATCGCTTCTTAATTTGGCAACGTAACCTCAGCCTATAGGACATGTCTAAACTAGAACCTAAGTTTTGATTGAGGCCAGATTTATGCGGGGACTTTAGTGGATTTATGACTAAAGTTTAAGAATAGTAAGTTTGCTTCAAATAGTTTTTATGGTAGAAAAGGAAAAAATAGAAGCCGATAGCCATAACTCACACACTCGAAGTTTTCTCTGTCTATGAAACGATTGATTTATTTAATATACTCAGAGCTCAGGTGTTCTCTCTGTCTGTTATTTACAGAATTTATCGAGCGTAAATAAGCGCAGTTACTTCAAATAATGGTAGAAAAATATTCAAGAGGACATTTGTAAAGATAAAGAATGAAAGACAGCTTCGTGAGTAAGTAGACGAAAGAAAAAAATGCTGGGCATATGTTACCAAGTTTTGATCACATTTGAAGTCAGACTAGATTAGGGTTATTGACATTTTCGTGCACCTATACCTAAACCCCAAGCGATGACAACTAACGTAAAGAATAACATACAAGACAATGAAAGTTAATCACCTTCTTTTTCGTCGTTCTTTCACAGATAAGGGTCGCCACCATAGAACACATCCCTCCATATAGAGCGGTCTGATGCGTGGCCTGCACAGTGAGGATTGCTACCGACAATGTTCCTGGCTGCATCCTATAATCCGGACGGTATACGCCTAGAATTATATCTCTAGCTCTAATATCAGGAGAAATCCGGCTGATACTGAATAGCATTCAAATACATTACGTGCCCTCCCAGGAACGGGGCTGCAACACAGCCTAGACTATTCATAATTTTCATACACATGTTTTACACAACTCTCAAGAAAACTCTTGTCTGCAAATTAAATAAACAATAGCAACATATAATCCTGTCACCCAACGTCACACAGTTCTGAGCGTTTAATAGCTGGGAAATACGATATTACTCCTGTAATATACGGTAACAGTTAAAGTAGTAGGCTTCCATTTTGCACTAGCAATTTTTCGTTTACCCGCGACCTGAAGAAGCTACTTTTTGAGCCCGTACTAAGACTGTATGTGATTCTGATGAGTAACACAGATATGTTACCTTCATGTAATTGCAGTTTTTAATCTGTTCCGCGCAATCGAAAATTGCACACATTGACAACTTTTACTGATGAGTGAAACAAAAGATGCGTAAAAGCACGCAAATGAAAGATATGGTTATTGTTTTAGTCATTGCGCTTCAAATGTTTACTAGTTCATTACTAACTACTAAACGTCCTAATTGGGTGGTATTTGAGTCTTCACAACGCGCGCGCTTGTAACAAATCTAGTCATTTTTGAATTAGAGTCACAAATATCCATCCATCAAATTACTATATTACTAGTCATAGCTACACGTGCCTTCATATTCTTTTATACTATTTCTGCAATGACAATAACTAAAGTTCACGAACTATTTCTAGTAACGATTTGAACAAAGAAAGAGAAAGAATAATACTTTGCCAATTTTGGGAAAGAGTCATTCAATCCGACAACTTGCGTGGGTCGGTACTCGTCATTATTGGTTCACCTTACACTTTCTAAAGAAAAATCAACGTGTATTAGACGGTTTTTGAACCTTTCCGTCTGATTTGGCGCCAAGGGAATACAAGAATAAAGCTATTTTTTTGGAGAAAGTGTACGTAAGTACTAACATTTGACACTAAGCCATTTCATTACATGTTGTTTTGTGTTGCAAATATTGATAATATAATCTGAATTATTTTGAGTGTAAAAATCCGCCAGAGTTCTGTATCAAAATTCGTTGGTATAGCGGCAACAGAAATACTTCATATTCGTGAAAATCTTCGACTAACTAAGCAAGGCTTGGCTGATCAGGACGCATTACCAGCTTCATTAAAACCATCGCAAATTCGCAATCATTAACATGTTTTGCTCAGAGTGTTTACACAAATAATAATAATCCGCATAAATGTTAGATTGGGTAAACAAGGCACTTCAGCACAGAATGAATGGTAGGCTTGATACTAACATAAATTATAATGTCATGTTTGTTAAACTTGGATTGAAAATAGCAGTCATTTATTACGGTGTAGGTATACACCTATATAGTTTTTTAATCATTTTATTATTGTAATATAGCTTAGTTTCATCACAATGCGTTCATTACATTTGAAGAAATACGTATGTAGTTAGCACGACCTCCTACAGACAGCCAAGCTATTATCAAAACCAGGATCCTAACTGAAACTCCGACCCTCCAGTTTTAGTTGTATACAATTTATACCAACAGTATATCAAATAAGCCCTATGGAATAGCCTGTAACTTCCAGATATCAGGCATAACAATTTAAAATCCATCCTCGAAGCCTTTTCCCAACAATGTTGGGGTCGGCTTCCAGTCTAACCGGATGTAGCTGAGTACCAGTGCTTTACAAGGAGCGACTGCCCTGCCTGACCCACAATTTATCCATAACAATTTAAAATAAGATGTTATTTAATAATTTCAGAAAAAAATAAATTTTTTTTTGGTTGTCAGGGTTTAATTTGATCGATTACAAATGCACTCAGCTCTCGGATTACCTTGATATACAATAATAGTCTTGTTTTACAAAACATCACGCTGTACAGAGAGTTTATAAACAAGAAATGGTGTTCAGTTGCTCACAAATCTTAGGTAATTGTATCCGCGGCCTCGTACCTGCTATCAAACAGCTTGTTATGATTTTAGTGAATTTTAGGAGTGGTCGTTTTTGTGCTATAAAAGTTATAAACATACGTACGTATGTACATGAATCTATAAAGGTAGCTGACCGCGCCAACTTTTACTAAAATGCAATAGATGTCTGTTATAGCTTATTTCATTAATAGTAGGATAAACGTATCAGCGAAATCACTATTTCCAGTTTTTGGCTGATTACTAAAGGAACATTATTATTTGAGTATTATCAAGCAACAGATTTGGCCAGACCGATGAGCAATGAAGAAGGTTGAAGATGACGCTTGAATGATTAATGTAGGTATTATTTTATTAAGTGCATATTTTTCAATCACCAGATAACTTTTATTTGAAGAATATGATTAACGTTTTCAGCTATAGTAAAGAAAATTTATGAAACCGCTATATTTATTTCTCAAACAGAAGTGAATGATTGAAAAATCGGTCGTTTGTCGGCCATTTCTACTAATTGAACGGTTGTTCAGTCCTATTTACTGCATTATTTAATATGAAAAGCACAATCTCTGTATGAACCTGATTGCTATGTAGTCCTGAAGGTATTTTGCGTAACAATATTTAATTAACGTCCCCGCTAGCTGAAAGGGCGCTATAATAAATGCGTAAATCTCGTCAGCTAAATTCCTTTCAGGGTTGTTTCATGTAAATATATTATTTTACTTATTAAGTTGCAGGAAGTGTTTTACTCGTGTTTTCGATGGAAAAGGGTATTATTATGTTTACCTACAGTAACAGGCTATTTTTTCTTAAGTGTAATTGGTTTAAAAAAACACAGTACGGGTGTTATTCGATTTTTTTTAAGTGTTAGATAGGAGGACATGTTACTCTCTATATGTTACTTTTACCCGGATTAGTGGAGAAGTATCCACGGAACCCCAGATAAAACCGCTACTTAGCAGACTATATTATTCGATATACCTACCTGAAAAGCAATCAAATAATTCAGCTTTACTGACGTTATTGTGAAATTCCTAGAATTCTTAATCTAAATCTTACTTCCGAAGAAATAGGAATGGAAAATTCCATAGTCAGTAAGATTTTAGGTCAAAACTTTATACCTACTTCTATATCGAATATTGGCAAACAAATAACTGACTAGAGTTTCTTCAAGCTGGCAGGAACCTGATATCGAAAACTCGTTAAAAGCACATTGGTTTTGAAAAGGGCAATATTGGATATGACTGTACAGTTTTTAAGGGTTAACTTTTCAACCCTCTGCTGCCGAAGAAGTGGCGTGTAATTTAGTCTCTATACTTGTAATTATTTTTTAAGACCATTTGAGTGATTTAGGGTTATTTTATTTCGTTTAATAGTGCCAACATCGCAACTAGTTGATAAGAAATACCTGTAGGTATATTTTCTCTTAAAGTGCTGTCAGTTTTATTCTAACTTCGCTGATATCATTTCTTTTTGTTATTGTAATGAATTAAAAACTGGTTGAAGCTCATCTAAATATAGGATTAATATTGGAAACTGCGTGGGCTTCAACAGGTAATATTCAAAATTACCCTTTGATTGGTTATCTCAATATCTTTGACCTATATAACTAATATAACGAACTTAAGCGATCCATAATAAATATTTAATTATAGGATGTAATTAGGTAGGTAGGTATGTAGGTACATACTTAATGTATTATGTTGTATTATGTAAAAGCTAACTTGTATTGAGTATGTAGTCGTTTGCTATTCCAAGTTATTTTTTTAATAGGCATATTCCCATTTGACAAAATAACACTTAGCTTATCTAGAGTTGAAAAATTACTTTAATGCTCAAATAGCCTATTAAATATTTAGCTCGAAACGAGGGAAAACTCCTAGTTTAAGCTAGTTATAAACTAAAAAAGATCATTTATCCTTGTAATAGGTATAATTTCAATGAAAAATCTCTCTGAACATTGAAAAACAGTTTGGCGCTTACAAAGGTTTTAAAGATATAATATTAAACAAATCACGCAGCTTATATTTCACGCATAGTATAATATGAAAATAAATATAAAGCTTCTCGCCTACTCCCCACAATTTCGTGCTAAGCCCTAGTAGGCGTTCACCTACTTTCAGTAAACGAAAACTGAATGTTAGGCATTATTATACGTAGTATTGAAATAAAAAGCTGTTTAACACCCACTTTTTTATTGCTAGTCATTGAAATTTTATTATTTAGTTTTATTCAGGCTGGTTTTTATACGGAGGTATTCCAAACGGCGACAAAACCGCGTTGAACTGCTTCTTTAAGTTGTAACGAAAAAAGTACTTATTATTTTAATTCTATAATAAATATGTTTGGTGTTTACCGTTTACCTGTAAGTGATGCTGACCAGTTTTCAGCATTTTTTAGTTTTACAGTTGGTATGACGGTTGGTTGTTGGTAAATCATAAATAAATAAACAAAAAAAAACATAATACTGGCCACATACAGTAAAGCACCTACTTTGTGCATTCTGTGTCAATAGATAGTGCGTCCTCGGTGAGAGATCTCGATGCGAAGCGGCGCGAGGCGATTTTCTCCGAACTGCTCGACGTGACGTTGCGCTCGATCTGTCATTTCGCACCGTTAGCTTAACGTAGTCGTAGAACAACGACCGTTTTCATAATTTTCAATTTTCGCACGGCATATATCTACTTATATGTCGCTTCTATATTTCTATATACTAGCCGTTTTCCCGCACCGGGATAAAATAAGCCTGTGTTACTCGCAGATAATATAGCTTTCTAATGTTGAAAGAATATTTAAAATTGGTCCAGTAGTTTTTGAGTTTATCCATTACAACCAAACAAACAAAGTTTTCCTCTTTATAATATTATTAAGTAGTGTAGATGTGCTTTATTTTTTACTTTTTTGACGGAATTGATTTCTAAGCTCAGCGGATCAGCGGTTTCAAAACTAAATTCCATTAGCAAATTTTGATGCGGCTACCTGTAAAGTAACTGAACCGTGTTTGTTCTAGGACTATGACGAAGTGATCACAACTGCGTGAATAGTCATCGAGTGTTCGGTTAACACATGACTTAAAGTGCTTGTACGCGTTAACGGCGCCTTTGATGTGGTTACTAACGAGATATGAGTTATGCCCGATTCGTCATTTTAGTGATTTGGCATCCATAAAAAACGTGTCCCAGTTGGTCATTCAATAAAATATTTTATTTTGCTTAGTCCCAATTGGTCATCCGTACTTTATTTTGTAAAAAGTACTGTCAACAAGATAAGCTTTACAATATTGTAATATGTTTTTTTTTATTTATTTTGGTTATGTTTTTTCCGAATATGGCAAGACGCTATTAATAAAATCGCGATTTCAACGGCGTCACAAACCGCAAGGCCAAAACCAAAATACCAGGATCACGAGTGTCCATGGAACTGCCCACCGTGTACTAGGACCGCATAACTTAAAGGAGTATAGCAGTCAAGAGTGTCAGGATTTTACGTTTTTTTCCTAATTGTAGATAACATTCATCATTTTTATGTATACAATCTCTTTGCTAGTTATGGGCCCCTGGTACTTTTGTTACCGACACAAAAAGTATCGAGTCACATTTTCGGGTTTATAAAATGCCCAAGTTGTCTTCACCTGTGTTTTAATGTAAATTTTATCATATTTATATGAGAGCTATACCTTTACCTACATCGAAGTTTTTCATTTAAAATTTCTTCTAACACTTTTATTTCTGACGGTACTCTGATACGTGAAATTTTATGCGGGGGACGAATCGGAACTCAAAATTTAAATATTAAATTATTTATTTTGCTCGAATGACCAATTGGGACTTGGTGTATGGAAAAAATAGTTGGTGACCAATCGGTACTAATGACAAATTGGGAATAACTCCGAGATATGGCCCTAATTTACTATACAATATAACCAATTGTTTCTTAATTAGCCTGAAGATATGTAGTTGAGCATATTTTTTTATTATTATCCTTTATTACCACTATTGAGGAGTGAAACGTTGAGAAATGAAGGTAAAGCAAGGAAGAAGAAGAGAGATCTTCCCAAAGGCTATCTCAGGAAAAACCGTAATAACGCAGAACAATGAAGCCGCACAAATACAAATCAGTTTCTAACACTCTAGTTTACCTTTTCAGAATTTTAAGGAGTGCTTCTAAAGAAACCGTTGCAAAATTAGTTCACTGACCTACCGGGTCAAGAAAAGAACCCTCTAAGAAATCTATTATGTTAACAAACAATCAGAATTGGAAGCTCAAAATAATATTTGAAATCAATCCGTGTTCTTATCAGCGGTATGGCAACGACCGCATATAATCCCCATAGCCCGTTGTTTGCGAACATTCTTCTTGAATCGAGCTCATGGAGAACAAAATTACTTGCGGAGATGTCACGCAATATGTCAGAAAGAAGCGCACCAAAATGCGGATGTTCGAGGGACGGGGAACGTTGCTAGTCCCACCCTTCTTTAAAACCTGCATTTTTAGGGTACCGTACCCAGAGGGTAAAACGGGACCCTATTGTTTTCGCTCATCTGCCCGTCCGTCCGTCGGTCTGTCACCAGGCTGTATCTCATGAACCGTGATAGTTAGAGCGCTGACATTTTCACAGACGATGTATTATTGTTGCCGCTATAAAAATATGAAAACTAGAATTAAATAAATATTTTTGGGGGCTCCTACACAACAAACGTGATTTTTTAGTTCGTTTTATAAGTAATGGTACGGAACCCTTCGCGCGCGAGTCCAAGTCGCACTTGGCCGGTTTTTTTAAGAACTAAGTCATCGACCAATAAAGACCGATCTTTCAGAGTCATTTTGATTTGACAGAGAACCCGAACGATCACTCCTAAAGTGCGTTACTTGACCTATAAGAAGACCTGACCTACGTGCCTTACGACATCTCCACTTCTTGCCTTCCTCCGTGACCGAGGTACTTAAGCCAGGAACAAACGGTGGCGAACGAAGGGCCGTCCTTTGTGCTAATATTTAACCGCGAGTCATCTTGTTATAAGGCATCAACCTCTTTTTGATACTGTCAGCAACAAAATACGAGATTTAACAACGATTTTTGGAATTTACGAGAAGCTCTATCTGTTTAAGCTATTAACAAAATGTGATAGTATATTTGTTACGCTTTCATGATAAGCCATATTTGGATCGCCATGCTACTTTTGACAGTTGAATAATACAGGAATGAATTTATTCAGTACGTAAACTTTGTCAACTTATAGTTAAAAAAGTTTTATAGATACGTAGGTATATATTGCTCAATGGAAAGTAGGCGATTACAACAAAAGCACAAATATCAAAAGTATCATATTTATCCTGCATTATTTGTTGATGAAGGCTGCACATATTTTTTACCCAACACCTAACTTTAGTCGGATATAGCTAGGTGTACTTCGCCGCACTTCGGGCTCTAGCCGTAACAGATATAAAAAAATACATGAATTATCGCGAATGAAGTCAAATATCAGACGAAACATATTCTTCTTCTTGCCCTGCCCCCAATTTCATTTGTGGTCGACGCAATGTGTGTTCTGTTCTATTCCTCCCTGTCACTCGTCATGCTGACACTCAGTTCCCATCTTATTTATGCCATCTTTCAGGCAATACACATTAGCACACACTGTTGCATGCGTGTCATCCCTCCTCATTACATGCCGTTACCATGACAACCTCTTACATGACAGGTGCTACTTTACGACTTCCTCCAATGTTACCTCACTTTATCCATCCAAACATGAAAGCAATAAGAATGCCTGTTCCTATTATTTTGTCATTTGTACTTGAAAACGCCTTCGCAGCCACTTGCAAGCAAATTGCTTTTACAGGCATTTCCTATTATGTTGAACTTTGTGGGAATGTGAAGTGTCGTTTTAGGCGTCACGTTAATTTGCTAACTTAATTTTGATAAACATTCCATACTTAATGTTGTTAGGAAGTTTTTCATGCGAGAAAATATCCTTATTTCATGATCATCATACATATTCATGACGCTACACTTTTTGAAAACGATTTTCAGGGAAAGTTTGTCAACGCATAGTTTTTGTTCTTGATCTTTGTTAAAATATATGTAACATGATTTAATTTACCTACTTGACCCTTTCCAGTATTTGATGACATACTGTCCACAGACAGGATATCAAAATATTAAAACACAAAAGCTGATCGAATAAAAATTTGAATCACTCAATCAAAAAGTCAAATGTATTAAATATTGCCATTTTGCAAAGGCAATCGACCTTAGGACTGTTTGTACAATTTTATCTGTGAATATTTCTCCGCCACTTCGGTACGTGCTCTCGATTCAACTGTTTGACCGGCCCACGTAAATTAGGTATGCAAACAGCCTTTTTCCTGTTTTGAACAAATCTAGCGTTTTGTTCGTGACCCAAAATTGCGAACTTTAGTGTGACTTTGGTAGGCGTTGAAGAAAAAGTGTACTTAAGTGGACCGATCACTAATCTTAGCGTAGGCAGCCGTCAAGACAGATGAATTGACGGTGTTAAATAGAAAGGATCATCTCTCGGTAAAGGAAATTGATAATGAACAAATAGAAAAGCATTTTCTATAGACTTAAAAAAAAACAGTATTTTAATTTTAGGATTTGAAGGAAACTTGAGATCGGAAGCTTAGATTGTTTTGGTTTTAAACATGCCTATATTGTAAGTAAGCATGTTGGACTTAAACGAATTACTGAAACTATGTTTTAAATAGTTTTAATACTAGCTTTTGCCCGCAACTTCGTTCGCGTGGAATAGTGACTACCAGCAGATTTTTGATTTGACCAATAGGTAGATGGCGCTATATGTCCGGAATATTATTTATTTATTTTTTTTTGTAATAAAAACTATCCTATGTCCTTTCTCAAGTTTCAAACTATGTCTGTACCAAATTTCACACAAATCGGTTCAGTAGTTTAGGCGTGAAGAAAAGACAGACAGACAGACAGAGTTACTTTCGCATTTATAATATTAGTTTGGATAACATTTATCTCTACAATATCAAAACTATGCCTTTTAACACAACTTATTCTTTGAATATAGCATTATCGTTTTCACAAACAAACAATAGTATATCAAAAAGGAGTTTCCAAGTGCTATTGAAAGCGACCAGCTAGCGTGCTTAAAAGTTTCAAACTACACTCAGAACGAGTGCAATTTCAAACTTTGTTCTGGATCATGCAAACGTGCAATTTCAGTGGAGACTGCGCAAACATTTCATCTAAAATATCTTAGCTTGTTTCTAACAATATTGTTAGAAAATTAAAAGTAGGAAGCTCACGGCACGACATTACTCATCATCATCATCATCAGCCTATCGCAGTCCACTGCTGGACATAGGCCTCTCCGAGTGCACGCCACTGAGATCGATTTTCGGCTTCTCGCATCCAGCTCCTGCCAGCCGTCTTGCGACATTACTCACGGCGTCAAAATCTGTAGGTCAAAACCACGAGAGTAAGTAAGGTCAGAGTATTTTAACAAAGACAATCCCAACTTTTTTGTTCGTTGTGTTTTCCCAATAATATTAATCATGCACGCAATTAGACGCAAGCCTTTAGTAAGGTGACGTAGATACTTATTGGTTTTATAAGGTTTAGACGTAAGTAACTGCTTACGTGTGCTCATAACACATTGTTCTAACATAACGAGAAACGTTATAAGTGCTTAGTCAGTGTTTTAATATGAGGAGCTTGGATTTTTAAGCATTCATTCAGCTGAAGGAAAATCCGGTAAAATTACTCAACACATTAGGTTATTTGATTTTAGGAAGATTCTTAATTGATTTGTGTCGGTAGATACTTATATTTAATTAGGATTAACCTGTTCTACTCAAGACCCTACATACATATTATAAAACATAGTCCTCCGCCGCCGCGCCGTCTGTTTGCGATGAACTCAAAAACAACCACTGCACAGGTAGGTAGAATAGATGTCGGCGAAACATTTGGCATGTTGCTAGTGATTACATATATATATAAAAATATCATAAATTATCTGAAACCCTCAAGTAACGAAGTGTTCACTGAAGTAAGGATAAAAAATAAAACATTAAACTTACCAAAATAATACTTAGCTGCTCATGAAACTGTAAGATTAATGAGATTAATTAAAAAATATGTTTTATTAATTTAATTTATTTACGCTCCAATTTAGGTACTATGAATCTGGTTCGCCTAAAACATTTGAGAACATTAACGAATAGCGAACCGTGTAATTAATTACTTCACATTTTCATGTGTTAGGAACGTCGCACAAAGATATACTTATTAAAACAAATAACAGAAAATATTTTCATTCATTACAAAAAAAAAATGTTTGAAAATACCTACTTAAACCATAAAGGAGGTACATATTCAGATATATTTGTATGAACCAGTATCAAGTAAATCAGTATCTAGTTTTTGAGTATATTCCGAAGTTGAATAACGATGAAGTATAAGTATTAAAAGTATTATATTAGTATAACTATTCTTTCTTCGTTTATCTAAATGTGCATGTGCCAGTACACGTCAGTCTTAAACCACAAGCAGTATAGTCGTAATCAGAGAGAAGTGTCGAATCATTGGCTTGATTAATCGTTTAAATCCACAGCTTGAACACAAAACATTCATTATTTCGTAAAACATCTGAGGACGAACCCACACAAACCTCAGATTTCCATTACTGTTTATTTTATATCATACTAACTATTGACCGCGACTTCCCCCGCGTAGTGTTCGGTTATATCGCGTTTCCAAGAGAATTCTTCAAAAGTCCGGGATAAAAACTATCCTATGTTCTTTCTCAAGGTCAACTCTATCTCTGTACCTATTAAAATCAGTTCAGTGGTTTAGACAGTGTGAAAGCGTAACAGACAGACAGACAGAGTTATTTTCGCATTTATAATATTAGTAGGGATTATATTAGATGTTTTAACCGGCGTTTCACCCGCCCAGTAATATTTTCCCCTACTCGGACAAATATAGTCTGAGTTAACAGTTAACTGTTATTTAGGAGTAGTCTAGCTGCCCAACAGTGAAAGAATTTTCAAATCGATTCCGTTGTTTCGGAGTATTTAGGGTAAAAATAAACAAAACCTGTACTTCGTAGTTTCACGTCCTAGGAAATTATACTTTCCTCAATTATTCGGACGTACCTATAGGTAATTTTTGTTGATAAGTAGTATTTTTCATTTTGATAAATAAAGTTTAAAAATTTTTGATACACGCATTGAGTTAAGAAAAGTTTCGGCTGTCTGATAATATTTCTTACCTTGCGTGTAGAGAACAAGTGAGCTAATATCACGTGGATTACAAAAAAAATCTATTTATGAAAAAATGTAAGAAAAATAATTTATTTTATAGGTATATTTTGGAATATCAGCTATTTAAAATCTATTAAAATAATAATCTAATTTTGTAATGTTTTACGGAATATAAAAAAAAATAACAAAAAGTACTATTTATTGGACCTGGAGTATTACAGCGAGCAGGTACAAAAAGATCAACACCTTTAATTTGACAACCTGTTGGAATTGGAAAACCTCCTTGGACACCTACACATACATATGTGTGTGAGATTAAGTGTGTGCGTGTTTCATTTCTATGTGACAATGACAGTGAACTTTTTGATATAAATCCCGTTCAAATGTTTACCATGATTTTAGTTTGTGAACTTTATTGTGTACAAAATCCCGTTGTCCGGGAACTAGTCACGTACCTAGCTTAAGAAACTGCGGAACTATTTGGTGTTGCTTTAGGTAACCACAGCAATTCTGTGTTTGCCCATATGAATAAAGTGATCTGTGACATTCTTAGTGATCGTTGAATCTGTTATTTTATAATTATTGTAGTTATAATCTAACTTTTTCTAAAATTTAAAAGCAGAATGGCTAACGTCAGAAAAATACGCAAAGCACGGTCTTAAATTGATTCAGATTAAAACTAGGTATATTTTCTTTTAGGTAGATTTAATTTCTAGGCGACCGGTACAGAAAATATTATTTATCTTGAATTTATATTATAAAACTATACGAGAGTAATGCTATTTCTTTTCACTAATGAATCCTTGGACCATTTTTTCTATTAGTAAATGAATAAAGTCTAGCCATCGGGGAAAATGGCAATTCACCTTTTAGACCAATAAGAACGCTCGGTCATTCCAACAAAGATGGTCTTTTGAAAAGGAGTCCTTTCAGAATGGAAGATAAATTGTCTTCGCTTAAAATACAGAGGGTTTTGGGTCATTGGCCATATTCTACGTAGAGTGGTCAGTTCAATTAGACATTATATCATTTCTACCAATCGATTAAACCAATAAAAGTAAAGCTCAAAAAATTGCTGGTAAGTACAATGTCACATCTTTTCCAGTATTTCATTAAAAAAAACTGCATTATTATATAAAATAAATCTATATTTGCACAATAAAGAGAATAATATATATAAATCTAAATAATATAAAGCGAGATCAATTAATTATATTTTACTATTTTTTGGTAGACTCGTAGACACACCCATGGACTGCGGGTGAGGGGACATAAGGAGTGAACCCCGTGTCACTACCGCTATCGAATTAGCCAAATTACAACAACTTGCACATATTACGTTTGAGCCTAGATCAATTGGCAAAATATTTGTTTAGCCTTCTTACCTAACCTATTCATCAATCTCAGTAAAGCCGCGGCACCGAAAAGTTCGTCTGAATTCAGAGGATCCCGAATTAGCTTTGACATAGTAATCCTAGCCATTTCAATGTTCTGTTTAACGAACCATTTGATTAATTGATAACGTCACTGTCCTTTAGTAATCCAGTATTATTTAGACAATTTATCGGGAATTTCCTAATTCTCTGCAGCAATTTGCCATTCTAAGTTTGAAGGAGCTGTCCTAAAATGCTATTAGGATTGACAAGAGAACTTTTTCCATTTTGCGAATAAACTACAATTTCAGGATCTGTGAACAGATCTTGTGTGTGTTAATGTGATAGCTACTGAGTTTTTGTACACATATTATTATTAAATGAGTTCGTTTAAATTAATAGTACCTATCGTTTTCCCTTCATCCCGCGAAACATTAACAATTATTTTGGGTCAGTGCGATATTTTGTCCGCTTAATTTCCTCTCCATTAGCCGTCATACTAATATTATAGCTTTCTACACGACGAAGTGATATACTTATACTAAACGTGTGCATATTATAAGTATTCTCCCTTCACGAATCGCTGTCAGAATTTATAATGCGATTAACCCCCATTGTCCTGCTAATATGAGGAGAAAATATCATTAAAAATGTTCTGTGTTCTATCGGGTACGACCGCCTTGACCCAAATATGTCGTACGTGACTTTTCTCCTCATTCTCGAAATTCATTACCTAGCTTTTATTAAGTTGGGGCAATGTGTGGACCAGTACAGACCCATATATGAATGTTTTCCAAAACAGCTCATATTTAGGGTTCCGTACCTAAAGGGTAAAACGGGACCCTATTGTTTTCGCTCCTCTGTCCGTCCGTCCGTCACCAGTCTGTATCTTATGAACCGTGATAGTTAGAGAGCGCAAATTTTCACAGATCATGTATTATTGTTACCGCTATAACAACAAATACTGAAAACTAAAATTAAATATTTTAGGGGGCTCCCATACAACAAACGTGATTTTTTTGTCCGTTTTATAAATCGGAACGGAATCCTTCGTGCGCGAGTCCGACTCGCATTTGGCCGGTTTTATTTATTTAACATTTGTATAAATTGCGGCTAAATGTTGCTTTCTGAGTTCTTTTTGATGATTTGTGTATTTTCGCCAAACAGGGAAGTTATTTGCCAAATAAGGTGACATGTCGTCACAAATTTACTAGAATAGTTGAAGATTATCTCTCATTACAATTATGGTTATGAAATTAAATATTTACACATTTGAATATATAAGTTTGTATGATGAACCCTTATTTGTCGTATACACCACGGCGCAATATGCTTACTGAATTATTTTTCAACGGTGTACTCGAATGCCGCTGCATTTATTGCTGCGAGAACATCTTACATAGCGGTTGCGGTACTTACATATTGCAGCAAATATGCGGCACATACCTCCTTTTATGATGACATTTTTGTTTTCACAATTTTTACTTTTATTCCAAAACTTGCATGCAAAATTTCCTAGTGCCACAATAGAAAGGCGCATTGCAGGGCTGTTAGTAAATTCTTCTATATGTGCCTCTACTTTAAGTAGGAATAGCAATTTAGATGAAATATGCTCCCGTCAGAATACGCCACTTGCGTTATTATTTACTCTACGTCTGGGGAAAACGAGAGTTATCTACCACATTATGACCAGTTGATACTGGCTTAAGCTGGTTTCTTTTTTCATTATTCGTTAAATACTAGCGGGACTTATGAGCATATTTTTGATGCCCCTTTAAGTTTTTCAGCAATATAGCGCATTTGAATTCTTCATAAAGTGTTCCCAAAAGCTGGAACATCAGGGATATCTGTTCTAAAAGACACTCTGTTTCACACAAAAAATGTAATTGAATCCAGAAAGGTCAAAATCCAATTACCTGTAGATTTATCGAATGGCTTAGACATCAATCGTGTCAAATCACTGCGGAATCCTGGGGGATCCATTGGAACCATGTAAAATTGATTCGAAATTTAATCAGAAATGTTGTCGCGGACTTTTTGTAGCAACTTTTCGGGAAATGTCAAATAATATAAATCACAATATTGTATGTAAAATGTGGAAACTATAATCTGCATAGGTACTCGTAAGGTTACGGTTTAATAAGAGTGGTTTAAAAATTGAGGGAAAGTTTTAATGAAAGTTTTAACTGGAAATGTTGGAATTTAAACTTTTGGTGTAATTTGACATGTTTTTTTTTATATTACAACATATGTATTTTCTTAGCAACACATACCCGTTTATTAGAAAATCCGGTAAGTAGATGTATGGTGTAAGCCTCTCTCAATATTTTGATTCTTTTGTAATGAGATTTCAAGCTTAATGTGTTTCTTGGAATTATGAATGTGAAATATTACTGTTGTAAAAATACCTTGTTAAATTCTTATCAAATTAGTTATTTATTCAACAGTAGGTAAACTTATTGAATTCGTTGGAGCTTGAAACAGTGGTACCTACCTAAATCGTTATGCTTTTCTAAAAGTAGTAATACACAGGTCAAGCAAACAGTTTGATACAAGATGATGACCAATTTCTTAAATAACATCGTAAAGTTACCTTCTTTAAGTAGGTTTAAGTAGTCGCAGAATTATTCACAAACATTAATTTTCACACTGTCACTGTATGAAAGGCCGAACGTAATTTATCTTCGAAATCAACTAAGGTATTAGTTCTAAGTAGGCCTCAATTCCGCTTGTCCTTATTTCGAAAAGGGCCTAATCTCCGCCATTTACCACAACAAGCTATATTGTATTGTCCCGGATTAGTTATTCGATAGACAGGATTTATACTGAATGAACATTTCACTTGAAATTTATCTTCTGCCACTAATGTACCGATCTATCAAGTGATATTTTAGGTCCTTGACAGGGGTAAATCTATTAGTTCATTTAAAATTGAATGTAAGTAGAAAGTTGACTATCTTTTGTTTTGCTTTCTAAAGATAAGAAGGGGCTAATGTTAAAATTCGGTCACTAGTAAGCAAATTAACATAAAGGACAAGCAATAAAAGTCAACTTATCAACTTTTAATTATTTGCCTCCTTTATTAAGTTCAGTATTTCTTACACATGTTGACATTGCAATTTTTACAATAAATTGACGAAGCTACATGGATATTCTGCATAATCACAATCTAAGTCAACGCCCAATGTATTTCTGATGGTATCTTGAATAGTGGCAATATTTATACTTTCCTCGTGGGTCATCCATGTTGATTCAATCACATCTATAAAATAAAGAAGTCAGTATAAAATATATATTTAAATATAGTATATTTTGCCTTATTAACTACTACTTACTTACTAACTAGTTTCCACCCGTGGCTTAACCTTAGCCTATGTGGTATCACCTATCTACATACCAAATTTCAGTCGAATTGGTCCACCCGTTTTTGCGTCAAAAAATAACAAACATACATTTATACATTCTCAGAAGCTTTCACATTTATAATATTAGTAGTATTATAGTAGTATAGGTGATCTATGTTTATTAACACAGGTTTTATAAAGTCATAACGCTAATACGTACATCATTTGTGCTAGTAATCGTGTTTTGAGGGTTGGGTAAAGAAACATACTATTAAAATATTGGCAATTAGTATTATGTATCATTTACTGTTTCCCGTTGTTGCAACCGCGCCCCGAGGGAAACTTTCCCTTAACTTGATAAAAACTTGCACTTACTCTCAATGGACTTCACATAAATCGGTTCAGTAGTTTTTTGAAAGCCGAAATAAGTAAGATTTTTTTTTTCATTTTTTTTAAATATTTTTTATATTTACCTACTATTTAAAATGTATGAAGTACATATATTTATAAATGAATAAACGAAGGAAAACTAAGCATTTGAAACCGCATGAAACCGAGCAGTATTGATTAAGGTTTAGCAGTATATTTCCACCATTTTAGTTTCAAGGGTGTAGGTATTGTTATGTATATATGTCACCGTAAGATTACAAACATCGTTAGATTACAATCTATCTCGAGAGATTGTAAACTGTCGAATTATTGTGAACCGTAACATCTGATTGCAATTTAACGCATTATTTTTCGCTATATTATAATCTATCGATGAGAAATTGTCAAATTGTCAACTGTCCGAAAGCTCTCCCTGATTGGTCAGTCTTTTTGTAAGATCGACCAATAATCCGTACTGTTCCCATGGAGTTCCCGTAGAGTTGGGAATGAAATAGAGGTGTCAGTTAAATAAAATAAATGCTCTTCAAAAATTCTTCAAGTATTTATTATTTAGTACGAGTATGTAATTAATATTCCTGACATATGGAGAGAACAAATTGTAACGAAATATTTATTCTTCAAACACAAATTGAAATTGGAAACATATTGATTTCTGACACTTACGCGAATATTAGACATTTAAATAAAACTACTTTTACGGATTTTATCGCGGTTATATTATATTATTTAATCCCGACGTTTAAAACCGACCGCGATAAAATCCGTAAAAGTAGTTTTATTTAAATGAAATTGGAAAATTATAAGAAACTTTTATAAAAAAAAAAACAAAACAATTAGGTAGTTTGTCTTCAAACACAAATTCATTCCTAACTCTACGGGAACTCCATGGCAACAGAACGGCTGGTCGTGATTGGTCGATCTTACAAAAAGACTGACCAATCAGGGAGAGCTTTCGGACAGTTGACAATTTGACAATTTCTCATCGATAGATTATAATATAGCGAAAAATAATGCGTTAAATTGCAATCAGATGTTACGGTTCACAATAATTCGACAGTATACAATCTCTCGAGATAGATTGTAATCTAACGATGTTTGTAATCTTACGGTGACATATACATATAAATATTAAATAGACAAGGCAACTACCATACTCTGGGCTTTGTGCAAGAAAACATATGTAGACTTTTTGAGCAAAATAAAGAAAAACCCAGCCAAGTCGAGTCGGACTCGCGCACGAAGGGTTCCGTACCATTATTTATAAAACGGACAAAAAAAATCACGTTTGTTGTATGGGAGCCAGCCAAAATAATTATTTTATTCTAATTTTCAGTATTTGTTGTTATAGCGGCGTCAAAAATACATCATCTGTGAAAACAGCTCTCTAACTTTCACTGTTCATGAGATACAGCCTGGTGACAGACGGACGGACGGACAGAGGAGCGAAAACAATAGGGTCCCGTAACCCGTTTTACCCTTTGGGTACGGAACCCTAAAAATCAAAATTATACACACCTTCTTTTATACATCGAGCAACTTCTAACATCCCATATACGCGGCCTGCACTATTATGGAAATTGTACGGGTACTTTGAGGTGTGGAGTTCGAAATTTTTGACTGAACCGTCGCTGCTTATCATTTTGTCTGGGAAGTGACACGGTGCCTGCAACTAAACTTAATACTTAAAAAAATACATAAATATTACATCGGCAAAGGGCGACTCAGAGATAATTTATATGAATATATTTCAAGTTCCTCTTTTTCATCATAAACGTTTGTTGTATGGGATAATTATTGTACTTGTAGTTGTAGCACAGCTTGTGAGATGGCCATACGGACAGACAGCAGAGTCTTATTAACGGCTTTTACTTCTTGGATTATTTTACCTTTACCATTTCTACGAAATAATTTTACACTATCAACAAAAATTTTATAGAAATAAACTGTTCACATGCTATGCTTGTCGCCGGCGTGTTCGATTTCTATTTCACACGGCAAACTTTTAGTCGGCTGTCAGTTTGTTCGGGCTCATAAATCAACGTATGGAAATTAATGCAACACAACACGATCAGGAACTTGGCCCATACAAGGTCGATTAAAAACTTTCAAAAAAGATTCAATCATTTCATTCAGGACCGACTATCGGCAGACTGTTTAGTCGGCAGTGTGTGCATACTCTAGATAGAATAAAGCAAAAT
The DNA here is from genome assembly GCF_030705265.1 of Helicoverpa armigera. Lineage (NCBI taxonomy): Eukaryota > Metazoa > Arthropoda > Insecta > Lepidoptera > Noctuidae > Helicoverpa > Helicoverpa armigera. The sequence goes on along the minus strand of NC_087135.1, from coordinate 3,919,925 downwards.
AATGATGAAGTTTACCGTAATCCGTCCTTTTGTCCCGTAAACCGTCGCCTGATTACACAGCTCCAGCCGTGTGTGACTGTTAAGGACAGCCCGTTTACCCCCTTTGTATTCCAGGACAATAGTTTCCGAAACATCGACTCCTTGTTCGTTCAAGGTGCCAGAAACATTGACACTTTTTGGCATTTCTTTGAATATGAAGAGTGCTAATTGCAGTAAGTAGGCCCCCGCATCAAGGATAGCGCTGGCACCGTATTCCTTCTTACTGGAAATTAAGTCATCCATTTATTGATGGATTTATTATGAAAATAATGCTATGGATTTGCTACCTATCTTAAAACCAAAGAAAAAATAATAGGTAGGTACATAACTCACCTAATCCTGTCAGTCTCAGTATAAAACCCGAAATTCGCTTCTAAAAACAGTACTTCTCCAATTTTTCCGCTTTTTATCTCCTTCTCCATTTCTAAATAAGCGGGTGTGAAACGGGACCAAACACCCTCCATCAGAAAACGTCTTTCCTTTCTCGCAATATCTATGAGACTTGCCACTTGAAATCTGTTCATACATAGGGGCATTTCACATAATACGTGTTTTCCGTTTGTAAGGTACAGTTTAGCTAGATCAAAATGGAATGGATTCAAAGCACCAATATACACCACATCTGAAATAAAAACTCTACAATGTGAGTCCCAAACATATGAATAACTAGCTTCTGCCAGCGGTTTCACCCGCATCCCGTGGGAACTACTTTCTGTACCGGGATAGAAAGTAGCCTATAGCCTTCCTCGATAAATGGGCTATCTAACACCGAAAGAATTGTTCAAATCGGACCAGTAGTTCCTGAGATTAGCGCTTTCAAACAAACAAACTCTTCAGCTTTATAATATTAGTATTGATGTAAAGAAATGCATGGCATTTCGTGGCCTAGTGTACTGCAATGATAACAGTACCTAATCAACCTTGTCATACTGCAGTATCTGTACAAGTTTCTAATTTCAATTAAACTAAACGTTAAAAGGATTACAATAACGGACCTAACCGCTGTTTAGCGATTGGTTAGCGATTATTGAATTTTGACTTTTACGACTAATTCTACGACTTTTTGACGATTGGCTTCACGCAAATTATGTCAAATATCAATCTTTGATCGAAAAACGACGAATGGTTTGGTTATTGCAACCCGCGGTAAGAGACTTTTAGTCAGAAGATAGGTTTTCTTTGTTTTTAATCAGTAGTCCGATAATTGTTCATATGCATTGACAACAATTTGATATCGACGTAAATAAATTATATCTATTTTGTCTATAAAGAAGACGTAATTTCTATCGGCAAACAGTTACCAATATCAGAACTGCTAGCCATTTCTTGATAGGAACCGAAATATAAGCTTATGTTGTGAGTTTCAGCAAACTCTTTAGCCTTTGCCCTATTCCTGGCAGCAACTGCAACTATCGCTTGGTCACCCTTGTGTTCATAAGAGTTGAAAGCATTTACGAAGTCACTGCAAATCTTCCTAGCTGATACGATACCCCAGCGAATTGTCATCTGCAAAAAACGAATGAGAAAATGAACTTGTCGATATTAGAAATACCTAGATATATATAATATCTTTTGCAAAAAAAACGGGCAAATTGCTGAGTCTTGGTTTTAATGACTTTGTGTACCTAGTTTTTTCAAAAGGTTTTTATGACTGGAGTTTGGTCGCAGCCCGAATTAATAATACTCCTCAAAATCGTGTTTATTTATGAGAAAATGATGTTTAAACAGCGTGGGTATAGCATCTTAATAGTAGACCGTTTTACACAAAAATGCCGAAACTCATAACATTGTTATCAATCATCTGTAAGTTCAGACCATTTAAAACAAGTAAAATTTTATCAAATGAGCATAGCTTTTCAAAAATGGTTACATTAATACTTATTAAAACTGCATTTTCATTTCTCGGTATTAGTTCAGAACTAAGAATGAATATATTCTTACGCATGCTGTCCTTACCTTTTTGATGATAATAGTGACATACATACTCTAGTCTTTAAATCCTTTTGAAACGTACATAAAGTCGATAAAACCAAGATTTCACTTAGGCGCCCATTTTTTTGCAAAACAGTGTATTCAAATTAAATTGCCATAATTTGTAGTCAGCAGCTCGGGTGTAAAGTACGTAATTTGCTTATACATAAATAACTTAATCTTATTGAAAATCGTATAAAAATCGTATCAGTGATTTCTAGGTTTATCGACTTACAGACTTACTTTTTCATGTAGTGATAAATATACAAATTTTCAAATTATAAATAGTAATAATGGCGTCCACGACCGATTTCGGCCACGGCGGCTGTTCTCATTTAAGGAGCTCAGCCAGCTGCGCAGGACATATTATAGTGCACGAGCATTTGCGCAGACACAGGTGCACTCACTATTCCTTCACTCTCACAACCCGATGGGACCTCAATTTTAAATTAATATGTTAAATACTTACTTTCGACGTTGTGTTGGTTAAAAGTACACACTACTGGTGGAAACGAGGACAAAAAGCCTTTTACAAGTGACAAGTGATTGTAATCAACTCCGGTTATAAATGGGAATATTATCAATATCAAGTAGTTATTTGGGTATCTATGAAGTGTCTATTAGTCGAACAATTGGAAAATGTAGTACATGGGATGTAGACTCGGTATAGTTTCAAAGAATCGGCGTAAAATACAAAATCATCATGTAATTCTGATACTCTTTTAGGAAATGTATATTATTAAGGTTCTGTAAAGGTGGAGCAAATTCAAGCCTCAGCATTATTTGAATATGTTACTACTAACTATAACAGTTACTTTATTTACATAGTTTCAGACAGTTTTGCCCACGTTACTAAATACTCCCCGCACCTGGTCATAAGCATTTCACTATACCTAATTGGGCCATTTAAACAGTGAAAGGTTTTTCAAATCTGGTTAGTAACTGATACCTACTAGTACGTTAAATCTATCGAACCATATCAAAACCTAAATATGTATGATCTAATGAAAACTGCTTTTAGTAGGTAGTAGAAATTGACCTACTCAGTAGATGCATAAGATGCAAATGTGAAGCTATTTCGTTAAACTAATTGTCGTTCTGGCAACATTTATCCTATTTAAATAGGCTTTTTGGCGACATCCCAGCAATAATTCACTATAATTTTCCGGACCATAACCACTGACCTCATGTCAATGGCTTTTTAAAGCCAAATAATTTAACCTTTTGAGTTTTATATGCTAATTCATATCATTATACCACTAGCGATCCACCCCTTTTTCGCACGGGGTAACAGTATTTCTACACTATTTAATAGGTAGATGTTATCTTTACTAATATTAAAAAGAGAAAAACTTTGTTTGTTTGGTTGTAATGGATAAACTTAAAAACAACTGGACGGAATTTAAATATTCTTTCACCCTTAGAAAGCTATATTATCTGCGAGTAACTTGGGCTATGTTTTATCCCGATGCGGGCAGTAGCTCCCACGGGACGCGGGATAGAGGGAGAGGTATATAAACCTTATCACTCTATCTATTAAAAAAATCTCATCAAAATCCGTTGCGTAGTTTTGAAGATTTAAGCGTAAATAAAGGGACTGAAAAAGCGACTTGGTTAGTAGTGTAGTTAGTGATAACTACAGCTTGATAACCGTTGGTTACTTAAATATGTATTCAGATTAAACTGTCTCTAATCTAGTTGTCGCGTAGCATGCTACTTCTGCACAAGGTCTCAGGTTCGGTTCCCTGGTCGAGCCAAAATCGCTTTGTGGATTTTTGAAACTTGGTACGCCCGTGTGTACTTTAATGTCGGTCCGTATCTCGTTGGGCTATGAGACTGAAGGAAAAGCGATTGCACCTGTGCATGCACAAATGCTGGTGGCTTACAAGGTTGCTGGCTCCTTATATGAGAATAGGCACTATTTAGAGGTAAATAGAGGTTTGTCATCATCCTCCTATCCTTTTTCCCAATCATGTTGGGGTCGGCTTCCAGTCTAACCGGATTCAGCTGAGTACCAGTGCTTTACAAGAAGCGACTGCCTATCTGACCTCCTCAACCCAGTTACCCAGGCAACCCGATACCCCTGGCTAGACTGGTGTCAGACTTACTGGCTTCTGACTACCCGTAACGACTGCCAAGGATGTTCAATAACAGCCGGGACCTACAGTTTAACGTGCCATCCGAAACACAGCCAATGATGTCTAAGATATACTTAGAAAGTACATACAAACTTAGAAAAGTTGCATTGGTACTTGCCTGACCTGGAATCGAACCCGCGCCCTCGTACTTGAGAGGTTGGTTCTTTACCCACTAGGCCACCACGAGAAATAAATAGAGGTTTGTAGAGGTTCAAAGTTCTAAAAAGAGAATTCAAGATTCAAATAACTTTCTCAATTCAAAACTCACGGTCAGTCAAAAGTCAAAATCGCTCCAAAAGTAAGACTACTTAGGTAAATAGAACGGAATGTTCCCTTTTCCTGTTCCCGAGCCATGAATTAGGGATCAAGCCCAGCAAAGTTCTTCAAGTTAATCAATTAAGTAGGTACTTTTGTACTAATTCGCCTTATTCAAAGTTTCAATGAGGCACTGCCAATCTTTTTGTCTCCTTACTTATTTACTTGACTCGTCCTCGTCCAAACTGCCTCGTTGGTCTAATTGTCCTGTGCACGAGGTCGCGAGTTCGATTCCCGGGTTGGGTTGAAATCATTTTGTGTGTTTTTGAAACTTTTACGCAGTCCAAAAGTCTGAAACTTGGTGATTGATACACCCGTGTATCGGAAAGTACGTTGATATCAGTCCTGATTCTGATCGGAGTCCGAATGATCTCTCTCCTGTCCCATCGAACTATGAGTGATTTTGGTGAAACGTGCTTTCTAATCAATTTTACCTACTGGCCTCTGATTTACAGTTTTGAAGTGTGAATCGCTAATCTGATGGTAAAAAACTGTAATGCGTATGAGATATAACGTAGGTATAATTACGACACTCGCACTCATCAAACTTTTTGTCGTCGCAGAGTATCATGCGGGTCACTGTACCTAACACTCGAGATCCAGTTTGGCCAGAATTGTAACTGATCTAAATAAATTAATTGCTCCCGAATGTTATTTGTACGTAACATTTCATGAGCCACACGTCAATGAAACCATAACCTTTTACGAGTCATATTCAAAGGTTTCGAGCATATAAAAGGCCAGATGAGCAAACACCAAGGCTTTGTATGGGATTCTTATTGCTCACATATAAAGCAATAAGCCCCCGGCTTTCCTGTTTGCGAGAGAATTTTCCTCTAAACTATATTATAAGGTTCCCCTTCATCCTTGGATGTGTGCCAACATCTGAAAATGAAATGGTAACAATTGCTTTATTATGCAAATTGAAGTTAACACCGACTTATTCGATGTTCAATTTGTAGTTTAAGTTGTTTACGTTAAATGTTATATCAAACGGTACACTTGTATTTTACTGTAAGAAGTGTTAGTTCCTGGTAGTTCTTTGAGAAGACAGCGTTTTCACAGTGTCGGATTTTTGTCGCGCGTAAAAAATCTGAGCGTAGATTACCTACGAGCGACCGAGTTTTGCCGCCCGTTTGGGGCGGCAAAACTCGGTCGTTCGGTTTTAATTGTCATCTTTTCACCGTGATGACGCTTTAAAAAGAAGTATGAGCGAACCTTACTACTAAATTAATATTCTCCAATTGTGCGTGTTAATTTTTCACTGGACTACATATTTGGACTGGTTTTCCCAACACAGCAGATATTTATGATAAATTACACTCCATTTCATATACCACGCCAGTTTTCATACGAACCTTCTGGGACTTGATAATATAATAGATTAGGGTCGCAGATATTAACTGAAACTAAATTTTATACGGTTTGCAAGGTCGTTCGCGACCCTACATAACTATTTAATACCATTAAATTCCGTATACTTAACCATATTTTCATTATAAATTAACATATAATTTTATTAAGAACTTAAGTTTTTGAAACTGAAGGAAATTACCCTTAATACTATATGAGGTTTTTTTAAATAATAAAATATTAAATAATGTGTAATTGTTAAGTAAAAATAATTTTAATTTTAAACCGGTAAGAACATTATGCCATCTGTGAGTACCTATGTATCGTTAGGTCGGTACACTTCGTTTTGCGATTTTATATTCGTATTCGTATTCAGGAAATAAGATAGAAGTTATACTAAGAATTTATATACCTACATTAGTTTCTTAATGGCAAGCTAAACTTAAATCGACTTTAAAATAATATTTTATTTAGTTATAGTTTTCTTTCTAAATTTTCGTAGTTTCAAGCTTAAACTTTTAAGTTAACCTTACAATACAATTTTAATTTAAATGAAATTTTGTTGTTAAGTTACCGAAAAAATTAAGTTCAGATTTTTTATAATAAAAATCTTTGATCGATATTACGACAGTTTTTTTTTAATGTAATTAATCTTTTTTGGAATTTTAGGATAAGCATTTAAGTAATGTTTTAAAAATGTTATTTTAAGTTGCAGTTATTTCTAAAATCTAATTAAAAACATTTGAATTGGTTTGAAACCATCAAATCATTTGCTCTAAAAGGAATCCGTAAAAAACGAGTAAACTTTCTCAATATCTCAATAGAGCTGCTAATGTGAGTCTATAAATTATCCATTACCCTTGAATACTCCCAAAATACGTTTTGAATACTTTTCTCCCTTACAGACGTATTTAGGACGTTTCGTATATCGACGCCATTTTCTCGGAGTCGATTTACAAGGCATTAAATTGCCATCAATACCTAGAGGGTATTGATAACTCCTACGTCTATAACTCTTTTGTGCCAAAATGATCGCATTTTTTTATTCAGACCTATCATTTGTTTTAGTGTGTAATTTCAACGTTCAGAAAATAATCCGTGGGATCTTTACGAATATACGTACTTATTTTTTTTAAATTTTGTTTTTATTAAAAAGTGCTAAACACCATGTCGTTGATAACTTACTTGACTATTTATCTATTTTTGTTTTGAAGTTTACGATGTAAAGTTGGTTGTTGAGGCACTTTCGAGAATTTTCATTGGTTCATCTACTTTTAACGATGGCCGTTGTTACTGTTACTGTTTCAGCCTTTTAATCGTCCCACTGCTGGGCACAGGCCTCCTCTCACACGGAGAAGGATTGAGCATCAATCACCACGCTTGCTCAATGCGGGTTGGTGATTTCAGACTTTATAGTCCAGGTTTCCTCAAGATGTTTTCCTTCACCTTTTTATCAGCCATTGGTGTCTAAGACATACTTAGAAAGTACATATGTCACCGTAAGATTACAAACATCGTTAGATTACAATCTATCTCGAGAGATTGTAAACTATCGAATTATTGTGAACCGTAACATCTGATTGCAATTTAACGCATTATTTTTCGCTATATTGTAATCTATCGATGAGAAATTGTCAAATTGTCAACTGTCCGAAAGCTCTCCCTGATTGGTCAGTCTTTTTGTAAGATCGACCAATAATCCGTTCTGTTCCCATTGAGTTCCCGTAGAGTTAGGAATGAAATAGAGGTGTCAGTTAAATAAAATAAATGCTCTTCAAAAATTCTTCAAAGATTTATTATTTAGTACGAGTATGTAATTAATATTCCTGACATATGGAGAGAACAAATTGTAACGAAATATTTATTCTTCAAACACAAATTGAAATTGGAAACATATTGATTTCTGACACTTACGCGAATATTAGACATTTAAATAAAACTACTTTTACGGATTTTATCGCGGTTATATTATATTATTTAATCCCGACGTTTAAAACCGACCGCGATAAAATCCGTAAAAGTAGTTTTATTTAAATGAAACTGGAAAATTATAAGAAACTTTTATAAAAAAAAAACAAAACAATTAGGTAGTTTGTCTTCAAACACAAATTCATTCCTAACTCTACGGGAACTCCATGGCAACAGAACGGCTGGTCATGATTGGTCGATCTTACAAAAAGACTGACCAATCAGGGAGAGCTTTCGGACAGTTGACAATTTGACAATTTCTCATCGATAGATTACAATATAGCGAAAAATAATGCGTTAAATTGCAATCAGATGTTACGGTTCACAATAATTCGACAGTTTACAATCTCTCGAGATAGATTGTAATCTAACGATGTTTGTAATCTTACGGTGACACATACAAACTTAGAAAAGTTGCATTGGTACATGCCTGACCTGGAATTGAACCCGCACCCTCATACTCGAGAGGTTGGTTCTTTGCCCACTAGGCCACCATGACTACTTAATTAGCAACTTTCAGTAACATAAATTATACCTAAATTAGAAACTTTCTAATCTAAACATAAAATATGTGGGAATTGTTCGTAGATCTTGGAAAGTAACACAAAATAAACATTACAGGAAGCCTGTAAATAAATACCTGTCTTATTTTATGTAAATTACCAAAACCCAAAGTAATAATACTTCTTTGTTCATAACTCTTTGTTCTAAGTTACTGAAAATTTATGACAAAACTCTATAAGCTATGAAAACCGTTGACAAGTCTAGTATTATAATGCCCTTGTAAATTAGGTATCTTGTATAATGTTTAATGTTAAATTTACTTGATAATATTGTTATGAATACTTTGATTACGTAACTAATGCTTGGACTTTAATTTCAGTAGCGTCATTATTATTGTAAAGGTAAAGTATCATCTCTCTTTAAATATAGTCTGTTACAACTCTTCATGCTCATTATAAAACTAAATATTAAGTTAATTTTCAAAGGAGACCCATTGCAATGCTCATATAATTCCGGTTTCCATACACAGAAGATTGAAGAATACGATTCGTTGGAAAAACGAATTCGGAACTTGGACATAGCTCCGTCAAATATGATACCGTGACTCCGTTTTGAGGTCCAACTATTGAGCAAGCTTGTTGATTATAGAGTTTCTTCTATTGTTCCTTCTCTGTGTAAGAGGAGGCTTGTGCCCATCAGAGGGACGATAAAAAACCGGCCAAGTGCGATTCGGACTCGCGCACGTAGGGTTCCGTACTATCCAAACTAATATTCTATATTACTAATATAATATATTTATGCATATCGAGCAAAAATGAGCAAAAAAACGTTTTTGGTATGTGAGCCCCTCGAAATATTACTTTTATTCTAGTTTTCAGTATTTGTTGTTATAGCGGCAACAGAAATACATCATCTGTGAAAATTTCAACTCTCTAACTATCACGGCTCATGAGATACAGCCTGGTGACAGACGGACGGACGGACAGATGAGCGAAAACAACAGGGTCCCGTTTTACCCTTTGGAACCCTAAAAATACTGATGGTGTTGAAGTAACCTAATTCCCCGTTTCAGCAGGCAATAGAAATGAACAGAAGTGTTAAAGTACATGGACCCTATCGCCGGACCACTGGTCATAGTTATAAAACTTATATACAAAATCATTGAAGCAGTCCTACGAGCCTTACTTGAGTTATGCATAGATGTTGCATCTTACTCTGTTATTGGTGGAAGCTGCATATTCTTTGGATTAATGTTTTTAAGGTACTACTTATATTATTTTATGTAACAATCACTTTCATCATCATCCTCCGAGCCTTTTCCCAAACTATGTTGGGGTCGGCTTCCAGTCTAACCGGATTCAGCTGAGTACTAGTGCTTTACAAGAAGCGACTGCCTATCTGATCTCCTCAACCCAGTTACCCGGGCAACCCAATACCCCTTGGTTAGACTAGTGTCAGACTTACTGGCTTCTGACTACCAATGTATGTAACAATCACTTTGAATCTAGGTTAATGTTGTTCCGAGTGTTGTTGTGACTTATTTCTTACAAATTGGACTTATAGACTTTTTACTCTTCTCTCTATTACTTCATAATATTTATGTCCTCAGTTTGTCCCAATTTAACGTCTTATTTATTTATTTTTATTCAATGTAGATGTTTTCTTCGGATTTCACTAATTGCGGATTACAATATTGCAATAACGGATCTATTCGTTGATATTCGATTAAAAATAGAAATGTGACATGATGTTGTCTTCCTGGCCGATTATGGCTACGGCGGCTGTTCTTATGTCAGGAGATAAGCCAACTGCGCTGGACATATCATAGTGCACAAGCATTTGCGCAGACACAGGTGCACTCCCTATTTCTTCACTCTCATAGCCCAATGGGACGGCAATCCGACACGACCGGAGAGTGATCAGGCGCAGGATCGACATTCACGTGCAGTTTGACATAAATTGTATGAAGCTAATGTCAATCACTAATCGCGAAACAGCGGCTATATTGATATCCGCAGTAGGAGATCATAGAAAAACACACACATTTACATTTTATTTCGGAACACAGACAATAACTTGAACGAAGGTTAATTTTAATATTTTCCACTTAATAAAAAAGTATCATTTCACAATACAATTTAGAAATTTCAAATTATAATTATTATCCTCATGAAGGAACGTAAATGTTATTGTATTACCTTGGAAATAATAATCGTTATGAAAGCATATTATGTACTGCCGATACACCTGAAATCCTTAATACAATTATTTAATATTACTCTCACGTAATCGCGGTATTACTGCTATATACAGTATGTTTCGAAACTCACAGGTACGTATTTTTCTTATTGTTTTTGTATACATAGTAACCTAACAGAAGAAGTTTGTCGGCAGCCTTAATACTGTAAGTTTAATCACTCATGTTTATAGGTTTGTTCACAAGATCAAAACTTGTCGGTATCTAAGGTTTCATGAAAAAAAACAGTCTACAAGAAAACAGATAGGAAAAAACCATTATTATTTAAACAATTACATAAAAATATTACTATAAACTTGAACTGATTTTAAACTTCAGAATACTTATGCGTCTTTTTTAACAGCCAAAGCTGTATAAAAGTAACTAAGTAACACCATGTACAATGTATTAGAATTCCGAGTTACTCAGATACGCGAATAATACTCGTCTCATATCATGAACACGGGGATCTTGTTTTTATTATGATATCATGGTACATTTTTACGCACTGTTTGCGATTTCAGAAAATGTTATATAAGTATGTACGTATCTTCATAACGTTCAATTACACACAATTTTGTATCTGAGTTCTCATATCAGATATTAATGTAAATATTACAATGCGAGAGTACTTGCGCCGCGTCCCGGCTTCGTTGGCTGTATTCTTCAGTATTCAAAAGAAAAGACCTGGAATTCTCCTGAAAAATAAATCGTGTTTTTTTCCGAATAAAATATCCCAAATATTGATTTCAGTGTAAAAATATTCTGTACACACAAAATATGGCTTCTGCAATTACAAATCCTGCGTTTCATTATGTAGGTACGTGATCCAATTATAACGAAAGTATACACAACAAAAAACAATAAAAGGGAATGGTAGAATTATAACTCATGTTGACGGATGTTTTCAGTTGTCAGACTTATGGTGGGTTCATACAATACCAACATCACACAGACTTTTCTCTGTGAAAAAAATGGTGCATACAAAAGTCTGAATAAAGTCTGAGTCAATGATAAGACTAAGTTCGTAGGTACATATATTTGTACGATGTTAAAGCCGTGTAAATGTATAAATACAGTCTCGTACTAGCTGCGATTCGATGCAGTCGTGTTGCTGACGCGTTCTTTTGTCATTAATCGTTTTAGCGCGGCTTAAGCCGTTGCTAGTTATTTTTTTTTAATCGCCATGAGTGAACAGCTTGTGGCGAACGAGCTGCTGGCGTTCCTGCAGCAGAAGCTGGACGTGATGGACGAGGTGTCCGCTGTCCAGATCTGCGCGACGAACTTCAGCGAGGATGACGTCGCTGCTGCAAAGCAGCTGCTGTACAGGTTGCTCAACAAGAGCGATCAGATGGTGTCCCGCCGGCGTGACGGGACAAAGAAAAGCATACAAGATATCATCACGCTGCTAAAAGAGACCGATCCTGACGACGTGCCGACGTTTGTAGTGAAGGATCTCAACAAGCTACCGCCCGTCACTTTCGACCACGTCGACGTAACAAGCCTATTGAAAGACATTGTCTTCCTTAAGGCAAATCTTGCGGATGTACAGAGGAAGTTAGATGCATCCCAAAATACTGTCGCCGAATTGCGCAGCGAACTCAATGAGTTGCGTAAATCGGTGACAGTAACTGGGTCACCTGTGGGTGCATCGAACGTAAACATGCGGCGCGGAGCGTGCCTCGATGTATCGGGTGCAAGTTTCGCGTCAGCAGTTTTGTCGCCATCGCCGCTGTCACCGCCGAATGCTGAGTCGGCACAATGCGCGCCTCGTGCGCCCCGCTGCCCCGCTCCCGTCCCTGCGGCTCCTCCGCTCGCCGCCGGTCGACCGCTCGATCAGCTGCTTGTTTCTGCAGCGTCGACGAAACATCAAGGTGTACGTCGAGACTACGCTAGCGTCACCGGTAGCAACATTGATGCTACGAAGAAGCCCGTGCCCGTAAAGGGACCGAATCGGGCTGACGATGAGGGGTTCGTTACGGTGCAAAGGAGGAAGCGCCGTCAGCGAACCAACAAGAATCGCTGCGGCACGGCCCCTATTGAGCCTAACATCAAAATCCGTGCCGCCAAGCCGAACACCCCGGTGTACATCTCCCGCCTACACTACACCACTAAGGCGGAGGACATCGTGGAGTACGTGCGTCAGAAGCTGAATTACGCCCCGAGAGTGCAGCAGCTGGAGTCACGCCATAACGCCAATTTCAAGGCGTTTGTGGTGCGAGTGCCGACATGTTTCCTGCACCTCGTGTTGGACGAGAACTTCTGGCCACAGGACGTGGTGTTCCGTCGCTTCCGCGGACAAGTGCCACAGGACCGCACAGTCGTTGTGTACAATAAGTGAAGTGCTACTAACATAGATTTAAGTTTTATTTACTAACAAGTTTTGTATATAATGTATGTATGTTCGTTTTAAGGTATGTATCTATGGGCCATTGTTGCCTGATTGTAAAAGATTAAATAAATAAATAAATAAAAAATAAAATAAATGTATCGTGTAGACCCGCCATTAGGAAGCTTAAAGTTGGTATATTATTGAAGTTGGTTTATTTTTTATTTATTTTCAGGTATGGAATGTGTGAAAACGATTGCCCAACAAGACATTTTACAGTTATAGCTGGCGTATCCGTAGCTCTGTACGCTGCTCTCCTCATGTTGTATAGATTCTTCTAAACCCAGTATGATTTTCTGTTATTGTTCAATTGTTTATTATAAGCTTACTCGAACGACTTCGTTTTATTTCATAATACTATTCATCATCATCACCCGCCTAGCCTTTTCTCTTTTTAGGTGAGGTTGAGTTCCATTCCGAAATACTAGGTAGGTATTACCACGGCCATCCGTGTCACCACAAAAACTTTTAAACGTCAGTTTAAGGCTTGTCTAAAAAATGACAAATTATGACGTTGACATATGGTTCATTTTGCAGCCACAATTTTTTTAGACAAGTGTAAAACAGACGTTTAAGTTTTTGTAGTAAGGCCATATGTGTTTATCATTCATGAATTGTCCCCAGCCTTTTTCCATGTTTCGCCTCACTTTTATTGTCAAACAAACAAACTGATTTAAAGATTCCTAATAATATAAGACATGAGATAGAACGCATATTAAAACAACTAGCTACAGAAATTACTGCCAAATGTTTGTGAATTTATCCTTCCTATTTTACCTTACATGCATATTACAATGACTTGTTTCCTTTCGCTAGGACGGCAGAATTAAATTAATTGCTGTTACCCCGACAAACAATTTATATGTGACAATAGAGGTTCTAATTTATACAAGCCGGGAATTAGAATAATAAACTTGGGCTTTCGCAATAAACAATACATTTGTTCGTAATATTGTGTTAAATTGTAACCTGTTTTAATTACGAATAACTATAAGTTATGGCGGAATTATACCTGAGCCAGCGAAGGATCTAGTTTATAGGTATTTTGGTAGGTATGTTGAAGGCATATTTAACTGCTATGCGAGGAATAAATATTGACGTTCCGTACAACGTCAAACATATCCATCAGATCGGTTCTTAAATGGAAGACTGTTATAATTAAGTTAACATTTCGATATAAGTACGTAACTACGTTGAAAACTAGGCCTTTCTTTGAGCACATAGCATGGCATAGCATCGTTTAATTGGTACCTGCTCCGTAACTTATTACATGAACTTAATATAGTGTGCATCTCAGAAATAAATATATTCACGCTATTGTTATAGGTACAGCTAATTAGTCTGTTTGTTTGCTGGAAGGCTCCAACCTCAGGAACAACGAGTTCGATTTGAAAAGTTATTTTAAGGTTAGGTTAAGTAGCCCGTTTGTCAAAGAACTTTTAAACGGCAATGCTAAGAAGTTGACGGATGAAACCTCAGGCAAAAGAAGTCTACTAGATTAACAACCTTAAGCCCGACTAACGTCATTATAACATTGCAATGGTACCGGAAAGGGATAGTATGACCACGATTAGATAAGTAAGGTTTTCCCTAAGGACTAAACACGCGTAATATTTAATGAAAAACCTGACACGTGTTTATACCTATAAGAACTAGCTTCTGACAGCAATCTCACTCACGTCCCGGGGAACTAAGTACTCTGCGCACCCAGGTAATAGTAGCATATAAGTAATGCTCCTTGATAAATAAGCTATCTAACACTGAAAGGATTTTTCAAATCCGTCCAGTAACTATTGAGATTACCGCGTTCAAATAAAGAAACTATTCCGCTTCATAATATTTGAATAGTGCTTTAAAATAATATTTTTGTCAGAGAAAAAATAATATCTGTGCGGATACAGTGTGAAAAAAGTACTTGGAAACAATACTACTTAACTGTGTTTTATTCTCTTTACCGTTCTCAAAAACTTTGAAGAAAATTAATTAAACTTTCTTCGAAATCAATCAAAGAGGTAGGAGAGACAGACACGACAAGTACCTTCTCTTGGGATTTAGAACTTTTGATAGAATTAACTAGGTACCTACCTAACGCCTTTCTCATCCATATCTTCTTGTACGATCTTTAATTATAATTTTACACTATGGACAGAAAATGACTGCCTCGTTATATATATATGTAATAATATTCATATACCTACAAAAAAATAAATAAACGGAATAGTTCTTATTTATACGAACCATCGAAGCGAAACGATATAGCCTCTATGATTTTTGAAGCGCAAAGAAAATATTGGGCTTTATCGTATAATTCCATCCTTTGCCAATATTCATGGCAAAATAGAGAGATAGAAAATATTGGACTGCTTACTTACGACTGAACTTCGAATCTCATATAATTCGTCCATAAAGTGGTTTTCACAGGTAACGCCTACAACAAAATGCAGAGCAACAAGTCTTACGTAAGAGAAATCAATAACCTTTTCAAAGGCGCAAAGGTGTGCCAAATTACGATTAAAAAGAAAAGGTGCAAGAATTAGAAATCTTAACTCAATATCGGAGAAGTTTCAATTTACGGTGGAAGTCGTAGAAATTGTAAATAAGTGCGTTGCCATGGCAACCTGCGTTAGAACTCATAAACGTGATAAGGTTGAAGCCTGCAAGTTCCTGCACTTAATTTACTTTGACATTTTATTGCTGTAAAGCTTGGCCACATCGAATGCTACATTTTAAAGCTTTAAATAGTTACTTCACTGGCTTCCTAGGATAATCAGATTATCTGCACAAATGTTAACAAATTTTAAACTTTTTCAGGTTGCAGGTATCTTTGGATCTGCTGAGCCATTTTTAAGGATTCTTTTACCAAAATAAAATTAGCAGTGAGTATCGTGATTAAAAATAATGAAGTACCTTCCTACTACAAAAGAAACAAACGAACAAAGTTTCTTACAAAACTAAGACTAATGTTTGATCTGGAGAGGAAACCTGCATCACCACTTGAGTATTTTGCAGTGGTATGGTCCACGATATTTTTTTTCTTCTGTTCTAAAGCTTTAAATAGCAGAGCAATCAGTATGACCATACTTTAGTAGTAGAAACGGAAAACCACAGTGTTGCACCTTTGCACGTGTATCCATTATAAGGCCAAAGTTTACGTTCAACATAAACTATCGTTTTGCTTAAAACAATGGTTTAATTTAAAAATTGAACGTGGAGATTCATAATATTTATCGGGACACCTTGTCACACACGGTCGGTTAGCCCCATAGCAAACTTGTATAATGGGTGCTAACACAACTGATAAACTACATATAACTACATTTACACATATTTATAAATACATATTATAACATCTTCGACATTTTTTTTCAAAGACATCAAAAACCATCAAATGACCCCTCTCGCTGTGGGTTAGCAGCAGTAAGGGAGTTTCAGACTCTTACTGACTAAAAACCGTCGTGTTCCGTCGTAGGCCTTTTATGTAGGTACCAGGGCCGCGGTAACTCTTTCGAACAATCCCGCAGCCCCGATAACATCCAGACTACGGCCAACAAGCATGCTCATCATTGTCGACCGAACCGGGAAACGAACCCTTGACCTCAGGTTCGGCAGTCCGGCATGGCGCCATTGAGGTCGCCAAACATGCAAACAGTTGTTCTATAAAACTGACGTTTAATATTGTCGGTGAACTTGGGCTTAGTATGGCTTCTGTTAAATTCGTTGAAATGCATATACATAGGTACCTGCAACAAGTTGCTATAGAGAATGTGAGGAACTTGCGATAATTAGTTGAGATTCTCACGTAGTAAAATGTTTACCCGTCTTAATTTAAACTACTTACTTTAGGTACGCATCGAAAACAAAGTAAGCTGTGGTAGGAAAGGCATTTCCATTTATCACTTGAAAGAGTCATTTTAACCTGTTGAACAGTTTGAAAAAAGGCTCGGAGGATGATAATGATGAAACTTTGTGTGTGCATCTACTTTACAGTGGATATAAAAGAAAGATTATTACGAAGTTTGACTGACTGTTTGAGTTTATTTGACTGTCTTAAAATTTGAAATTTGTTTTTTATTTGTTTGTTTTTTTTTACTTTACTTTATTTTATTCTAAATACTCGTACAGTTTGTGAACACGTAGTTTTCTTGCGTAAAGCTTATAGCAATCAGTGTAGGCAAGCATGTTCCTGACATAAACGTGCACTGTAGTGTACTCCAATGTAGTTAATCGATAGCGATAATTGCTTTTCAAAAAATAAAATTGAAAGCTCACACAGTAGAAAACTAAGTATCTGTTTTAGAAATAGTGGAGGGCGAAGGTGTGTTTCAAACAATCTATAGGTACTGATATTAAAAAGCTCAAGAGCTTGATTTCTTGATAGCGCTTATCTCCAAACAAAATTAATTTTATAATAGGTACAGTAAACTGCACATTAATGGTAACTGTCATGCACCTTAACTCAATAGTAATAAGTACGATTTTCCTATAAAACTATTACGACTGACCTGAAGTTGACTGTACCTATTCATGACCGAGTATAAGATAAAGTCGCATGTTTTCAGAATCAAATACTGCAACTTATATAATACGCCTTCTATAAAATTCCTTGATTCCCGATTATACAGGCTTGGAAAACAAACGGCTTTCACCACACATTTCCAAAAGAGAGGAGACAAACCCAGCTTTAAATCATTTTAAATTTCCGTCCAAACTCTTTGAAAATTCTCGTAACTTTGGCAAGGAAACGGCTGTTAACCGCACGTATGCTAATTAACAGGCAATTAACCCATACGAAGAACGATTAACTGTCTTAGAAGTAAGCATAAGTACTTCAGAAAGACGAAAGTTCTCGAAGGTTTGTAAAGAAAAGTAGGATCTTAAATTATGAAGGTCGTGTGTGGAATAAACTTTCTTCTTAAAACGTTCTATTGTTTTTGATCCTCGCTCTATCAATTCAGGTATAATGTGTGAGTAACTATGTAAACTTAAATGTCAGGAAAGAAAGGCATTTTTCCATGCTTTTTTTTTCAATAAAATTATCACTTCAACAGCTACTTAGCCGTTAATATGCCAACCCATTTCCTTTAGCAAAACTGTGTCAGCAAAATTCTCAGTCACAGAATGCATGTCACCTTGGCAGCTGTGTTACACGCCATTTACTCAGCCCCTCCAGTCTCAATGAGGATGTGGCTCCCTGCACGGGGACCGAATGTCGCTCAAACTACTAACTACACTATTTAGACCCACTGGGATCTCGGACCTAGATTAAATAGTAAACCAATGCAATTACAGGAAGAGATTCTGATGTCCTTGTTGCTTTCTGACACTTATGTGAATACTTATCTGCTACGGGTCTGAAAGAGATTTCATTAGAAATAAGCAGTACCTTTGCACAAGTTTTTTTGTTACTTCTACTTCTTTCATGTGTTTACTGTGTACATAAATGGTTAAATAAATAATTAGACATTTAAATAAAACTACTTTTGCAGAGTTTATCGTAGTTATATTAATATTATTTAAAGCCTACGTTTCAGATCCTTTACGCTAATTAGTTATATTAATATTATTTAATCCAGACGTTACGGATCCTTTACGTTACTTTATAGCATCCATGGTCACGGACATTTTCTGTACAAACCTCGTCGTCCGTACAAACCCCGTCGTTTTTATGCTATTACCAGACCACGGGACTATAGAGTCCCGGATTTCTGGGATGCGAGCGTGGGGTAGAAGCTGAAAGAAATGGTGATACAAAACCGACGATTATCCCTGTTGCAGTATAGAAATGACCCAAGGACAATCCCCGATTCTATGCTAAACTAATGCTACTTGGGCTATTGTGCTGAGATGTTAGTGGATTAGGATATGGGAAACTATGGGAACTATGGCCCCTGCCGATAACAGTGTATTGAATAATTTCATTTTTAAGAAATTGTTTAATTGCGATTCAGCTTAAAAAATCACGGGCGTAAACCCTTTGAAGACAAAATTATTATTAGATATCAAAGAGAATTCCTGTGCCTAAAACAGATGGCTAGTTCGAAACCAAACAAGCTGAATTAGGGCTTTTGAAGTGAACTACCCATAACCCACTCGCTCAGTGATTTAGACACTCAGTTCAATGACATTTAAAACTATATCGGCCGGGCTATTCTTCAGAAAAAAGCTATGTTTCTTAAATAATAATGGTCGTTGTTTATTCTAAAGGTGAAATTATAAATTACCACCACCAATAGAACCGACAATTCAACATCCTTTCCGAAATACTGAGGAACTCATCATTTTTAGATGTTCACCCGTCGGCGGACAGCTCGCGTCAAGTGCTGTTTAACCTTTTTTTTTTCAAAAATCATCAAATGACCCCTCCCGCTGTGGGTTAGCAGCGTTTAGGGAGTGTCAAACTCTTACTGACTAAAAACCGTCGTGTTCCGTCGTAGGCCTATTATGTACCGAACCGCAGTAACTCTTTTGAACAATCCCGAAACCTCATGATCGACCTGCGAGTATTACCTAGCCACGAGCCCCTTTCACAAGCTTCATTAAACTCTTTAAAAACATTTTACAATATATTCCTTCATTAATGGAAAGTGCCTCGTCGTTCTTAGAAGCAAAATTCATTACCTTCTTAACCATTCGGTTCCTAAGTGCATTCTCAGAATGTAATTTCTTAGTGACGTAAAGTCCTGTATTTCTATGAAAATACATGCTATTACTAAGAGACATAGTGCCGTACAAATGCCAGTAGGTAAGTACTGTATTTTACGTGAATTTTGAAGTTTCTGTTGAACTAAGCATTCATTATTTACATGGGAGTAGTTAACCGAAATAACTTAATGCCAATGTGCTTCATTCAAAAAATCGTGTTCGTAATCCCTATTTTCTATAAAAAATAATAAATAAGTACCTACCTCTTTACGTATGTTTCCTGTATTTTGTTTACCAGTTTAATTAAACTGTGCCGAGTATCAAACTTATTAATTTTCACTTAATAAACATTGCTTTCCACAGTTTTTAATCATCACAAATTCGTCGAGTCTGATCCCTAGTAAATAAATAACGCTCTTATTTGAATTAAACAAACAAGCCGGCATCAATATTCAATTTGAGCACGAAAAACTAACATAAATATGTAGGTATAATCTGCGACAGCTATAACAATATGTTTTACTAACCGCAAGGCAATAAAACAAAACTAAATAAATGTTAATAGTATATTACACTAGCCGTTTCCCCGCAGTTTTACCCGCGTCCAAAAGAGACTTCTGCTCATACCGGGATAAAATATAGCTTATGCTAGGGTGTAGTTTTCGAACTGTGAAAGAATTTTTCTAATCGGTTTAGTATTTTCGGAGTTTTTAGGGTAAAACAAACAAAGTAATAATTCCTTTTTGGTATAGATTTTAGACAGTTGACAATTTAATGTTTATCACCCAATGAAATGTAACAATAACGTATAATACAACTACAAACGGCACAGCTTTTTGCAGTGCATTATGAAAAATATTCACGAGAGCACGCACAAAAATCAAATAAAAATTGTAGATACAAAAATCTGCTTCAGCGGTTAATATTGCAGACATGAGTTCAGCAGTTTACCTACTAAAATAATATAGACTAGTGGTTAAACAACTATTATAAAAATGCTGAATAATGAAATATTGCGTCAATAAAGCAAAAATTGCTTTAATTAAATATTGCAGCGCTCGTAAAGCTTTAAAGCCTTAAGTACCGTCATATCTTCGCGATGGCTCTTTATAGAAAACTGCCCTTTATTGTATTTCCCATGTCAGAGGTAAGTATATACATTATACGTCCTTTGAAACAATTTATACTAATATTATAAAGAGGAAAACTTTGTTTGTTTGGTTGTAATGAATAAACTCAAAAACTACTGGACCGATTTTAAATATTCTTTCACCATTAGAAAGCTATATTATCTGCGAGTAACATAGGCTATATTTTATCCCGGTGCAGGCAGTAACTCCCACGGGACGCGGGTGAAACCGCGGGAAAACGGCTAGTTAAAAATAAAATGCTCGATGCGAATTTAAAATGTTATTATTATTTATGTAAATACCACAGTACCGAATTAATCTTGCGATTGTCAAACTTTTTGTGTTCTGACTACCCGTAAGCGCTAACATTGTATTTACCTAAATCAATTCTTCAGCATAAAAGCTACTCTTGATAATGCCATTAATTACAATATCACTTTATCACCACATTACCGTAAAACTGGACCGATACATTCATGCATAACGTCACAATTTACGAGCGGTTTTTGGTATATAATGTATTTACCTGATCATAAATCTAGCGCAGAACTGGCACACAGATATAATTTATTCTTTATCGAACTCAACACGCATCATCAACAACGAGTTTTAAAATCACAGTTTAAATACGTAAACAGTTGTGAAGCTAGGTACTAACGTTTGTAACAATGTCACTCATACACGCAAGTGCTCGCTGCGCGACAGCACCGATAGCACCGATGAAAGCTCGTCAAAGCACATGTGTGTGAGTGTCTTTTTTATGAACGTTAGTAGGTACTTTCACAACTGTACATCTTTATTCTGTGTTAAAATGGCTGATATTTGACAAATAGATTTGCCTTGACAACGCGGCCATCTATCTCATCCTTTTCGGGTCCATTGAGGATCAAGCAAACCTCATTTTATTTTATTCCCCATTTATTTCAACGTCCCTCTTTGTTTTTAGCTGGAAAGCACGGCCCTGATTAAATGTGCCACGATAACACGTCCCGAAAAATATTGCCCTCATTTCCTTCCACTTTGAAGAAAATGACGATTTAATGACTCCACTCTAGGGAAAACTGTGGACAGGAAAATAACTCGAATATCTACTCACTGAATGTGTTATTTATTTATTATCCGCTTTTAGTTTTGATAACCTGTTTCAGCAGTTTTTTTATCACAAACATAATTATGTTTTGAGCTTTGAAATAAAACCTTCAGTAGTTCATTCATTGCAAATGTTTGACTGTCGCTGAAAATTAACGTTGGAATTCTTTAATGCAAAAAAATATTATATAAAAATATAACATTATGCCGAGTGCAATTTATATTATCCACTTGTCTAATTTTTCGTATTGTAAACGTTGCTTCGTCTAATTTGAATTTTTGCTTAATTACAGCAAATAGATGCACAAATAATCGTTTTTATTTATCCTTTCTTAAATCTTAACAAATTATTCCACAATCTAGCGACTAGACAACAAAGGTTGTATGTTTCAGTCAGCTTCCAAATACTTGTCAAAGTTGGCGTCACTTCATAAATCATGTGATGTCGCTTGCTCGCATCTCCGCAACTTTCCGTCGGGCGATAAGCTTGACACTAATGTAACCTGCCTGAATTGTGTGTAAAGACACGGAAAATTATATGTTTCAGGACGATTTTTTTTAACTCTTTCGGGTGTAAGAGAAACTTTTTGTAGTTTACTCTTTTAGGTACCAGGGCTTAGGTATGAAAGTAAGTATTCGTGTGTGTTTAAGATTATGCACTCAAATGTAATTCATTATTATAAGAGATCTGTAACATGTTAACAAAATGTTTTTAAAAAGTTAAGTATACACTAGAATGTATTGATATACATATACATACGTGTGTTTCTTAAAGAAAAGTATAAGTAACCTTTAAACCAAGAACAAACTTTTATGATGATTCCTTCTCGGTACTTTTGCAAAACTAATAATAAATTTACGGTTAGTTTATAGCTAAGTACGTCATATAATTTCTGTCATTCATTCCACATCCACATCCTATGATTGCAGAAACATCAATTCTCTGATGCATCGTTTATTGCCTTCATAAAACATCACTTACTAGTTACGCAGAAAACCCATGTTGGGGCGTTGAGCTTCCGACATAAAAAATACATTTTGCACGTTCAGACTATGAACCACAAACTAGGCGTCAGTCTGTCCTTTGGCTGCAATCGTTCATCGTCATAGGAGAATATTTAGGTAATGATAAAGCTCAGATATGCTGAATAGATTAGAAAAAACATAAAATACGTAAGTTTAACAATGAGGGTTTTTGAAATTTTTTCTGCCACCGGGTGGCGCCACGTATGCGTCTGGTCCAAACAGCTGTCAAATAGTATGGAATTGTAGGTGCCGAACTTATTGTTTATTGAAATTCTGTTATATTGGAAGTGTTATTGATTTTATTATGGACTACGGTCAGAATAAGGTTTCCGAACTAAAAATTGAGCTAAGAGAGAGGGTGCAAAAGTCACTGGTACTAAGGAAAAGCTTGTTGAAATTTTTTTTAACACAATATGATTTAGTTTTTTTTATTTACTCAACCGCAATAGTAAATAATAATGCAGTGCTTTAATTATAAAATAAAAAAAAACACTAAAATCGTTCACTATTCATAGTAAAGATAAGCACTTTGACAGTTATCTGGACCTGACGACTCGGTGCTGCCACCTCGTGGACGCCATTTTACGAAACCCTCATTGCAAACGAATACCGCTATTTTAGATAAATCCTATCTCCTCCTCTCCTGTCTTAAATGATTGATTTTAGATGATTCGGATGCCACCACAAATCACATAAACAAGTAAATTGTAACGAAACACGAAAATAACATTTCTCGGCGATCATCTCGGAGCGAAGAATCTTGATTGCCGAAATACCATTCTCATAAAATTCCGACCGAGACTCGTAACTTACAAACTGAAATTATATTCAGTCTAACGATTCGAAATAATTCAATTTGCTCGAATTCAAGCATTGTGTATCCACATTGTAAGTTCTGGTGCAACTTACGAAGTCTTGTCAACCGTTATTAATAGAGAAACATTCTGAATGAACACTTGAGATTTTGGATAATCAATTACTTGTGCTGGGCATTTAAATATTTTGAAGCTATATACGTTTGTAAATGGATTGAATTCGAATGTTTTGCATAATTGAAAATCATGCAAATCAAATAGACATTTCATGCTTAGTAGGTAAGTTTGTTAGGCATTAATTTTCCGACAATTACAAATACTTATGTAAGAGGTTTACCTACATACATTAAGAAGGTACAAAATATTCCTCTATCTAGCGTCTAACTGTACTGAGAGACGAACTTAACTGGACTTGGAAAACCATGACCTATCCCTGCTTGATTCATTATTGGAGAACCCAGGTTTAAGCCAAACATTTCGTTTTTAAACAGACCGTAATTGAGGCAACAAAAGCGCAGCTAATCGGACTACGAAAGTTTTATTTCCACAAACAAAAGTATGCCATGTGATCATTCAAAACTGATTTCTTAAAGATATCGTACTTTTCGAAAAGAGAAAATTCAATATCGTTACTAAACTGGACTAGAAACATGGTTTCTACGGAAACAAACTGCGCTTT
Source organism: Helicoverpa armigera (assembly GCF_030705265.1). NCBI lineage: Eukaryota > Metazoa > Arthropoda > Insecta > Lepidoptera > Noctuidae > Helicoverpa > Helicoverpa armigera. Next base: position 3,895,631 of record NC_087135.1, on the reverse strand, counting down.
ACTCGGTATACCTAAGTATATCAGAATCAGAAGTATACCTAAGTAGGCAGGAAAAGGCTAGATTAGGGAAGCTTTGTAGCCTAAATTCTACTTCACCATTGTCATGACAAAGAGAAACCCGGATGGCCCTATTGTAGGCTTTAACCACCCGTCTTGTACTAAGTATGTACTTTCCTTGCCTCGTTGGTCTAGTGGTCGCAAGCGCGGCTGCTGTGCTTCGAGGTCTCGGGTTCGATTCCAGGGTCGGGCCGAAATCGCTTTGTGGGTTTTCTTAAACTTTCAAAAAGCAGCCCGTAGTCTGGAAGTTGGTGATTGATTCACCCGTGCATCGGAGAGCACGTAAATGTCGGTCCTGCGCCTGATCTCTTTCCGGTCGTGTCGGATTGCCGTCCCATCGGGATATGAGAGTGAAGGAATAGTGAGTGCACTTGTGTCTGCGCAAATGCTTGTGCACTATAATATGTCCTGCGCAGCTGGCTGATCTCCTTAAATGAGAACAGCCGCCGTGGCCAAATCGGCCGTGGACGCCATTATGTACTTACAATCAGAATTATTTTTGAGTGTCATTAATGTCATAATAAGGCGCCAGGTACTTATCTCCGCTTAACAAAAGGTCTTTCACATTAAATCCTGATTTAGCCGCGAAACATAAATTATTTTTTAACGTGCACCCCTAAACGACATTTCATTTTAATTACCGCTGTAATTACACCTTAAGTGTAATTTAGAGTTGGTTGAGTGATACTTAATGACCGCTTAGAGTTCGTATAACACGATATAATATAATACTCGTGCTTCGTTCTCGAGATTAGTAACCTGAAATAATAAACCTATTACTTATTCACATCTGTAGTATCACCCAGGATTCACCACATGCACTGAATGTTGAGAGGTAAAAGATTTTTTTTTTTTTTTTTTGTTTGCGGGTGTTTTTGACCTAATAGATGTGAATAAGTAATAGGTTTATTATTTCAGGTTACTAATCTCGAGAACGAAGCACGAGTATAATTGATGATTAAACGAACTTACCTGTACGTGAAGTTCAATCATAATTATACGAAGTGCTTCGTTCGAAGAGATTAGTAAGTCCCTCCCGCCCTTCCCAAATCATTCCAAAAAATATCAACGATGGACGTTGGCTAAAGACACTCCAAACTAAATGACAAGCGGAGTATTAGGTCAAAAACACCCGCAAACAAAAAAAAAAAAAAAAAATCTTTTACCTCTCAACATTCAGTGCATGTGGTGAATCCTGGGTGATACTACAGATGTGAATAAGTAATAGGTTTATTATTTCAGGTTACTAATCTCTTCGAACGAAGCACTTCGTATAATTATGATTGAACTTCACGTACAGGTAAGTTCGTTTAATCATCAATTATCATTTAAAATTGTAAACTATCATATAGCCTTACTGTTCAGCTGAATGTTGTAGCTAAAGTGTCTTTATTAATAGGTTTTTATTATACACGATATTTTTTCATCCAGTAAGTATTTGGCAGCATCAACTTCTTTAAAATTCTATATTTTAATTCTATAAGTACTTAATTAATATATCCCTTCTTCTATCTTTTCTAATGATAAGGAGAAACATTTTTAATCAACTTCGAAAAATGAAAAAGTTACCTATTCATTTGTCGAAATCGTTTTTTGTTTGTCTGTTTGTAAAGGCTCCAAAATTGTTTCGATTTGAAAAATTAATTCCCTGATGGAAAGCTACACTATCCCCTAATAACATAGGCTATATTTTGTCCGGCCACGGGAAGGAGTTCCCAAGGGATGCAGGTGAAACCGCGGGAAATAGCTGTTTTGAAGTAAGTTATCTGAAACATTGAACTATTCTATTGTTGGTATTAAGTGTGCACTTGCATGATTACCTACACTTATTACGAGTAGTGATAACATCTAAATTGTGTAAGTAAAACGCAAATGCTGAATGTTATGAATTAACTCCAGCTGTTCTCAATGAAAATAAACGTAAACAAGATACTTTATAAATACGGAAGCAATCCAAGTCATTCATTACTTTTAATGCCAGCAGTTTGTAACCCATTCTATAATGCTAAACCTTTATTTTTTTCATGTCTATTAATCAATCTTTGATTTTGTCAGTAATAAAATATTACACAGTGTGTTAGGTACAATTCATTCATAATTTAAATAGCAGGAACACCGCCAAGACCATCATCCATTGTCAGAATACAATACAGTGTTGACAAAATCAATTGAGTATAGGCCTTAACGTGACGTCATAGCGGCGACTTTATAATGAGAGTCAGTTATGAATGACGCGCCGCCAGCTGTGGATTGTAGAATGACTCATGCTGTCCCGTTTTCTCGCTAACTTTATTACTTAACTGGTTTTATTTTGACCTTAAAGCTTGAGCGATAGAGTTCACTTTAGAGTGATAGTCATTAATGTGTACAAGTTTATTGACAATGCGTGCGCTCGCGCATTGTGCGGTACCGTCGTTATGTCAGTGTGACACATGCTCTTGAAGACGACGCACGCGTGTGCTGAGAAATAAAATTATTTGGCGCGAATTTATTTATTTATTTAATTAAATTGGTTACCAAGTTTTGTGATGACAGAAACGTTCAAGTACGTTACAAGGATCGTTTTAGTGACAATATTTTATTACACTCTGATATGCGTGTTCAAAGAAATCAAGCGGTACTGGCCTGGAATTGAATCGACAAACACTAATTGACATTGGATTGCTGGTTTATTTCTGTAAGCAGATAATTGGTAAGTGCTACCCACATTTTTGTAAAATAAAATAATTGAATAACTCTTATTCCCGAATTAAAGTGGTTCATCGGAGATACCTAATCTCCGCATGAAGCGTAGGCTTAATTAAAATAGTTGGCAGTTTGCTAGGAAAATAGTTACCTAAACACTATTTTACAAAACTTGTCTCATAAATTCGTCCCAGAAATTGGACGTGGATTACGAAAATACGATTCCTCAATAATTTGCTATTGCATAAACAATTTCTTACGTAGGTAGGTAAACTATTTTTTTATATTCTTACACATTTAAAAACAAAATGAGTTTTAATTTCTAATAAAATCATTAATTTCTAGACACTTATTAATTACAACCTAACTTTAAAGAACAGTGTCATTATTTTACTATTCGATTTAAAAGTTATCCGAATCAAAAATGTGGAAAAAATTGAAAAGGACACATCACGACTTTATGTAAATTAAAAGTTCAAGTCATTTAATATTTGAATCTCAAAGCTGGAGCAGTTAAGCTACACTATAATAAGACCATTTCTAAATATAACACGTTAGCATATCCTTTCGAAGATAAAATAAACAGTGTCGATCGGATATCCGTCGTCTAACTAAACGAAGGGATCACGCTACGTCAGTTACTCTATCTATACCTATCCTAATTTGGATACTTCCTATGTTCTTGGCCTTAAAAAACGATGACAAGTTCGTATGAAGTCATGTCTGTAATTAAGTAAGTTAGTATTGTATTAATTAGGTACCTATGTGAATGTTATGTTAGAGCCTAATATCCGACACAACAAGGTTAAAAAAAAGTGATTCTAATAGGTAAGTCCGTATTTTAAATTGGCCACGAAAAATACCACTTTTAAAAATAATACCTTAATATATATCTTATATAAGAATCGCTGTGGGCAAGCTACAGTATCCCCGAGTCACAAAGGCTATATTTCATCCAGGAAAATGCAATACTTCTCAAAGGAAGCGAGTGAAACTGAGGGCAAACTGCTGGTTATTCGTAAATCCCTATTATTATGTTGACCACAAAACTGATAAGACTTTTCAAACTCGTAAATAAACGTCATACAGTTTCTACACGACGAATTATGACGTACCATTGCTGTAAACGAAATAACAGGAAATCGCGAGAGTAATATTTAGTCATAAATTAGAGGATTATGTGAGAGACATTAATAATTTCTTAGGACGCGGGACGACGGCCATCTTGTCACTTGTCTTCAAAGGTTTCCTCAGTAATAATCATTCATCCCTTCAAAATATATTTATAATGTTTAGGGAAGTAGCACGGAACACATAATACTACATGTTAAATTATCTCAATAATTTAAATTTGATAGGTACCAATGAGTAATTCCAAAAAAAAAATTAGAAGATGTTGTAAATACGAGCCAAGTCACATGCCATTTCATCTGTCAGGCTATTCATCCTTGAGTTTCTAGCTAAAAAAATATGTTAAATAAAACAAATAATAATAAATGGTGACAAACTTTAACAGTTATCAGCGTCTGCTTTATATAAATACAATTTTATTTGTGTAGGGTAGACTGGGTACAGTTGTGCCAATTTTCGTTTGATCACCAATAATTTTGTTATTTGACTAATTAGCTCGCAGAAAAGGAACTTGTATCGCAATTTGTACATTTGTGTACGTAAAAACACTAATAGATTGTTCCTTAATACAATGTTTTACTCATAAGATCAATTAAAAAAAAAATGGGAAAGTGTCACAACCGGCCACATACCAAGGGCGGTTGTGACATGCTTAAACATATATCAAAATGGTCTATAATATCTTTTATTGTAGAAATGTTTAACATAATAAGCTTACAAACATAGTTTTGACAATCAACAAAACAACATTTGCTCTGTTAAAACTTGTAGGTGTAGAAAGGCTTGTAGCTTGAGCTACATGTACGAAATCCCTTGTTTCACTTCTTCATCGGCATTTTTATATTTTTTGATATCACACTGCGCTCTTTCGGTCTTCCACAAACGTTTTCTGGACATCTAAAAGCAAAAAATAATAATATGAGATTTATTATATGTATAGATATTCATCACAACCGTACCCAAAAAAATTGTCACAACCGTACTCAACGCATCATTTTGAAAACAAAAAATTGCCATGATTTTGCCAAATACTTTACGTAAAAAGAAATCACTTGTAATTAAATATTAATGTTCAACTTTTAAAGTAAAAAATAACAAGATAATCTATCTGTATAAAAATAACAGTAATTAGGAAAAGAAATCGAATTAAAATACTTACTTTTGTTTGTTGAAAAGCAATGTGGGCTCCTGCTTACGACAACGTCGTGCGTCGGGCAACGCAATATTGGGGAACGTGTTTAGGCTTGTAAGCCACGTCTTTCTCCCTTACACCCCTCCCCCGTATTACGTATAGTTTCGTTACAATTGCGACTGTCACTACCGTACCCTGGCACAACCGTACCCAGTTTCCCCTACTTGACCGAGAATGGCAATTTAATAGCTTGGATGGTTTTCACATATTACTCTAAAAACTCTAAATCTTAAAATTAATTATACGGTCCAAAAGACAAACAATTTTTTCCTACAATATTGTCCTTTTTGAGCGTAAGTAAAATTATTAAAGAAATATTCAACTCTAACCAAATTATTTGCTCGGCTGACCATCTTACGAAACCTATTGCTTATAACAATCGCTACCACTAAGACAAATAGTTTCTAAACATAATGTAATACAATTGTGACGTCATAATACAGTACATAATAGCATTATTTCAGACGACATTGTTCTGAATATTAAACAACTGTATAAATTGTTGGATATTTATTTACTCGGCATGTAGGTCAGCCCACGTTTTATTGAAGGTTCGTACTAAATTAAGTATTGTTTCAGTGTTTCAGTATGTGATAATGTAACCAAAATAATATGTCTGTCCTAAAAATCTTCTTTCAAGGTGAAACATGTTTTAGATACACGATATTCTAGGTAGCAAAATATTTCACAAAACAATGTAACGACCTTGTAACAAAACGCCCATAAAATCAATTACTTTCGATTGTACGTAATATGTAGGTAATAAATACTCTCTAAGAAATCTTCTAGAACTAATATTATGCAAGACATTAATGTGAAATATCCATAAATCAAATAAATAACAGATTTCTTAGAACAACTAAAATTAAGTAATTACTTGAATAGAATAGATTGAACACTGGGTACTTAGAGTCACATTAATAGTCGTCGGGAGAACGTTCAATACCAGTCAACCTATTAGCTAATTTCACTTTAACTTCTATTCAGAATTGCGACAATTATAAAGATATTTCCACACTAGATTTTGTCGCAACGAGTATCTTTAGCAGTGTGAAAACAATGGTATAACTAGCACCATTGAACGTACAATGCATATAAAGTATAAACTTTCATTGAAGTTGGGTGGCCACCACTAATTAGAAAAGATTATTTAAAATAACTACAGATGGACCTTTCTTTATGTAGAACATGTGTGTGCAATCGGCATGAAGAATAATGTTTAAATATTACGAGCTTGACTTCAATACTTTATACAATCTATCAATTAAACGAAATATGTTTGCACATCAAAATAGCAGCACGCGAATAAAATCTCGCAGCGTATCGTTGTTCCGTGTGAAAGGCCATTACATCTAGATATTGCACGTGGCGCAGCAAAGTGATCAAACCACTTAATTCTAATGAGAGTGTTAATAATCCCCAGAGCACACACTAGCTTAGCAACAATGCAGAAACTACGGTTTTATGAAAATTGGACTCATAAATATTTTCTGTTTATAATTTCTGCACAAGTCCACATGTGCAATAATCCTCACTAATATTCAAACTCTGTATGTTTGTGAAACTTTCATAGTTTGCGGTTAAGCCAATTGGAATGAAATAAAGTTTTAAAAGCATTGCAATCAAAGGGGAATTACTTATCTATACCTACCGCAAGGCTTTACATGAGACTAGGGGCGCGATGTACCGCGATGTCTTACTCGGAAATAGTTTAGCTACCCAAAAGTAAAATATTTATTATAATATTTTTGGAGCCTTCTGGGGTACAAACAAACAAAAGTGTTTCCTCTTTACTAAATTAGTAGGTATAGATAGTATATAATATATAAAAAAAATACTTGATTTGTACTGGCAAGTTTATTGACCCCTTTGTACTACAGAAATCAGGTGTTCTCAATAACAGCTGCAAATATTCCCACGCGTACCGATAACATATCGATTGACGTTTCCTTTCATCTCAATTTAAAAAGACAAGAACTTCAAACTTCATTAGCGAATTACATAGAAGACAGAAATAAACTACGTAATAAAAATTCAAGCATGTGTACCATTTCGTCAACGTCGTCAGATAAAAATAAAAGGTACCTACTTATTATAAAAGGTAAAAGCATAAACAAAATACCATGATGCCTCGTTGTCCATAATTTAATTCGTGTTCTCATGAAAATGTTACGCGATATTATTAATATTGTACAAACTCGTAATAGGTTCCTACATATATTTCTAGTTAACTGATACGGAAATGATGATGATGATGATGATGATGACTCCAGACCGATTTCGGTCACGGCGACTGCCTCAACTCCGTACAGGTAATTGTCGCTGGTGTGCTCGCATATGACTACAGTAGCCAATCTTCTTTGAGAAGGTCTGAGATACGGAAATATAACTACAGGAAATAATAAATTTCTTCAAAGCCGTAAATAAACGGATGAGAAATAGGGCTCTATGATATTCGTATTCAGAAGTAATGTTAACCTTCGTTAGTAACTATTTAGTAATATGTAGGTACTAATGTACCTACACAGGTAGGTATGGTGTTGTCAAAAAAAATGTCTTTTTCCTCTATTAAAAATTTTATTTAATTCCTACAAAAAACACAGTCGAAGTGATCAAAAACAGAGACTTACAAGCTATACCTTAGTAGTAAGAGTTTGTTTGCTTCTTCATACGCGCTGATCTCAGGAACTATTAGTGCGTCTAGAATAATTCCATCAGTGGTAAACGGTCCATTTATCAAAGAAGGACATAGGGTAAGTTGAACCGGATGCGCAAATATAGTAGCTAGTACTACACATAAAAATACAGCATGAGTACAATAACGTTTTGCCACTCTTGTAGGCTTTCATAATATTTTCAATTTACGCTTGTTTTTCTCCAATAATTTAAACCGAGCCCGCATCATTAATTACTTCGCCACAATTAATGGTATGATAGCAATCAGCTGTTACATCAACCGTTCATGATAAGGGATACTTAATTACTTCACTTTGCCTACAAAAGATTGGATAACAAAATTAATGATACTGAAAAATTTTCGACTCATCCATCACCTATTTTTGCTTGGGGGAAAAATTAAGTAATTAAAACAGACCTGGTTTGGCGACGATTTGTGGGAAAAGACAACGTCAGAGATGGTGATAATTAAACAAAAACTGTGATAATTTATCCCGGTTATCTGATAGAAGCCCTTTGTCTAAGTATCATAACACGTTTCTAGAAAACCTGGAAGACGAAAACCCGACATAAAACAATGATGCAGCTTTCACTTAATGTGACAACCCTACAGTGAATCAAATAGAAAACATCGTACGTCAATCAGTTTGTCGTGAAAGGACAATGTCCAAATTGGCCCTGTGCAGTAAAGAGTATCAGAATATACGATAATTAATCGCCTATTTTATTATGTAAGTTGCAAATACTCCTGTATCACGGACTAGCTGTATTCCAAAATAAACTTTTAATAGAATTTAACGCGACTAATAAAATTAGATCGCCATCTTCGCCTAATGTCATTTCATGTCAGAAGTCCAATAGGGATGTCCAATCAATTGTAATCTATTCATTGAATTATTAATCGATCGATTGTGTTTTCTTTTCTAGTGCTTTCTTTTAAACCTAATAAGAATACTTTATGAATGCAGTCATACTCCAATTTAAATAGGTAGTAAGAATAATATTATACAGTAATCAAAACTTTTTATTTCTATACAATCATTAAAACATCTTATTCATTTTTTACGACAATTAATACAAAAATAACATTTATTTTTCGGCGTAAAATAAACCATTGTCATAAATACCTACTTGTAATGTTTATATGACAAAGGTGATGTAATAGACAGTTTGAAATAATTTAAGACCACAGTAAATCTTAATCGAAAAAATCGATTATTGGTGTGGTGTTGTACTACATCCCTAGTTTTGCTGTGAACGTCACGTCGTCCGTCATTGATGTTATTAATGTTATATGTCATTTTATTTTTGTACTTCATCCACTTTTTAGAAAAACAACTGCATAGGTACCTAATTATCTAGGTAGGTATTAAGATATTACCTACTTTTCAGTTTCTTAAAAATCACTCAAAGCTATGAAAAATCGTAGGTAGGTAGGTACCTACATTTAATGGTACGTTCACACGCGCGCGTTCAAATCGACATTCAACGGGCACAGTCACGTTCACGAGCGTGTAAACGGTACGCCCGAGCCCGTGAACGCGCCCGTGCCCGTGAATGCCGCGAATCGGGCGAGTGTCGGTTTTTTGGCAAAGTTCAAAGGATGAATGTGCGGGCGCCCGGCGACTGTTTACACGCGCGCGGGCAGTCAGTCTCTCCTGCGCTTTCGCGACGAGTGGATCTTCATTCAACGTTCTAAGAAAGTCCCTTCGATCGGAGATTACAACATGGCGGAATGATCAACGTCGTTCATCATTTTGTTTCTTTTTCCAATAAAAAGTAAGTTAAGCCAAAGGCTATGACAGCAACAACACCGAGATCCTCGCTTCTCGCCATTCTTGCACTGACTGACACGACGGCGCGCGTGTGAACACCTTGAATGTCCGCCGGCCCGCGACGGGCAGCCCGCCGGGCTGCGCGGCGCGCGTGTGAACGTAGCATTATATTCGTTGTTATGGTTAGATTATAACCTCAAAATCTGATACTTTTTTTTGAAATATATCTTTTATGCAGCTAGTCCGCTATAAATACAAGATCTTCTAGGAATCTACTAATGATAGAGAATACAATACATAATTATCCGATGCTCTTGGCTCCAGGGCCAACTATGTATGGACGCAGAGCAATGTCCTTTGTCTACCGGTCCGTCTCAACGTCCAGGCCACACGTATTCCTCAAACTAAATATAGAGAACCTGCCGCGAAGAAATTCTATTTAAGGCGAAGTTATCAGATGCATAAACAATAATTCAATTATTGTAGCCACTAGAAGTATGCAACAAAGCGCATAGCTCACTCAAGGTTAGGACCTTATAATGATATAAATTGTGTGACTAATTACGACAAATGGCATCTTATTTGCTCTACTCAGTATACGTTAAATGATAAATGTTATATTTGACACCGAGGGTTATCGTACCACTGAATATTATTAACACTTTTTGTTTGTTTTTTAAAGATCGTTTGGCCTAGTACCCCGGAAATAATATTTGAATTTAAAGATAAAGAAATAACGGCTGTAAGTTGTTTTTTCTTTGCAATAACTTAAACATTATTTTTCGTTCCATAAATAAATATTGAACACTGTTGACGCAAAACAACTCGAGCTTAAGAGAAACGTCTATAAATAAATTGTGCTGTTAAATTAAATCTAGGCACATTAATACAATATTAGAAGCGTATGTGATTCATCGAAATGTTTATTCATAATACTTAATTAAGTTCAGATAAACCGGTCTGACTTTGAGTCACTTGTGCCGTTTTCCAATACGTACCTAATTTAAATGTCAAAAGTTTTTTTAGCAGTCCTACGTTCAAGATTGGAGACTTTCGATCAGTATTTTGTGGATAAAACGACAAGTTTTCATAATATTATGTAAAGACTTTAATATAATGGTGGTGTTGTTTAAGAAAATTTTCTTTCTTTATATTTTTGCGTAAGAAAAGCAGGCAACGTTTTTATTTTCCAAACCTTTTAAGAACCGCCTGGAGGCTCGAATCAATTTGTATTTTTTTTACTGGAGATCAGTTTCTCTTTTAAAAATTATAAAGTTAAATCGCAAGAATATTGCAGGAAATAAAATTTTTGAGTTGTAAAATGTGGATTTTTCGAAAATGTATTGTTATTACGGAGGCCCAGGGTAGTGTTAGATTGATTATTTCATTAAAATCTATGAAGATTAAGGTTTTAAAACTCTGCTACACACCTAAAAGAATAAAAGAGTTTACATCAAGAAGTAAGGACGAACTAATGACTTCTTTAAATACTGCAATTGTAAAAACTTAATTTCTTTTTGAATCGATTGTACGTAGGTACATTATTATTGTTATCTGTCACGTTGGACATAAATTGGCGACGAACCGTGTCTCGTCCCAGGCATTCAAGCAATGACTAACACTTTAGTATGCGCATTATTGAATAATATACCTCTGTTCACTTTATTGAGGTCCGCTTGGGTATTTTTTTTCAAAGAATTTCGTGATGACTAACTTAACTTTATTGCTCAGTTACCTACATCTAAATGGCTATAGTTCTTCTGTACTGCTGTAAATTATTATCATCTTCTCCCGGGCCTTTTCCCAGGTTTTGGGGTCGGTTTCCGGTCTAACCAGATTCAGCCGAGTACCAGTGTTGTACAAGGAGCGACTGCATATCTGACCTCCTCAACCCAGTTACCTGGTCGACCCAAAACCTCTTGGTTCTGCTGTAAATTATAATATCAGGAGTAAAAAAATCTGTATTACTTGTGTCTATCCTGTCCATCAGTTAAGTGTTTGAGCCGCTCAACGTGAACCTTGTTAATTAAAATAAATATTTGGATACATTAGCGTTATAAGTTTTGATAACCGATAACAGTGACGTAGAAAAACACTAGATAATAAATAGTATTGTCTTCACTCTTTGTAGTTAACCTAAGTCGCGTAATCATACAATATTTTGCGTAGCAATAACGCAACAAAAGCCTTACATCGTTAACACTGTTTTAATATCTTGAAATCCTTTTAACTTCATATTGATTCGTTTTGCCTTTACAATAGAGTTGTAATTCGCTTGGCGTTTAAAGTTCGCAGTTACTGGCTAGGAAGCATGATATCGTAAACATAGGTACGTTTGATATCAAAACAGTGGGCCGTTTATTTCACCTTTTAAAAGCATTACGTATAAATTCACTGGGCCCTTGTTTGGTCACTTCGTGTGTGGCTCACTTTCCACGATAATATACAAGGACATCATTTTCTTCGAGCGTGACTCAGAACTCAGGTATTGTTTTTAATAAAGACATCGTTAATTTGCATAACTTTACAAGTAATTCCTGCTTCGTCGTGGTCGGTTTGCTGATGTATTTTGTTTTGTTGCATTCTTGGTATTTAGCAATCGTAATGACTTATAAGTCTCATTAAGTTATAATAAGTGTTAATGGCCTTCAATGACGTTTGCTCTAAGGAGATATTCTACTGAAAGCAAAGAATATGAAACTAATGATTAAATAGAAAATGATTTGTACCTAATGCCTAAGAAATACGAATAAGATTGTATGTACTTTCTAAGTATGTCTTAGACACCAATGACTGTGTTTCGGATGGCACCTTAAACTGTAGGTCCCGGCTATCATTGAACATCCTTGGCAGTCGTTACGGGTAGTCAGAAGCCAGTAAGTCTGACTCCAGTCTAACCAAGGGGTATTGGGTTGCCCAGGTAACTTTGTTGAGGGGGTCAGATAGGGCAGTCGCTCCTTTAAAGCACTGGTACTCAGCTAATCCGGTTAGACTGGAAGCCGACCCCAACAAGGTTGGGAAAAAAGGCTCGGAGGATGATGACCAAGAAATACGAACTTACAAGTTCTGGAAAAATCTTAGAGAAATACGATATTTGGATGTAGAATCCTTAAATATCCATACCGAGAAATACCATGTTTAACCTTGTAGGTACCTACTTAAAATTATGATGTCATTAATGAGCCAAACCACAGTGAGATTTCCCCGTTGGCTAAATGAATGGATTTCCATACTAGGTCCACTTATTCCTAAAACGCTACAGTTCATTGACCCAATATTTATGTTCAGACATATTACATGTTACACACATATTTACGTTCAGACTCTCATCATACCACTCAGCAAAAGAGCAAGCATGTCATTCATATTTTTTCTTCTTTATTTATCTTTCCTATAGTTAATCATTTTGTTGCATATAAAGTGTTTTACAGATTTTCGAACAATTTATGAAGACAGATTTATAAAGCCAAAGTACCTAATGTTATTTCTGGAACCTTATCGTTTCATCGTATCGACAGCTTGTAGAATTACGTTTATATTTATACAGTTTCATTCAAATATTTACCCTCAATGACGTTGTATTGAAGTTTACTTACGTGCAACTCACGTTTGCAATAATTCCGTATTTAACTTAATGGTTAGTTGTTCGCTAAGAAAGGAATAACCGATTCCATGAAAAGGAAAATAATATTTTCCATAGAAAACTATTTCACTCAACTGAGATATAGATTTTTCGTGGAAAAGAACGAAAATTTGAAAGACATGATTGCTACAAAATAAACGAAATTACAAGTATTATTATATAAGGGAGCGTATTTTCCGCGTAAAAAAATAGGTGATCTACAGAAAAAGGCCCATTAAAAATATAAAAGAAGAATGATAACGTAAACAACACACGGTTGAGACATACCTACAATAAGTACTTACAAACTGTAAAAGCCAGTGTAAAATGCCCGCATTGGTCCTCAGCCCCACCAATGATACCAATTAGGTTTAATTGTCGGTTAGCCATCCATTCGAGTGTCCACAGTCCAGCGATGCTTAGCAACGAATCAAATTGTGTAATCCCATTTTCCATACACCATTTAGGGTCCCCTTATTGAAATAATTGTGACCACTGATTGGGTTATTAAAAAAAGGCATAACCCTCTTCTTACCCTCTTCTTACTTCAGTCACCGCCAATTGAATTGAAATGTAATAAAAACTTCATTGATTCAAACAGATTCTTTTACGTAATCTGTTTTTGGTTTTAAAATTATACTTTTCAAAGTTCAACAATTAATTCAATTGGAATAACCTAATTAAGTATTTAATATGTAATGACCAATTTACCTTGACTGACTTTACTTACCTAAGTACCTAATAAGCAATTCGAGGAATATTTTTGATGCATAAATTGCGGAATTTAGAGAAAAGAGCATGACTTTGAGAAATAAAAAATAGACCACAAATTACCCTTTTATTTTAGTAATAATTTTTCACAATCTAATTAATTTTCCTTTTATGGGTACCAAAGTAAACAGAATTCATGAATACACCATTGCTTTCTATTGATATTTCCGTTCGGTTGAGCACAGTAAAGGCTGCCTACAAACGTTCAATCTTACATCAACCCACATATTAATGCAACGAACCGTTGAACCAATTCCACCAGAACGAATAATTGCTTTTTTAGTCAATACAAAAGTTAAAAAACAGGACTGACTTGTGAATCAATTAAAAATAATACCTACTTTAAAACTATTTACATACTTATGGAATATGAAAAGAAAAACTACTGAAGTAGGTAGGTACTTAAATATTTACGTAATGCGGAAAAACATTGAAGGGTTTTTTTAAGCTGGACCAGTAAGATTAAGGCAATTAAACAAACTTCTCAGCTATTCAAAAAGTCAAAGTCAAATCATTTATTTCATTTAGGCCTTTACAAACACTTATGAACGTCAAAAATTATAAATAAGTTTGATTCAGGTTGCCCAGTCCAAAAGTAGCTTCCTATGGAGATGAACGGGCAAGAAACTCCATGGTTACTCTTTTATAGAGGTATTAGGTATATGTAGATAGATGTGATGTGTACACAACCAATCTGATTGCTCTGTCTTTCTTTGTGTTATGGCAATAAAAACTTCTAAAACATGAAGTTACCCAGAGCGTGAAGATCATTGCATCGGATTTGTGTACTATTTTATTTTACATTACGTTTCGTATTCAAAGGTTTTTATTTCAAATTCTTACAAAAGTGACTGGTTCGTAGGCACGTTAAGTTTGTTATAATTCAAACTACCATATACACCTTAAAGACAATTATTTTTGGTACTCATATGCTGTAGGAGTTTTCGCGACACCAAGGACCCAGGAAAAATAATTGAGATTTGTTTTAGTCCGTGAAACCCCCTCCCGCTGCAACTACAGGTCAGGGTTCACCTGATGATAACCCTCCTAGGAAAAAAGGTAGTATAATTAAAATATTCGCTGGCTGTATAAATCTGAATTCACGCAAAATCCCTCACGCCGGATTTTCCGACATCGGGCTTGCTTACAACGCAACTCTAATTTGCGTAACTGATATTAATTACAAACTGTAGAGCAATGTTATCCGTAATAGTTTTGATATAACCCTTTAACCTCTGGGGTATTTAGGCTACAGACTAGTTAGCAGACAAGGTTAGTGAATTATAAGCGGCTAAGCCAAACATATTCAGTAATATTATCATTTTGTATAGGTAGGCAAAACACAGAACGTCAAAGAGTTAATAAAGTTCTACTAAAATAATTGGATAATTTATGAACCATGCCCGAGATATTGGATTACGAGAACTACGTAATAAAACTACAAAAACATTTGATTTGTTTCGTAGCATCTAATCACAAAGTTTTCTATACTGCGAATGTAATTTCAACTTGAACAGGAAAACCTAAAACAGGATATTCAAATAAGGCCTTGGATACACGCACGGATTTTGAACATCGTTGTGAATTCTAATGGGCAGCACGTGTGGTGAAGTGGTTGGTGCATTCCGACCCTTATGCGGAATGACCAAGACCTATATACTGGTTGTAAACCTATGTAGTGATAGTTTTGTTTAAGTAAGGAAGGAAAAGTTATTGCTGGTCGACTCTTATAGAAAGACACGTCGTGATGACACATTCGATTCGGGTCGGCCGAAATCGTTTTCTAGGTAGTAAGAAACTTTCACAAAGCAGTCTGGAAGTTGCTGATGATACATCCAGGTATCTCACTCAATATAATAACTGATGTACACAATGACGAATCATAATAACACGTGAAGCCTGGACAAAAGTGTGTGTATTCGTATACAAACTTTTTGGAATTCGATCGAGCATTTGTTTCAGTCGAACAACGGTTTGGTGCTATAACACCGAGCGTAGATCATCCGTATCGAATTGCTGTGCTCGGTAGTTTTCTAAAATACTCCAAAAATGTGACCAGTATTTTGAAAGATAACGTGAACAACGCTGCTAGTGTAACATAGCGTGTAACGTTGACAATATAAAACCTGGCAAGAGTAAAAAATCTCGACTCTTTACATTCTCTAAACAGAACCGTTTAGGGTTTTGTTGAGAAAAATCTATGTTAACCGTTTCAACGCAACCCGAATCCTTAATTCCTTATTTAGCCTGTTTTTTTTTTATAAGTTAAATTGTGTTTTAGTAAAACTTTATACTCCTCGGATTTTGACTTAAAAAATTGGGTACGTACGGCATCGAAATAATGTACTGATAATGTGAAAACTTTTTCTTGTACTCGATGACATGTTATTAAATAACTTTGATGGATTTGCTGAAGTTTCCTAATTTTTACGAGTATGTTAGCGAAGTGACAGACTTCGAGGTGCGGCGCCATATTGATTGATAAGCCTGTTTATTTTCGGATAAAAATTACGATAAAATCTTATGTTAGCGTGTTGAGTTCTGTGAACCCGAAATCGCAAATGTACGACTTTTTGTGCAAACTTAAAATACCTAAAATGTCCTAGATTAGTGAGTTGACGTTATCTCAATTAGTAATGAAATTGATACCTAATCGTGTGTATGAAAGTTGAGAAGCTTCCAAAGTAGTAGAGAGTAGGTATACTTATCCTATTCCTATTAGATAGGTATTACTCTTTAAATCAATAATTTTCCAATTACCTACTAAAAAACGATATTTTCCATAGGCTCACAATATCACAAAATAATTTAAAAAGTCGACAAGAAAATGACCGATCTTATAAACCCATTTATAGAGGCAACAGACTCTAAGGAGAAAGAAAAACATTGTTGTATAAGCGTCGGGTGTCTATCGTCCCACGCCGAGAGGTTGTGTAAACAGTCTGTGGGAGGCTTGACAAGCGGTAATCAATCTATTGCTCGAACCTAGCCAAAACACTTCGATGGTATTACATGATCGGAACTATTGCCTGTCATCCCAAGCCCCGGCGCTATTGTTGTTGCCACACAATTGAGAGGATTCAGGTCCTGATTCGTATCAGTCCTATCTATAAAGCCTATCATGAAAAGGAAATTAGAGCTTTAGAATTTCGTTTAGGTAATCTTGTTTTGATACTACGATCCTCTTAAGCTTGGATGTTATAAATTACTTAAATCATCATCTGCCTAATTTGTATGTGGGGGTCAGCTGCCAGCCTAATCATATGAGAAATAGTGTTTTACATGGAATAACTGCCTATCTTCTTCTTCAAGCCAGTTACCAGGGCAATCCAATACCAATTGGTTAGACTAGTTGTCAGAAACGACTTAAAGACCTACAAAAAAAGAAATATAAATTATGTAGGTATGTACATTTATTGAATAAGTATGTGACGTTTATTTTACTTATTTTTTTATCCATCATTTTGATTTTGATTTCGTCATTTTGCAAACTGATTAATAAATAACCTATGTTCGTAAGTACATACTAAGTTCGTATGCATCGATGCACGATTTGCACTAACTGAACCGCACTTAGTAAGTTACACACGCTGTTAAACTCACTTCATTATACATACCACGAGCCATTTAACTAACTGAAGTTACGTATCTGTAAAATTAGTTCGTTAAGTAATTGTTTGGATTTTACAGCTTTGCTGACTGAATTTCAGGTTTGTTTTCTAGATTGGCGGGTAAGAGGATTTACCTGAAATTGTATGGCATTTCAATAATTCAAAGTCAATCTTGATTGTTCTTGCTCTGTTACGAAATCTTGAGACTTACACTGTTGACTTACTGATGTATTTTTTCATTCATTTATCGTCTTTCAGTTCTTAAATTCCGTGTGAGGATTTAAGTACATACTTAGGTACCTAATTAAAATTGTTCGTGATAGCAATCAGGCTGCAAAAATGTTCAGTATACAGATTGTTTTTTTTAAATGTAACTAAAATATGTTATAGAAATGACTCACTAAACGAAACAGTTAAGTTTTATATAATATTTTAAGCAAATACATTCCGGTTAGCACAATCATGGCGTTTATTCGATGATTACTCGAATCACGAGTTGTATCGATTGCTCATCGATTACGATTGGGTCAAATGTTTGTGAATGAATTCGATCGGTCAGTGAATGAGTCATGTTTTTTTCCTTATAGTGGTTTATAGTAGGTGAAGGTATGTCATGTTCGGATTTCCTTATTTGAGAGTCAGACAGACTTGAGGACGTAATAAATTAAGTTAAGGCCGAAGACATTTGTTGGTTTGAACGTAGTAATTAATATAAGGAACTATTTATGCAAAATAAGACGTGTACAAAGATATATTTAAAAACAAAAATAAAAAATGGCGTTCTTATTCCTACAGAGATTGGCAAGTGATATTTTTACACTTCAACATTGAGCGATTTTCTTTGTACTTAACAAACTGAAGACTGTTACTAAGTAACTTTCTCAAGTAAGCCGGCTTCAAGACTTATAAGTAGATGTAAGCAAGTTTTTTTGTAAGGAATCAGTGCAAATCCATATTTGTTACGGTAGTGAACGATTTAACTTGGTCACAGTCGAGTTGCCTTGTAGGCGATGTTTATAAAAGTGTTCGAATATTTCTTTGATCGTGTACCGAAGAAATCACCTAGTTACGTAATTCAGTTATTTAATATACATAGTCAGTTTTTTTAGTATTGTTATTTTTGGTAATATTTTTTTAAAAATTAAAATCTGCTAAGCATGTTCATGATTTTATGTTTACATTGTTCAATACTTTATATATTATAGGTGTTATTTATTTTTCTGCTGTGTATCAGACTAGCTTTCAATTCTAGTTTATATCTATGAATAATATTGTTTAGAAAAATCCTTTAAAAAGAAACATTGGTAGTGTGGAACCTACATTTCTTCCTAAATATCAATTTACAAGAGATTTATAATAAATCCTAATAGTATGGACTGGAAGAACCATTGAGCGACAATGAATTACAAAGTAAAATATGATTACATTTACAAATCATATTTTCTGAAGTATCTGTGATCCCTTTAGGAAAAACAGTTTATTACAAAGTATTTCTTCATATTATGTATATTGGATAAATCAGTTTTTTGTGTAAAAAGAAAAACCAAGTCCATAGATAACTATGCGCAAAATTAGATAGATAACTTCGTAGTTGAGCATTTATTTATCTTTACTTTTTAAGATTGTTATTTAATATTCCAACTTCTTATATGTATACCTATTGTTTAATTAGTTTAGCAATAGAAAATCCCAACTAATGCTCAATGAGTATGTTTGTCTGACATATTTTATCGTTGTATCTTATAAACCAGACAATTGAATTTTCTTAGAAAAATGCTTGAAGTGTAGCATTGGACATACGTAATGTTTAATTTAGCCAAATTTATCAGAACTCTACTGAAACGATAGAAAACCACAAATTAGTTATTTATTACTACCATCACGCATACATTTATTCTAAATTTTAAACCGCGCTCATGGGAGCTTCTCTTATGACCCTGAAGAAAAGTAGACAAATGCCCGTTTTCACCTACAATCTCTTAATCTAAGTGCCACTTAGAATAAAGGCTCTCCCAATTTTGACATAAATAACTATGTATAAGGGACACCTAAACTTTGGTGAAAACGAAATTCTGATCGAAATGTTCCGAAAATGCTCTTAGGGGATCCCTAATTTAGGTATTTGTTGGTGAAAATGGGCATAAGTTACCCGCCTTTTATTTTTAGTTTTTGTATCTCAATCAAAAAACATTTCAGCCTCCACTTCAGACTTCCAGCGTGACTGTGTGACGCAAAGACAGAGTTAATAAAAAAATCACTTATAGGCAAGGGAATGATAGAACAGTAATTATAAATCACAGCTTGACAAGAATACCTACGTCTATCCGTCACAACACAACTAATCGTGCAGCAAGTCACTCAATTCTCTCATTCACTATGCTGATGCCATTCCATTACAATCACCACACATTATTGATCAACACCCCTTAACACATACACAATATTTTCATCCCTATTACTACTTCTATAAGGCTTAGAATTGTCTGACAACCATTTGCAGGAATGTGAGAAGTATACTAAGTAAAATCACTTGTACAAACTGTTCATTATTGAGTGAGGTATTGCAATGTTGACCTTACTTTAATACTTTTATATGTTTTTGCGTTTCTTTCTATCTTTACTCATATTTGTAGAGGTTCCAAAATTAATGAACCGATTTAAAAAAAAAAACTTTCGCCGCTGAGAACCTAGGCTATCGCCGAGTAACACAGGGCATAATCTCATCGTAAGTTTCCTCTAGAAACCGCAAGAAAATAGCTACTAGATAATAGTCATCTTACCTATCACGATATTCGGGTATGACACCCAGTTCATTTAAATATCATGATAAACAAAAGCCATTAATAAATTGTATATTCTCCTAAGTAAACATATTTCAGAAAGTACATTAAACATAATAAATGCTCTTTGTTATCTTTGTGCAAACATTTACTACGCAACGTTGTCTAAATATTGAAATAAATAATGTAACTATTATCTAATCTAAACAATAAGCTATTTAAGTACCTACTTGTTTTTAACATGTGGTTAGAAGAACTATTGATGTGCACTTGACAATAAATCGGGGAAATTAATTCGAGTACTGAAGTACGGATGAAGTATCTAAGCTCCCCAGCAGAGCCCACTAGGACCAAGGTCTGTCGGGGCTGCGGGATTGTTCGGAAGAGTTACCTACCGCGGCCCTTGTACATAAAAGGCCTACGACGGAACACGACGGTTTTTAATCAGTAAGAGTCTGACACTCCCTCACCGCTGCTAACCCACAGCAGGAGATGTAATTTGATAATTTTTGACGTCGTTAAAAAAAAGTATCTAAGCTATACATCTGATTCCTGCTTTATAACAATAACTAGGTAACATTTTTTATCCGTCTACTAACTAACTTCCCTTGACCTGTTGTTTTTTTTTGCGAAACTCTCGAATATACTTCGATGGTTGGTGGTTTTACAGCAAAAAAGCAAAGACTTTGATATATTTTACGCACAAATTCAGGATTCATTTCAAAGAGAATTTTTGCAGTATATCCCACTCATATTTAAAACAAATATATCTCGCAACCTTTTGTGGACCACAGCGTGGTTTACTGAACACAACTCTATTTAAGTGCTGAAGCTGACCTTTACAATATAACACGATACACATTTTGTAGTTACAAAGATAACTTAATTAATAGCAAAACACTGTTTGTCACATTCAACTCTAAGTAAAAAATGGTCTTTATACTTTAAATGGCACCAGCGATATTTTATTTGCATCCTTTTTTCTAAACTGGTTTAGGGTACGTATGGATTATAAAACTGGTATTACAGACCATATAATTTGACATCACTATTTTTAGTATAATGTATGTTACATAAATATAACACAATAAAAACAAGCGCATAAATCACACTATAAGGATATTAATGTTTATTCAGAAGATGAAATCATATAACTACTTTCGTCTGTATTTGCTGCAAAACTCCTTTCTACCTTCGATTTCTTACCTCCAGTTTAAATAACCTCAAAAAGGATCATCAATCACTAACATTAACTTGACAATCAACCACATTACCATCACAGGACATAAACTGAAGAAATCAAATCAATGATATATGAGTAATGTATATAATCGAGTAAGTTCTCGATTTAGGTTAATCCAAGGAGAACGAAATGACTAGCGGAGATGTCATAACGCAAAATCTTCTAAGGAAGTAGCGCTCCAAAAATGGGTGTTCGGAGAACGAGGAACATTGGCTCCACCCTTACTTCCATAATCAATTAAGACCAGGTTTAGTTTTGCTTTGACAAGAAACTCGAACGCTTCGTTAGCTAGTAGGTAACTGATCACGCCTTCTGTAGGTACGTCACTAGACCTACACGAAAACGCCTGATACCTGATACCTTATGGTATCTCCGCTATCTTTCCTTCCTCCTTGGGTTAGTCGCAATGCAATAGCTCTCAGTTTGAGGTTGATTATATCCCAGTATTGCGGGAACGACTGTGTGATGTATGATCGAGACATCGATTATGGACGTATTGGTATCTCGACCTGGTTCTTTCTTAACTCATCGTGTGAACTACGTATTTATTTAAGGACTTTTTTATGAAGACAAATCTATTGTCGACGATATTGTATATATTGTATGAATTATAATGGCTGGTTGTTTTTGTGTCTTTTGATTGGACTGCAAATCATTATTGTGAAAAATGTCACTGGGCCACATTGTCTACAAGATCAAATGCCAATTTATTTTCCTTTAATCGAGAAACCAACAGAAAAATAGAACAACATGTGCAGTTTTTACCCACAACATTTGATTATAACTTAAGTCAGCATACAACACAAGCTTACAAACAAACTTTGACATAAACAAAACAATATCTATAACGGTACATTACAAACCCCTTGAGAAGCCTATTCTTAAGCCACGAGCCACATCGATACTTCAATATCCTTGTCCCAATTCCCAAATATACTGTTGATAAACAAAACTTTCAAATATCCTCAAAGAAAATGGAGCAGATACTATACCCACGATGGTAAATAACTCCCAGCTTGGGTCTATTTATAAAACTTTTTGGAGTGATCCCTTGGGACAAGGGGACATCGTAACCTCTTTCGAAATACGGTCAAGGAACATGACATTTGGCGGTTATAAAACAAACCTTTGTTTTTTTTTTTGTATCTGCATTGTTCGATTGGATTTCTGAATGTAACGGAGCAGGAGTTTTTTTAATAGTCCTCGATTCATTGACATATTTGATAGGTGTTACCTATGTTTTAAACGTGTTATTTGAAAAACAATTATTTTCACAACTAAGTACTACTAACTAACTAGTTTTTCTACTTGGTGCACTTAATGTGGATTTCAATAACGGATCCTTCCGCTATTCCGCAATTTAGGGATTGAAATTTTACCTAATTGTTTAAATATATTATTTAATATAATATCAAAGCTGCTATCTGTAGATAAGCAAAACGCCACAGCATCATTCGAAACGAGCATAACACCTGACAAACAAACCAACAATATTGGCTTACATCGGTTAAATATCTCAAGTGAACATGCAAATATTTTACGTCAGTTTCCCAATGATGGTGTGAATCAGAGTCGCTGACTCAAACATTCTCTCGACTCAGGTAGCTTTTATGACTCATAGACATTCGTCACTTCGCCACTGTAGTACATTATGTTAATAGTTCTTGGTATATTTTATATAACTCTATGTTATTATGTTACTCGACAGTTCTGCCTCATATGTTACGTGAATATGCATAATTTGGTAACTTCTTTCGGTTTTTTTCTAGCTTGCGTACGAAATCTTTTGCAGATTTTGGATTTTATCCCGTCATTTTTTCTATTGGTTATCTCAAATTGGTTCTATTTCAACTTCATATATTATTTCAAACTTTATAAAATTATGTGTGTTGGAGAATTAAAAGACTTTATTAATATAGCCTAGTTTTGGTTTTTATGACAAACCGACGATCGGGGCGGACTTTCGAAAATTGTGTGGTCGTGACTCAGTCATTAGCTTTACGGATACGAATAGTTCCTATAGAACCTACTGCTCTTTATGTAGGTTTCTGAGCATAGCAAGCCACATCATTTTCTTCATTACAACGAGAAAAGATGAAAATTAAACAATGCAGTATATAAACGTTATTTTATTCACAATCTTCATACATTAAATGGAAGCTAAGAGTCATAAACATTATTCTTAAAAAGAAAAATATACGCACTTTTTTGTAAAAATACGATTAAAAAAGTAATAAACACGACTTATGAAAGAGGATTTCCGCTTTGAAGTCCAAAAATTTGCATATTTTCAAAGCCTTTTCTTGTTTTAGAAATTATAATATTTTTAATACCTTGTACACAAGTACGTACCACCCTTTTTACTGAAATCTTCAAATTATGAGTTCTTTTTAACTTAATATTTATTGGCCCTTTTATGCTACGCAGGTCATTTAATTTTCATTTCAGGAACACATGAATAAATTTTTTTAAAGTATGTATATCAAGTTAGAAAGTATTTTTCTTATTGTGAAGTTGTTTAATTGTGTACTTACATAATATGACGTGTGAGTATGACTAAGCAGGAAAAACCATACATGACAAACCTTTGAGGTTTCGCTATTTAAATAATAAGTAACATTATAGTTTATTTACTATTTTGTTTTAAAATGGTGACGAGTTGTGGCTAAATAACAATCAAGTTTTAATTTATGCTTGTTTCGAAAAAAAAATGAAAGGAAAAGTGAAACTCAATTACTTGTACGATGCACGAGTGGTCAGCTAAGTTCGTGACTATGTTCGTCATGCCCCAGGGCTAATAAACTGATCATTGCGCCGCGTATTGAAAAACAAAAGAGACACGATATCGCCATTGGTCAAATTAGCTTCAAACAGAATTAAAATGCCAAATGCAAACTGCCAAATGGCCCTGCTAAATGCCAACCTGTGCCATAAAAAAAATTGCAATTACTGCTGCTGTATTTGATACGAAAAGATCAGATCATTCAGAGATTTAAACGTTTCGTTAGGTTAATAAACACCCGCCGGGGCTGCGGGATTAATCGAAAGAGTTACCGCGGCCCTGGTACAGAAAAGACAGTAAAATCTGACACTCCCTCACCGCTGCTAACCCACAGCGGGAGGGGTCATTTGATGATTTTTCCCGTCAATAAAAAAAGGTCAATAAATACAAACTTCTCTTTACTTGCACTAATTGCAAAAATTATGCTTTAATCACTTGGATATTCAAGCATAATTTTTGCAATTGACTGGCCTAGTTTACCACGGAAGAAACCAATGAAATATGTTGCTATCTGTACTAAATGTAAATCCGGGGACGGATGACACGAAGCGTGCCCCTAACTGTCCTCTTCCTACACATATAAATCAAAGATTATATTATTGCCTGATTCATAACAGAGGGGACATTATCTATAATTCAGTGTAGGTGGGACCGACGGACAACGACCGACAAATTGCTGCTAATGTAATCATTATTGCTGTGCACGACACCTATAGGTATGTAAAGTTAATTGTTACAATAGATTGCTATTATGATACGTAGTTGAAGATAAACTTTGCAAGTTGCTTTATTGATTCAATAAAAAGATGGTTATAGTTTAATTGTGTAAGCTACAGATATATCATCTTCTTCACTATTTTCACACTTCAATAATATTTTTAATTTATTATAATATATTATGCAAATCTGCATATTAGTGCGTGGAAATACTATAAAAACAATCTTAATATAGTGATTTTTATGTGACATTATTAGTAACTCATAGTGTTTGGTGATTTGAACAGAAAAAGTGACTAAAGTTGAAAAAGTGACGAAGTGACAATCGTTTTTTCGAATCGTTCTTCACCTACCTACATATTTTTTACTATTTCTCATAATTCTTGTTTATGACATATCGTCGTATTGTCATATCATCTGACAGTTGGAAAAATGTTGCCATAGTAGAATTTTGAAATCTACCATGAACAGCGATGATGATGATAGAAATACCGCAGTGCATGCTACTTCTACGAAAACTAGCAAGAAAGCCATGACCCAACAAATATTCCATCCTTCTCTTTTCACCAGACAGAGGTCTAACTCTCTTAGTGATGTGCTACCTAGAGAAAGTAATACAAATACTGTGCCCTCTATGCTGAATCTAAGTGCAGCACCCAACAATCTGCCAACAACTATACCCGATTCTGAATTGCCAGATATAGAAAAGCTGCCCCCAACATGGCAACGTGTGCCAAAACCTAAAAAACGCAAGACCAGCGAGCTATCACCTCCGCCTACCACAAGACAAACAGGAAATCGATTTACTGGTCTTCCAATCGATATAACGGAACGAGAACTTAATCAACAACCGGTACCTAGCAAGCCTCCACCAATCATTCTTTATGGTGTAGATGATTCAAGGAACTGACCAGATTAATAGAGACTGTTATAAGCCCAGCTGATTTCAAGTATAGGATAATCAACAAAAACAACATACGGGTTATGATTAATACAGCAGAAAACTATAAAAAAGCGATCAGCCTCATACGCGAGAACGGTCTCATCGGACACACATTCACGCCAAAAGATGTTAAATGCTACCGTTTTGTCATCAAGGACTTACACCACACCATACCCCATGAAGCGATAAGGGAAGCAGTCGAAGCTACTAACAATGAAATTGTCGGTGAGATAATTAATGCTCGGTATGGTCCAAACAAGAGACCCACCTCAACCTTTTTTGTCAATGTGAAGCAAAACATTCACAATCGCGAGATCAAAAACATACAGTATATATTTAATCAAAAAGTCAAAATAGAAGATCCGCGTAAAGCTAAAAGCATTGCTCAATGCCAGCGATGTCAACAGTATGGCCACACTAAAAATAACTGCATGCGACCTCATAGATGTGTCAAATGTGGAGAAGGGCACAAAACTTCAGACTGCACAAAGAAGGATAGATCCACTCCAGCCAAATGTGCACTATGCTCTTGTGACCACCCAGCAAACTATAAAGGCTGTGAGGTGTACAAAGATATCCTGGCTCGCAAAAATAACCGCACCCCACGTGCAAGGGTGCAGCAGACACAAACTGCACTGAATCCTGCAGCTGACCAATCCACCACCAACACACGAGACCCAATAAAAACTCATCAAAAATCTTATGCAGAAGCTGTTCATGGATCTAACTCTGCATCCCAAGATCGATCCCAAGCTGGCCAACATCAAACCAACACATTGGAGCATATTCTTATGAAGCAGAGCGAAAAAATGGATCTCCTAATTCAACAAATAGGTTCACTGGTGAGCCTTATAACTACTCTCGTCTCAAAACTCACAAAATGATGTATTTATTCATAGCCGCCTGGAACATCAATGGCATTGCACCCAACACAAATGAGTTAGAAGTATTCCTCATAGAACACAAGATCGATATATGTCTGATATCAGAAACTCACACGACAGTTAGGAGTGAAATACGCATACCCGGCTTCTGCGTGTACCATACCCCCCATCCAAGTGGTGGATCTCATGGCGGATCTGCCGTGGTAATTAAAAATAGTATAAGACACTATCTACTGGAACCATTTGCGACTGAACACCTCCAGTCTACGGCAGTTAGAGTGGAAGATCCTTCAGGACCTTTTAACATCTCGGCTGTATATTGTCCGCCTAGGCACGGTATCAACGAAGACATGTTTTCAGAGTATTTTGAGACCCTAGGAAATACATTCATAGCAGGAGGAGATTGGAACGCCAAACATACCCACTGGGGGTCGAGGCTCACGTTGACCAGGGGACGCGAACTCAAAAAGAGCATTGATGCAAAACGCATGACATCATTATCCACAGGTAAACCAACATACTGGCCAACTGATAGGAACAAGCTCCCCGACCTCGTTGACTTTTTTGTCACAAAAAACATTTGTCACAAGTTTTCCCAAATTGAATCCTGTCTTGACGGTTCTTCAGACCATACCCCCATTATCCTAAGACTGGGTAAAACCGTTGTCTATCATAAGCCTAACGACGTACTCTATAATTATAAAACTGACTGGGATAGTTTTAGAGAGTATGTTGAAGGCGAGATTAACCTAAACCTTCCTCTGAAATCACCTGAAGATGTAGACAACGCATGCCTCTACATTACTAATCTTGTACAAGTAGCTGCATGGAACAGCACCCCTGAGCTTAAGAGACTGGCTCACAAATGACTTACTCCGCTCGAAGTCCGAAGAAAAATTGCTGAAAAGAGGCGACTACGCAGAATCTGGCAAACATCACGTCACGAACAGGACAAAACTCTTCTTAACCGAGCAATCAAGGAACTCAAAGAGATTCTTGCGAACGCTAGAAACAAAGAAACGCAACAAAGGCTAGAGAGAATGGCCCCTCATGCTAATGGGATCCACTCTCTATGGAAAGCGACTAAACACCTACCATCACCGCAACAATGTTACCCTCCTATCAGATCAGGAAATTCGTGGGCCCGTACTGACCAAGAAAAGACCGACACTTTTGCCACCCACCTTGCCAACGTCTTCAAACCTAATGAATCTTGTGTCCCTGAGAATCCTGAAATAGATATCACTCTCAACCAGGACTTACAACTTTGTCTACCACTGCGACCAACATCTCCACGCGAATTGTCCAGATTAATATCCTCAATGAAATCCAATAAAGCGCCAGGATTTGATTTGATTACTCCTAAAATACTTAAGGAACTGCCCCGCAAGGGACTCGTCTTTCTCACTACCCTCATCAATGCGTCTCTTAGAACCTCATATGTACCTGCTCTCTGGAAAATCTCACAAATTGTGATGATACACAAGCCAGGAAAACCGACCAACGAAGCTTCGTCTTACCGCCCTATTAGCCTAACTCCAGTACTATCAAAGCTATGGGAAAAAGTTGTACTAAATAGGCTGAAACCATACCTTTTGGAAAATAATATCATCCCAGATCACCAATTTGGTTTTCGTGAGCAACACTCTACCATTGAGCAGGTTCACCGAGTCTACCGCACCATAAGGCAATGCATGGAAAACAAGGAATACTGTTCAGCTGCCTTTCTTGACGTCCAGCAGGCTTTTGATCGTGTATGGCACAAAGGACTACTGTGCAAGATAAAACAACTCTTGCCCCACTCATTTTACCCCCTAATGAAATCATACCTTAGTGACAGGTATTTCCAAGTTAAACTGCGTGATGCAAGATCGTCCCTTGTAGCGTGCCTTGCGGGGGTACCCCAAGGCTCCGTTCTGGGCCCAGTATTATACAATATCTTTACCAGTGATCTCCCACAATGTCTTGACGTCTCTGTTGCAACCTTCGCTGATGATGCAGCATTCCTGGCCTGTAACAATGATCCCAAAAAAGCGAGCTGCATATTGCAAAAACAACTTGACCAGACCTACGACTGGCTGAACAAGTGGCGAATAAGAGCTAGTGCGCCCAAATCGCACCACATTACATTTACGCTCAGACGTGGAGACTGCCCCCCAGTCAACTTGGGTCATGACACTGTACCTCGGTCAAGTTGTGTAAAATACCTAGGATTCTACCTGGATAGGAGACTAACATGGAAAGACCACCTAAGGACAAAAAGGACAGAGATAAACTACCGTTTCAAAAGTCTCCTTTGGCTACTGGGTCGACAATCTACATTATCACTGAGTAACAAGCTAAGAGTGTACTGCGCCATTATAAAACCAATCTGGACATATGGCATCCAACTGTGGACCTCTGCTAGCAAATCGAACATTATGTGCATTCAAAGAGCCCAAAACAATATCTTGAGGGTCATAGCGGCTGCCCCTTGGTATACTCGGAACTCAGAAATCCACCAGTATCTGGAAATGCCAACCATTCATGAAGAAACCAAACGGTACCTCAACAGATATAAGGAAAGGTTGAGCTCCCATCCAAATCCTCTGTCACAGTCACTACTGGTGCAGAACCATCTAAAGAGACTCAAGAAAGCTGACATTGTGCTGCCTGACTAAATAGAATTGGGCACTGGCCCCATTACTATAAAATACCCTTCTTGTATTTCCACGCATCTGATCATAGTCTGAGTAGACTGATAGCAGATTAATAACACAAAGGAAAAAAAAAAAAAAATATTATAGCCGTTTCCCCGCGGTCTCACTCCCGTCCCGTAGGAACTACTGCTCGTACCGGGATTAAATATAGCCTATGTTACTTGCAGATAATGTAGCTTTGTAATGGAGAAAGAATTTGTATAATCGGTCCAGTAGTTTTGGAGTTTATGCATTACAAACTATAAACTAACTAACTATAACTAACTACAAATAAGTTTTCCTCTTTATAATATTGGTGTAGATTAGTTAAAGGGTGTTTACGATACTTAACTAAAAAATAACCAATTCCACTGACATTCTTCAGTCATGATGTATTTTTTGTTTCAAAGGAGCTTGCGTAGGCGCATCCTCTTACGAACAATGTACGAGTACCTACGTTAACCAACGACAGTGGCGCTAAATTGGTTAATTGTCGGTGCAACGGGATCTCGCGTGGGATATTTGTAATAACGACTATGAATGATATGATGACGTCATAAGAGCGTTGTATTGACAATAAATAACAAATAATTAAATGCTAGCACTTTATTTGAAGCTTGAAAGTAAACACTCTTATGAATGACTGACGCACGTGTAACCTTCTATTTTTAATTTGATCAGAACTAAATTAGTGGTCTTGAAGATTTAGAACATTTTATAAGTATAAAATAATCGCTTTTTGCATGGACTGAATGTAATTCAATTTTGTCCCCTTCGATAATTAGGCATAAGTAAACATGTAAAGACAATGACAATAATATATTTTCTCTTTTCTACATAAATATAACCTGTAAACGTAATACCTACGTAATACGCTTGGACTGACTTCGATTGCTAACTTCTACGTACCGGATTTCATTAAGACAATTTGAGCTTCTGACTAATGCCTACGTAATGGTATAAGCAGTAAAGTAATGAGACATTGCCCTTTCCCTGTAAGGAATATGCTAATTAGCATCGCTTACTTTTTCCGGCTTGGTTTTCTGTGTCATCGTTTAAAAACATCTCTAAGTAGCTACAATTGTACTAAAATTTGTTTATGTTTGCTTGGAAGCTTCACTTTGAAACACTACATCTAGGTATATAAAAACTTAGAAAAGAGGAACTAAGTCTTACAGGAAGAAAGCCAATCTATAGACGTTTTGGTAATATAAACTAGAACTAATAGTATAAAAATATCTTTAATATTATGTAAATACAAGTATAAATATACTTACTTACTTATTGACAATTTCAAGAAATACGGTAGAAAATGGAGACACTAGTTCTTCATGAAAGAAATAGATACCTTCCTACCGTTTTCAATTCAACAGTAAACTCTCTTCGGTTTACTAGAAACAAGCTCAGTGTCACGATATACATAGGAGACTTTGATCTTATAAGAAGCCATTTAAACTTCGACTTCCAAAGTGGCTTTCAAGAGTTTTCAAAGCCTAATTTCAGTGATTTCAACACCTTTGACAACAAAAGGTTTTTCTAAATTAAGTGCTTATACTAATAAGAAGAAAAAACGTGTTGAAAAACAACTGAAAAACGAAGGACTTCAATTGTTTAACAAACACTAAATGAATTCGTAAAAAGATGACAGAAAAACTGAGCAAAAACAAAGACCTTGGCACTCCAAAATAGGCTAGTTAGTATTCTAGTTGATAAGTAATAATACCTACATATTATATTGACGCAGAATACAGTGGTAGAGAATTGAAATACTTACGCAATTGCAGGTCTTTTGGGAACAAATACCCTTCCCTTTATATGAGATATCCCATGAGAAGAAAACTCATCGTTCAGTCTTTATCCTAAAAAGTAAAAGATTATCACTTTAAGTAGGTATTTGAGACTTTCACAAAATCATCACATTATTTTTTTTTAATCCTGCCATATTCTGAAAAATTTACGTACTTAACTGTCCCGAGAGGACATAGAACCTACAACGTACTAATATAAGACCACATTGCTATCCATTAGCACGGGTAGTTTCTAAACTTAGCTGCCGTCTCGCAGTTAAAGTTGTTCCTTGTATAAACATAATAGCTCTCAGTGGACTATGAAAATACTGTGTAGGTAGTACTGGGCTCGTGGAATTTTTCGTCCGTGGAAAATGTTCAAGGATTCCTAACTACATGAACTTATTTAGATATGTACCTAGGTACAGTAGCGGCTTTAGGGTAGGGCGCGGTTGGGCGACGGCCTAGGGCGCCGGATGTGAGGGGCGCCACAGTGGGCGCCGCAGGCGCCCCTAACCAATCCTTGATCAGAATTTTACTCCTATTTTTGTTTTAAATTTCATCAAAGATCGCAGCTTACAAGAACTGTATCCAAATGTATGGATAGCATCAGGGCCGCCTTAACCTATGGTGCAGGGTGTGCGAATAACCCGGGCGCCGCGGGCTCAAAGGCGCCGCGGTACGCTCCTGGACCAAGAAATTTCAATTAAATTAATGTATTGTCATATACAATGCCGTGCGCGTTGGATACACTACTTTTATGTCCCAAAACTCAAAAATTTTCGCGCTCGCTTCGCTCGCGGTTTCTTTACTTTACACTTACATTTTTACCCGACTGCCAAAGAAGGAGGGTAATGTTTTTCGAGTGTATGTAAGTATGTATGTATGTATGTATGTCTGTTCCTTTGTGACCTCCTGTAGCCTAAACGGCTTGATGAATTTTGATGTATGAGGTATCGTTAGATTTGTCTTGATT
Organism: Helicoverpa armigera; assembly: GCF_030705265.1. NCBI lineage: Eukaryota > Metazoa > Arthropoda > Insecta > Lepidoptera > Noctuidae > Helicoverpa > Helicoverpa armigera. The sequence continues at coordinate 3,863,321 of NC_087135.1, read as the reverse complement.
ACGGGAGTGTCATAGGATACATTTTATCCTAAAAGTCCCACGGGATATTTTTTCTAAATTTCCCTTTAAAAAAATATGTATGCGGTATCATTAGATTCATTTCAATCACGGGAGTAATTAATATAGGATACGTTTTTTCTCAAAATTCCCACGGGAACATGTTAATTCTGCGTCAACGCAAAGCAACTCATGCGTTAGCAAGCAAAAAGATAGGGCGTGGCCTGGCATGCGGCGCGCGGCGCGGTGCGGAGGGGGATATGCTCGAGTATACAGCCCGAATGCGGGCACACGCATAAGGTAAAGTAAGGTAAAGTAAGGTACATAGTCTTCTACATCTACAACATTTTCGTTAAATAAAACAGCTAAAAAGTTATAAATAAAAGAATTATTATTAAAAAAACAAAATACCCGACTGCACACTAAAAAAAGAGTAAAACAAGCCCCACAATAATATTGATCAATCAAATGCTAAAAACTAATTATGTAATACCGTTTAAACAATACCTATATTAAAATACACTACAATATGTGTTCGTAATCGATAGTTAAATAAACAGAAACTTATTTTGAATACAAATTTACTGAATATAATTTATAAATATTGATGGAAAGCATCGCAGGCGGGGACCACCTTGACCGCCACCAACGAAAATTCTGCTAAATGGTGCACAACCGAAATGACTATAAATAAGCCTCTGTTGGTCCCCGCCTGCGATGCTTTCCATCAATATTTATAAATTATATTCAGTAAATTTGTATTCAAAATAAGTTTCTGTTTATTTAACTATCGATTACGAACACATATTGTAGTGTATTTTAATATAGGTATTGTTTAAACGGTATTACATAATTAGTTTTTAGCATTTGATTGATCAATATTATTTTCCACATATAGCTACTTTTTATTTATTTATTTATTTACTAGAAGGAGTATCAACAGCTGTAACAAAGGGATAACAATTCTATATTCTTTTAATTTAATTTCCCAATACTTAAAAAAATAAGCGCTCCCTTCGCTCGCGGCTTCTTCACTTCACAGTAGCCTTTTATTATATATGTTAAGGACTTTTAGTGATCCAAATCTCAAAAAAGCTTTTTCGGGCTTGCTTCACTTTATAGTTGTTTTTATTTTTCAATTTTTTTTTGTCTACCCTAGCAAAAAGGTAGCGTCGTTTTTAAGTCCTTTTATTAATAAGAAAGTAACTTCTAGTTTCTATTTATGGTACTACTTTAAGTCCCAAAATTTTAATTCATAGGCGTCAGCACCAACAAAGAGTTATCTACGTTTGGGCTACATTTTAAGTCATTTTTGTTTTGAGTTCTAAAATATAACAAAAAATTTCGCGCTCGCTTCGCTCGCGCAATCAGAACCTGTACTCCCGTGTTTTTGCATTTACCAGTCAGCAATAACTTATGTACGATTGGGCTACATTTTAGCTAATTTTTGCTTTGACTTGTTAACTATAAAAAAAAATTCGCGCTCGCTTCGCTCGCGCAGTCGGTAACTACATATGTCTCTGTTTTTCGTATGGGTTTAAATTGCAGTTGGGGGCGCCGTAGAAATCTCGCCCAGGGCGCTAGTAGAGTTAAAGCCGGCCCTGCCTAGGTAATGAACAGATCTATTTTATGGTGACGTTATGTTTAGTAGGTACTTATACAGTTTTCTTTTCGGCGCAATGTTCATATTATTGACAAATTTACTTACCTGAGCCTTAATTTTATTGGGAAATCATTGTCACACTCAATGAGTTGAATTTTTATTTTTTCATCTATACAAAACATTTGTCCTATATAGTTAAACCTACCTACGTAAATAAATATTGGCAGTTATAAGAATTTTGTTTCAATTTATCGTTGTGGTGTTTATTGGCATACAATAATTGTATTAATTTTACTTCAATAAGCTAAGAGCTTTCATCAAAAGCCAGCCGCTCGAAAGGAAGTATTTTTGATCCAATAAGAAAGCAGCTTACTCTCAATAGAATAGAAACACAATACTAGGCGCTAAGGAAAACATAGAGCTTTACTAGATCATTGCCCTGCGAAGCCTGAGAAATACAAGCTTTCTTATATTACAAACAAAAGAAATTCAAAACAAATACACCCAAGTATTCTTATTTTTTAAACGTAAATAATGCGATGTGATTTGATCTCTGTTTTCTTTTATTCCGGGGTCTTATTGACGTAACAAATAATAGAGAATGTGAAATGTTTTTGACAGTTAAACATTAATTTTATTTTTGCATTTTCCTCGTCCGTGACGTTTGTGGTGCAGCCTTTACACCACAGGCAGCGGCTTAGAAACGACTTTACAATGTTCGACAGTTTCTGCGAATTTTGAGCTGGTATCTAATTTGTATTCTATTACACTTACAGATAAGTATAAAATTCATTAGGTTCTACTACTATGTCACTACATACTTCGTAGCCGCGACTGTGTAGATGGAGCCTTGGTGCAAGCCTTTTCCTTTATCACGTAACTTATGTGAACTATATTTTGAGAACCATTCTACAATGTGTTTCTAAATAGCCATTCTGAATTTGAGCCAATTCTCCTTTCATAAGCTTACCGCAGACTTAGCAGTCATACTTACCTATCATGAATGAAATTCAACATTTTGGGAAAGAGTACTTATCTTTAAATTCTATTTTATACATAGTTAGTAAGCATACCTAATGATACACGTATATTAAGTATTCGTTTTTCCTGTTTTAAAATAAGTTAACGCCACAAGACATTTTCATAATATTACCCGTTTTCGTGTAACGTTCAACTATATTAAGTAGTTACGTACATATGTAAGTAGGTATATATAATTATTTTCACAGCTTCAATGAGTGCATTATCTTCAACGCGTTAAGTGAACCAAATTGACGCTCTGGAGCAATTCAAACAATTGTATCGTATGTGCAGGCGCCGACTTAGCCGGCATTAATTAAACATTTTAGTTTTGTTTCTTTAGACGTGAATGTTAACGCTAAATTGGTATATCTACATTTATATTTAGGAGCAGTGTTGAGGAAATATCTACTTATTAGTTTCGGCTTTAATTTAAGAGCTTAGTTCTTGTCGGGGCAGATCAAGAGTTTTGATAGATTATGATGTCTGCCGAACCTTTCACAAGTAGTCTTGCCTTCGTCTTCTTATCTTACTTAACCAGATGAAATAATACTTCCTACATAGCTTGTCGAATAAATGGCACACGATACTATCCTCTAACAACCCATTACAATAATAAGATATCATGGTGACGGTCATCCATCTAAGAAATGGCAGCGGTTCCAGCTTATCCTTGACTGATCGTTGCAACCGCCTATTGCCGAGCTCCTCCCGAACTAAATTTTAATTGAGTTCTACGTCCGTTAAGTAACAATGGACAGAAATAGAAAGGTCACTGGACATCAGAGACCTCCACAACATTGCAGTTCACCTTCACAGTGACTGGGTAATAGCATTGTGTGCATCATAATACATGCATTCCTTTATTGCCTTCATTTGTCAGTGAGGCCATCGATCCATGTGAATCAGTTCAGTTATATAAATACGTATTACGTACCTAGTATAGGTCGTCTAAACCAAAATGATCCCACTATTTAAATATAATTAGAGGCACAATTTGGGCACACAGCGAACTGAAAATGCCGTAGTGGGGCGCATAATTTCAGCTCAGACAAGCTATAGGTATATCTCTAACTGTAATATAAATGCAAATATGTGTTTGTATGGTTATTTTATTATGACGCTTTTTTCGGTAAAACCAAAGTTGTAACTTACTCACCCGTAGATAAGGGGCCTTTGTGGAGACCGTCATGGGTAACTTAAGTTGGCAACGTATTTTCCGGGACGCAATTGAAACCGTAGGTATTGTAATATTTAAAATCTATATACTTCTCTATTACTAATACTAGTATATAAAGAATAACGGTTCTTATGTTTGTTTGTTAGGTAAATACTAGTATATAAAAAGGAACGATTTGTATGTTTGTTTATTTCTTTAGTAATTGCTATAACTGGCCAAGTTTATTTCAGTAGAGGTCCCAGACTAGATATTTTAGTTAATCCTTCAGATATTAAAGTTGCTATTTATTCGGGCACGCTAACTAGTGTCCTCAGATACTTGAACAATGCAGGTAAACTAATTTGAAACATTTAATCCGTTTAAACTTTTGCTAACTCACGCTTTAAACGATAATTAATAATGTTGAATGCACAGTTCATGAAATAGTAGGTACTGTGTTCTGAACAACAGGACAAGTCTTGAATATTTCCATGGGAAAGTTTTCCAATATAAGTATATGATAAAAAAAATATACATAAGCACATATATTTACTATTTCAATCGTATATATCTGAGACTAGCCGTTATAGGTACTCGCGTACCATGGGAATTTCTACCCATACCTAAATATAGCCTATGCTACTCAGGAATAGTAGAGTTATAGAGCTTTCCAACAGTGAAAGAATATTCCAAATCGGTTCTTTAATTTCGGAGCTTTTAGATTTAGATAGATAGGTACAGTCAACTTCAGGTCAGTGGTAACAGTTTTATAGGAAAATCGTACTTATTACTATTGAGTTAAGGTGCATGACAGTTACCACCGATGTGCGGTCCACTGTACTTAGTTCAAGACCCATATGGACAATAACATCATTTAATATTTGATTACGAAATTGACTGATCGGAACTTAATTGGCTTACCACAGGATTGCTATCAATTATGTAGACTAGTCTGTCCAACTTAATATGTTGCGTATAATATTATGCATGCATGCATTCCGTTTTGTATCTACATATTATGTAGCTAATCGTGTTCCAATATTAATTAGCTTTGTGTATGAGCTTAGTTTGACAGCAATATAGCCTTGATCGAGACAAGATTATCACCCAGTTCTTGTTATGAGAACTAGAACTAGAAATTATTAATAAGTATTGTCTCATATGTACCTAAGAAAGGTAATTGTGCATGGATATTTTTTTTTTAATTCACACAACTTTTTTAAGCATCATCATTTCCCGAGCCTTTTTCCCGACTATGTTGGGGTTGGCTACCAGTCTAACTAGATGCAGCTGAGTTCCAGTGTTTTACAAGGAGTGGCTGCCTATCTGACCACCTCAACCCAGTTACGGCGGCAACCCAATGCCCCTTGGTCACTAATCGTAACGACTGCCAAAGATGTTCAATGACAGCCCTTTTAAGCAAGAGTATAAATAATATTTATTTATTAAATATCTCAAAGTAGATCTTTTATACGTTGTATACGTATAGTACGTATGTACATATTTTAAAACAACTAGCTGGGTCAGGTGCCTGTAATGAATGAAATCCGAGTATTATTCCTCCTTCGCTAAAACATGATGACATTCCGACTTGACCTCAGATTATGACCTGGCTCCTGTTACATTGAAATCAAAATGAATTCATCCTCTTTTCCACCTTTTACTGTACTGATTAATTGTACTGACTCATGTAATCATGACGGATGCATCAATTTATCTTCAGTCGAATGCTTATGTTTTGTTCTGTAAGGCCGGTTACGTACTGCATCCGATGACCGATTCAATTTCATGATAATAAGTTATGAAGTGGGCATATAAAACTCATAGAACTGGGGCATAATTCTGCTCATTTAATAATGTGTCAATTGGATATCAATTGAATCTCAGTAGCAGTTTTAGCCTTAGCTTGAATTATGCAACGTACGATACGAACGATACTTATGCAATATGCTTCAACCGTAATTGTGTCGTGATTGAATCTCAGTTGGATATGAATCGTATGTCGCTAAAGCGAATATAGCAGGATTAAGCCCCAGGTTTTGGAAATTGGATCATGGAAGTCGGATCTCATGCTCGCAGCCCATATTTTCATAGATCTTGATCCGATTCAGAACGGACGTAGTGTGAAAACGGTTTTAAAATGTCGGTGCACGGTCATTGGGTATGGGCTTGGCATGACCTGACTAGGTTAGGAGCGCCCTCGCTGTTCATGGTATGGGAATATATTTCAAGTGATTTGCGTGAGAGATATCATATATTAGGTTGGTACTCTAACGTTGCATGTGTTGGTACATTGGTGCTGAAATCTAGCTAGCCTAAAATGAGCCTGTTTTTGTTGAAATTAAAGGCCAGTTGAATTCCTGTCAGGGCTGCGGGATTGTTCGAAAGAGTTACCGCGACCTTGGTACATAAAGGGCTCAGGAACATGATGGGTTTTAGACAGTAAGAGTCTGACACTCTCTCACGCGGCTAACCCACAGCGAGAAGAGTTATTTGATGATATCAAATAAAAAAACTTAAAATAAAGTTTATTATACAGTAAAGTTAGAGTGTTTCCTACTTTGTAAATACATGCCAAGGTAGTATCCATTACGGTCGAGTTACTACAATCCCAGTAAGTGCTGAACCGAGTGGGTTTAACAACAACGGAGTTTAGGTCTCCATGTCACTTCACGGATTTCTCTTAGGAATACAAAGTTTTCCGGTATAAGAGATTCAACACGTGTTGGTAAAGATTTTATTAATTCAAACCCTTTTTAGTGTTTATATGTTCTTCCTACATACAAATGGGTATGGGTTAAGTTCATAATGAAAAGCAAGAAACTGAATTTTCGGCGATCAGAAATCTTACTACAAAGTTTATTCATTTATCAGTAGAGGCAACGTAACTATGAGTTAATTCTTTTTGGACTTCATGGTTCGTAGCCTTGGCCCCTATACCGCCATTATTTATGAACCATGACGATCATTTGACGTTCATTCTAACATTATTTGAAGGTACCAATTCAATTTCGAGAAGATCAGCCATTAAAAGCATGATCAACCTAACTAACTAGCTTTATATGGCTAGTTAAGAACAGAAGTGATCCAAGTAACATTTTTGACAAAATGGAGCTAAGTCGATTTTTGGGACTTTTGAGTATGAAGTGAGGTTGTGCAAAAGTAATCCAAGTGCTATTCAGTACTTTTTCAAACAAAATCTTTTTTATGTTACGTTTCTGTATTTCAAGAAATATTGCTATTTTCTACAATTATATCAATTTTTTTTATCAAAATTGCATTTACTAAAGAAAAACAGCTATGAAAGTTTGAGTTATGTTTATATCTATCAAATAACAAACATATTTTTAATAATGTGCTCAACATAATTATGATATTCATAAAAACGCATTTCTATGAGTTATGCCCGATTCGTCATTTTAGTGATTTGGCATTCATAAAAAACGTGTCCCAGTTGGTCATTAAATAAAATATTTTATTTTGCTTAGTCCCAATTGGTCATCCGTACTTTATTTTGTAAAAAGTACTGTCAACAAGATAAGCTTTACAATATTGTAATATGTTTTTTTTATATTTATTTTGGTTATGTTTTTTCCGAATATGGCAAGACGTTATTAATAAAATCGCGATTTCAACGGCGTCACACACCGCACGGCCAAAACCAAAATACCAGGATCGCATAAATCAGATGAGTCATCGTGTACTAGGACCGCATAACTTACAGGAGTATAGCAGTCAAGAGTGTCAGGATTTTACGTTTTTTTCCTAATTGTAGATAAACATACCAATTTACACCATCATTCATCATTTTTATGTATACAATCTCTTTGCTAGTTATGGGCCCCTGGTACTTTTGTTGTGTCACATTTTCGGGTTTATAAAATGCCCAAGTTGTCTTAACCTGTGTGTTAATGTAAATTTTATTATATTTATATGAGAGCTATACCTTTACCTACATCGAAGTTTTTCATATAAAATTTCTTCTAACACTTTTATTTCTGACGGTACTCTGATACGTGAAATTTTATGCGGGGGACGAATCGGAACTCAAAATTTAAATATTAAATTATTTATTTTGCTCGAATGACCAATTGGGATTTGGTGTATGGAAAAAATAGTTGGTGACCAATCGGTACTAATGACAAATTGGGAATAACTCATTTCTATGAATATCTCAACTTTTAAAAAATGCTACTTGGATTACTTCTGTTCTTACCTAGCCATATGTATACTTAGGTACCTACTGAAAGCCAAATCAGACTTTTTACCCGACTGCCAAAGAAGGAGGGTAATGTTTTTCGAGTGTATGTAAGTATGTAAGTATGTATGTATGTCTGTTCCTTTGTGACCTCCTGTAGCCTAAACGGCTTGATGGATTTTGATGTATGAGGTATCGTTAGATTTGTCTTGATTACGGGAGTGTCATAGGATACATTTTATCCTAAAAGTCCCACGGGATATTTTTTCTAAATTTCCCTTTAAAAAAATATGTATGCGGTATCATTAGATTCATTTCAATCACGGGAGTAATTAATATAGGATACGTTTTTTCTTAAAATTCCCACGGGAACATGTTAATTCTGCGTCAACGCAAAGCAACTCATGCGTTAGCAAGCAAAAAGATAGGGCGTGGCCTGGCATGCGGCGCGCGGCGCGGTGCGGAGGGGGATATGCTCGAGTATACAGCCCGAATGCGGGCACACGCATAAGGGCACACGTCGTTGACGGTCGTCTCTAAATAGCGATTTTTTCGATACTTCGTCGTCTGACGCGAAACTTATAAAGAAGCCCCACAATAATATTGATCAATCAAATTAGAATGTAATAAGAATTCTGTAGCGGCCACAGAAACTGCGGGTAATAGCTTCCTAATTCTTTTTCTTCTTCACTACCAACAGTCCAGATTTGCGGTAAATTTATGTTGCGGAGTAACATCACTCGTAATCTAAAGCCAAATGTCGTCGAAATAATTTAAAATGGTACTTACATATACATAGTCTTCTACATCTACAACATTTTCGTTAAATAAAAACAGCTAAAAAGTTATAAATAAAAGAATTATTATTAAAAAAACAAAATACCCGACTGCACACTAAAAAAAGAGTAAAAAAAGAGTAAAACAAGCCCCACAATAATATTGATCAATCAAATGCTAAAAACTAATTATGTAATACCGTTTAAACAATACCTATATTAAAATACACTACAATATGTGTTCGTAATCGATAGTTAAATAAACAGAAACTTATTTTGAATACAAATTTACTGAATATAATTTATAAATATTGATGGAAAGCATCGCAGGCGGGGACCACCTTGACCGCCACCAACGAAAATTCTGCTAAATGGTGCACAACCGAAATGACTATAAATAAGCCTCTGTTGGTCCCCGCCTGCGATGCTTTCCATCAATATTTATAAATTATATTCAGTAAATTTGTATTCAAAATAAGTTTCTGTTTATTTAACTATCGATTACGAACACATATTGTAGTGTATTTTAATATAGGTATTGTTTAAACGGTATTACATAATTAGTTTTTAGCATTTGATTGATCAATATTATTGTGGGGCTTGTTTTACTCTTTTTTTACTCTTTTTTTAGTGTGCAGTCGGGTATTTTGTTTCCTTTATTGTCATTTTGCACCTTTGAAAATCCCAGTCATGGATTTCAGCTTAAATGTTGCCAAAACAATGATTCCTCAAGTATGCGGAATCACGGTGCATTGCCACTATTACTTCGAAAAGCCTCGAATTCGTCAACTGATACATGACTCATGAGTCACAAGACTCCGTAGACTCTGTCTTAATTGTATGGGTCAGGTCGCATTGGTAACCTTCGTAGGACTTGATGAGATAGATTGAAGAACTGGCCATATGCACCTACATATTTGAACATAGAATCAACTGTCAACTGTTTTTATTTAAACAGAAGCATACAATTATGATGATTCGTGTAGGTAATTGTGGAAAATACACTTTCTTACAGCTGTATGGCATGCCTTTTTACCCACCACCATAGTCTTCCCTTATAGGCCCTACGTAGTTAATGCTAGTCACTTCGAGACCAAAATCGTCCGGCATCGGAGACACGTTAACCCATTGTACGACGACCTTTTCTTGTTAAATTAGTATTACGTGCTTATAGATTGTATAGTACTGCACAATAGACAAGGAAATATACAGTCTTTTGCTGTCATAATTAGCATACATTTTAAATTAATCATATAACAAACACTAATAATAATTTACCTAAATGTTTGCAATCTGTTTCAGGTACAAAATGGCGGATGACATAATGAATTTTACAGACGAAGTCAGCGCAACGGTGGAGCCCAGTGAACTATCCAAGTGAGTTTATTTTAGAAGTATTATCAAAAAGATATTCCATCAATTAGATAATATTAAGTACTGAGTGAAATCATCGACTGATTTACAACAAGGTGTAGGTACGTAAGGCACTTTTCACATTGTTAGTAAAACATTGAGACACACTGAAGTAAAATATATGCATTCAATTTCCTTGATTAGTCAATCCAAGAAGACATTTTTTATTGGACTCAATATGTGCCTATCCATTATATTTGAGCTAATAAGATCAAAAAACTATTTTTCTTAGATTCTCAAAACTCATTAAATGAGTATCGAATATTTTAAACAATAGTAGGTAAATTAATTAATTGTCGTTTGTTTATGGGATTTAAGTCACGATCCATTGTCATTGGTCCTTGAAAACGCAGACGTGACAAATTCATCAGTTGATGCTTTCTACCTACTTCCACAGCTTTGTTTAGAATGTAACTAGTTATACGTGACATTAATATCATGGTATTCGTTCTACAACTTGTAACATATCTGTTATATCCTCAGAAATCGGAATGTTTTACTCTTTTACTCCGAATTTTGTAAATATTCAAGATTCTAATTCATTTTTTGTCGAAACTTATCGATTAAATACCTACCTATAAGCAGATATGTCCACTAAAACAAGTTTTATACATACATACTTACGCAGTTTTGAAATCAACAAAAATCCCAAGACGCAGGCAAGTAGGTTTATATTTTAGTTCTTTCAAAGTACGCAATACCTTACTTTTTTAATTCCCTAACGCTGTAGTCTTAATTATTGTTCGTCTCCTTAAAGAACGGGACAAAATAAACGACTGAAATATAAAAGATATCCGGCGCAGTTTGTCCATAACCTTCTGAATAAAAGAAATACGATACTCCGGATAAAAAATATAGAGGGAATGTTTTAATTTACTATTTAATTTCTCTCGTGAGAATTTCTTCTTCTTCTTGTGAGAGCTGAAATTATAATTCCGCGCACCCTTAGAGATCTTGTAACCTACCTATTACTTACTGCTGCTAATTACTACCTTGAAACTATTTAACGCACCTAATTGCGAAAGTTACTCAGCAGTTTACTTAGTTCACAAATACAAAACCTGGATGTTTTAATTTTCTTTCTGGCCATATTTTTCCGAAAATACCTAAGATTCTTTCTTCACTTGGTAAGTATTATTTCGCTATCTCTGGTAAAATCAGAGAGCCACCATTTTTCGGCTTGTAAAAAGTTTTATCTCTCCTCTATCCCTAACTCCCAAATACTTTGGAGTCGAAACTTGTGACCACCACTAAATTGTTACCTTTTACAAAACTTCTAAATACTTGATAGACCAGATACCAGCAAACTTGTGAACTTCAGAAATTTTCTTGGGATCACTTGGGAAAAACTTTAAAAATATTTTGTATCATCTTATCTAATCTTTTGAGTTATAAGGACAAGTCCTAATAGCTTCCCTTTGTTGGAAAACTTTATCGTAAGGCAGTAACGATAAGAACTTCCAGTTCAGTCAACTACTAGGTATAAGTAATATTTTTACGCGGAAAAGTTACCTAAGCATGAAATGATGGTTGGAAGTAGTTGGGTACTTATATCGCGAGCCCCATGCTCACACGCGCGGCAAGTCATTCATCAAACGATTCGTGTCAAAGCACCGCACAAAACACATCCTGTGTGACACTCCCATTATTATACCGAGCAGGATATCGTCGAGTAAGCCGCATAACCCGGTCACTATCTATATTATATATATTGCTGCTATTATGTTCTATAAATAATGTATAGAGGATCAACTTTTATGAAATCTCTTTCAGTACGCGGTAATAAGTAAAGAGTCTCAAAAATTAGTCAAATATAGCTAAATGTTGAAGAAATATTATGACAAAAATTTCTTCTGGCATATAGGTAGAGTTGTCTTGCTACGCTAATTAGCATATAATAAAGTTAGTCGAAAATTATGCTTTCACAATTCCCCATAATCGAGGTTGATTATAGGGAATTGGGAAAGCATCAAATAATGACAAATTCTAAGAAAACTTCAGCCGAAGCTTTCAAACATTTTGATTACATATTTTATCAATCGTTATCAACTATATCGATACTATATCATTGTTTAAAAGCGATTAGCCAAAGCCGACACGTCCTACCACTCAGAGTAATATTTGTCGTCCAAAATGTCAGATCAGTCTTACTATTTGTACTGCTTTTTTAATCATGTCATTTGGTACGTTTCCAGGTTTTCTCCAGGACTGCTGACGTTCGCTGCAGTGGTGACAGGAACCATTATGCTGGTCGGATTGTTTGGCAACCTTCTCACAGTGGTCGCCTTACTCAAGTGCCCTAAAGTGAGGAACGTGGCTGCTGCTTTTATTATAAGGTAATTCTTAATCGATATTTTTGATAATTGTTTTACCGAGCAGATAAATGAAAACCACTTATCAAAGAGTGCTATCGGCTATTTGTGAATATCAGTAGCAATACTAAGTACCTACTTAAGTAGCTTTTTAATGTGAAGTGATGATAAGCGATCCGTAAACTTCAAATCGCTTAATCATAACATAGAAACCTCAAGTTTCGAATTTCTCTATTCAAAGCAGAAGTTGAAACCTAAAGATCAAAATTAATATAATTAAGCCTCTTAAACAAACATTAAAACGCTTTTAAAACCACTTCTAATTTAAGTTTTACAATAACACTTTATAATAGTGTTCCAGCAATAATTTCCTTAAAACAACCACAAAATGTTTGATTGTTGTTTCTTGGAAAATTCGTTTAATCCACCAATTTGTGAGGTGAGAAAGTTAGAAACTAATTTTTTCTATAACTTTTACTTATACGGGAAACTTTGTGATTGTTCAGCTGCCGTAAAAACATCTTTTACGGAATTTCGCTCCAGTTCTTATTCTTCAATATTTTTGTTCAGTGCGTCTGAAATTACGTTTCTTCATATTTTTGATCCTTTTAAAAGCTTATTCATGTTCAAGTCGGCAAATGATGACGAAATAGTATGCTTGCAAAAATTCGACCACCTCTACTTAGTTGTCATGTTGCCGAAAGGACCACACAGTTTGACGTCGTTTACAGAGCATTTAAAAGTACAATGTTCAATAAACAAACAAAGCATTAATAATGCTGGATCAGTACAATAATAAGATAGACGTAATTGCAACGTAATACAGATGTAACGTGAATCATGATCTCGTACCTACATATTCTCTATTTGGTCACAAAGCAAAACAACAACATTACTCTCCGAACGTAACAGACATAGGTCTAAACACGGTGGAAAGAACGAATAATCTATAGAAGATTAGGGGCAACTCTATTAGGACCAGTTATATTTTTTTATGGGTAGACCCTTACCCTATGACCAACAGATCCTTAAAGAAAAACCTTAGAATCGGTTGCCTTACAGTGATCGATGATTTGCCCTAACGTTACCGATACATGATAAACTTTTAGAAGCTCATCTATCAAAGACCTAATCCTTCTTAACTTACTACGTCACTGAACGTAACGGTCCTAATTCCTAGGCTTCTTTTTTTTCTTTTCAATTATTGTTTAAGATTCTTCCTATAATTTTAATACGAGGTGACTGTTCTTTCGGAGCTGTGGGATTGTCGGAAAGAGTTAAAGCGACCCTGGTACAGACAGGACTTTATTAGGAACAAGGTGGGCTTAAGTCTGTAATACTCTGACACTCCCTTAAGCTGCACCGCAAAAGAGGGGTCATTTAATCATTTCCCAAAAATAAATATAAAATATGCGCTAAACATTGCCGGCCTTCATTGAAACCTTGCAGCATGCTTGACATTGTTAAATCCGTTTGACATCCAAATAGGTAACTCGATATATTCGCATGTCCAACTACTGTTAGTAAAGTTTCCGCTCCATTCGTAGCCCTCAAATACCAACTAACAAAATGCTTTGACAATCAACAGTACTCTAATACTAGTATGCTTAAATTGTCTAGTTTTACGTACATCCTTGAAATAATAGCTTTGAAACTCAACGAAAGTGTTATCAATCCTGTAATTAAATTGTACTGGGTTGTCTTTCATACCTCGTTTATGCATGTATTAGATTGCCACCACCAGTTTAAAATTATATTCTCATAAAAGCTTCCTAATCTTCAATAATCATCTTAGCAGTTGAAGTTTACTTAGTCAGTAGAAACTACATTGTATTCTTCGCATAAAATCATCATACAATATAACAGTTAGCGTAAATAATTCCTATTGTTAAATGCAACTTATTATAATTCCAGTCTGTGCATAGCCGATTTCCTGTTCTGCGCCATCGTGCTCCCTTTCGCCATATCAGGGTTCTGGACGCGGACCTGGTCCCATGGGGGGGCCCTGTGCCAGCTGGTCCCGTTCCTAAGGTACGGGAACGTCGGCGTCTCTCTCCTGAGCATCGCCCTCATAACCTTGAACAGGTAAGCAGCCTCGTGGGAGGTAAATACATATTCAAGACACGTAGGAATTTGCTTAAGTATTTGTTGTAAGCAAAACTTTGTGGATGGAGCTTCGATTTTAGACTGTTCAATTTTGCAAGAGATTTAACGACTTAAGTAGTTCATGCTTACAATAACATTCTTGAGCTAATAAGATCTTTTGGCGCCTCTAAACTACTTAAAGTTTTAGATATAAAGGTAAACGTAAAGCGTAAGCACAGCGATGTTTGCCTTAACCTGTTAATAAGAAGGACAACAAACAATTTTCCTTTATGCACACACATTTTCCGCAAAGCTAACACAATGACGTATAGCTAAGCGTTATAGTAAACAATTTTAAAAGTCTTTAAATTGAGCCATCTCTGGCTGGAGTCATATCACGTGTGTCCTTGCTGGCGTATTATCGCAATAGACTAATCGTATTAACAGACCATGCTTTATGGATCGCAGAGTGAATTGATATTAGTTATGGCAATAATACCATGAATAGATACCGAGGAAGATTCAAGGATGTAAGTGATGTGGCGTAAACTTTGTAACTGTCTAGTTCTTTGAAGATTTTACTTTAACGACGAGTATCAATACCAGCTTATTATTTTTGCGGATCATTTTGGATAACGTTTTAACTATTGTAATATATAGTTAGTAGGTTTATAGTACCTAACTGACTTGTTGCTATCTACTAACTATAGCTGTCGCATAGTGCGGCTCTGTGCGCGAGGATAAAAATGCTAGTACACTATAATAGGTATGCCCTGCGCAGTTGGTTAATCTCCGCCATGGCCGAAAATCGGTCAGGAGCACATTATCATCAGTTATGATCACATACAAAAACAAACGCAACAAAATTGTCTCATACACTTTGTTCATAATACCTTTACACTAGACACAAGTTCGCAATTTGCACATAACATTATAGACACCGCTATTCCATGCAAATTCAGACACGCCATTGTCTGACACCCATAGAGGTCGACCATTACAATGTGTGTGGTCCAGCCTTTTACTATACAATGTTCATTAATCTTGCAAACAGAATAGCTGGTAACGTTTATAAATAGATGCTTAATCTAAACGCAACTAGAGGTCTTTTCGTCTTCGGCTATTTGATGTTTGATATGATTGATTTTATTGCCTGTATTTTTCTTAATTTAGTCCTAAAAATATTTATAGATGTTCGTGTATTTATTTGGCTTTGAGTAGGTAGTTGTTTTGAGGTATAGTCTCCATTCCACTTCAACTTGTTCCAAAATCTATCTAATCTCATTCTATGCACAATGGATCGATAATCTTTCTATGGCATAGATATGTATTCTCAATCTGTTTCTCTTTCTACATCTTTTTACTTCTTGTATAACATATACAACAGCTGTTAGTTTAATATTATTTTCTGTTTCCAGGTACATAATGATAGCGCACCACAGCTGGTATTCGCGCGTGTACCGCAAACACAACATAGCTATCATGATCGTGTTCTCGTGGATGTTCTCGTACGGCATGCAGATACCCACCCTTGTTGGAGTATGGGGTAAGACTACATCATCATCATTACCATCATCATCATCGTTATTATTTATTTATTTAAATTAATTCCCACCCATATACACACCTGAAGTAAATCTGGCCATTAAACCTTTTTAAAACTAAACATAGACCAGAGAATTAAGTTTAGTTTTGATAATTAAGTTAATATTGTGTATTGCCGTTTCCAATATTTTATGTAAGTACATGTTGATTTGTTTACTAGGTATTGAATTTTGATTGCCTGCCACGTGACGTGGCCCACGTCTGTTTTCAGGCATATCCGTACACACTCGGTCGGCTAATCCCTAACTTATACCTAGGTTTACTAAAGTTGGGTAGGTACCTACAAGAACTCAAATTGCTTCTATAATTGTCAAAATCTAATCTTCTCTGGTCTACGTTTTGTTTTCTTTTTAGGGGTTAATGGCCAGATTTTAACACGGAGTTGACTGCACTGTCTCTGGACTGTTTCTTTGTAGGTACAACAGAGTAAACAGTTGGCCCTAGCTTATCTTTGTGAAGGAAATTGAAGACGGATTAATCTCCGCAGTATCTTCAAAGTGTTTTTGTCGAAATCGTCCCTTAATATTATTAAAGTGGTTTTCTCTAATGATAGTTTTTTCTAGGTAAATTCGACTACGATCCTGAGTTGGGGACTTGCTCAATAATGCCGGATGAGAATGGACGGTCAGCTAAGACAGCACTCTTCGTCATTGCGTTCATTGTACCAGCTCTTCTTATTTTCATATGCTACGCCAGAATATTCTGGGTGGTGCACAGGTATGTTGGCTATGTTTGTAATTTTATAGGTAGTTCTTGTCCAACTAAATGTGCCCAGCTTACGTCAGCCATTTAATGCCTCGTGGATCATTTTGTTTGAACATTTGTTTGTAGAGTCACTAGTCGTCAACTTCGAGCACCTTAGTAGGTACTTGTTCTCGTAACGTTTTAATTATTAACTTACACACAATCACAAACGTTGCATCACATATTTACACGCCTGCATGAAAAGACAAATACATTAATACACTTCAATAATTGAACAAAACATGAAACGGCACGAACAGGAAATACCTACGTTTGTTGCAATCCACGTGCGGCAACAAAGTGTTGCCTATAATAAATATACCGCCATCTTAACTATGGAAGCCTAGCAAATAAAACTCCTGTTTGAACGTCTAACCACGTGCTAGCAAAATTGAAAAGTTATATTTAGTACCAACTTAAAATGAACGAAGGAAATCAAATGATGATGAAATGTAGGTGACATAATTTATAAAAGAAATAGGTATCTACTCTTTCAGGGAAACCATATTAAAGCAGCCTAGCAGTAACAACAAATAATAAACTAAAAGTTCCACCCAGCCGAATGTCTTGTTCATCATAATTTTGCCTCAAGCTAGAAATCCCATTTACACTTGGTTGTCATAACTTTTTGGATGAATGTTATATGAAATATGATATTACAGACTTACTCACTAACCCTCATATATTATAACAAAGCGGTTGAAACAAAAAAAAACTGCTGAAACACTGTCCTGTGTAACAGTGAACAGTGTCCTGTGTAAAAGTGTACCTACACTTCTAGCACAGTTCTATAAAATTTTATAACTTTTTTACGCAACTAAGTATCCATTCTTATTTCCTACTCATGCCCTAGGTGACATGCTTATTTACCAGACTTTGAATATCATATTATTATGGCACTTCATTCATATAGGTTCTTGTTCCGATTACAAACCCCAATAAAAAGTCCATTCATCATCAGCCTATCGCAGTCCACTGCTGGACATAGGCCTCTCCAAGTGCACGCCACTGAGATCGATTTTCGGCTTCTTGCATCCAGTCCATTAAAACAAGAAAAGCCTAAACTTCTATTTACGCTGTCTTTTTCACAGTTCAGAACAACGTATGCGGGAACACCAAAGGTCCCAGCACACAAGTCCTGGTACCCTGAACAACAGCACTGACAAGAGGTCTACAATCAAAGACAATAGAGAGACGAAGGCGAGACGCAACGAGTGGAGGATCACTAAGATGGTGCTGGCCATCTTTCTTTCTTTCCTAGTTTGCTACTTGCCCATTACAATCGCGAAAGTGGCTGATAATCATGTGCATTACCCTGGTAAGTATCTATTTTCCTTAGAGCATTTTTGGGGTGGTGATTTCCTCAAAATCACTGTCATCTTACCAATGAACTTTTAATAAAACTTGTGTCTAACTCATTTGAAGAGTTTAAAAGATAATCGGCAGTCTAAATACCTTAAGTGAGCTGGCCAAAAGACCAACAGGAAAAATCACGATCAATCAGGTAAATCACGTTACTTCTTAAATAGATACTTACTTTTGTTTACAGTATTCCACATCACGGGCTACCTTCTGCTGTACGCGAGCGCATGCGTAAACCCGATCATCTACGTGATAATGAACGCTCAGTACCGCGCCGCATACGCAGCGGCGCTGTGCTGCCCCCTGGCGCGACTCTCAGGCCTCACCAGCGGTGCGTATCCCTCCTCGCCGGTCGCATGCCAAGCCGTCAGGAAGTCGGAACGCACGTCGGCTCTCGCCTCATATATCAGACCGTGAAGGTATCACTCGATATAACGCGCTATTGGCAATGGTGACGCTACTCTACTGGTGTTTGGATTCTCAATGGTCTTATGATTCTTCAGTGTAAATAATTCGGTATTGCTTAATTGTGATTGGCATATTCAACATTCAAAAGCCATCGGGTTCTTAGAATTATATTTATGACGAAATTATAGCCATACTAAGATGGACTTTTACCATTCAGCGCATTGTATCCCATTCATATTCCATACTGCATGTTTTGTCACGTTTCACCGCAACCGCAAAATGCTTGATCAGGTCACCACATTAAACACATTTAATTGTCACCTTACCTTTCATACCTATCATCACTTGACTGCCTAAGCCACCATACTGCATGCCAAACTCAATGTCAATATTTATTCAACAATTAACTAGTCCTTTATTCTTTTTAGAGAAATGGAACGAGCGTCACGGGTACAGCTACAACAACACACAAACGGCGCTCAGCCAAGTGTCACTGGGGGAGTCGAGAGCCGACCCTCGGGCCACCCTGGCGCCTGCCGGCCCTGGCGGAAGGTAGACCCCAGGTCCCCCGACTCTCATAGCACTGGCCCTCAAGGCATCGGACCAGTCACTGAGAGCGTCAGCTTTGGGCCCAAAATTGGAAAAAGACTTTCTGGACAAAAACTTGGTTCACAACAAAGTATTGCCAACAAATCGGAGAATCGTCCTCAACTAATGGGATCACAACACAGCATTGGTTCAAAGTCTACTGGACATCCAATCAGATCCTTAACGACGGGATCCCAACTAAGTTTAGGGCCCAAAGTCACTCGATTCCAAATTGAAGATATACGAAGTGATATACAAACCAATGTATAGCGACTTGTCGCTCATTCATATGACATACCAAAGATATTGCAAGACTAATACCAAATATTCCATGCATTTTCATGAATTTATAGTTATCGCATGTACAATAATTATCATATCGTTAGTACCTAATATAATAAATATTTTACTTAAATTAAACTTCAGGTATTACGATAGTACCCGTAACTAATCAAGTTTCCCTTAAAATAAAAAATGTTTTAAAGACATTGTTGATATTTAATTTAAGCGCATAGACGCACCTACGCTCTCTTTTATTTTTATTTATTAAATAATTACCATGCACTTAATCTCAATATCCGTCCTATAATGAGCGACAAGTAAGCGATTATCGACATAATATTGTTATGTAAATAAGGTGATTCTTAGTAAATAAGTATTGTTTTATTCAGGCTTCTGTCTTCCAAAATACTCTGCTAAGAAATGTTATAATTAAGTTACTGTATCTACTTTACACTTCAATTGGTTGTAATTTAGGTAGGTACCTACGTTAATTAATAAATGTTGTGTACTAGCCACATAATACTGTATGTACCTACCTTGTATAGTCTGTTGGATGATAACAAGTATACCTAAAAAAATTCAATTCGTTTTATATTTGTATCGTTATCAGTAGAAATCACAGAGAGAAAAATAATGAAGTAGGTACAGATTTATCAATCCCACACCACATTCCGTTAATTTTAAGTAGACTATGATGAATATGTTATGTTTTCTAAATAACTATGATATGACATTAAGCACATTTTTTTTAGCTAGAGAACATTCCATGTATTTTTGCGGCCAAAGATGTATAAAGTTTTAAATATTATGTAAAATATTTTTATCTCATGACCAAATTTTACCACATACCTAATGACTAAATTTAGATTTAAGAATAAACAGTATTTTGTATGAAATAATTAGTCATACTCAACTATATAATTTACCAATATGCCATATTATGATAAGGACCTTGAAAATATTTGTAATAAATTATTGTGTAAATAACTAGTTTATTCGTTATTTATTATTTTGTTATTATGATCCATAATGTATGACTTCAAAATAATATCAAAGGTTGTTGGAAAAATATAGGTATTTTACATCACTTTCAACTATTTGTTTTATTTGGGAAATTTATTTCTAGGTACTAAAATAAGTGGTCTCCCATAACATGAAACATCAACAACAGTGATGAATCTTATCTAAGTATCTACCTACCTACCTCCCAACATAGTATAATCTGAGCAATAAACAATGTCTAGAGTCTAAACAAAAAATAGTTCTCAAAATCAATGCCAGATGGCGTTGTACCTACTACACGTGAGTGAGCCTATGTCAAGTTAAAAAAAAATATTGCACCGAGAACTTTGAGCTCAGAAATTCAGATTTCCTCCTTTTAGTTTAGTCCATATTTTCTATTTTTTTAATTGTTATAACAAAAACGTTTCGTTATAAGATATAACGTTCCGTTCCTTTCTTACATTCACGCACCTAGGCAGGTTAGCACCATATCTAGTCATCAGCAAGGTAAAAAAAAATAAAAAAAAACAGAAAATCCCTCATTAGCCCGGCCGCAGACATTCGGTTTCAGTTTCGGTTCTTGTTTAGCGCCAGTAAAAGTGCAACAACAATCAATTCGTCATTGTCCATGATGTCGTGCCTTCAATATGGTTCCTCTTTACGTACTGGCCATGTAAATTCCGAATAAAGCCATGTATTTATTGAGAAACAATTGTTTATAAACACTGTTTCAGAAACAATATATACGTGTTTCTGAAACAAATAATTTTCTTTCAGAAACATATAATTTTGTTTCTGTGGACGATGTGGACGGCAGAATTTCCGAAACATTGTTGCTGTAAACATCTACGTGATGTTTCAGAAACTGTGTATCTGAAACATTGTTTCCCAGTGAATACGTGGCTTAAAAAAACCGAATGTGTGCGCTAGTGTAACGGAATCCCGAATCTGAATTCCTGATCAGGAAACCGTATCCGGAAACCGAATGTCTGCGGCCGGGCTTATTTTTTCCATTCGATTAGGCTTACTTAAAAAATATGCCGTACAAGTGTACAAGCTCTTCTCTCACTTACAAAACTGACTGCTGCCTGTGACATTTACTTTGCCGTAGATTAAGCCGCCTACATAAAGCCGAAGCCTACATAGCGAGATTTTTATTATTTTATTTTTTAATAAACGAAACTATGAACACCATAATATGAAACTGCGTGAAACAGAACGTCTCTGAAGAAAACGTCAAACACAAATGACAAACCTGCCAAAAAATAAAAATTATCAAAATGTTTCATAGCGTGATTGCTACAAAGCAATAATTAGTTAAGTTTAGTGATTATTTCTATGAAAATACACTTAAATATACTCTTTCAGGAGTGTTGTGGGGTGTAAATCGCTCATCTATATGGAGAAGACTTGATTAATTTATTACAGTGTACTTGTAAGATACAAATAACAAAAATGGATGTCGTCGGCAGCGAAATTGGCCAGAAAATGCGGGTGAATATTTGGATATAAATGAGTATTTAACCTAAAATAAGTGTTCGTAAAGGCTAAAAATTTATTTGCATTATGTTCATGCTTTTACGATGGGTAATGGAGCCGTAATATAGCGTAAAATTTCGCAGGGAGCGATCTGTTCCGCATTTTTGTTGACACGAATTTTATGACACTTTAGAACTATGATTGTATTGATTATTTTATATTTTACTTTCAGTCAGCCATCAAGGCCAAACTAACAGAATTAGGATGCTATGTTGGTAAGTAAGAGAACATTATATTTATATCCAATTTAGCCCTAAAATACATAGAGCAAAATGTATAGTTTCATTTCCAAAAGCAATGCATTGTAACTAGAGACCTACTTTAGGTTCAATGAATGGTAAACAGGCTACCAGGTTACTCTTAACTTTAGATGCAAGATGTGACAAAACAATAGTTATCTATGTATAATAAGGCCTAATGATTATATCACAATCCCTCGAAAGAATACATAACATGATTAGAAAGAAGACACATCTAAGAGATTGTATTTGTAAAACAGCTTATCGAGTTATTATTTCGATATAGTGCTAAAGGCCTTTTTCCAAACTCTTCCATAATACATCATATCACTCAGAATTAACAAACTTTTCAACCATATTCATATAAAAGAACCTTACAATACTGTTCTTAAGTGAACACTTCGGGCCTGTCAATATATTCTAGAGCTTTCAATTAAATAACAACCTTCAAGAATTATGTATATGTAGATCTATTCTAATATAATAAAGATGAAAGAATTAATATAGGTAATATAGGTTACATTTCATACGGGTACGGTACGAAGTTCTCTCATGGGTGAAACCGTTGGAAACCAGCTAGTTGGTCATAAAGATACAGCTGATATTTGGTTGTATTAAAACGATAATCTATAGCAAACGAACAGTTTGCAGAGTTTATAATATATATTACTTACTAGCTTCCGCCATCGGCTTCGCCTGTGTGGTGTGTTGATAAGAAGTAGCCTCTACATAAAAAAATTCAACCAAATCGGCCCAGCCATTTTCCATGAAAGAATAACAAACATACATACATACATTCTCACACATTTCCACATTTATAATATTAGTAGGATTATTAGGATTTAACAAGTCGTGGTGGCCTAGTGGGTAAAGGACCAACCTCTCAAGTATGAGGGCGCGGGTTCGATCCCAGGTCAGGCAAGTACCAATGCAACTTTTCTAAGTTTGTATGTACTTTCTAAGTATATCTTAGACACCATTGACTGTGTTTCGGATGGCACGTTAAACTGTAGGTCCCGGCTGTCATTGAACATCCTTGGCAGTCGTTACGGGTAGTCAGAAGCCAGTAAAGTCTGACACCAGTCTAACCGGGTTGCCCGGGCAACTGGGTTGAGGAGGTCAGATAGGCAGTCGCTTCTTGTAAAGCACTGGTACTCAGCTGAATCCGGTTAGACTGGAAGCCGACCCCAACATGATTGGGAAAAAGGCTCGGAGGATGATTAGGATTTAACAAATTTATAAACAACATTTTGACAACATTTTAAGAAAGTTCTACAATTTAATTAATTTGTGTCTTTTTATACATTTATTTTAGTTCTTTACTATTGAGCCAAATGTTTTAAATAACTATAAAGTATTTATTTCACCCATTAACATGCAAATAGACATAAAAGTAATAAACAGTTTATTGACCCTTATGGTTAAAATATTGTCATTTTTTTGCACATAACTTTTGTTGCTATTTATTTTGTCACTATTTCTGCTGTGGTAAAAGTTAGGGTACATTCAGTTTCATGATATTACTTAAATGAATTGGAAAGGTAATTTTAGCTCTGTCTTTATATGATGTGAGATATATATGAGTTATTCCTTTATAATACAACAGATTGATAGAATATTCAGAACAGCCCTAAAACATATTTTTTTCTGTAGATGACGAGCTTCCTGATTATGTAATGGTAATGGTAGCAAATAAACGAACGCGGGCGCAAATGGAAGACGATCTTCAACTGTTTCTGGGTGACAACACGGAGCTGTTTGTCAATTGGCTACACCAAGTATTAAAGAAGCTCCAAGAAGTTACAGTAGCTACTCCACTCAGTAAGTTTAATACAAAATTCTTGAGTTTTCTTAAAATATGTTTTCACTGTGTACATTTTCCCTGGCTATTAAAATATTCTCATATTTTGGTTTCTAACAGAAGCAACTGAACGAGACAAAAGCAAAGAGAGATCTGATTCCAAAGAGCGAAAAAGTAAAGAAAAGAAAACAAAAGATAAACAGAAAAAGAGTGATTTGAAAAAGGCAAAGAAAAAGGATAAAGAAAAGCATTTTCGCAAAAAAGACGATAAAAAAGCACACAAAGTAAAAAAGAAGAGCAAACATCACGATATGATTCGGCCCAACATACCTCCTTTATTGATGAATATGGAGAAAGAATCTGAACCTTCAATAACAGATGTTTTTGCTGGACAGATATTGAAAAACCATGGGATCACTTTAGAAGCTGCTCAAGAAGAAATAAGGGTAGAGAAAAAGCCTGTAATAGTAGAAGCTAAAAGACCAATTCTGCCTATTATTGACCCGGCAACTATTTCATCACAACCTGAGACCCAAGGAGAGAAAGAAGAACCACCAAGAACTAATGTATCAACCCTTGGTGCCCCAAAAGAGGACCAGATAAAGGAGATAACGCAAATTGAAGCTAAAATACAGGGGTTAAAGCAGAAATTAGCAGAGCAGCTAGATTCTATGTCAGATGATGAAGACTTTTTGACCATAAGAACTGAAGCGGAGGAGTTGATGAACGATTTTGCTGAAGATGTATTACAGGTAATTTAGTTTTCCATCTATTTAACAACATTTTTTGTTTTAAGAAACTTAATTTTTTGGGGCACCTATTTGTAACAATATGTTTTTGCGTTACAGGAAATATCTCAACAGGCGCCACCCGTTCCCGTAACGGTTACGCCTCCAATAGAGCGCCCGAGGTCCCCAACCCCACCACCGCCTCCCCCTCCTAAACCCACAGAAGTCCCCAAAGAACTCCCAAAAGAACCCACAGAGACCTTACCCCAAATAGAACTCAAACTTCCCAAAAGGCCTGTGAGAGATAGGCTCGGGATTCGAGAGGAACCAAAAAAGGTTCCCGATCAAAAACAAAAGGAATCTAAAACGAGGACAGAGAGTCCCGAAAGGTTGTTAAATTGCAAATTTGAGGTAGTAAGAATAAATATGAGCTCAATTACATTATTATTTTATATTTGTATTGTTTGGCCATATTTTTTGTAAAAAAATTGACTTCAGAGTCAAAATTTTACACTCAAAAATTAAAATTTAAATAATAATTTGATTGGCCAACATTAATCGCGTTTTGTGCAGTTAATTCACATAGTTCATTTTCAGGTTTACGCCTGACAGAGAGCCAGACTTCTGGCCTCAGACTAAGTCAGCAAAGAGTCGTCTTGGAGGAATTCCAGAAACTTCGAAGAAAAGTACTGTGTCAGAAGATGTTGTAACTGATAAACCAGAACCAGCTCCAAAGAAACTCACTTCAAAGTAAGTGGGTCCTCACTTGTATATAAGATTTTAGTAGTAGTTTAGTTATCGTATTAATTTCTCCACTGTTTTAGTATAAAATACAGATTAGATTATTTGTATCTAATGTAAGTATCTACTGGTTTTAAGGAAACAGAAGCAATCATACTGTACCAAAAATGTATTAATATCGCTATCGCTTTACTAGATAATATTTTTCTCTCACAAAAAACATCGAAGAAACAACACGATTGAATTTTGTGTTACGTCACTTTTATAAATTTTATCACGTGAGTGGGGACTCACTCTCAATATCTGTTGCTATATATCTTAATAAATATTTACCGTCGTACCACAAAGACTTTCAAAAGTCTGTTGAACGCTTGTCTAACAGTATGTCAGATTATGACGTTGAAATAAGGTCCGTTTTGCTGCCACACTTTTTCAGACAAGTGTTCAACAGATGTTTAAGCTTTTGCCGTAAGGTTGTTAATGTTTTCTTAAAATAAAGAAAAATGGTTCCAATATCTGAAATGCGGACTCATTAGAATCACAATTTTACGACCCTGTCATCACGCCTATTCTACACAAAAACGGGGTAGTTTTCACAATATATGTACGTTATTTCAGAGTGTCGGTGCTAGAGAACCGTCCGACCCGCTCGACGTGCGCGAGCGTGGTGCGCGTGCGGCCGCGGCCGCGCGTCGCCACGCCCGCCAACAGTCTGCTGCTCAGAGCCGTCGCCGACGCACATAAGAGCTTACTCAATGTAACACATTTTATTTACTTATGATTAATGCTCAATCCTTCTCCTTGTGAGAGGAGGCCTGTGCCCAGCAGTGGGACGACAAAAAAGGCTGTAACAATTTTTTGCACACATTTAATTAAAAAAAAAACAATGTACAAAGGCGGACTTAACGCCTTAGTGCATTTACACGCATTTTACAATATATTTTTTTAGTTTTTTGCCTATATCCTGTGATACAAAAAAGCCTGTGGTAAGTCTGTTGTATGTTCATAGTTATTGAAAATTTTCTCTAAAAGCATGTCAAGCAGGCAAGAGCAAAGTCAAAATAAAACTATAATTAAAAGAAGACATACTTTTATTCACTAGTATTTACAAACAAAACTAAGCCCAAATTATGTTGGGGTCGGCTTCCAGTCACCGGATGCAGTTGCCTATCTGACCTCAACCCAATACCGCTCAATAAGTCTTTTATCAGACTTAATGGCTTCTGACTACCCATAACGACTGGCAAGGATGTTAAATGACCTTATATTATCTAAATATTTCAGGCGCCACCAAAAGTGGAAAGCGAACCGCAAATCAAACGTGCTCTAGTGCTGCCAATGCGTCGATGCGTGGACGCACAGAAGATCGTCATACAAGTGCCTTCGAATAACACGCAGGAGACAGACCGGGGTGACAGTATTAGTCTCGAAATGGACAGTGATGATGATAAAAGCTCTAAGTAAGTTCTTTTGAAGATTTTTATTCTGTATAAGCATTCGTTTTTTTTTGTGTAGGCAACACTACTTTTTTTAAATAGGAACACTTAAATTACCTAAAGACAGTCTATTCTTGGGTAGCCATAATTTTACGCAATCCTCACTTGTTTTAAATATACTGCCTCATTTTTGAACAGCATAGCAGTGGCGAGGCGTCCTTATAAGCCGATTCCCATCGGCTTCCCTTTCGAATTTCAAGAAAGAAGCATAGGTATAAGTTATAATATAGGTATAGGTATAATTAATATAATCATTTAAACCACACAATTTAAATATGTAGGTTAACAAAACGCCTACCACCGTAAAAAAAAATTGTCTATAAATTACTTGAAACATTTTGCTCCTACTAAACAAGCCGCGGCTTCCTCCTCCATACAAAACTACGCTTGCGTGACGTCATCCACGCCGCGCCGCGCGATGTTCGCGGCATAAGGGCGAGCGGTAAGCCGGCTCACGGAGCGGGTTCCACCAATCAAAACTCGCGAGTGAACGAGAAAGAACGCGTCAAGAGTAGAGTAGCTATATCTGTCTACGCGCGAGTGACAGCGCTTAGAACTCTCAAATATGTAAACAAACAAATCAGACAAATTCACTCTCATTGTTCTTATTTTGTTTTAGATAAATTACCATTAACAATTTGTTCTTTGTATTACTTAATTGAATTTATTAGTGTGTGTATCATTTGGAAATAACATAGTTCGTGTGTGTACAATATTTTATGTTAGTTTAAGTGTTTTAGTTACATTATGTCAACATAGATGGCGTTGTGCATTTTTATGCAAATCCTGAATCGCGGTGTTAAGATTCTCCGCGATTTAATGACGCTAGTTGGGAATTTATATTTTCTGTGAATTCACCAATTAATATACATATGATTAAAGTAAATAGTTGGCAGTATCATTACTCCCTACTAATCCCCGCGATCGCGCTGTGTGACATGGTACTCAGTACAAGTACAGTACTACAGTGTGTGTACCTAGTGAAAAATAGAGATATCTACGTTGAAATGAGTTATTTTGATACGTAGACAGTTGGCGTCAGGTTTCTTTTTAATGTACCTATAGCGTTTATCGCATTAGACTGTTTTCCGATCCGACAGATTATTTACTTTAGGAAGGAACTTATTTTTCAAGGTTAAGTTTTGAGAATAAAAACGTGTTATAAAACTCGGGCACGCCGCTCGGATGAATTACCTACCAATATTACGTCTATATTAAAATTACTAACGTCCTGACGGATAAATACCTACGATAAATATCAATGGCTAACAGGCCGTTGTAAATTAAATACTTAAAATGTATAGTAAAATGTATGTAGTTAATATACCTAACTAAAGATAATAAAGTTTTATAGATATTAATAATCTGCCGAATTCCTCGAGAAAACATGTTCAAACTATCAGTCTCTCAGTCAGTGCTAAAAGGTGGACTGAGAAATTACCTCCATTACCTCCCCCCCCCATCCCTGAGTACTCCCCCCCCAGGTTTTTTTTTTTGCTGCGGCTTCCCTATTTCATTAAACCACCCTTCGCCACTGCAGCATAGAACACATTAAAACTTGCCAGGTTATTTTTGTATAGACTTAAAGTACAAAATGTATTGAATGTATCAAAATTAGCTGTCATAATATTAAGTTTATTTGATCCAATTTAATAAATATGGATTCTGTGTGTCTCTTTAAAAGATGCTCTATACCAATATAAATATTAAATCTTTACCTTCAGGGTACCAAGTGACATTGACAGGGACGAATATATCCCCGCCCCAATCACTAAGAAGATAATAAACAATGAATACACGCCGTCTCGTAGAAACGAAGGCAGGACGGCCAGTAGGAAAGACGACACACTCATCATTGAAACCATGTAAGTAAACAAAATTCAACCTTATTTGTATGGTCGAAAGCGTCATTTTGTGTTAGCTAAGTGCAATTGACTTTATTATAGTGAGGTAATTAGTTTACATATTAGTAAAATGGATGCATGTAAAAACAAGTCCAAATATTGGATTGTCATTTTCTTATGGTTCAATTCAACGGTGTTGGAGAAAGCCTCCTATTTCAAAATATTTTTACCCAAGAAATCCGATCATACCCCTAAGTAAGTAAGGCACAGACCAATCGCTCCAAATATTGCCCTTGACTGATACACTCAAAAATTAAAACAGAATAATATGTAAACGGAATGTCCTTTTAATTACTCTACTTTATGCTTTTCAGTAACATTCACAACCCATCAGTAGATAAGGACAAAAACACACAATTCATAGTCACAATGGATGGTTACCATCCAAACGCTTTCCTAGCAAAGAAGCTCCTAACTGAAGGACTACTCAACGAAGACGACGAAATTAACAAATTAGAAAAAGAAAAGCCAAAATTACCTGAGAAAGAGCCAAAGTCTGTAGAAAAACCTGTTGAAAAAGTTCTAGAAACTTCGCAAAAGAAACGACTCAGTAATACGAGCGAAGAAAGCGATACACAAGTAATCATCAAAAACGAAGAGGAAAAGGCTGAGAAAAGAAAACACACAGATGTATTAAAAGTGGAGTCGGTGCCGGCTAAAAAGAGGAGGGCATCCCCCATTGTGTTTGACGTTGATAAGAAAGGAGAAAGAAAGAAAGAGGAAAGAGAACCGGAGAGAGTGAGGGAAAGAACGGAAAGTGTGAGCAGTGACCAGCATGTGATCGTGGCCACCGTCACCAACACACATAAATATGACTCTGTCCCTCCACGTAAGTATAGTTTTGACAAAATTCAGTTATACCTCTTTGCAAAACTTTTACACTGTCGTATTTTATGGCAACATTTGACAGCTACCGGCATAAGCTAAGCGTCCACTAGTCTGTATCGTACGCAACGAATCGTAGTATTATTTATATAGAAACTCATATAAATGCGTCCACCTGTCCGCATCGTACGCATCGCACATCGACAATGCCGACGCCTATGCTTCGAGAGGCAACTTTTGCGATGCCTGCCGATGACGTCATACGCAATGTCGATCAGTGGACGCAGTCCGCGCGCTAGCTCTGCGTCTCGACCATTTGCATTTTGGCGTTTGTCGTGTCAACACGAAGTGTTGTTGTATTCACTAGACATTCTTCTCGGTAGTGTACTGTCTTCCTCTTCTGCTAACAAACAAGCTACAACGACCAATTGTTCTTCATCGCTTTCCTCCATTCTCACAGAGTCCACACGTGCTTTCACTATGAAAATCCGAATGAACTGGCATCGTCAATCCGTATGCTGGTACTCACCGTCGGTAATCCGTACGCTGCCGATGCAGTGGACGCACTGTGAAATATTAATCCGTTTTGTGCGATGCGTCCGTTGCGTATGATACCGACTAGTGGACGCTTAGCTTTAAACGATGACACTTGGTGGTCCCGCGCGTGTTATAACTAGGGAATGCAATCCCGATCCCGCGGGATCCCGATCTCGCGAGATCTCGTGTAATTTTTCGGGATCAATCCCGACGCATCATATGACGAGATCCCGTTCGAGATTGACGGGATTGGGCGGCAGTGGTCAGCGACGCAACACACACACAACCAAGTCCTTTTGCACGTATATCTGCGTCCACGAGCTTAGACAAATTAGAATCTACCATTAAAAAAAGAAATGGATTTGTTTGAGTGTGGAGGAACAAGGGGGCGATTTTTGTAGTTTGCATATAATTGCTTCGCCACGCTGTTGCCAACCAGCGTTGAGTCGCAGAGGGCATTCTCAGCAACGGGGTACATTGCAACGGACTTTAGATGCCGTTTAGCAGATGAAAGTATTAATACCCTTTGTTTTTTAAGGAGTAATTTTCAAAATCACTCTTTTTCCTAATTCCCTTGAAATAAGCTTATTGTTTTGATTACCTAATTTACCTACGTTAATTTCCTTACAACCTGATTATTATTTAGTTGGTAAGATTAAAGAATAAGGGCCTTACTACAAAAACTTTAAACCCTGTTTTACACTCGTCTAATAAAATTTTGGCTGCAAAATGAACCATATGTCAACGTCATAATTTGTCATTTTTTTAGACAAGGCATAAACTGACGTTTAAAAGTTTTTGTGGTAAGACGGTATAGGTTTTTATTTTCTTTCGAGTAACATGTTATTTTAATTAACCTCACTATCAAAAACAAGCAGTTATTAGCTTTTTCAATCATCTGAATTCAATTTTTTTTTAAATTAGACGGGATCCCGAAAATTCCGGGATCCCGCGGGATTGATATTTCTAATCTCGCGGGATCCCGAATTTGCAATCTCGAGTCGGGATTGCATTCCCTAGTTATAACGCAAAAGTTTCTAAGAAAGTAGCTCGCCAATCGGATGTTCGGGGGACCGTCAACGTCATTATCTCCGGCCTGATTAGTCTTAAACATTACTTACAAAATAAATGACCAATCAGTCAATACCAATCATTGACAGATTTTGTTTTTGATTTGACAAGGAACCAGATCGCCTCGTAAGTTCTAGTAACTGATCACTTTTACTGTATGTTACTTAACCTACAAGAAGGCGTCTTTATGGCACCTCCGCTATTGTTCCTTTCCTCGTAGGATATTTTATTAACACGCTTATATTGCTTCATTTATAACTATGTATGTAAGAAAATCTTGGAATCTTAATTTGACCAACTCCCCAGTTTTCGATTAGGATGAAATTTTTAGTTCTGATGTACATGATTAGTTAAAAAAACTTAATTTTTTCGTATTCCTGACAGCAAACTCTTTTATTTGATAACCATATCATGGGGGACCAGTGCGTCATTTTGGGGAGGCCGCCATATTGGATTTGTAATGACGTTTCTTAGCTAGTCAAATTTCACCCTAATCGGAGAACGGGAAGTGGGTCAAGATTTTCTTACATACACAGTTACAAGTGAAGCTAATATAATCATGTTAAAAAGCCTCGTTGTTCCCAGTAAGCACGGCGGAGCGCACGCCGGTGTGGTGCCGCGCGTTCCCGCTGTGCCGCTACGGCGCGGCGTGCGCCTTCGCGCACCCGCGCTGCCGCTTCGCCGCCGCCTGCACGCGCCGCGCCTGTCCGTACGACCACGCGCCCAACGCCAAGGCCGCGCCAAATGTGCCCGTGTCGCCTGTTATTGGTGAGAGCTTATTTTTAATCGTCATCATTATCATTAACCAAAGGGTAAAACGAGACCCTGTTGTTTTCGCTCCTCTGTCCGTCCGTCCGTCACCAGGTATCTTATGAACCATGATAGTTAGAGTTGAAATTTTCACAGATGATGTATTTCTGTTGCCGCTATAACAACAAATACTGACAACTAGAATAAAATAAATAGTTCGGGGGGTATTCGGGGTCCCATATGACAAACGTGATTTTTTTTGCTCATTTTTGCTTGATATCCATAAATATACATATATAGATCAATTTGGATGGTACCCTACGTGCGCGAGTCCGACTCGCACTCGGCCGGTTTTTATCCTCCCACTGCTGGTCATAGGCTCATACCCACTGCTCTATTGCCGAGTGCTAAGTGCGTTGTGAGATATTTTTTTAACTTCAGAGATGCTAGTTTTGTATATCCGTAAAAAAATAGATGTACAATGCAGGTATTTCCAAAAATATCATCATCCTCCGAGCCTTTTTCCCAACTATGGGGTCAGCTTCCAGTAGTTCCAAAAATATAAAATTAAGTAGGAAGCAAAACTATGTTTTTTTATGATCAGCCAAACCACATTTTTTGTCAGTGTGAAAAATAATTATTATTTAGCTTACCCTTTCGGGCGGTAGTTGGTTATCGTTGAATTTAGGCATTGAACAATTTCATAACTAAATTAATACCTGTCTAATTCTAATGAAAACTACGCACTTCTCTGCACCTTGAACCCTCGACTAATTTACGACCTTATCACCTCAAGAAAAAGGTCTATAACATGAAACTAAAAACACATTTTTCTTTCCCCAGCGTCCCATGTAGTACCAGCTGCGAATTACAAGACAATATCAGCAGTGGTCCCGAACATGTGCAAGTTCTACCCGAACTGTGTGAACCCCGCTTGTCACTTCTACCATCCGAAGCCTTGTCGCTACGGCAAGAGTTGTGTCAACAAGCTTGAGTGTAACTTCTATCACGCGGATGTGCCTGCCAAGTGGAGGTACCCTGTCTAAATATATGAATTAGTCATTACTTTGTTGTTTTATTTACTTACCATAGTAGATATGAGCGGATTGTTTTGGAATATTAGGACCGACCTGCTTTTTCCAGCGGTTTCACTCGCTTCCCTAGCGAAATACTTTAACAAAAGTTGAAGTAGAAGTTAGAATGTTATTCCGATAAGTAAGTTGAAGTTGTATTATTACTTCCAAGTTTTATCAAATCCAATGATAGTTTTTGTGTGAAAGAGGAGCAAACAACAACTCAACCACGCAAAAACTGCTTGCTATGATAATTTGAACTCGTAGATATATTATTAAGGAAATAAGCAACTGGAACAAAGAACGTGATGTGTTTGACCGCCAAAAATAATATAATAGGGCTACTCAATGAGAAAATTTGTTTACCCGCGGGAGGATCAAATTTGGGGCAAGGACGATGCCAAATTCCGAATGCGTAGGCAGCCACTTAACATAAAAAATCTCAGCTTCAGTTTTACCTATTAGTAAATAGGTTTTTCATCCCACCATCTCGGAAAGAGTAGTTTTACCCTTTGATATCTGAGCGCAAAAGCCGTTTTTATCCTCTAGAGCGGCAAAGTGATTTGAATTTAGAACATCGTGTGCAATACTCCATTTGTGACAATCTTGATAAGACTTTTCAAAAAAAATACATATTACACAAAAAAATATTACATAAAATATATATTACATAAAATATTGCTTAAAATAATTATTCAATTAATTAAGTCATTTTTATTATTGTTTTTACATAGATGTTTAACGTCGTTTCATTTTTAAACTGAGTTTTCAAATAAATGAACTTTTATAGGTACTGCTTTTTAATTTGATAGTTATATGTGCGCGCCATTTTGTTTTTTTTGCATTTAGTAATTTCCTCGATGAGGTGGGATGAAAAGTTACGTGTTGCACTCGAGTGCAAAGACTTTTAACCTTGAGCTCTTTTGATTCCCTCGCTATCGCTCAGGATTCTAATTATTGAATTTTAGAATCCTTAATTGCTCGGTCATCAAAATTGAGCTCGCGGTTAAAAAGCAACTTTGCACTCTTGTATAACAAATAACTATTTTTTCATCCCACCATCTCGGAAAGAGTAGTTTTACCCTTTGATATCTGAGCGCAAAAGCCGTTTTTATCCTCTAGAGCGGCAAAGTGATTTGAATTTAGAACAACGTGTGCAATACTCCATTTCTGACAACCTTGATAAGACTTTTCAAACAAATACATATTAAACAAATAAAATACTACTTAAAATACTTATTCAATTAATTAAGTAATTTTTATTATTGTTTTTACATAGATTAATAACCTCGTTTCATTTTTAAACTGAGTTTTCAAATTAGAACTTTAATAGGTACTTCTTTTTAATTTGATACTCATATGTGCGCGCCATTTTGTTTTTCTGCATTTAGAAATTTCCTCGATGAGGTGGGATGAAAAGTTACGTGTTGCACTCGAGTGCAAAGATTTTTCACCTTGTGCTCTTTTGATTCCCTCGCTATCGCTCAGGATTCTAATTATTGAAACACTCGCTACGCTCGTGTTTCAATTTTAGAATCCTTCGCTTGCTCGGTCATCAAAATTGAGCCCGCGGTTAAAAAGCAACTTTGCACTCTTGTATAA
Source organism: Helicoverpa armigera (assembly GCF_030705265.1). Lineage (NCBI taxonomy): Eukaryota > Metazoa > Arthropoda > Insecta > Lepidoptera > Noctuidae > Helicoverpa > Helicoverpa armigera. Next base: position 3,828,461 of record NC_087135.1, on the reverse strand, counting down.
CAAATAACTATTTGTTGGCCCAAACTGTCATTGGGCAAATGCCTCCCCATTTTGTCTCCACTCCTCTCGATCCTTTCGATATTTCGTGTATTACCAGTACCTATTACTAACATTATATAGACTGAAAACAAGTCTGAAATAAATATATTGAATTTGACTAAAACAAAACTAAGTCAGGTCAGTATGATTAAGCAGTTAAATAATTCAGTAGATAGATACTAAAGTGCTGAACTTTCTACTCGAACAATTGATTATTTTTATCAAGATTTTGGTAATCCCGCAGGGAATAAGTAGGTAGGTAAGTGCCGTCTTGCGTATTTTTTTTATTAACGGTTCCCTATCCAAAACTTTCCGTCTTTAGTTCAAATACGGTACCGAATGTAGGAAATCACTGGCAAGTTTTTTATATAGGTAAACATTGGTCAGTGAATAGCGTCGGAGAATCATCATTCATCACTCACTTAGAGCTTAACATCCTAACTCCCTCATCCATACTATAGGTACCTAAGTACCTAAAGCTTTGAATTCATTAGATAGATTAACGGCGTGGGACGACCACCAGCAAGACGATCTGTCAAAGGTCACGAGTAGGCGTTGGTTGTAGACAGCTTCCAACCGCACCTATGGGGACAACAAAGGGAGTCCCAGCCTCTACGACCCTAGGAGAGTTCAAGACAGCTACGACAGAGGAGTAGAACAATGTACTGTGCCAGTAAGGTATCCAGGATACAATGGATATGTTATGGACCATGTGATTAATTCGGGCATTATTTATAATGCCCGAGCATTATGAATAATGTCTAGCTTTATCGGGCCAAGTGATTAATAACTATCTTAACTTCATTATTTATCACATTGCACGGGCATTATTATATTGCTACATGATAGTTGGGCAATTTGATAATAAAGCTATATTTTATGCGGTGTGAGGGTGGCAGTTGTTCTAATAAATAAATCCTGTTACTTGCTACATATTTTATGATTATTGTTTTAAATTATATGTTCTATTTTAATGGGAAATTATAAGTCTAGCCACAAAATTATTAATTGGACAATTGTCATCTAATTTACTAACTCGGCCTCGTTTTTCTTGATCTCATTTTTCTTGGCTCGTTTTTATTATGGTAGAATTTAATTTGGATTCAAAACATTGTATTAAAAACTGAACTTAGTGACGAAAACGATTCGCTGCAAAACCGACTCCACGTAGTCTTGTCTGCCCTACCCCTAGAGTGCAATTCAAAACCGCGTAGGCACGGAGGGGCGAGGCGGCCTGCGAGCTGAGGCGCAGGTAGTTTCAGCGCTCGCCGCCGCGGCTGAGGCTGGCCGGCGGAGCCGGCCAGCAAGCCGAAGCTGCGGTCGTGAGCGTGAAAACCATCTGCGACGATAAGCTCGCATGGGACCGCCGGAGCCTCGCAGCGCCGGAGCCGTGACAGAAGCCATGCTTGCTGCATGTTGCATGCTTACTTCTATGCTCTGTCAATTGATATGGGATGTGTTATATTAACTTTATTTTAAGATAAATGTCAATAACAATAAAAAAATGAAATTAAATATGTTTGTATTACTTTGCCCAAAAGGTCACGGGCAATATGTATAGTGCCCGGTCAATTTGATTGTTTGAATAATTATTATCAAATTGCACTCTCATATTGGGCATTATTCATAATGACCGGGCATTATGTATACTGCCCAATTTATCACTTGGTCCATAACAGATATATTGCCAAATCCACTACGAAGTCCTCAGAGCCCAAGGCGGCAACACCCGTTACACTAGAGGTGAACACGAATAGCTTCTTATCTTTCCTCGGGAGGCCGATTAAATAGCAGAAGAGTTTGTATTGGTTTAAATGGTTCGCACTAATCTCAGGAACTAGGGCAAGAATTGAAATATTATTTAAGTCTCAACCATTTATAGACTGTGCTTTTATTGAAAAAGGCTAACTTTTTATCGGAGTGGCCGGTGTAGTGGCTCTCTCATGCTAAAAAAATGAATAGTAGGTATCGGTCCTATCAATTATATGTATCGCTCTATTTTACTAAGATTTCAGATGACAATACGGAACTATAAATATCCGCATATGCAATATTTAATAAGCACAATGTTATGCATGATTCATTTCATAGATACGGATATCTAAACCATTATGTACAGTCATAAACAAACGTTATTTCAGTTTAACATTTATTTGGGTATTAGCTTAGCCTCAGCTTAGGTGTTTCATTTGTATCCAATACTTAGGAACCTACAGGTGGTCATGGTTTAGTGGTTAAAACACCAGCTCTTCTCACCCTAAAGAATAAGCATGCGGGTTCGATCTCAGGTTGAAAGGTACATACTTACTCGTACACTCTAGTATAATTCTCTTGAACATCAATGACAACCAAATTGAAGTCGAAGCTACGAAGAAAAACATCTTGAGGAAACTTGGAGTCTGAAATCACCAATCATGAGGCCTTTATTATCCGTAGGAGTAGATATAAAAAGGCTAATGGAATGACTTGGGTAGGTACCTACTTATTCAGCTCTTACAGATCGAAAAACTGTTCTTTAGATTTTCTCAGTATAGGAGGAAATTACTTATATGCTATTTACATTGCCCAAATGCGTGCCCGGCGCGTTTCGAACTATTGTCCGCTATTACCATATCTATTTGAAGCTATTGTAAGAAGTCTACACACCGCCCGATGCAACTTCTGTTTAACGGTATATGATCTGTATGTATGATTCTAAGTGAGAATTTTAAGGAATAGAAAATCATCAAGTGCCTTGCTTTTATGTGATGGAGCACACAAACCAGAGATAGGTAATAACATAACTATCTTACTCATGTTCTAAGCAGCTTCTCTACCTGAAAAGTGTTTGCGTCGTCCAAAGCAAAATAAAAACAGACTTATCAAAATATATTTTACACTCATTTTAGGTAGCTCAGCCTGTAAAGTGCTTGCGTCTTCGAAAAATGACCACATATTGCGTTCAAACAAAATATGACACAAAACAAATCACATTTCTCGTCGATTGTGCATATCCCTCAAGTACTAAGGACGTCACCTAATAAAATAGATAGCAGACGAGCATCCGGCGTTCCCTATCATCCTGCAATCATTCGCACTCGATCCCCACTGTTGGTGGGACCACGGGATTTTCGGCCACATCTCTCGGGACTTCTGCCAATAGTGAACGGAACATTTTCTAGGTGCATCACACTAGGATTGAAAAGACCATGGAGGTGAGTAAGATAGTGTTTTGCTATTGACGTTTTTCTAATCCAAGTGCAGAAGATGGTTCTATTCCCTTTGGAATTCCTGAACAAGGCATGCTGATCAGTCAAAACGAGTTCGCAATAATTCGTCTTGAAAGTAACATTTCTCTGCAATATTTACATTAATGACAGAAAACGTTTTCGATTGAAATGAAGTAAATAACTATTTATGCACTTCACATAAAGAGCATCTCTAGATAGTTTACCTAAGTCTACAAGGTTTAGATACGAACAAACACTTAATTTGTAAGCACTCACACTTAACACAAAAATATTATAATTGAGCAATAACTCATCTAGCTTGTATTGTTTCATGAAATCACGGAAGTGTCTAAAATAGCTAGATTCCGCTGTAGAAGGTCTGCGTTATAACTGCAAACTAGTTTAACAAACACTAGAATATTACATCTTAATGGAATGTAGGTATAGGTACTAAATCTATGAACCATCGATTGCCTAGATACGATAGCTCGGTTCAGAAAGGTCACATTTATTGATAACAATAATAACAACGTGGTCGCCTGATTGTGCTAAACTAAATCTTAGTGCTCCTAACTTTTGTAACTTGGTTAGGTAATATCTTGCATAAGTGTATAGCTAAATAAATAGTAACAATGCTGAGGCTAATAGCAAACTATTCGGTAATTTATTTTTATGCATAGTACCACGCCTCTTCCTCGTTGATCATAGTGCTCAGGATACTTCTGTAAGTAACTAAATAAACTCTTTTGCAAAAAAAACGGGCACCTATGCGAAATCTTAGTTTTAAGGACTTTACGTGTATTTCAAAGGGTTTTATTGATTGTAGTATGTTTCTAGCATCAAAAGAGTTAGTCGAGCATGCGTGAGAGTGTATTCTAAATTTGAATTTTGTACAATTGCTAAGAAATTGGTTAAACCTTGTTTGGACTAATTGCTAGCAGAAAGTTCGTCGGTGTTTTCAAAAGTTTTTGAAGTGATTTTCAGGAAAATGATAATGCAGTTTTAATTAATGATTAATGTACTTTTTTGTTAGATCAAAACATTTTTGAGAAAATATGCGTATTTGATAAAATTTTCACCTGCTCTAAATGGGCTATGCTGATGATTGATGACAATGTTAAGAGTTTCGGTATTTTAGTGTAAAGCTTTCTATTGTTTAGATATTGTACCCACATGTTTTAAAATATCGCTTTTTCATAAATAAACACTATTTAGAAGAGTATCAGTACCTTTGGCTGCGACAAAACCAATTTAAAGTAAGCGGTGCCGATCACAACTCGTCTCCTATCGGACTTTGACATTTTTAAAAGTCTTGAAATTCTACAAAATACAGAAATTAGCGCATAGACTGTAATCACGAGGTCTTAAGGTCTCGTAATCAATGATTTTTAAACAACCTCGTCTCTTGGGAAACTCCGTAGACCTCTGAAGATCTATGAGTCTGAGCGTTCAAATAGCGTGTGTTCATCCCACGGACATTTTATTAAATAAACTTACCTACAATGAGATTTTCTGGCATCTACAGCACTTTCCTGCTTAAATCATAACAATAATTGGCTATCTGCTCATTTCTTAAGAAACATACGTTTGGCCAATAATTTTGAATTCTTGACTCCCTTTCAGCTAAATCGCCGTTTAGTAACCCGATACCTATGGAGTTATCGAGAGCTTCAACGCGGCAATAATTTGACTTTTTAGATAACTTTAACCCTCCTCATCATTTTTCATATGGTTAATTTTAACATTTACCACAAAATTTGGTATTTTTTAAATGTCAAAGTCCGATAGGAGACGAGTTGTGATCGGCACCGCTTACTTTAAATTGGTTTTGTCGCAGCCAAAGGTACTGATACTCTTCTAAATAGTGTTTATTTATGAAAAAGCGATATTTTAAAACATGTGGGTACAATATCTAAACAATAGAACGCTTTACACTAAAATACCGAAACTCTTAACATTGTCATCAATCATCAGCATAGCCCATTTAGAGCAGGTGAAAATTTTATCAAATACGCATATTTTCTCAAAAATGTTTTGATCTAACAAAAAAGTACATTAATCATTAATTAAAACTGCATTATCATTTTCCTGAAAATCACTTCAAAAACTTTTGAAAACACCGACGAACTTTCTTCTAGCAATTAGTCCAAAACAAGGTTTAACCAATTTCTTAGCAATTGTACAAAATTCAAATTTAGAATACACTCTCACGCATGCTCGACTAACTCTTTTGATGCTAGAAACATACTACAATCAATAAAACCCTTTGAAATACACGTAAAGTCCTTAAAACTAAGATTTCGCATAGGTGCCCGTTTTTTTTGCAAAAGAGTGTATTAATTTCATAAATCATCATCATCATATCAACCTATTTCCATCCGCAAATAAATAAATAATGATCGTCCACCATAAAATAAATGTGTTCGGTTCTTCTCCATGAGACCAGCTCCTTGGAACCGTGCAAATAGCTTGACGTCATAAGCATAGGTCTATTTGAACTAAAATTTTTGACTTCGCCTTTGGTCTGGGTTATAGATCATCATCATCCTCCGAGCCTTTTCCCAATCATGTTGGGGTCGGCTTCCAGTCTAACCGGATTCAGCTGAGTACCAGCGTTTTACAAGAAGCGACTGCCTATCTGACCTCCTCAACCCAGTTACCCGGGCAACCCGATACCCCTTGGTTAGACTGGTGTCAGACTTACTGGCTTCTGACTACCCGTAACGACTGCCAAGGATGTTCAATGACAGCCGGGACCTACAGTTTAACGTGCTATCCGAAACACAGTCAATGGTATCTAAGATATACTTAGAAAGTACATACAAACTTAGAAAAGTTGCATTGGTACTTGCCTGACCTGGGATCGAACCCGCGCCCTCATACTTGAGAGGTTGGTCCTTTACCCACTAGGCCACCACGACTTTTTTTTTGGTCTGGGTTATAGATCAAAAAAAAATTAATATATTAATATAGAAAAATGTATTAGGTCCTACTTAGTCATAATATTAATCAGTTTAGACCATAAAATATCATGATTTGATTTCTACGCTGTGTCACGAGACACTTAGATTGCTGAACTAGCAGCTATTTCATATTATTAGACTAGATATTATTGATCCCATGGGGCTTAAATAGAAGAAATAAAGTTGATGAGTCATTTCAAAAGTTAATGGTTGTGGTCCATCTGATCTTTCCCCCATAGCGTCGGATTGACTGCCTAAATTTCTTCTAATATTTAAGGTCTCAACTAAGAGCCTGGCTTTTAAGAGGAATCCAAGATACAGCTGTTTGCAGTTCCTACTGAACATCGTACCCACGTCACAAAGGTACTTTATACTCTCGTGAGTTTTTTTGAAAATTTTCTGCAAGCTAGAAGGAAAAAATCTTAACATTATTTACGAACAATTGTATACGCTATGAGTTCAAGGTTCCATTACTTACAAAAAAAACTGCAAACCTCATGGTTTGCTGATTAAGTAGGTACCTATGGTATCTATTTCTGTTTCCTGGTGTCAGTCTAAAAAGTGTAAACAAAGTACTCACTGCACATCGAATGTGTCCACAAAAAACCCACTGTCGTTCAAGGTTAGGGGCTCGTAGCGAAGAAATCGATTGATCAAGAACTTTGTCATTATAGGCCAAACTGAAGACTGGGTTCGAACAAGTAACGTATTACATAACTATCATACTTCTAGAGTCGTCTAAAATGTCAGTTGTTTTAGGTCAGCTCGTTACGGATGCCTGCATGTCGTCAGGACTTGACAAAAATACAAACCAAGTGTCTAACAAGTGATGAACGGTGCAAAAAATGTTAGTGCGTCAATCTCAATATTGGGCGATAGATCAATCTCTTTATTAGGGACTTAAATCATAATTGAAGTCATGGTGATGACAATTATCAGTATTACTAAGTGTAAAAGCATCACTTTTCATGAAGGAGATGACTGTGCTTTTAAACTTTATCTTCCTAGAAACGCAATTAAATAGTTTTGAACAAAACTGCAGTTCAGAGCTTTTCTTATTAAAACGACGAAATCTGTACTTACTCATTTTCATAAGAGCACTCTTTCAATTTTCTGGCTATCTTGTTTATCTAAATATGTACTGAACAAAATCTATATTTAGCCATCTACCGAAAGCAGACAGTTGAAGCAATTGATGAATTACCTATATACCTACCGCACCCTATCCACGTGTTTTCCATTACCTTAACCCTAGCTAGCTGCCTTCCTACTTCCAGCCTTGCGTCCTGTCTGTCTTGACCTTAAAATAGCCATTCTCAAATCGGCACGTGTAAGCCTAAGCACACATTATTTAACACTACATTATATAATCATTCAAGGTCCGATCGGTTACTTGACTTATGTAGTTGATTAGACAGTACATACATCATGTTTTTTGGCATTGTTTGCAAAGGCAGAATCTGTTTGTTTGTAAAGCTTTTGGTGGTTTTACAGTTAGGATAAAAATTCGTTTCAAATCGTATTAACATGGCTGTCTTTGCTTTTCAGCAAAAGTTTTATTTATTTGCAGTTTTTTTTCTATTATTAACGTAAAATATGGTGTTACATAGATTATTAAAATTGCACCCTGTATATTTTTGATTTCGAATAAACATAATATGAGTCATTAAATTAATAGATCGAACAATAAAGACCTTCAGTTTAAAAACTAAAAATTTAATTTGACATTTAATCAAGTAGATTTTTTGGTAGTTTTTTTGCAACAAGGAAATGCGAAATATTGATATTTTTTGCTGTATTGTTATTATTTATTTTAACAAGTTGTGAAGAACAATTTTACATAATATTCAGATACGAATATGAATTGAGTTGAATTATATTTTCTCGTTCATGCTTGGTTCTACGAAAAGTATCATCATGCACATGCATTCGATCGCTTATTTGTATATACTTGATACATAATTATCAGAAGTCTTCCTTAGATAAAAATCCGTTTATACAAAAAAAATACATATGTAATACAAAAATTGTGTTCTATCAGTAGATAGCGTGAACATGGCCTAAGCTACAGGCGCGTCGCGGGCGGTAAGGGCTCCATAGAGAGAAACCTGCGAATTATGCGTACCATGTCTAAAAACAGCTTTCTACACATTTCTAAGCACTAAGTTCTTGCAAAAATATATATATTTTTTTTTAATTGAACTTCACAAAATGTTAGAGAAGCCCTTTTCAAATAAGACGGCATCGGCAGGCTAGACAGACGACAAAGTCAACATTATAATATAGGTATCACTTTTTGTGGTTGAACAGAGTTCAACAATAACTACCTAACTATTTATTCAGAAGCCATTAGGACATTCCTAAAGAAAGTGTTAGTTGCCATTCATTTAAATTATACCAATGAGATCCTATGACAATGAATTTCAAGAGTAAATAGTTCACACACAACACTACCGCCATAAGTCCATAACTAGCTTTTGCAAATAATTATTCTAATTTATTAATAGATTTAAAGCAATGACCAGACAGTTTTTTAATAAAGGTATTCCCGTAATTAGATACTGTTACTTAGTGTCCGCAAATACATCCGTATGACAAAAACTAAAAACGTTCTGCATAATAAAACAATGGCGACTATTTCTTCGAAATACGGAGTTGGATTACTTAAGTAGGAACACAGATCCGGTAACATTAGTTAGGATCAATACGTATGCGGATTTACCATAAAAAATGCTTAAATCCCACATTTTATAGGTACTTCTTCTAAATGATTGACTTAACTGAGTATCAAAATCATCAGGTTCAATCTACAACATTTTTCGCGAATTCTTAATTCAGCAAAATTTTTAAGGGTTCGATTCGATTGACCCCCGAAGTGAAAATGGGGTGATACTTATGATAATATAGAAATCTTCTAATATCTATTCTATGGGACTAAGTATAAGTATAACCCATGGACTAGTAAAAGTTTATCCACTATGTGTGTCTGTGTCAAAGTAGTTCTCAGACGAAGGAACCGATTTGCCTACAATTTTGGTATTAATTGAATGATGTATTTACTATGTAATCGTATTAAAAACTCCAAATATTTCAGTATATACTTTAAAAATTATCTCATAAATTAACTACCTCTTTTTGAAACATAATGATATCCTTATTTTTTACCGTTCCGCAAGGCATTCATGTTTAGTAGTAAATGTTTAAATAAAGCCATTAAATTAATATTTAATAAATATTCAAATAAAAATAAACATAAACATCTAAATAAATTAGCATTACTTAAATTATTATGTAAGCAACGTAACTGTCATTATTCATTCTAGTTTTTATGTCATTGAAGCGAACATTAGCTCACACAGTCTAGACTTCAAAATTATTAGTACCGGTCCACAACCATAATCGAAATATGGTACCACGATTTGAAAGCTAGATTTTGACTGTCAAATTGATTTTTTGAAGGTCATTTTATAACACGAATACTTTGAGATCGAATTACTTTCAGTTTTTTACACGTGGTCTGTTACGTGATATTGAAAATGTTTTGTTTCTAAGAGGAGGCCCTTCGCTGAAGGCCGTACAATGGCATATGATAAGACGAAAAGACAAACCCTGTTTTCAAGTAGCAAGTAGCATGGCCACAGATATTAAGCATGATAAGATTTCTATTCACACCTACAGCATCGCAGTAAGCTAAGGTAACATTATATCTCCTGATATATGATCAACCTTATTTCCAAATTGTATCCAAAATTCATCCAGTGTGGTTCAAATGTGATTTACTTTTTTGTAAGGCCCATTGCATTTGTGACACTTTTTGAGGAAATAATAAAATAACGTTCAATAAAAAATTAACACATCAATAGAATTACAAGAATGTTGTATTTTATAGCTGCAGTGTTTTTAGAATTTATTATAAATTATTATCTATGTGTGTGCAACATGCAACGTAGGTACGAGCAATCATGAAACTATGATAATTGTCATAACTATGACAGATTTATTTACAATGTTGTTGATGTGGACGTACAATTAATTAAATAATAATAATGATTAAAAATGTGTTAGCAATAATAACTTTAATATTTTAAATTACAATGAATAGCTACGAATTACATACATACCTACTTAGAAACAGGTGCTATTAAATGCTAGGTACTTCAGTACCACAAAGACGTACCTAGGTGCAGACAACGCAAACCCAAAAATGTTCTGTCGTTTAAGTTACCTTACTTAACCAAGACACTTGTTCTTCATCGTCATCAGCGTTTTTTAGCCAGAGAAGAATCGCTGTTCAGTGCTCATGGCAGATTTTAAAGGGCAGATTTCATTCACCTCTTTAGTCAGTCATTGGTGTTAAGATTTATATAGGTTCTTAGAAAGTACTTACATATATGTACTTAACTTAGAAACATTTACAGCCTTACTTATAAAAATCAACTAATCATCTTCTAAGTATTGTTTTAACTAATTACTACTTAAAGCCTTAAGTAGTGATAAAATTATTTTGACTTATAAACGTTGCTTAAGCAAGTCTTAAGAAATGGACAGATAATGACATAAAAACATACTAATTTCTCAACACTACCTGAATGTTGGTAGCTTAAAAAAATATTTGTCATCAAAACGTTGTGTAATGGCAACAATGGCATCCGTATAATATAAAATTAAAAAGTTGAGCTGTCAATAAACCGGAAATGAAAAATCAGCTGGTAAGAATCCAGCCATTTTGCTAATTATCGGGTTAAACAAGGGTGTGAGGCTACTTAATTTGACAACTCATTTAAGACATTGCTAAGAAAATAATTTCGTTAAGCTACGTTTATACGTAAGATTTTTTCTTAAACACCCCTTACGTATAACTTATTATTTAATTCACGTTTATAAGTAAGGCCGTTATTTAACAACATTGGTTCTTGCGTAACCTGGAATAAGACTCTCATGGATGACCATGAGAGTCGGGTATGAAACCGAGGAGCTGATTGCTCTTTCGTGGTATTTTAACAAATTTCACTTAGGTATATGATACAGTGCATAAATAACATCGTTTTTTCTTGTAAACAATTTACTAATTGAGAGTATTTTCCCAGCCTAAATTTAGATCTTCGTATCACTAATCAAATCTTTACCGATATTAATAAACAAAGGTAGTCAAGTTCAATACCAGGGTCGGACAAAGCGTATTGGGTTTTGCCATGTGGAATTTCTCGGTAACAGAACTCCGTAGGTATGGTCTGGGTTTGCATCCGGTTGTTTTTAAGCGCGCCCCATGGGACCTGAGTAATGGAATCTTTTGCAGTTGTAGAAGAATATAAGCTGTAATTATATCAATAGAGAGGGGTAAAAATCCCCCCAGGTCGGTTTCAACTGTTAGTGTAGGTACATGATAGACTTAAAACCCCAGTCTTTCGATTACGGGAGTATGATAAGCTGTAAATATGTACATAATTAAAAACACCTATTTATTACCATTATTCGAATGGGAAACATCAAATATCTTTCCTCTAGACATAAATGTTCGAAAGAGTTAGGTACCGTGGCCCTGGTACATAAAGGGCTATGAAGGAACATGATGGGTTTTAGTCAGTAAAAGTCTGACACTCCCTCACACTGCACCCACAGCGGGAGGAGTCATCAATCCTAGCAGAAAAAAGGCATAGAGATAGAATAATCGCTGGTCTTCACTTGTTTCTCCCGGTCACAGTAGGAAGGACACTACTTAAAACTCCCAGAAAATCTAAGAAGGCACCACATATTATAGGAACAGCTAGTATGTACTTACATAGGTAAATGCCTACCTACTTACCTTTATATAGGTTGCTGTCTGCAATTAAATAGAACGTGACAAAGTATTAATTACATGCCGTATAGTTGTGCAGATATCAATTGTAACTATATCTGTTGTGTGTCAACATAAGCAATTGTCCAACAGTAAGTAGGTAACTTGTTTATTAAATCTATACTAATATTATAAAGCTGAAGAGTTTGTTTGTTTGTTTGTTTGAACGCGCTAATCTCAGGAACTACTGGTCCGATTTGAAAATTTCTTTCAGTGTTAGATAGCCCATTTATCGAGGAAGGCTATAGGCTACTTTTTATCCCGATACGGGAAGCAGTTCCCACGAGATGCGGGTGAAACCGCTGGTAGAAGCTAGTTAATTTATATGTATACTAGCCGTTTTCCCGCGGTTTCACCCGCGTCCCGTGGGAGCTACTGCCCGCACCGGGATAAAATACAGCCTATGTTACTCGCAGATAATATAGCTTTCTAATGGTGAAAGAATATTTAAAATCGGTCCAGTAGTTTTTGAGTTTATCCATTACAACCAAACAAACAAACAAAATTTTCCTCTTTATAATATTAATATAGATGTAATTCTTATGTACAGGAACTAAGTATAGGGCAGTAAAAAATAAGGTATGGGACCTGTAATTATGGAGAATGGCTGTGGTGCCAACCATTCTCTTTTAGGACTATTTATACATATTTGTGGTTAGTAGTCTTTTAGACACAATTAGGTACCTATTATTGAAATTCGTAGAATTATCCTTCTACAATTTATTTTAAAAACGTAGGTAAACATATCAGTTTTAAGTTACCTTCTAGATTAGAGTGTTTAGAGGTGTGTCTTCGCTGTCAGAAACAATTCATACTTATTGTTATATAAACAGTGTAAAAAATTCTTGGTTCTCTTGATTTCAGTGGGACTAACCTACTGAAATCAAGATTAGCAACAACTTTTTTGTAGCTTTACCTTATATGATGAAACTATATTTTATGTTCTTAACATTATAGGTACTTTGTGCAGTAAAAAATAATAGTTTGATTTTCTTCTAAATTTCCAAAATCACATTTCAAAGCTCCTTCCCCATTTCCTGGTAAAGTCTAGACTAGACATTAGACAGCTCAATGCCTGCCTAGCCACGAAGGAGTTCTAACTAATTTGTAATCAAAGAGCACGTGGCCCAATTTACTCAAGGCCTTTGCGTAAGTTTGTTGTATAAACAAGCACAACCTTTCTAGTTTCTAGTCGCGATATTTAAAAAAAAATTGAATTTCGAAGATGTACAACCTCTGTAATGGTAAAAAAGAGGTTGCATGCAGAAAAGTCTCAGTATTTTTAAATATTTCGAATTTAGAATAGGTTCTGTAATGTTTGAAAATAGAAGCTTGTTGACTTAAATCTTCTAAACTTAAAAAAAATGCTTCAATCTTTGTAAGGACTGTTAAGGTATCTTTGGCTCGCTGGCTGTTTATTTGCAATTTTTTTGTTATTTATCTTATTTCTAGGGCTGCCATTTCGAATATCGCCAAACCCGGACAAATATTTAAAAAAACCCGGACATTTGGCGTAAATAGCATTTTTTCCCCGGACGAGTCCGTTTTTTTTTGTTCAACAAAACAAGACCTAATTTTTAATATTACCATATTACTTAAATTCAATGAGGGACCTCATTGAATTTTTCCTTACATGAAAAGTCAGGGCCTCTCTAGCTCATGTAGTACCTAGTATTGAAAGATTATGACTTAATGTATTTCGAAGGTCATAATTAAGAAAGCTCATATGGAAACTAGGAGTTACCTTCTTGATAGGTTAGACAAAAAAATGTTGAAATATACAAACAACTGTAAAGTGAAGTCGCCGCGAGCGCAGCGAGCGCGAAAATTTTTGAGTTTTGGGTCACTAAAGCACCTAAACTTGTATAATAAAAAAATCCGCAAAGTGAAGAAGCCGCAAGCGAAGCGAGCGCAAAATTTTTTGAATATTGGGATATTACAGTAGCTAAACGAAAAAAAAAAAGTGTTAAGAAAAGAAGCCGCGAGCGAAGCGAGCGCAAAAATTTTGGAGTTTTGGGACACTTCGACTTCTGCATTATTAGGCGCCCGGGTAATTCGCATACCCAGGCACCATAGGTTAAGATGGCCCTATGAAAAATGTCCGGGTTTTCCCCGGACACTTCTTGAAACCCCGCCCGGACGGCCCCCGGACGGCCTCCAAACGAGGACAAATCCGGGGAAACCCGGACGGATGGCAGCCCTACTTATTTCACAAGGTAACCATCTTATGTGCTAAGCGTCACAAAACCGTTACAATGGTTTGACTGTGGGATCAATGAGTATAACTCTACTAATTGGCTACCATTACATTTTCGATGACATTACCAAAGCAATAAGGAATTGTCAAACAGCTCATTTTGTGGGAATATCGAAATCGAAATAATCCAATTGACATTTTGATTCGTAAATAAAACTAATTAACATTTCATGAAAGAACCAACAAATGCTTTAGAATTCATTTATTCAAATTTTGCCACTTAGATGACGGAATGTTGTAAAATGACAAATATTTATGTTTAACCAATAATAATTAGATCGAGCAGATAATCAAACTTTTGCATCTAGATTTGTGATTAATATTAAATACGTATTTACTTGAAATAATTTGCATACGGTTCGACAAGATGGAATCTCGACGCTGAATCTGAATTGCATAGATATGCAGTGCCAAAAGCGCAAACACGTGCACAAATGCGTCATCTGATGTTATTGTTCTGACTGAAGAAGAATACCTGGGGCCCGATTCTCCTAAGTTAATAATGTTAAAATCGAATAGAAATCGAATCGCAATATGATCGCAATAGCAGTTTTAATCATATCGGGCATTCTGCTACTAATAACAGACCAATCGTATTCGATTGACATTTGGTTGGTGTGCGATTGGTCTGCTATTTTGGTGATTTTGGTCTATACGGTAGTTTGCTGTACAATCATTTTGCAATCGTAAATCATTTGCAGACAAAATGATTCATTATTGAATGACCGAAAAGGATAAAAACATTTATTTCAAAGAAAAAATAGCGGAATGCCACATACGCTTCAATCGTAAACGAGTCGGGATCGGATCTCAGTCGAATCGAGTCGAACGTCAATCGTATGTCGCTTAAGTAAAATGAGGAGAATCGGGACCCAGATGCAGTTTGGTAACATCGTCTGTTAAACCACATACTTAAGTACTACTCACCTACGTACTTACTTTCATTCTGTCACGTTATGTTTTTATTTCCATTAACTTATTATTGAGACCTTTCTCATGGATTTTCTCGTCTATTCATCTCCATGGGATCCACTTATAGGCTAATTGGCTCATTTGGCTTTTAATAGAAATCACCAAAGGACTTGACTTTGACTTAGGAAACCGCCCAATTTCTCTTGCTACTACTGCGGCTAAAATACTGGACAGTTTACTTGACTCGTGTTTAAAACATCACCTACAACTTCACGACGCTCAGTTTGGTTTTCAACCCAAACTTTCAACTGAAACTGCAATATTGGCTCTCAAGAATACTGTTCAGTATTACACAGACCGCAAAACTCCGGTATATGCCTGTTTCCTGGATCTCTCCAAAGCCTTCGACCTTGTGTCATATGATGTGCTTTGGAGAAAGCTGGGGGACAGGAATGTGCCAAACGAGCTCCTTAGGCTATTGCAGTATTGGTATGCTAACCAAACAAATAATGTAAAGTGGTCTAACAAATTATCTAATACATATAGGTTAGAATGCGGTGTAAGGCAGGGAGGGCTAACGTCTCCTAGGCTTTTTAATGCCTATATAAATGACCTCATAGACGAGCTCAGTAGCATGCGTGTTGGCTGTTCGGTTGGTGGTGTAAACATCAACAGCATCAGCTATGCAGACGATATGGTGCTGCTGGGCCCGACTCCAGGTTCTATTGCATCAATGCTGAAAGTCTGCGAGAGCTATGCAGCTAAGCATGGTCTCGTGTATAATGCGAAAAATGTGAGTACATGATTTTAAGGCCGCTGGTAAATGCCCTGATCAGATACCCATTTTACCATGAATGGCATGAACATAAAAAGAACAAATAGCTTCAGATATCTCGGGCATATACTTACAGACGACCTTAAAGATAATGCAGACGTTGAAAGGGAGCGTAGGGCGCTGGCGGTCCGAGGTAATATGTTGGCACGTAGATTTCACCGTTGTACCGATCAGGTTAAAATTACGCTGTTTAAAGCGTACTGTCAAGGTCTGTACACGGGGGGTCTATGGATCAGCTGTACCAAAAGATCGCTGGACGCCCTGCGTGTCCAATATAATAATATTTTTTTAGGATGATGTTGGGATTACCCCGCTTCTGTAGTGCGTCGGAAATGTTTGCGGAAAATCGAACCGATGACTTTTACGCCTTAATAAGAAAAAAAACGGCATCAATAATAACTAGGATTCGGGCTAGTAACAACAGCATCTTAAAAACAGTGGCGGAGAATCTGTACTCTCCTATCTTTAGGCATTTTGTGAAGTTGGTAGTGAGTATAGCGTGAGGGTAAATTGGTGTAATATGTTTAACTACTAACAATAAATTTAAGTTGTGTTTTTACTAACAAAATGGACTGTGTATTGTCTGATAAATAAAGATTATATTATATATTATATTATTAGGAAATAAGTACCTACCTATGTAGTAAAAACCCGGGTACCTGTATAAAATCTAGTATATTTTTTTTATAAAACCTGTGTGACTAACTTATCTTTGCACACACGTAATACTGGTAACACTTATAGATACATAACTACACGTATTGTGGTATCACTTAGCAACAGACAAACAACCACAAAAACCGGAGGTCTATTATTGTCGACTTACAATTAAATTAGGTGTCTGATTCAATCTTGAAGTAGATAGTTTTGTTACAATTACAAATTCAGTAAGTAACTCATAAAAAATGAAATACGTCAAAGGTTTTATTTAAATCATTAAAAGCTGCGTGGACAAAATATTTAATAGAATAGAATACTTCACTTAATTATTTATTTGCTAAGTATGTGTCACTAGCCGTTTTCCCGCGGTTTCACCAGCGTCCCGTGGGAACTATCAACTGCCCG
This sequence comes from Helicoverpa armigera, assembly GCF_030705265.1. Taxonomy (NCBI): domain Eukaryota; kingdom Metazoa; phylum Arthropoda; class Insecta; order Lepidoptera; family Noctuidae; genus Helicoverpa; species Helicoverpa armigera. Next base: position 3,811,345 of record NC_087135.1, on the reverse strand, counting down.
TACCGGGATAAAATATAGCCTATGTAACTCGATAACAGTGTAGCTTTTAATGGTAATTTACGTTTAAATATATAAATAGGTAAATGAAATAAGTATTATTTCCCAAATATCTCTAAAATTATATCCTAATTGTACTAAATGACTCGTTTTGGTTAAAATACAATTTGCAATTTAGATTTATCAAATGTTCAAAGGCATTCAAAGTGCGTTATTATTGCTCAAGTCACGAACAACATAGGCAAACAATTTGGTACAACTTCGTTGCTATGGTAACAGATAATAATAGTGAGAGTTACAATGAAAATAATTAAGGGAGGCTTTGACACAACTAAACTGATTATCAATCTGACTTACAGTAATTTCCACTTGAGTATCAATAGTTTCTGGAAGTGTGACTCACGTCATTCGTAATATAACTAACGTCATAAATAATTTTAATGATTTACGTCTAGAGATGGCTTTCTGGCATCAAGAGTTTCTAACTATTAAATCCTGAACCTGTATCAACATTATCGACCGATTTTCTTTCTTATTGGAGTGTATTGTTGTCCCAATTCTTGTGTTGATAAGTTACTCCATTTGCGCTTATCTCGATTGCCAACCCGGTGCGTTACTAAGCTAATTCATATTGATTGTAGTTCCTACGCACCTGAGACCTTGTTGGACCTATTTCAATAACAAACGATCATAATTACGACTGTTGACACAAACTAGACTCGATAAAATGCATGCATACCTAACTATTAAATGTCTATTAGCGCATTGTGCGTACCTAGTTTAAATTAATAGCTAAATCATACATCTTGGTGTTGAATACATTATATTTGTGGTCACGGGCTGTCCTACTGGGTTGACCTAACAGTAACTATGAGAAGTATATGTACCTGTATTGATATGTGGCAGTATCATGATATGTAAGCGGCTGTCAGACCTTTCTTTCTTCTTCTACGGTACTGAAGACCAAGTTTACCGACAGCAAAAACTTCAATTTTCTTAGAACATGCTGAAGTTTACATATGTTTTCGGTGTACATGGGCGTTAATATTAGCCAATTAAACGCAGAATCACGTATTTGCATTGCAAACACTTAATATAGTGCAATCTATACCAGCACATAGATCCTATCTTATAGCGGAAATCTAATTTGTTGTATCCATAAATTTTACGGCCAGATAATTATTTATTTTAAGTGATAGACCGATAAAATATAGATCATGTTATCTGAAGCTGGATTATTTGCATTCGATTACGAAATTAGATTTGCAACTAAATCAACTAAACATTTGCAAGAAAAATAATGTTTAGCTTCCTTATTTTTTCGGGCATAAACAAGACTGCTGACGTTACTTAGACCAATAACAAAAAAAAACTTGAAAAAATGCTTAGGACAGATTTGGTCCGAATCCGCCCAAGACATATTAAAAAAAAGACAGGATTTTTGGTCAATTTTGATCACTAATAATTGCAGATATGGATTCTGATTAAGCATCTCGATAAAGTGAACACAGAAAGTACCTATGTACTTAATACCCTTACACAGAAATTTGTTGTTTTAGATCTGTAGTTAGATCACTTGAAAATAAGGTCCCAGTGTCTTTCACCATATACAAACAGTCAAACCGATTCATCATCATAAAAGTAAATATGATGAGAACTGATTAGTTCCAAAGAATATTCATGACGTATGCCAACAAATTGAAGATAATAGAATGACATCACAACATGTGGTACATGACGTGTCATTTGCGTTCCAGAAATGACATCTTACACCAAGAGGAAAGGATGACAACAAATCAATTAAGAATTATTGTCAACTAAGTCCCATTGCGCAGGAACTTTAACTAAAGTGTCTACTTCCTCTTTAACACACAATAATAACACTTATTTACAAATATGAATATTTAAGGAACTGTAAACCCAAGAAAATCTCAGTACTTGTGTGTTTTTTATACGGTTCAACTACAGCTTTAAGTAGTACCAGTCATTGAATATCGGTATATTTCATCATGATTTCCCATTTTCACGCAATCATCACTCCCTATGCATGCAAAGATGAAACCCTAGCCGCTAAAAGCTACAAACAAATCTACTTCTTATCACACAGTCATTAAAACCCGCTTAATATTAGCATTTTATCTGCACGATCTAAGGTGTTATCAATGACCAATTTAAAAATACAATTATATATCTTGCCGGAAACAAAAGTATAGACACCTGAGGTTCAATGCTATAAGAAATGCCAATTACTTGTCTTTGGGCGTTAAGAAATGGCATTTGGTCTGTGATCAGTCATTTATCTTTCTTTGCAAATACTTTTGACAGGTAAGTATTAACTTCCTAGTGTGATTCAGATGTATGGATAGTTTGATTGGCTGTCATACAAGGTTAAGCTGTCTAGTGTCTTCGGAGCTAGGTCATTTAGCACGTGGTTTGTGTACTCATGTTAGGTTTTGGAAATTCTTGGTACTATTGTGATTGCGAAAAGTTTGTTTTGTGTGTTACGCAAAGACCACTTAGCCGATTGAGATGATATTAGGCATGGAGCGGAGATAGACTTTTTTCGGGTCCTAGATGCAGATAAAGGCCAAATGAATTATAAATTCACGTTGATCAACCAAAAACATTGTACAGGCTTTATTCATAAAAATAAAATAAAAACATTATGAATGTCGTAGTTCGCGATAAAAGTGTTGGCACAGTTCTCCACACTGCGTGATATAGAGTGCTTTAATAAACTTTCTACATGGATGGCATACAGCAACAACTTATATTGTGAGCAATTTGTAAGGTTCCGTATATAAGACCAATTAATTAAAATATGGAAGGGCATGACACAATGACACATGTCAAAAAGCATATAAATGGGTGAAATAATCTTTCAGCGCGTATGCGTGATGAAATGAAGAGTAACTTCCAAACCAATTAAACGAAAATAAACCAACATTCATATTGATAAAGTGTCGAGGACAACCTTCGATCACAACGGTTAATATATTAATTCTCATTGAATTTAAAAAAGACTTAAGCAAGAATGTATTGTAATGTGAAATCAAACGTACGACAAACAAAAAAATACCTATACAGGTTGTAACAATTAAAATACGATTCCAGAACTTTGATATCACATACAATAAGTTAGTGACCTAAAAAGAACGTTATCTAAAATATAAATAGAACTAAGGGATCTCTGAAGTAGTGCAAGCGGCACGGGGGATGTTTTCACAGCGCTCGACGATGCAAGCCACGTGAAACAGGGAATGTAAATGAGAAAACATATACTGAGAGCTACGAATATTTTGAAGCTGCTATGAAAAAAAAAATTGTTACCTTTAAGCGTAACAAATCATGCCGTACCATCCCTTTGCTTGTCACATTTGAAATCGCTTTTGTGATTGATAACTTTGACTTTTTATATTTCACAAAGCTATTCTTACTTAGATGTATTTAATAAATAATAGTTTAAAAAAACTAAAAAACACGCTTTTTATAGAAAAACGAACTAAAAAATAGGAAATAAATTTTAATGAATTTAAATTAAGAAAACAGTGTTAAAAATTTCAATGAATATAAATTAATAATAGTGTGAATACAATAAATATTAAAAAAAAAGCGTGGGGTGCATGGTGTCAATAGTTATAAATATTTTATTGACAGATATGAGTACAGTGATTTTCATTTCGATAATATCTTAAAAAGCACCCCACGCTTTTTTAAATATTTTTTTTTGTATTCACACTATTATTAATTTATATTCATTGAAATTTTAACACTGTTTTCTTAATTTAAATTCATTAAAATTTATTTCCTATTTTTTAGTTCGTTTTTCTATAAAAAGCGTGTTTTTTAGTTTTTTTAAACTATTATTTATTTTCTACTTTTTAGTTTGTTTTCAAACTATTATTTGTTTTGTAGAATTAAAATTCTCTTTAGTATACAAAAATATGTCAATATTAGAGAAAACGGCTAAAGATAATTATTGGAAATAAAAATTAACATCGAGTCCTGCCTTATCGACTGTAGAGAAAAATTCTAGAAAATTTTAATTAATTTTCTTACCTTATCGACTATAGATGAAAATTATATAAATTAACAAAGGTCATATTTTGCAAATTGAAAAGCCTAGAAGTCGGTGTCTAATGGATGTTACTAAGTTAATTTTGCCACCGACTTCTAGGCCGATGCACCTAAAATTAGTTTTTTTGCTTTTAGTGTTTTGGGAACTCGGTTTAATTTTTTGTAAAAGGTTATTTATTTAAAGCTTTTCAGTGATACGAATAGTTGTCACTATCCATACAAGTGGGAAGTTCTCATCAATACAAAGAATATAAGTCCAAACGAGGTATTTTACATATTCAGTTGTCGAGTTCCCTTGACTTTCTCTGGTCTCCATCATCAGGTCAGCTCCAAACCTTAACTGTTGCAAAGGTCTTGTCAATACAAATAATTTAAGCCCAAACACGAGGTAGTTTACATATTCAGTTGTCGAGTTCCCTCGACCCTCTCTGGTCTCCATCATCAGGTCAGCTCCAAATCTTCACAGTTAAATAGTGCTTTTAGGCGTACACCTAAGTGTCAAGTTTTTACCCTATGTATGCCTACAAGTTTTGAAGGTTGCCCTCGATTTCTCAGGGTTTCCATCATCAGATCCTGACCTGATGAATATGGGACCAACTGGCAGCTATTCCAAGTCGAACAAAAAAAGAATCACGTAAATCGGTCTATAAACCTCGGAGTAATCGATGTGTATGTGTAACCTCCTCCTTTTTGGGAAGTCGGTTAAAATGGAATAATTTTATCAAATTAGTGTATTGTCATCGGTCCTCAATAAATCTACAAAGTTTGAACGAAATCTGGCCGTTTAAAGTGGGTCAAAATCGCGCCCAAAGAAGTCGGTTACATACAAACATACAAACATACAATCATACAAACCTACAAACATACAAACATACAGGTGAAGCTAATAAAAAGCGTGTAAAAAGTAAGTTTATCTTATCTTGAGGTTTTGTCCACTTCGCATAAAAATCTGTGTAGGTACTTAACTTTGCGTATGTAGGTAGAATCATCGGCACGAATCTTGAGCGCTGACCTTCGCCTGCGCGCAGAAGTGATTTATTAGCAAAGAACCAATACCGAGTGACGGCTATGACGCGATGCGCTGCGGGCCAATCATCGCTTTAGCCTGCCCCCGCGCCTCACTTCATACTACAAAAGAGACCCAATAAATTACTTCTGGGTAAAGGTCAGGACTCAAGATTCGTGCCGATGATTATATGTCACCAGCATGAAGCTGACCAAACCGTCATCCATCTTACAACAGTGCATGACTCTACACGTGAGAATCTATTCTCCAACACGTAGACACTCTTTAATTACTCTTTAAGAACATAAAAGACTTGAAACAAACGGTGAACTCTATAACTAGTTATGAACCTTTAAGAACCTTGTAAAATAGCAACAATAGCTAATGAGACGAGATTTCCTATTGAAACGCGCTTGTATCACGGAAGTTTATTGTGAGCATGTTAAGGCAGAAACATGTACAGTCAGCAGAAATCCATAATCTCAATGAAAACACACATAATTCCAGAATATTAAAAGCTGTGTTAGAAAAGTCGCTAACACAGCTTTGCATTCGAGATTCTCGTGGTCAGGTATTTTGTTTTTTGTGCACACACTGCATACTTTATGTCAGCCGTTTCGTTTGGGCTCATAAATTAGTATGAAGATGACATTACGAAGGTATCGGGTATCAGCTGGTCTCCGACCTGGACCGACGCGACTGAAAATTTTGATTGTAAACAAGATTTTCTTTTATTTTTATTTTTTTTGGCACCTATCGGGGCAACTGTCTTGTCTGCAGTGTGCGGATACTCTTACTGACTCTACATACTTTAATACATATAGACGGATAGAAAATACCAATTATTATTATAGATTACAGGTATGAATAAGGCTAGACCATGTAAATGCCTGAGATCAGATGAGGTATAAATCTTAAATTGACATGTTTATCCTTCCGTCTTCCGGAACAATAATACATGGTAGAACAATGTCGCCTAGTTGTTTTAATGAATTACAGAGTAATGAAATAATGGAAATTGCTATATACATAGGGCATTGCCTAGATGTCTAGCCTATAATTGACTGGGTATCTAATCAATCAAAATTGTACACAGACTTAGACATTCAGTTGTACATGGCTATTTGCATTTTAAGTAATCATTTACTTTTATGGGAATCAGATTTTAGAACATTTGCTATTAGGCCGACTCAATTTATTTATCTTATTTTTATTGTTACTATAAAATATTTAAAAGAAATAAACGGTCAGTGTAGATGCAACTCAGGTATTAAAGAAGATAAAACCTACGATCCGACCAATCGCTTATGTCATCTTGACATATCGAACTTTTACTTACAAGTCCTTCGCAAATTACCATAGACACATCATTTTGTCGAAACAGAAGTGCCTTCCTACACCTTTAACACATTCACTGCGGCGGCGTTAAATCTAAACTTTCTACTAGTGCGATACGAGACAAATGCTGCCCGTATCTATATTTCCTGATATGCGTTACGGCTTCTATTTTGCCGTACCAGAACCTGACTTTCAAAGCCTATACAGACGTGGAAACCACCTATATCAATGGTTTTTATCAACAAATCGATAGACTATATCCTTGTATACACCTAGCTGCAGTCGCCCCGGGTTCTCTGTTATACTTTGAAAGATACAGAGATTTTTCAAAATCTTTCATTCGCGGCAATATATATGCCGTACAGCGTAGAAGTGAAAAAATGCTAGGGATGGGGTTTACTTCTGGAATGATAGTCGATAGTTTAAAAATATTTTTTATTGTAGATAAAATATTCATATTTATCAGTGTTATATTATTATATAAATCAACATAATTATGTAACCTAATTATATAATATACATAAATATGTATTTATATTCTACCACAATCACACTATAGCGCCACCTAGTCCCAAATACATATAATGCATAGTATAGTTAGAAAATACACCCAGACCAAGACAACTAGACAAAGAATGTTTGATTTGTGTGGGAATCGAACCCACAACCACTAACTCGAACCCACAACCAACAGACCAATTTAAAAAAAAACACAAAACTATTAAAGGACGTGTATGAAACTTAGTAAGTAGGTAGTTATTCCACTGAATTATTTTCACACTTGACATCTTTGGCATCAAGATGATGATTTCCCCTCTCTCTCTCTACTCAAATCCAGTTTTTTTATGTGAACGTCTCATTGTAGCAGAACCGCGTAATATTTTTCACAAAAAATATTGTTAGGTTTTGCTTACGGCCAGCACTAGCGCACACTGAACCGCCGCGCGGACGCATGCAGTGTGGTGCGGGGTTGGGGGGGTACGGCAAGATATTCGCCGTACCGCACTGAATGAAAATAATTATTTTACTGTGCGTTACGGCAACTATTTTGCCGTATATTGTTAGTGTACAATATTATTATATTAAAAGCAACAATATTGAAAATATCACTATCTCATTCCTACGCGCAAGGGAACTTAGATAAATCGCCCCCGCACAGTACGCAAAACAAGGACAGCGAGCTACCGCACTGGCTGAGAGTCAAATACGGCCAAATACTTGCCGTAACGCAGTGAATGTGTTAAAAAATAAAAAAGGGATAATAAAACTGTTGTCTTTACTGTAATTTTTATTTTATTCGTACCTCTTTGTCACAGTAGAGTGAGGTGAAAGGGGTCGGGAGCGCTTTCAACGCGATGAAAGAGCTTTCAGATAGCGAGGGATACATAGTATCACAAACATAACAGATGAAAACAAGTAATCAACTGACGCTGGCAGTTTTAAATAGAAAATGAATTGATTTTGAAAATGAGCAGTTGAAAAAAACGTTGTAACTTGGGAGGTATTTGTGTAAAATATTCGACGAAAACTTAACTTATTCCCTGTAAGTTAAGTTCTCAATATAAATTTTTTTAAGAATTTATAGACTTTGGGCGGCATTATGGGATCTGTATTTTAATTAGACCACTACAGCTTCTCGTTATTGTTAAAGTTCATTGACCTCTACAACTGTCAACAATGAGTTCTGTTTCGAGACTCCAAACACAATAATTTATTGTGTAAAGTTGTCATTTATTGACAGGGAATAAACGATTGTCAATTGTTTTTGTCATTCTGGTCGAATTTTGAAAAAGGCGTGTCAATCTTTACAGCAGCAATTACTTATTTCAAGAAACGCAGTTCTAGAACTCATTTTCTTAAAGATTTTGACGTTGTTATTTCGTGATTCAGCATGGTCATTTAACAGTCAGCTAAATGGTCATTATTTTTGTGACTTGCAAAATAATGATTGACTTTAAACAGGCAGTTCTAATCGATTTAAACTCGAATACCTGATGTTTGTTGTCATTGCGTAATGTCCAATGAATCTCGGAAACGATAAATCGATTTCACAACTTTACTGCAAATCTCATCCAGATTGTTCTATATAAATTACCGAACAAACCCTTTCAGTAAAAACTAATTTCTTCCAGGCCATACTAGTTTGTCCTAAGCCCGATATGATAAACTAGTTTAGCCTAGGACAAATTACTTAGTCCTGAAATCGTTTTTACCGGTAACATATTATGAAAAAAAAATTGTAGATGAATTATAACTGTGTCTCAATACTAGCCGATGACAAGATAATTATGGTAATTTGACTGAAAATATTTTCTTTTATTTTCTAGAAAATCGGAACACCCGTGGGAATTTTTACAATATGGCTTCCCATTAAATTTGCTAGGATCTCTGATTCTGGTCATATTACCTATTCCAAGACTAAAGTGGTTTTTGTACTCGTATTACTGTTTATTATTCAAATATGAAGAAAAATAATAATGGATAATTTTTGATCAAATTTTCCTTTCTTCAGTTTTCATTAATTTAAGGTAGTTATTATACTTCAGTATCTGAAAGTGTTGTATGCCTTAAAGTGCCAACTAGGTATTATACGCAGTTCACCTCTAGTAAAATAAAATATTGAAAAAGGAAACTTAAGTTCTTTATTCAAATCTCTAATTCATCATCGCTTTATTTTATTTTATCTTTATACCGACTTGGTTTCTCTGAATTTTAGGAACGTATCTACCTAAATATATCAAAGTAGGTACCTACCTATAATTACGCAGAAACCCAATTTAGTTATTATCAGACTACTTTAGTTTTGTTTTTTCTTGCGATTGTATAATTCCACGATATATATAAATAGCCTGGGACTTGCCGGTGTTATTTAATTGTAGTAAGAAATAATGCTTAAGGAAAATTTTATTTAGGTAAGTACGTGAGGTTTGCTGCAAAATAAACCTGAATTAATGTAACTTATGTAACTAACAACGAGCTGGATTCACTATTAATAAATACAATGCATCATTAATAATTTATTTACTTAAATAATTATTTTACTAGAAAAATTAAGTAGCTGTAATTATGTATTCTTTTGTTTATTGAGAATTCTAAGTTACAAGTTTTGGTTAATTTATGTTTAATTAATAAGTATCATGTCAAATGAGTTATGATCACTATGACCCTTTTTTAACCCAGCAGTACCTAGGTACCTATGGAACGTAAAGTATGTAACCTGTCAACAACGTATATGTCGCTATCGCAACTACAAATATAAGTACCCGTGCCCGTAGCAAAGCACTCCACCATACAGCCCAGATGTGCGAGGCAATGAAACACCTTATTTCACTTAATTCACTGGGTTTGACGCATTTGGTGCACTTCTCAGAAAAAAATCCAAATCTCCACTCAACTTAAAAAGTGTCCCTTTTGCGAAGTGTGCCATTTGAGAAGTGTACCTACCAGTTGCGAAGTGCACCATTTGAGCATGATGTGTTGAGAAGTGCACCAAATGCGTCAATCCAATAGGCTAGTTTCCTAAAAAATAATAATTAGTCCGTCTTGTAGATTGTCCAAAATTTATATATATTATAATTTTCTTTTTTAAATTGGATCAGAACTTGTTAAGATATAGCGTGTTAAAGTTGAGTGTGACGTCACAAGTTGCTACAATTTTCAGGACACTGTGACGTAAAAGGCCCCCACTCCTAATTTTTGAAGTGTATTATCTTTGTCATTTTATGTTTAATTAAAAAAAGAAAAAATACGTATCCAATATTTTTTGATTATCTAAAAAGCGGACTAAATATTATTTCATTATTTCGACCCTGGACACTACCCTATTCACTGGACACACACACACACTAGCATAATTAAATAACTACAATACTACCTACCACAGCTCAATAAGTTGGTTAACCCCATATTCCTGGGCAAACCGCATCGTATAGGTAGGTAAAGCAAAACTTTCCGTTGCAATCAAAGATTTATGGCATTTAATGCTCTGATGGAATTTTATAAATAAGAGTCAGAACTTTGAGTACCCTGCTTTAATTCAAGCTATGACTAGATGTTCCCGCTATTCCACCCGCATCCCTGGATCCTTGGATGTTCTTTCCTGCATCTGAAAAATGTCGTTGGAGTATCTGTGTACCACATTTCGAAGCTCAGTTTTATCACGCGGACATGTTACCACCAGCGAACGTTGGTACATCTGATTGATCGTCAACTTATTTGGTTGATGAGTCCTGACTTAAATCAGTTCAGTTATTTTTATGTGAAACCACAACAAAGCAAGCAAGCAAGGAGATTTTTGCAAAATTAAAATGTATTATTTGCGTAAGTTAGGTGTTTTAATTAACGTAATAAGTGATCAAGTTGTAAGTAAACAAGACGTTAACTGAACAATACCTAAGCATTCCATTAAACTTGTAAATTGCCAGTACTTCAGAATTAATGGTGGTAAAGATTAATTTATTGATAATCAAAGAACAGACGACAAATCGTTAAAGGAGTTAATACAAAATAATTGTTATAGGAACGGCAAACTAAGTACAGTACCTACCATGCAAAACTTCATCATCATCATCATCTTTTTTTCCACTGTTGAACAGGGCCTCCCCTATTGATTTACAAGGAAAGGAGGTTGGTAGCGGTCTACATCCACCTTTGTCAGATCGTCTGACTTATTCATCATCTGTCAAGCCTTTTCCCAACTATGTTAGGGTTCAGTCTAACAAGATCCAGCTGAGTACTAGTAGTACTAGTCAGATACTCAGATGGGCCAGTAAAACATTCGTATTCAGTTACATCTGGTTTAGACTGGAAGCCAAGAGAAAAGCTGTACAGATATGATGACCAGTCATTCGACGATACATAAGTAAGGATGGGGCGTCACATTTCATCTTTTACCATTTCATCACGTAGAGCAAGATTAAAAAGTCGTGTCGTCTAGGTATATATATTTTTCTAACAATAAGTTGCAATTTAAGTTTATAGTAAAACACATACTTTACATTATATTTCGCAAGTTCTTGTTTATTATTATTTTGTAGGTAAATTAAATAGTAAATTGGTTTAATTAGATTTATATTTTACAAAAGTGCAATCGCCTGCCGTTAATGTTATGTAAATTTGTAATTATTTATTCATAGCAAGCAAAGCAACAAACATGATTAAATATAAAGCGATTTTATTATAATAATTTTAAATTAAATATAAATAACAATTATGTTAATACTGCACTTCGTAGATATGGTAACCCGGCAACGTTATTTATTCTAGATTATGTTTTTTTTTATAAAGAGCAAAGCGTTGATTATATAACGACAGTAATTCAAAATGCTACTAGTTCTAGTAGTCAGATAGTTGGGTTTCATGACGTCTGTACTTATTTACATATTCATTAAACTAACACCTCCTCTGCACCTGTCTATATTCTCATAAACGAATGTTAGTGACGTCCAGGTGCGGTTCTCGAAGGAGAACAACCAGCTGTTCACAAGTGTTAAATTTGCTCAGGCGCAGACAAAAGTGCACTCTCTATTCCATCATTCCATCACTCACATAGTCTGATGAGACTGCAATCCGACAAGACCGGAGGGAATCAGTCGATCGACAGGCTTAACGTAATCGTAGCGAGGCACAGGTGTAGAAAGTCAACACCACCAACTTTCAGACTCTGGGTGATGCTATAATTTTTAATCTACAAAGTGATGTCTTCCAAGCCCTCAAATTCAATTGCAGAAGTTTGCAAACACTAAACCTAGGACCAGTAACTCAAAAAGTACGGAACGGATTTCCACGCGGTTTTCCTTTTTAGGACAGTAGGTATTGTTCGAAACTTAGGTGTAGAAAACTGCAGCCTATAAAGTGAAAAGAATAGATAAAGTATACAAAGTATTCATCTTTTTTATTTGCCCAGCTGTTAAGCCGAACACCAGACCACTAATTGCGATTTTTTATTTTAATATTCAATTATAATTGCCGTGAAATAAATATGCTTTATGATCAAATTCAGGAACAAGCAAACAACAAGCGTACTGAACAGGTATTACTAATTAGCATGTACATAGTATTATGCACAGATGTAAAATGTTATCGCTGGATGAGGCACAACATTAATAAAGAATATTATAAGCAAAGTGCACCCAAAAATAAAAATATTTTTAAAATGTATTTATCATTAAATTAATCATTAGTTATATTTTTTTAATATTTTTAATTATTTTTTTCTAACTCTACATTTTTGTGAACGTAACTCTTTTCGGTTGAAAAAACGTGTAAGTAATAAGTAATTAATTTAAATTAATTGAAAAAAGTAAACAAACTCCAAACTCTTAAATAAAATTAAATATTTTAAACGGAATATATTATTTTCTTTTAATTAAAAGTATATTAAGTCAGAAATATATATTTAATTTATTAATAGGAACACAGTTTGGTTAGAAGCACAATTTCATGAGGAGACTTGTTTTACGGCGTTTCAGAATTTTTGTTAGATATGTAAATATTTTTTGTAATCAAGGAAAAGACAACTTATGCCCATGAAAATCGAATTTAAATAAGTATAAAAGCAGTATATTTTTGAAAACGAGAGTAAATAGGTAATTTTAGATAACACATATATTGAATTCTTATAATCCTAGGTCAAAATTGTAACGACATAGGTACATTATATGTAAGTGGGTCAGATACTTAACCTTTCTCTGTTTAACCAATTTTTACAAATTAAAACCGCGAACACTTTGTATGTACATACTTAATTAGGAAAATGCTTTTGAATTTTTCTCTATTTTTTTTTAAATTTTACATTTAGAATTAATATTTTTTTTATGTATTGAGTTAAATAATTTTGTATAAGTATTTGTCGATACCTAAGCTAAGGAAAGATTCCACCAAATGCAATTTTATTACACATACCCAAACACTTCATTCAGTACAACCAGACGTGCATACTGATAGGTATGGGTGAAACTGAGAGCAATACTGTACCTAAGTATATGTAGGTATATTTCTAAGATATCTATGAACATAGGTACAGTCAGCTTCAAAAGTAGCTGATCAAATTGAAATTTTCAAAACTGCGGAACATTGTGTCGTCGATAACATAGTGTATTCATCTACTCTATTCGAATTTCAGGATGTTAAGTAAAATTTTGTCATTTGTGTTGTTAAGACATAATGATTCTTTTAGTTTTGAAAAAAAAAAATTGTACTACGTACTTTAGATATTGAACATCCGGGTTTGCGGGATTGTTCTGAAGAGTTACCGCGGCCCTTGTACACCAAAGGCCTAAGAAGGAACATGACAGGTTTTAGTCAGTAAGAGTCTGACACTCCCTCAAGCTGCTAACCCACAGTAGGTTATTTGATGATTTCCCATAAAAAAAGATGTTGACCATACCTACTGGTAGTTCTATTTGCATCTTACTGCGTAACTATGAATGCCTCTGTTCGCATATCGATTAGTGCATTTAGCGATATGTTAACAATTGAATAATGTATGACTAACATATAACAATACTACACTTACTATGTTACGGTGCGCGCATAATATATGCAGATATGCTTTTCTTCTGTTCATCAGATTCCTTACGGACAATCGTCTTGGGATAAAAATATTAGAAAATTTAAAATAATGAATCGTAAAACGCTATGTTGTTAAAGTAAACCCATTATGATGTAAGGAATCCTGATTTTTTGGCAATTAAATATGCGTACAGTTTTTAAATTTCAATTATTGTGTAAATTGTAAGAGTTTTCAATTTGGTACAGTTTAGGTACCCTAATTTCTTTTTCAGAAGTAGACCTTCAATAAAGGTTAGAAGCGTAAATTATTGGCGCTTAATTTTTTTCTGAGCTAGGCACTTAGACCAATGCCAGCAAAGAAGCAACATGTATGAATCGACACACTAGCTTCCACTAAATGACACATTTTTGAATTGGTATATTCGGTCTGAAATGACACAGAACAACTGATAAGAATTTACTAGACACATTACTTCCTACTCCCAACTACATATTTTCCAGTTACGAAAAATGTAAAGTAGGTAGGTATGGATTGATTGGTAGATGATTGTCACTTAGGTAAGTACGTTTTGTCAGTCCTATAATTATAAATTAAAACATTTAACAAGCAAAAGATATTTTTACGTGAGAACTTCAATTAAGTTTATTTTGTAACAATTTGCGTGTAACGCTGCATTAAATCACAGCACCGATGCAATTTTGTAATAAATCCCGCTTTGAAAATGAATAGGTATCTGAATAAATTCTATTCAATGATATTCATACGTCAACGGAATAATTATTAAAACAATGCATTCAGGTCCAAAAGGATACTCGCTATTATAAGTTACTTAGTTTTTTTTTGTTAACAAACTGCTTGATTGTCTATGACTTCAATTACACTAACATTAATTATTGCTTATTGGCTTTAATTCACTTGTTATCTGGCACTATAATATGAGAAGGTACAAGACTTGGGTCATGATCCTTTTTCATTTTCTAAATGTCAGCAATAGTCTTGTTGTTCTAATCTACTTAAATATTCATTTGTTTCTATTTTAAAAATCAACAGCGCCTCATTTATCAAGACATAAAATAAATAGGTGCGCTGTAAACAATTAAGGAATGACTAAGATACCATCTCAGTAATCCGATGTCTCACATTTCAGTACTTCCAGACGTATCCTGTGCACGCTAGCTTTGTTTAGGTAGAACAATAGCTGAAGTGGAAAGAGGTCGCGTTCGCTTGCATACTCTGTGCAAAGTGGAGAATGAAAGGACCAAGCGCGGGGGCGCAATCATGTCTAGCTAGAACGATACGTACAGCTTTTATATAAAAGAAGCGTCGAGTTTCGCAACCATTCGAATTTGGAATCTCGGCGCGAGGGACGCTGGGACACGGAACGCACCCGTATTTGCGCGCGAAAAGTGACAGATCTAATTGTTCTATTTTTACGTACGTTCTTAATTAATAATTATGGCTCTCACAAGTGCTAGAAATATTGTGAATTTGAAAGAAAAAGGACATTTCGAACGGGAAAATGCGAGGATCGATAAATATACGGTGAGTTTTACTGATGAAAATGAATGAAATTGTATGAAACACCCACACTTAACCTACTCACATTCTAAATGTAAAAAAAAATGTTTCAAATATTTCAGAAAATACATTGTTACAATTTTCAAACGACTGAACTACAATTGAATTCATAAACAATGAATCAGAAATTTAATTTCTTACATCTACCCCCTTTCATATTATATTTTTGGAGAAACCATTTTTTGTTGTAACAAAGCCTATCCTTATTGAATTTTTCAACAACACAGTTTAATTCCATCATTGTAATACTGTAATTAATTAACCCCTTGAGTATCTTTCTACAAGTTTTTTTTTAACCCTTCGTGGACTTGCAAAAAGTCTTGTTCATAAAAAGGTTTCAATGTAGTACCCAAGCTAGTACAATTATTGCAATTGCAAATGTTTCGCCTTGATGTCCATTTAATTTGTCTCAAGATAATTTATCTAATATGTCTATCAATAACATAATAATTGATAACTAGGTCAGTGTTATGACTGGGCTGAAGGCATCATCAATTTATTGTACCTCTATATAGGTAAAGCTGTGGTACCTACATGAGTACCTAGGTGTAATACAACCTCTTTGTTCCTCATAATCTATTTCTTATTTTTCATAACTATTGGCATATTGAGTATGTACCTATAAATTACTAGTTGTTCCCCACAGTATCACCCATGGTCTGGGAGAATCACTTAAAACGTAGCCTAAGTATTTTTTGTCAGCTAGAGGCTGACAAAAAATACTTAGGCTACGTTTACGCTAGACTTCTTATCATTTAATTCGTTTCAGTACTATTGGCATGAAAGCGCAATAGGCAGACAATTGTTTTCGCATTTATGTTAGGAAGTTAGTTTTTTTTTTAGACAATGATATTCTAATATATTTTTAACGTATACATTTGGCGCCAGTCAAACATTAGTTTGTATGTGAATATGCAATACCAAAATAGACAATAATCTATCTGGGACATTAACTTTTATTTTTGGAATATTCAATTCAATATTCTTGGGGAATTTCCCATGTGTACCTACTTTTAATAGGTATATTTCCCGGCGAAAATATAACGCAACGATAATACTCCATATTTCATAACGTGTAACGTAAAACTTTTAATGTACCTATATCTTAAATAAAGTTAAATATGTTACAGCCTAACGAGCCATTTTTCCCCGGTTTCAACCGCCTCCCGTAGGAACAGTTGAAGAATTTTTCTAATCGTTTCTGTAGTTTCAGAGCCTTTAGGACACAAACAAACAAAAAAATGTAGGCAAGAACTACCAAAACTACTGCAGAAGGCCGCATATTTTCTAATTTTCTTTATTAAAATTAATCTTGTTTATTTTCCTATTAAAACACATAGGTAATTTATTTTCTTTTTGAATAAATAAACTGATAGTTAATTTTATTTGTGGGTAAATTATTTTTATTTTATCTAGGAGTAACCTTGTTGTTGACTCATCGACGTTACAATGCATGCATGTCTGTTAAACCGAATTTTATGCGACATCAGTAACATTGTGTAAATAATTGGAACTCAAGGATCCTTTCTTAACTTGAGAGTTGTTTAGATACACTAACATTTGAATCAATTGAAGGTTTAAAAACAGGATAACAATAAATAGGATGACTAGGTATCTATTAGAAAAAAAAAAACACAGAAATACGAATTGAGATCCTCCTTGCTACTCGCAAAATTTTACGTGGATGCAAAAATCCAATTCAATAACCTAAACTCCCTATAATGTTATAAGAACGCCTAAGACTTTATCTGACGCATAAATCAATATGGCTGACATCATAGACTGCCTATATCTAACAATTGGCATACATATCTTCAGCTTTCCTGAACTAGTGGCCTTGCGATGCAGATATCAACTTCGTGACAAGACAGACAATCCGCATAATTGTTTGTATGACGCCGTCTAATAAAAACGCAGTTCTTAGTACCTAGCGTCGGCAATCCGGTCCGATTTATTACCAGTTCCGGTAACAATGGAAATGTGTTAACGCATTAGATTGTACCTCTACAAATAAGTTATTTATTGAGATTAACTTGCAAAAGGTTCAATTACGGTTGAACATCCTCCAGTTTGGAGTTCCATAATTTGAATAAGTAAACTTAGAAAATTACTCGCACAACGAAAACAAGTCATAAATAAATACGATAAACATAAAGTATAGTTTTATATTCTTTGACGATAAAAGCGAAGATATAGTTAAAAGTATTGTGATCCTCCCGGTTATAACAAGTCCCAATTAAATTAACAAAATTCAAAATCGTGCTACAATCCCAGAGCTTTTTAGAAAAAGCCAACCCCAACATAGCTGGGAAAAGGCTATTCAAATGATGATTTAGAGTCATGTAGTGTCGCAACTAGGTCCGTGCTTGTTCAGCAATTCATTTAGCACTGTAACATTGAGGTTACTTAGGATACCTAAGTATTTGGTACCTATAAAGCATAGAACTCGCCGACAGTTGTACCTACCTTAATTCATTTATTAGTCGGGACGGATAGAATCCGGTTGTGCAATGTATTGTAATCTTATAGCCCGTAGAATATAATCAAAGAATTTAGATTTGCAAATGTACGTTAATAAGGATACCCTGGGGTACCTTAAGTATGTAAAAAAATTAATGAGAGTTTAGACAAAGACTATAATAAATACTTAATAAAAAATATAATGTATGAACACTTTTAGCGCCATCCTTTCGCGACATGCCAATGTGCCGTACAAAAAAGACGCTGAAAGTTCTACGATACCATTCTCATAAAACCTGAATAGACAAATTAGAATAGAAACCTGAAACAGTTTCGTTTAAACACGCATTATATTAATAATATTGCACTTCCTGCACTTCAAAGTAGTGCACTATTGCAAGTTAAGTCATCTGTGAATATTTAATTGACAGATTAATATAACTGAGTGAGCAGAATAGACTTATAGGTTCTGACAAACACAAGGTGCCGTTTTCTGCAATTTTTCAACAATGTTAGAAGAACTTTCGTTCACATCTTCATGTAAAAAAAAATAATATTCCGTTTAAATTAACCCCGTTAACCCCTTTTACTGTAAAAATAGGAACTCAATCAAACTTAGCCTGTTATCATTCATAGTTTTTAAAATCGATCAAACTGACTTTCCAAGCACATTAAAGAGCAAGAAACCTACAGTAGCTAGCTAGTACATTAGTGAACTGCAGAAAACTATAATTTAATAGGTACTACTTACGTGATATGCTCAACACATTCCACTTGATTTACCATCACGGTCAAGTTTACTTTACCTCAGTAATGTAATAAAACAATCATTTCAATAGCGATATCCCGATAGAAATACTTCCCGTAGCCTGGTAAAAAATGACTAACCTATGTTATTTTTATAAAATATGTTAAGTACAAAAGTGTATCAATTAAAAATATGAAAATTAAAGTATTAGCAGGATAACAATAACTAAGTACCTATGTCAACTTAAGATTTACTTAGAGTCGATACAGTTTTTATCCTGAAATGTTCCGAACTTATGATAATTGCAACTATTAAGCGAATCTCGGAAATAAGTGTTACTTTGGAGGCCACAGTAATAATGTACAGGATACTCTAGTATTGCTGTTAACTAAATGTTTTATGAATAAATAAATAATAAACATGCATCAGGTACCTAATACTTATTGTATTTGTTCAGCTCGTGCAATAATGTACAACACGAATAATCTACCTTCCTTGAAGCGATTATCGAAATTAAGACATTATTTTCTATACCATTATTAACTTAAAAAAGGGGGTTCTCAATTTGAGCTGTATGTTTATATACTTTATATTTAATTTATCACAGACTTTACCATAAGAAAACATGCAGATCATTATAAGAAAATTGTACTTTCGACAACCCACCATGAGCTTTTATTTGCACAGAATTTGGCATTTTCGATATTACAACATAGCTTTGCCCTTACGACAACATTGCTAACAACAAAAATACAAATAAAACACTGACGTATTCGATTCTATATTTAAAATGTCATTTACCATGCATTCATGTTACGTAATAACAAAAAAAGCTGGCCTGAAACACATTTTATAATTGCGTGGAGCAATTTTCTCTGCGCGCGCGCCGGTGAGCGGACCTTGCCCACGTTCAATACCAAGGTCCAGAGTTCGATGATCGCTTTTTCGCTGAACAACTATTGATGTGGTTTTGTAGCTTAATGTACTTATTATTAAGCTCTAGTTCCTTCTCCATTATTTAGGCAGGTGTACTTCAAATCTATGTACCTACACTAATATAAAGAGAAAAAAATGATTGTTTGTTTGATTCCGGAATCACTGAACCGATTTGAATAATTCTCTCACTATTATTAGGAAGCTACATTTTCCCGGGATGCGGGTGGAATGGCTACTTCAAAACGTAGGCACAGCTTAATATTAATTTCTTGACATGGTATGCATCAGAATAATATTAATGGTCACTCGATGACAGGCTCTGAAACGAAATAACTTATTTGGGAATTCAAAGAAAATATTATATGCAGGCTAAAGCTGACATGAAAACCGGAAGAGAAAAATCGTGGCGCTCCTTCATGTTGCATTTCTGAATAAGAGGACAACCGCTATTGGAAATTCTAGTTATCACTTTCCATATTTTATTTCAATATCAGTTTTCTGTTATCATACTACAATAATGTTCTTAACGAAATAAAAAGTGTTCTCTTTGTTTTGTTTCTAGATATTTCGTTGCAATTGTTTAGACTTCCACGTTCGATTATTAAAATCTGAATGCCAAGTTTACACTGCCTTATGTGATGATGATGATGTCCTCCTAGCCGATTATCGGCTACGGCGGCTGTTCTCATGTAAGGAGATTAGCCAACTACGCAGGACATATTATAGTGCACGAGCACTTGCGCAGACACAGGTGCACTCACTATTCCTTAACTCTCATAGCCCGATGGGACGGTAATCCGACACGACCGGAGAGAGATCAGGCGCAGGACCGACATTTACGTGCTCTCCGATGCACGGGTGTATCAATCACCAGCTTCCAGGCTCCGGGCTGCTTTGTGAAAGTCTTCTAAAACCCACAAAGCGATTTCGGCCCGACTCGGGAATCGAACCCGAGACCTCGTGCTCAGCAGCCGCACTTGCGACAGCTAGACCAACGAGGCAGTTACTGCCTTATGTAACAGTCGTCTCAAGGCCGTTGAATTGATCGGAAGATTAATTTGCTCTTTGATTGATGCTGGGTAGATAGTGATAAATTGCAATGTTCTGCGTTTGAATTAATAAGGTAAATATTAAAGACATTGATTGACCAAAAAGGTAGGAAGGTTTTAAGTATCTTATGAAAAGTATTTTCTTTAAGAATAACTTTAGAAAAATAATAATTAATTAAATTGGTTCATGGTTTATACTATCTTTTTTCGGTAATTTAACCAACAATTGATTCAAGGATCAAACATTAAATAAAGTAATTATATGGTAAAATAATTTATAAACAGAACACGCTTAGAGTATCCGCACACTACAAACTGTAAGTCGGCAGATAGTTTACATAGGCTCATAAATCAGTATGAAGATGAATGATAGTACACACGTAACAACGACCACGTATTAAGCTGGTCCCAGACCCTTTGATTGAATTCACGATTTTCTTATATTTTTTTTCCAACTATCACGCCAATGTCGGCCAACTGTTTAGTCTGCAATATGCGGGTACTCTAAATCGCATTTCAGGTTTTAAATTAAAATATATGGACTAAAAAAACTGCTAAATTACTCCAGATTTTTTGTTACGAAATAAATAAAATTACGCGGAACCTAAATAAACAAATGATTGTACTAGTTCTATAGCATTAGTGTCAAAATGTCAAGTTTATGTTGATTTTAGTGTCACTTTTTACGCAAAATCTACACTCTGACCGGTATAGTGAGCTGTTTTTGTTGTTATTTTGTTTAATGGTGGCTAGTGTTCAATGCGGAAATAGGCTGTTAATTAGTGTACATTGAAAAAGTGCGGTCTAGGTAGGTTTTTTGTTTAGACATATGACACCACATTGACCACGTGTAATCGTTACGGAAGTTATACTGGTGCCTGTCTATTCTTCAATCATTCGTTACTTAGAAATCTCTAGTCTAATCATAGCCTAAATTTAGATATGCACAATTAGAATTCTAATATGAATGCTAGATTTAGGTAGAATACTAATATTTAAATGCGAAAGTAACTCTATCTGTCTGCCGCGCTTCTTTCAAAATTGAGTCACAAGAGTCTGAAAAAAGACTTGGGTAATTTTGTCCCTTTGTGGTTAAGAGGGCTATCACAAATTTTCGCGAATTTAAACGTTTTATACGAGTTTTGATGCTTTGGATATAGTCACAATAAAAAAACAAAAATAAGATTCAGAAAGTTTGATCATTTATCTTGAAAGTGTATTAAATAAATATTTTAATTTGTCCACGTACATCAGTAAAATCTTTGTCTCTGCAAAGGATGTTTCATAAAATGTTGCTTTTGGGTATCTTTTGATGCTTCGGTACTCCGAGGATATAGCAATTTAAACATTTATAAAAATGTTCAAGATACAACTATATCTTGTACTTGGAAGTGCTTAAATCAATTTATTACAATTCATACAGTATTACACCAAAAATAATTCTATAAAACTGAGAGTTACTGACAATTTTCCGTACGAAACTATATTTTTTATCTATGAAAGTATAATCCAAATTCAAATAAAAAACATTTAATAATTAAGGTGGTATTGTTATAAAGCTTGAAAAAAAAATTGGTCTATTTAAAAGTAAAACAATATTTTAAAATAATTTTTGTTTGCAATGCAAAAATCAATATAAATCTTGTGACGCGCGGTGTTCAACTTTAGTCAGCGCCAGGCGCTTACCGAGGAGGGACGTATCGCTCGCTGTTGCGCCGCGTAAACTCGCCGGAGTTCGAAAAATATAGCGCAACCTACGCATCTAACACGTTTTGATACTAGTGAGTTTTATTTTATTTATTAGTTATAATGATCTGATTGAAATGTAATATACATAAGTATTAGGCCATGATATTCTAATTCGAAAATGTTATAGATTGGGTTCTCTTTTTTTGATGTTGGTTATAAAGAAATATGTACGTAAATGTCATCGTCGTTAGTTTCGCTGTTGCATAATAATGTAATTGGACTTCTTTGATTCTTGCAGGATAATGAAAGCATATTTAATTCAGACTATCAGACTCAATTGAATACCAGTACAAATAATATGGTAAGTATTTTTTGTCACCCGCAAAAGGTATACGTGACATATTTGTTTTAATAAACTATCTACATTCCTAGTTTTCATTGTTGCAGGAAAATGAAGATACAATACATGGAAGACGAATTATAGATTTTAGTTTTTTTATAAATCAATTACTTATAATTGATAAACATGGTGAAAAGTTTGGTTGTCGATTAAATAATTTAAAAATTGTAAACGATTACTTGTTTATTGTAACTCAATCGAGCTATTCTAGGTTATAAAATTCATCGGTACAAATAATATTTCATAAACTATAAAAACAATAAATTATTTCGGAAAAAAGTGGCAAAGTCTCAAGTTTGTTTGTGCCGCGTGGCGGTCCGCAGGTGTGCGTTGCGTATTTCACTAGACGCACACATGCGCAAGTGCTGCCGGCTATCGTCTAATTTACCTACAACTGAGCAATTTGATTTTGTAATAGCGCTCTTAAGGTTTCTCTGGGTGTGAGTGGAACTGCGTAAAAAAGTTTATAAATTTAAAAAATTACCGAAAGTTGTTTACAATACATAGGTATAATAAACTGCATTTCAGTTTTACGCAAGAAAACTAATCGTTAACATGTTAAAATTTACGCAGGTATGCTAAACAAGTATAAAAACTTATGTTTAGTGTTCTAAAAACGAATTAAATAAGTTTGGTTCCTAATTAACCTTAGTGCTAAAAAATTAATGGTTATAATTTGACGTAGTAAGTGAGAACAATAAAATTTAAATTTTGATTGTGTTCTAGAATGTTGTTTTATTTGTAAGTAGGTAGAAAATTATTATACCTAATTTATTGTCAGAAAAAAAAACATTTTGACCCACTTTTTAAATTAATCAACAGAACTTACCTACAAAATAACTTATTATTGTACTTAATAGATAAATCGAAGGCATACATTTTAGAGAATATAAACATTTTGCTTAATTATTAGGTATTATTATTTAAAACTTCGTGTGACTGGAGGGAGAAATTTAAATAAGTATAAAAAAAAATATTTTGGATATGCCTATTACCTAAGTTGTGTACCTAAGAAATGAGGCGTGATTTTATTTATATTTCACATCTTTAAATTCGCGGTAATACCTTACCTATATTATACCTCATGGTTAGGGCTGCCATTTCGAATTTCGCCAAACCCGGACAAATATTTGAAAAAACCCGGACATTTGGCGTAAATCGCATTTTTTCCCCGGACGAGTCCGATTTTTTTTATTTAACAAAACAAGACCTAATTTTTAATCTAGACACACGGCAGTGTGTCCGCCAAGTTCGAGCAAAAAAAGCGACACACCGGCCGTGGGTTATATTACACGAACCATTTCGGGCCAAATTCGACCCCCCTGTAACTCAAAATCTATTTTATTTACGCATATCAAATTTCTAGTATCTGTTGAGACCCCCTCACTTATCTAAAATACAATATTTCATTAATATACCTATTGTAGGTCCTGAGATATTGACGTCAGAAAATCGCTATTTTTACTATACACTCACTGACTGACTGACTGACTCACTCATCAAAAACCTAGACCACTTCCAATGGTCGTATTGACTTGAAATTTGGCATGGAGGTAGGTCTTTATGTCAAGGTAAAGGGAAAAATCTGAAAATGGCCAAGTGTGAGTCGGTTTCATAATAATGAAGGTGTTTTATACCCCGAAGGAACTAAAACGAACTAAAATTATCTATATTTATATAATATATCTTCGAATGGTCGTACCGATCTGAAAATCGTTACAAAGGTTTGTATTTAGTCAAAGTAAAGTAAAAGTCTGAAAACGGCCAAGTGTGAGTCACTTTCGGAAATAACGAATGTGTAGCTTTGATCCACGAACATAATATATGATAACATGAACTGACTGACAGTTGGTAAATCTAGTCCATTTAGTTAATCTAGTTCATTTCTTTGTAAGAAACATAGTGCATATTAAAAAATCTGAAAGATAGTATATATGAGACATTTCTTTAACTAACTTCATCATAAGAAAAAAATTAAATAAACAACCTTACAAAAATAAATGAAATCCCACCCAAAACAAAAATGTGAAAGACTGCCAAGTTCGACAATATGGGAATGCTTCGCCTATAAAAGAAGTGAGATCTGAATAAGTACCAAGTTCCATACACAATAGTTAGTTACTTTTAATGATGTTACTTGGCAAGTTTTAATAGAAAATTAAATACTTGATTCATTGCATTTAGTAGGTTTATAACAAGGTGTGTGAAAACTTGCCAAGTAACATCATTAAAAAGTAACTATTTTTAACTGAGGTATTATATGAGGTACTTGGTACTTATTCAGATCTCACTTCTTTTATAGGCGAAGCATTCCCATATTGTCGAACTTGGCAGTCTTTCACATTTTTGTTTTGGGTGGGATATTACCATATTACTTAAATTCAATGAGGTCCTTCCTTACATGAAAAGTCAGGGCCGTCTCTAGCTCATGTAGTACCTAATATTGAAAGATTGTGACTTAATGTATTTCGAAGGTCATAATTAAGAAAGCTCATATGGAAGCTAGGAGTTACCTTCTTGATAGGTTAGACAAAAAAATGTTGAAAAATACAATCAACTGTAAAGTGAAGTGAGCGCGAAAATTTTTGAGTTTTGGGTCACCAAAGCACCTAAACTTGTATAATAAAAAAATCCGCAAAGTGAAGAAGCCGCAAGCGAAGCGAGCGCAATTTTTTGAATATTGGGATATTAAAGTAGCTAAACGTAAAAAAAAATGTGTTAAGAAAAGAAGTCGCGAGCGCGAAAATTTTGGAGTTTTGGGACACTTTGACTTCTGCATTATTAGGCGCACGGGTTATTCGCATACCCAGGCACCATAGGTTAAGATGGCCCTATGAAAAATGTCCGGGTTTTCCCCGGACACTTCTTGAAACCCCGCCCGGACGGCCCCCGGACGGCCTCCAAACGAGGACAAATCCGGGGAAACCCGGACGGATGGCAGCCCTACTCATGGTAGAACTTATGAATTTTAAGAACTTTCGGAGTAATAAAAATACATAAAAATCACTTTGATGTGCCTATCTGCATTATTACCTACTGAGAGTGACATACCTACATTATATTTTGCGATTTCCTTTTCATAAGTACTACCTATATGCTTTACCCGGTTTCACCTCTTTGCTCGATAAATGGGATACCAACAAACTGCATTAAAATATAAGTAAATAGATCTATGCTAAATCCTCACAATTTCTGCTCTACATGCAAAATTAACGCATTTCCATACTTATCGGCGCAACGTGAGCGCGTTTCGCAACGAATTGACCTTGACTTAGAAACGCATGGCGTGGCAATGACCGCGACCAAACATTAGATGTTCCGATTTGCTTGCAAGTAAGTGTAATCCACTGATAATTCCAGGTCAGGTAAGTACCAATGCAACTTTTCTAAGTTTGTATGTACTTTCTAAGTATATCTTGGACACCAATGTCTGATGAAAAGGTGAAGGAAAACATCTTAAGGAAACCTGGACTATACTCTGAAATCACCAACCCGCATTGAGCAAGCGTGGTGATTACTTCTAAATCCTTCTTCTTGTGAGAGGAGGCCTGTGCCCAGCAGTGGGACGATAAAAAGGCTGTAACAGAAGTGTAATCAACAATCGAAATTAGATGATCCAATTTGTTTGCAAGCAAATGTAATAAGCAACCGGAGTAGGTATTGGATTGATGTAGCGTGTTCAAAAATTGCGTTTACACTAGTTTTTTTGTAGAACAATGTTAAATAAGTCTAGATAAGATTTTTTAGGCTCCAAAATTCATGTTAATTTTGTATTTTTATGTAGGTAGGCTACGAAATTGCATTTTAGTAGAACAGTGGACTGTAAAATTTTAATTACTTAATTAAATTACGAAATAACAAGATTTATGGTCTTTGTGTACAAGAACGATGTAGAAATAGGTATATTTTGAATGTTAGTAAACGAGAAAAAATAACTAACTAAAAGTATTTCCTTCCGCTAAATTGCATAATTGTTTTTATCATCATTGCATTTAACAAAATAAATTAGCCACGCATCTACCGAATTAATTGTTTTTAAACATACATATTAATTGAGAAGCCTCCAATAATAATAAAAATTGTAATTGAATAAACACTTTAAACATTAAATTATATAGATCTATCAATAAATAAATAAATAAATTATTCCATAATCGTTTACCTACTATATTATGATTTTGTTATCTTTGCTCAGCTCCTAACTACTGATGAATAGTTTTATAATAAAACTCGTGGTATAAAAAATTTAAAAATGCATTAAAAACGTTTATGAGAAATGCAGCAATCCTGATTTTGTGGTAGAATATCTACCAATACGATTAAACAAAGTGAGGAGGTCAGTTACTTCATATAAAACACTAGTTCTTACCTACTCAGCTGCATCCAGTTAGACTGAAAGCCGACTCCAACATATCTGAGAAAGGATATGCAAATGATGATGGCCTACCCATACTGAGGTATAGCAAATTCTGTCACGAGCATAGATAGAAGTTTAAACATCATCATCATCCTCCTGCCCTTATCCCAATTTTATTTTGTTTTCTCCTTCCATACCTACTCTTCTATCTGCCGTTTAAACATTGTTCTTTATATTGACGCTAATACATTGCCTCCTTTCACTACAATACAATCAACAAATTCAATTAATTAAAACAACTTTGTATCTATTGTTTTTTTATACGTACATAGAACGATAATATTTTCCTGATTGTGTCGCACGATACGGAAGTGTCGGTCCATTACACATTGTTATTATTATGTGGCTAAGATTATAAACTATTTCTAAGCCACAATTTATTAACTAGTCTATCCTTTATAAGGTGTTTCAATGGGAGTGCAGGCTTATTTCCGGGGCTTGTCACTGCCGCATTTCTGGTAGATCGTGATCGAAGCTGCTTCCGCGACTATGTCAATGGTAGATCTGATATAGATAGCTAGCTTACTGTGATTTTGCGGATCTTGCCGGAACTTTGTCATCTGCCCAGCCTTTTCCCAACTGTGCTAAAGTTGGCTTACAATCTCACCGGATTCAGATGAGTGTCATGTTCAAATTGTTTTGGTATGGTAGGGAGTGAATCCTTGACTGCCACAACTAAGTAGCCAGGTTACACGAGACCTGGCAGGACCGGTCTTGGAAAAAATTATGTAGGTATATAAAATTACCCCATATAACTTATTACATACTTAAATATCCTCGTACCAATTTCCATCAAAATCGCTTAAACTGAATTCTGACCTCTGCTTCCCTTGCAAAGTTAACTTTAGCTTTAAGATATAGACTACAGATTAAAGTTGAACAGTTACAGATTAATGTACCCATAATCACGAAATAAAATTGCTTTATTCATGTAGTTGCAATTCATTAGCGTCGAAACACTATTAGCAGTAAAATACGGTCTATAAACATGCACGTTGCACAATGCAATAGGTTCAAACAATGGAATCGTTTAAGAAGATTTTTTTGTACTAAGTACTCTGAATCATCAATAGTTTACTATGATTGTGGACGAGTCAACATATCCTGAAGATACCCCGTGAAGGGGTGAAATACGCGTCGAGAGTACAGTCGATTTATTATCTCGGGGCTAAACCTAACTCTACATATTTTACCAAATTTCGTTTTTTTTATTTGCATCTGCAACAGTTTCTTACTGGGGTTTCAAAATGTTTCTTAAAACCCAACCTCTCCGTTTAGTTAAGGTAAGCGGGTGTACTAAACAGAACTACGTATAACGGGCTATTAAGGTACAAACTGTTACTAAGTGCAACAAATAATTACGCCTTTAACCCAGTAGGTATAATTACAGTTATGTTATTCCATTGTCCTGCCTACTGCCGGCTAAACGGAAAATAACTGTGATTTCAATCTAATATTACGGTACAGGTTATCTGCATAATAAGGTACTGGGGTACCTTGGTTATTATTAACCTTTATTATAATATCGATTTATCATTCAATGCTGGAGCATTTTTGCATTGATGCATTCAGCACTATTTAAGTATGTACCTCGAGGTTGTCTGCGTCATGAACGCTGTCACAACTCACCGATCCTCTCGAAATACATATAGAGAGTTGCTACCTAATTGCTGCCAGCTACCATTAGTTGCTACAATGACAATGCTATAGCAGGGTATTTTTACTCCCCTAAGTAATCCAAATCTAATCTCATTGCCCAATTTCTGCTGCAATATGGTCTTCACTTATTTGATTTCCGTACCCTTACCAAATGAGAGTTGTAGAACCTAATAACACGTCCGTCACAATATCTGATCAAGAGGTTTAAAGAATTCTTGCACTCTTTGTTCTAAAGAATTTTGCGACCCTTAGTGAGGTCAAAAGTTGCGATATGGTCTGAAGGCTGCTATTCACCTTTTTGCTACAAAATGCAGCGGACAGAAAACAAAATGGAACTTGCACAAAACATTGCGATCCATAATGAACTCCATTTCCATTTGTCGATCTCCATTTGCACGCCTCACGCATGCACAATAACTTACGCGAGGCTTATTTGACAACTGTATTAGATGAAATTTCAGTTCACTTACACAATTATTCCAATACCACCAACGGGACATCATGATCATCCTCCTGCCCTTATCCCAACTTTATTTGGGGTCGACGCGACGTATTGACTTCTTCCACACTCTTGTATCTCCCATCACTTTACAAGTGACATTCTTTCTATAGACACCCATTTAAGCCATCCATCGTTTCTTTGGTCATCCCCTTCAATGAGACATTATATCGTTACTATAATCTGTTGTTATTATCCTGTACAAGCCTATTACATGATCGGATATAACTATCAATGCGACGAAATACATCCGTTCACGAAATGCTAATTGCTATTAATACTTTAATTGCTACAACAAGGTTGCTACAGATGATTTTTAGCTGTCTATTTCATGTCTAGAAGTTAAACGGGGTTACCTATTTGGGATAAGTTATGAATAGCAAATTAAAAACGTGTTAATGCGTTGTGTGATGTGTTAACAAATGATTGTTGCGTTATATACTTAAGTAGTTCTATGATGTTTGAAAGAAATACAATACTACATATGAACCTATTTGGTTCCCTTTAAAGAAATATTCCATCTATCATCTTATTGTCATTATTGTGAGGGCAGTATTCTTCTTGGACTGTTTTCGATTTGTACGGGATCGGCGCAATCTGTTTTGCAGCTTCGATTGCTCCGACCACTGTCGTACTGAAATTCACTTTCTAAATTCCCTTATGCCAATAGATCTCTACAGCGCTTAATAATAAAAAATTCTACCCTAAAAACGAATCTCTTGTCCTGCAAAGATATCGATGTATTTATGATATGTAGATATTATGTATTAGAATGACCTACCTCGGAACATTAATAAATTGCAACAATGCGTTTACAGTCGTTTATCGTGACAGTGGTCGGAATTAACTATTAATTCACAAACAAATGCATTTAAATCAATCCTTTACTAACCATAATATTGTACAGGTACGCAGGTACTTATTTTGCTAATAGTTCACCTTAATAGCATAAAGGTGCACACATACTGAGATATTTTTTATTTCTTTATTCACCTTATAAACTTATAATTGCATTTCCATCCTTTTTATCGTCCCACTGCTGGGCACAGGCTTCCTCTCACATGGAGAAGGATTGAGCGTTAATAATTGCATTTCCTATTTTTTGAATATATCGACATTTGTTATGACTCAGGAGACTACTGAACAGATTAAAAAGAGTACAAAGACAGTCCTAGGACTTGAGAAATCACACAAAGTACTTTTCGCCGGTTGCTGGAAGTTCTTCAGAGTTCTTTAGAAGCATGGGTGAAAGAAACCGTATTGCACCTAACGTATAAAATACTGCTTTATAGTAACATTTATGCCACTATGACCGCAGCTTAGTTCAGCTGCACAAAGGTTTAACATAATTTTATTACGTCTAACTAAGGCGACACAGCCGGATACAATACGCTATGCAAAAGGCTGATATAATTAGTTCACAAGAATAAATATTCCTAGTCATAAAACTACACGGTTAAGCCATCTAGGTTTAATCTTCTCTTATCTTTTTAAATAAGTTTACAAAATATGCTAAACTTGCATATTGGTTCATCTTTCCAGTTTTTCTATTCTTATGCAAAACCCTCTCTTTATGGTTTTTAGAATTTTCATTTAAGCACTTTGACACTAAATATAGGATTTTCCGCCCGATTTTCCCAAGCAGATCGTACCGGCCGGTGTCCAGCAATTGACAACCACCGATTCGAACGATGAAACGTAAAACCGACGACAGGCTTTTTTTTGTCGCCCGTAAAAAAATCGATTAGAAATTCCGATGGTGTGAAAGCACTGTAAAGCATTCAATTCCGTTGTTTGAAATAGCACAACAATACCAACAAGATAAAGTTATCTAAATAATTTATGAAACCAACGCCAGAATGCTTTGAAACCACGCTTATTTGTTAAGAGATATTTCGGTCCAGCACGTTGCTTTACGCAATAAATAGATATATTTCGGTGGTGCATAAAGCAGTGCAACTAAATATTTCAGTGTATTAAAGCTTTTGCCATTCCTAACATTGGCAGTTTACCAAAACACGTGTAGAGTATATGGGTATTTCACTGCAGAATTTTGTATGAAAATAAATGTGTGTTTGATGATGCTGTTTACAATCTCAGTTCCAAGCACATATAATAGATTTTTCCTTTAAGATAGTTAGTCTAGTTAGATATTCCTTTTTATCAGGCTACTAAGGTCTTTAATAATACAATGCAAATTATGAAAAATAAGTAGGTATAAATAGGTATTTTTTTTTAATCCTGAAAGTATTATTTTAAAAACATTTTTTTCTAAAAAATGTTATATACCTAGTACCTTAACAATGAATTTGTAGATCGTAATTTATTATAATGTACAGATTGTACGTACTCGGCGCCCTGCAAGGCTTTCGCAACAAAACGGTCGCATTTAAACGATTTATCTATTTAATCTAGACTCCACACCTTGACATTCCTTGGTGTGCCTACAGCTTTATAAAACAAAGTCGTAAATAAAACAATTGGTATTTATATTAAGACTGAATTCATTACTCCTTAATGACATCGTAGGGTGGATCCTAAGGCACTAATTTACACACCATTTTTTCTTAGTTTAATAAATAAGATACAAATGCCTCTCTAGTTTATTGTTATGGCAAAAGATTAAATACCTATTGGAGATTGAAGAGAGATAATTGCTATAATTATACCAAACTATGAAGTAATTTCTGTAGAAAATAAATACTCATGATTGTTTTCCCTTTCTAGCTTGCTGACAAACTTCCAGAGCAAGTGGCAGAGCGAGGCATTCAGAAGAAGATCGAACCCGCATACCACATCCAGACAATCAGTCCTAAGGATAAGGAGCGTACCCTTGAGTTCCTCAGAAGGTAAGAAAGAACTGTAGAAAATAAAAAATACAGAAAGGTACCAGATTCATTAAAGGAGGTAATTGTCAACAACAATATCAATCAATAATCAAAAAGAGTTAAAGTTTCTAAGAAAGAATCAATTAAAATTAAGTGAACAAATAGACGGATGATTGATGCAATAAAAACAGTAACAACTTAATCTTGTAAAAACAACAAGTACTCAGAGATTATCAGATTAATAAGTCGTATTTTTAAATAATTTTGCATCAGATTCTACATTGCTGTTATATCATTTTTAATCGTATGTTTGTCTATGTAGTAGTGACTTCAAAACGAGTTTTTTTCTATCAGAAAACCTGTCAATAGTTTATAATAATAAATCTACCGTTCCATCTTCAGACTGGACTTTGTCCAATCTAAATAAAGCAACACCATCGTTATAAACTGCATCTGTAGACTTAATAAATGTCATTGAAATGTCATCAAATTAAACTATGAACTGCCGCTCATTACACTATTTCATAAGAGGCTCTTTATAAATCTACAACGATATATTGAAAGAATATAGGCGTTAGGCGGTATTCAGTCGAATCGTGACATGTCAATTAAACGAAAATCAGAAACTACAAAATTAACCATTGTTAGTTTTACCTACTCCCCAAGTATAACCCAATTAGTTGAGTATTGATTCACTTGTTCAACTGTATCTGGTGAGGCTGGAAGCCAACATAGTCAGTTATTAAAAGCTAGGCTGATGATGATGATGGTATTGTACTGAATTGAAAGTCACAATCAGAATCTAAACTACAGAAATCTTACAGATTCTTCTTCCGCGATGAGCCGATGAACGTAGCGGTGAAGCTCATAGAGTCTCCAACCAGTCGGTGTCATGAACTAGAAGAGTATGCAGCCAGCTCGCTAGACCAAGGAGTATCAGTGGCCGCTGTCGATGACAATGGAGAATTCGTCGGAGTTATCATAAACGCACTTGTTCACAGAACGGTAAGATTGTTTGACTTTGAAAGAGATTGTACGAATTTTAGTATGTTGTTATGTAATTTTAGTAAGCAGATCCAATTCTTGTTCCTCGAAGTACAATAGCAATATGTATTTTTAATGTTTCCATGGTGTACAGCACTCTCGTCAAATATCTTTGCCACTCCGAAGCTGGTAACAGACTTAAAGATCAAAATCAAACCGCAATAACACGCATGTAGGTATTCATGCCTTCTCAGAAAGCAGTGGATACGGGTTGCTGAAGATCGAGCAAAGTGGCGAAACTTGAGGCTTTTGTCCAGAAGTATATATCTTTCGGTTGACACAACCTTCCCATATACTAAAGTGCCAACATTTCATATTTTTATTAAATAACGGGCTTGATTGATGTTACGATTAATCTGTTTCACAAGACTTATGGAGCAGCGTTCTTATTTTTTATTTGATGTCATATTGTCGTCTGCACACTGCATATTAACGAGGACTTGAGTATTGAGGACCAGACCGTGCCCATGCCTTAATTTATCCTCATTGTACGATTATGGTTCGAATAATATCATGACGTTCGTGATACATTTTTAATTAGTGCAGGTGTTCCATCGTTTGTATGCTACCTTGTCAATGTTACCATTTCTGAAGGAAACGTTACCTCCGCTTTGATTTGTAGGCAATATGTAGCTGGATTAAAGAATTATGATTTCATGACGTACACTCCTTCTGTTGTTATGAAGCTCCTAATTTACATAACGTTTCAAACTTTTTCTATGGTTTTTTCCTGTAAATCCTGGTCTGATAGGTAAATACTGAAAGAAATAAATATTGCTATGACTGTGTAAATAAAAGGTTCAACTTCCATTTGCCTACTTTAGAAAATAAATAAATTCAATAACAAAGTTTGTTATTTGTTTGAAATGTTACAAAACTTTTGCATCATGTTTCGTTGACGAAGGCGAACACAATGAAAGCTTACTTTCAAGGAAATCCGCTTAACAAAGTATTTCAATAATAAATTAATGTTACAAACTTGCCCGTTGTTTTTGTTTGTTAACATTTTATGGCACATTGATAGATGAGTACCATGTGCTTTTGTTTTCTTAATCTAACAAAGCAAGTCCTGAGAAAAATATTCTTAATGGTGGCTTTCGTGTTAATAAGGTTTATCTCAGTTTATAAATGAAATATTATTTTATCTGAAAATTTTTAAATTCGTGAATGTTTTTGCGCTCTGATGCAGTTATGCAGCAAAAAAACCAACATTTGAATTAAATTATTTACCTCTCAATTCATGTTCCCAAGAAAATAAATCTTCTTGTTTCGAGGAATGATCTAGATTCCATCTAAATGCCAATTAATACCGACCCAAGGGCGAAAACGAAAGGGTTTCGCTTGACAGGCAAGCACGATCTAATGATTGGGATATTTAAATAAGATTCAAATAGTCTCAGTGACATCGGTATCACGAAAAAATGCGGAAACTATCCTTTCACTTTAACCTTTGCCTACAAAGCCAATGACAGATATTTGCATAGGGCGATTAATCAGCAATATCATGAGTATGATCGAAGCTATCATTATGAATGTTAGATTTACACTGTAATGTACCAACAGATATGTTAATACTTAGTTACTAAGCCAAACTTCATGATCATATCAACTTCTCTCAAGAAAAACATCCAAGTACGAATCGCACTTTGTAAAAGAAGGCATCAGTACAATAATTATAATCTATGAAACGGCCAAAAATCACGTTTGCTCCTATACAATTGGAGGCTATATGTATAATCTAAAATTTTCAAATTTTATTCAATTAAAAGGTTCATAAGGCCTGGTGGCAGACGGACGGAGTAACTGACGGACAGTGTCTTAGTAATAGGGTCCCATTTTTCCTTTGAACATTTCGGTTTTCACTGGCATATTTTCTTAGCTATACTAAATTTAAATTTCACCTTTTACAACAGGACGAAGAAGAACCAGACAAAGTAGAGAGTTGCCCAAACGAGAAGTTCAGGCGCATCCTTCGAGTCCTCCAGCATTTGAACGATGAAGCCCGCATTTGGGAGAAGGTTCCAGAATCCTGCAAGTCTATGTTAGAAGTGAGGATCGCGTCCACACACTCTGAGTGGCGAGGGCGACGGATTATGAAGGTCTTGGCTGAGGAGTCAGAGTGAGTAGAACTGTTTTTTTTTTTAATAATACGTAGTTAAGGAGAGATTGGATTAGGGAGACGATGTAACTTGTCACCCAAAAGGGTAAGCATGTAACTTTCGCGTAAACGATTTTTCAATTAAATATTTTGTATTTCTTTTGTTATTTATGCTCTGTGGTCAGGAATTCTAGCTACCTGCATAAAAAAAACTTGGTATTTCTCCAATCAAACATTAGGTACATTATTTCACTTAAAGGTCAAATAAATAGTTGAATATGTCAACTTTTTCACACGTCAATTCTAATTTTTATGAATTGCAAAAAAATACTACCATTTTGTGCATCGGTCCCGTTACAACGTCACGAGCTTATGAACTTTTAAAACTAGGTGTAGTCTAATTGACATTTAGATTTAGACCGATGACTATCTTTAAATATATAACAAAAAATGTGCATTATTTGTAGCCCACGCTGATATGCACTAAACTACCTGCTTTAATGTTGAATAAATAAACATTTAATTATCTAACGAGTAAATAAAATGCTTTTTTTATCAGAACATGAAATAAGTTGCGGTAACAAATTAGGAGATAATATTCAGTTACATACGTAATAATCATGAAAAATATTTTAATTTATGGAAATAGATTTAGTTTAATAATTGATGTGAGCCGTGAGAAAATTCTGCTCATATTTTTTTTGGACATTAAGTTTCTGAAAACGAAAATACCTACATTCCTTCTTTTTTCCAATTTCAGTTTAAAATACACCGCGGCTTTTTCAGGTTAAAAATCTCGATTCTGCTAAAGATGT
Organism: Helicoverpa armigera; assembly: GCF_030705265.1. Lineage (NCBI taxonomy): Eukaryota > Metazoa > Arthropoda > Insecta > Lepidoptera > Noctuidae > Helicoverpa > Helicoverpa armigera. The sequence goes on along the minus strand of NC_087135.1, from coordinate 3,775,194 downwards.
AAAAATTTCGAAACTTATATCTTCCACTACATCATGTGATATTCTAAGCAAAGTATTCTTCTCTTTTAAAAACCAATGGAATTTCAGAAAATCAAAGTAAATCTTATCTGTTCTTGACAGACATAAGCTCAAAACTTTAGTTAACACAAACCAATGGAGTCGACAAAATGTGTCACCGAAATTATTAGCTTCCCAACTTCGAGAGCTCTAGAACTTTGCGTCTGACAAGTTCTTACTTATCGTTAGAACTTTGTTTCTGACATGCGCGAGTTGAACATTGAATGACAGCTTTCAAACATAAATAGAAGATAATTTGGAAATTGAAACTAGAGAAAAAATACGGTGATAATGTTTAAATCTAGGATAAATCAGGTTTATGTTATTTGATTACACATAAAGGTTTATTATTGCAATGGACTTAATAAAAGAAGGACAGAAAAACGTGGCATTTTGAAAGAAAAACAAAATGTATTGAGCAAAACAACCAAAGCAATTTTAGTAGGGGAGAGCGGGGCTGAAAGTGCCGATTTTGACAAATCCTTTTAAGATTCGGATAAAACAAGTACTATGTCTGAAAGTAGTGGTTCATCTTAAGCCAAATTTAATCTATTTTACGAATTTAACTTCAGATTTTGCACATTTTTAATAGTTTTTATGAAAATGCGATTTTTTTATACGGAGGCGGCAAGGCACTACCAACCCCAGTCTGGGGCAAGTTGTGCCGTAGCTGAGGTCGGTTGTGCCGTTGATAATGCTGGGAGTTTTATATGAATGAAAATTAATTAGGGAATTAAAACACATCAGTTTTATAATAATATATTTATTCGTTATATTTTTTAATATAAATCAACAGTTTTTAAAGTTTAATTGTATAATACTAAGTATTATAATAAAAAAAAAACAAGGAAGCTTCTTATGTAATTATTCATACATAAAAACGTATTTTTAATCAATAGTTTGTACTTATTTTTATGCGAATGAGATCAATTATTAATATGTTCCAAAATTATTAACTTTTTAATCAGTTTCGAGTCTTTTTAAGAAATATACCAAAACTAGTTACTCTCCAGGTGATTGATCAGAATAACAATTAGGACATACAAATGCTTGGTTTTCTTCATCTTCAATACATTGCAAATGGGCCCAATTCTTCATTCTCTGCATTCAATCCATTGTTCTCCAGGGGCAGAGTTAGAATAGGCATCACAACAAATGATACAGAACCATTCTTGTTCGTCATCAGAACTGTCGTCATCTTGCAATACTCTTCTCTTAGCGGGGTCTAGTCGGCTTTTTTGTTTGTTTACCCTTTCCCTTGCATTTTCCCGTCCCTTTTCCCTTAACCTTCTTTTTATTTTCGCTTTCTTTTTTCTTCTTTTTACTAGCCTGTTCTTCTGCTAAAGCATTTTTCTCTGGAGTGTCCGTAGGAACAGCTGTCTTTCTTTTACGTGCTTTAGTATGTCCAATTAGTCGGGGAGGTGCTTTAGGTCTTATTAGCTCTGGTGAGAAAACTGCTGCATTTTTATCTCCTGTGTTATTATCAACTGATTGAGGAGGCTGGAAACTGCATATTTTCTTTCTTTCATAATTGTTCGCGTAAATATAAACAGTACTGAAACAATATAGGTTGGTTAGGGGTTGGTTGTGCCGCGGCACAAGCAGCCCCACATGAACGGCACATTTTACCCCGTTTATGATAGTGTGATATTTTGTCTCACATATAAAAATCACTGTACACAAAGCATTAAAATTACACTGCATAACAAACTAGGATAAATAACAAACATTTTACAAAAACTCACATATTAAAAGCACGAAAAATGCTAGCTTGAGACCAAAAAGTATTGAAACGAAAATATTTACTTACGTGGCGCTGGAGGACCCTCACATGCAGTACGACTCGGTCCGCGTCGCTGACGCAACTAAAATGGCAGCCGCGTGTGCGCGACTGTTAGGCCTTACGCGACACAATACGATCGTATATCTATCTCTTTCTGTTTTTGAGATATTCGCGTCGGCACAATTTACCCCCGGCACTTTCAGCCCCGCTCTCCCCTACTTGCTTACATATATTTTCTAAGTAATAATTAATTAAGTAACGGTTATTAATAGCTTTATGTAAAGTTAAGTAGATGATTTTGACTACATTTACATTGTAAAAAGCCTTTTTTACATGATAATTTTAATGTGATCGTTAACCCGTCGCGTCGTACTGTTTTTTTACAGTTTTATTATGTATTGCAAAGCCTTGACCAGATTTTATTGTTTTGCTAATTAAAATTATATAAGGTGCTAATAACAATGCATTTTGAAATACATAATTTAATATTTTATTCTTGTGTGTACAGTAATATTTCATTTTTAGAAATTCAGAAAATACATTCGTCGTTTGTTTAGACATAAGTATAGGTACGTATTGAAATTAACGGACTTATAAAGAAAAAATCGCAACATTAACTACTTATTCGCTCCATTCTAAGTCACATTATTTATTTCTACAACCTTAAAATGTCATTGACCACGTTTGCTGACGAAAATGTGCATTTTACCATATTTTTACGTCAAGTCAAGGAAGTTCGAAGTCTGACTGAAATAAATAAATTAAGAATAAAGCTGAAGAATTTGTTACTATTGAATACGACTTAAAAATATTTCAGTGCAATACTATACAGGAATGAGTTTTATTCAGTGCGCAAACTTTGTCATACATAGCCCATTCTGTGGAATTCAAAACTGATTAGTCCACGTTTTCCTTCCCAATGTCAAATCTATACAATATATCGACTCTCGTACCTTTATAAAATGCTCCTTTATTTTCAAACATCCAAATGACGTTAATAGATTAAAAAATAATGCCGCATAGTAACAGCATCAATTTGTTCCAGATCTATCTTACAAAAATAGACTAAAAATTGTTAAAATTATTGTAATAACCTCAATTTTGTTTTTATGATATTCTGTTGTGTTGAATTGAGCGTGCTTCACAAAAAATGCATACGTTTAGTAATCTTAGATTAACATCTAGAAGAACTAGTTCCATTCCAGTCTCATGTCTGACTCAAGGTCTGCCCGTCAAAAATGTAATATTAATTGTTTAAGATTATTCATACAAAGCTAAGTACCTTAAGTATTCTTAAAGAACTATGAAACAGAGCTTTTAGGTACGTAGGCGGATTTTTTTCGCGAGTAGCAAAAACCAAGCGTAAACGCGCGACAGATTTCAAAGGGCCAAAATCTGTCGCAGGCCAAAAAGTGTTGCAGCTTACCTATTAAGTTATTATGAATCATACCACCGTCTGCTGACCTATTGTTTTTCAAACTACTCGTTTATATTTATAGTATAAAAAAATATAGACATCTTATATAACTAACAACCATAAAAGACCATTGATTAAATACTTTTTGATTAATTCTAGCAATAAAATAACGATGATTCAAACTGCAATCTCAATAACACATCATTCTAAGAAAAAAGCTTAAAGGATATTATGCGGCTATTTCCAATCATTACATAGGTATTATTGGTCAATCACAATCATAATAAAACGAGATGTTAGTCATGCCAGAAATAGAACAAATAAATAGCAGATTTCAATAGACTGACAATCATTAATATTTCAATTTAAATGCATATTAGGCACCTATAAAACCCCCCTAAGACTGCAAACTTTTAATCGACCGGTCTCGATCAGCATAGAAATCAGATCAGGTAGGTACGTATATGGTACTTTACAATGATCATCTAAGCTAAGGGCTGACTATGAAGTTTGGTGGGTTTCACTATTACCTTCAAATTACTTATTATGTGTGTGTACGAAAATTAACTATCTTCTGACAATCCACGAGGGTCCTTCTATCAAACATCTATCAGGAAATTGTCCATATAGAACTTCCAGAATATCATAGAACAAAAAATTCCGTAGCCAGAATCAGCTTGTCATATCTAAAAAATGTGTCGCAGACGATGAATGCCATTATAATTACGAATACAAAGAATCTATCTGTCACAGCCACATCAGTTGTAATAGGGCTGTTATGAAGACGTTATATAATAGCAGTCACAAGTAATAATTGCGTAATTTTAGCAAATTATTATTACGTAAATGAAGACGTCTTGACGCATTGTCACTGAATTATAATGACTTATCCGTTTTCGTAAAGCTTGTACCTACATACAAATTCGATATTTATTTATTCATTGCTCTGTGCTCCTTATCAATGAAAGTGCAGGAAATAGTTTTCACAAACGATTTTGTTATCAACCTCAAAATACCTATAGGATTTGTATGAAATCTAGAATGTATAAAATCTTAGTAACGCCTGGTATTATTATTAGGATAGGAGGAGGATGGAATCAGAGAATTTCGACAAACTGCCAGAGTATTTGTGAATAAACGCGGAGTATAAAAACTCGGACACAGCGTGACTCCTGTTTTATTTAATAAAGATTGATGCATAAATAACCAGCCGACATATATATCGATTTAATAGATGAATTAAGTGGCTTGCAGCGTTAAAAAAGTAATAACATTCTATTTAATCAGTTACGGCCCTAACCTCTATCAACGATACTTACTGCACGCAGAAAAGGATGCAGGAATTGAATAATATCTAAATTTTCTAAAAGATACCTAAATATCTACTCCAAAAATATTAAGCAAAATAAATAAGATAATTTTCTCCATGATGTGGCTACAACTTTATAAGTTTCAGTTTCGTGATTTAAAAAGTGTATAGACAAAGAAATCTTTAATTTAAATATTCATTCATCATACAAATCGATAGAGCAATCCAAATGTACCTTATAACTTATTTGAAACACCGCCCTTACGTTAATTATCTATCTAAATATATAAAACTCAAAGGTGACTGACTGACTGACATAGTGATCTATCAACGCACAGCTGAAACCACTGGACGGATCGGGCTGAAATTTGGCATGCAGGTAGATGTTATGACGTAGGCATCCGCTAAGAAAGGATTTTGATCAATTCTCCCCCCAAGGGGATAAAATAGGGGATGAAAGTTTGTATGAAACTTGCCCACGCAGACGAAGTTGCGGGCAACAGCTAGTTCGTTATATTTCCGGTACGTACTTATCGACAAATAATATTTTTCAGAAAATTTTAGAGCAAATATACCTCAATAAATAGTGATTTATTAAACATATTTGTAAAACATAAATCAAACATACTCTAACAATTTATTTCTTAGAGTTCAAGGTTTACAAGCAAAGCCACGTGGACGTTTTGGTTAGTCATCGATTAACAGTTATTAATAATTTTAACTATTGGCTAGAGTACATTTAATTCCTTCCGGCACTAACCATTTACTTATGCGCAAAAATGTAGTTTATTATCATAAGCGTGTCCATGAATATCTATACTAGCATAGTAAAGAGCGAACATTATTTTCTTTGTTTGTAGCCAAAAGGCTCCGAAACTGCTGAATCGATTTGAAACTGTTGGAAAGTACGGTCCCAGTACGGGCAGTAATTCCTTCACTTTAATTCACTAAATTAAATCACGGGACGCGGGTGAAACCACGAAAATACCGCTAGTAAGTAATATGTATGTAGTTGAAACTTTATACAAGTTTTAAATATACAAGTTTATACAAGTGTAAAGATAATGTTGCGTAGACTAGTTGCTAGCCACACATTATGTTGTTTGTGAAATGCCGTTAGTTGCAAAAAGCTCCATTAAAGTTAAAGCTTAATTAAATCTATTGCTATCACTTCACTTTTGACTCGTTGATAAAGGAAGAGTCAGCAATAGATTTAAAGAAGTTTTAACTTTAATGGAGCTTTGTGCAACTGACGGATAGTCTATCTGACTGCGTTTAAAGCTTTGTAAGCACTTTTAAATTAGTCCTGAAATAAAAAAAGTCTTGCAAAACTAAGTTTTTATAACAAAAGAAAAACGGTGTTTTTGATCATTTTTCCCGCGGGCTTTTTTAACACTGCAATCAATCATGTACCTAGTTGTTAATGTACACAGATAATTCAAGTCTAAGATATAATTTGTTTATCAATATAGGAAGTGTAAAATAAAGCGTTCACTGATATAGAAGGTTAATCAATAAATCAGGTTCTATATGGCAATCTCGTAGTTTGTAATGGTTTCGATTAGTTACATTAATGCACCTGTTCACACGTACCAGGTGCGAACGAATTAATGTTTGGAATAATGCATAAAATTAACAAATTACTTTTTTAACATAAGTTGAAGTTATACTAATTCAGACTTTACACCTAGGAATTCTCCCCAATGATCGACAGAAGGTGCCTTAAACCTAAGATAAATACAATTCACTCACATTCACATCTCACGATGAAAATTCTGAAAACCATGTAAAAAAACAGATTCCGTTTTACTATATACTGAATACCGAGAAAATCAGTATATTATGATCCGGGAACTACGCTACTAATTTAATTTCACAGTGGTATGCGTATTGGTATAATCCGACAATTTTTAATGGAACAACATTAATTATTATTTATTGCACTTCAAATAGCTGAAGGAAATCATAAAACAAAATAGTGCACCTTAACAAAATAATATCTATTTGAAATCAGTCATCCTTCACAAATAAAACATGACATTAAGCTTATTAATACCGGTATGTAAATGTATCCTAGTAAATACTAAATAATCACAAACTAGATGAATTCAGTCCCCGAGGCAAATTCAATAATAACAGACAAAATCCTACAATTTAATTAAGACAAAATATTCGTTTACATACTTGATTCAGACAGAATTAAGTTATTAATTACAGACCCATATATGTAGGTACCTAATTATGATGTAATTTTACCGAGTACAAGTCGTACAAGTTTGTAATGACAGGGAATATACACACAGGGACAAGATATATAGATATTAAATTACAGTTAGCAACTCAGAGTAATGCCAAAACCTATGACGATAGTGGAATGGCGAAAATGGCCGGAAAGCACGAATGCACCGACACGAAGTAAACGTCAGTTTTATAGCTATTTATTAAATTCTTGTTAACAATTGTATTCAGAAAAAAAGTCGTTTAGGTTATTAGTGAACTTAAGTCTTGACTACGTATCTCAACCTTATAGCAATCTAATCTAAAGGTAATAAAATATGATCTTCGTTAAATCATCATCATGCTCGTGCAATTAATTGTTCTTAGCTGAGTCAATACATTGGTACATTTATTGGACATAAAATATTTATGTCGACTTACCACATTTATTTAACGTAGAATATTTATGTCTTTATAATGTGTTAAGTTAATCGATTGCCATAAAATAACTCTACCTTTGTTTTATGTATTGTTATAAAATACATAAATGGACACGTGTTATTCAGTAAGTATATAAATATGTAGTTCCTTGTATTAAACGTATTGTCAACAGTTCTACGCGTTCATTGCGCAAATTGTTACGGCATCACAAGGACTGAGTCGTCACGAGACCGTCTCATTTGTTGACTAACATGCTATTGTACCTACTTTCTGATGCAGTACAGCCAAGTACCCAGTAATGAATGGCATCTAAAGTATTGGCATAGTTAATGTAATTACCTAAAACATTTATTTCATAAACTAGCTGATCCCGTGAACTTCGTATCGTTCAAAATCAACTCAATCGGCCCAGCCGTTCTCGAGTTTTAATCAGACTAATGCTACTGCTCCACCTGCGTCTTAACGCGTTAAATTTTGGCATTACGCAGATGTGGCCAACGTTTTAATGTCAATTTATACTAATGGCAATATAAATAGCATTAAACGTTAAGCGATAACTCGGGTGTCGGTTTTTTGGACGCATCAAAGGGTTTTAGTGCGTAGCTTATAGCGCTAAGTGATATTGGCTACATTAATGCCATCTCATTGCACGCATGCAAGGACGAGTGTAGATACTTTGTTTAAGTTGTAACTGCATTTTACGAGCACGATAATGGAATGGTCAAATGAGAAAGCTTTAGTTTTTAGAATTATTTTGTGTGTCTGAGTTTAATCTCTTTAATGTATGTTAACGCGTTACTTCATGAGGGATTAACTCTTTGCGTAAGTGTAGCCAACACGCATTTTTAATGCTATAAGTAACGTGTAGTTGGCCATTGACATTAACGTTAACGCTAACGCAGATGGAGCAGGAGCATAACGAACAACGATTCATTTTTATTTAATCGATAGATAGATAGGTATCTACAAGCCAAACCACCACGTGATTTGGAACGAAAGCGCAATCAAATGAAAACACCTACTAACGGCCCATCAAAGAAGCTAGACATTTCAATATTATCTTAACTGGAACAAGTAGTACCTAAGCTATAAATATCTGAGCTAAACATGCATGTTTGTTGACAGAGCAATTGAAATAAATAGGACGCTTAAAATGATTGCGTTGTAATAGTCCCTCACAGTGTTTATAAACACAACAGTTAACAAGCTTGCTTAAACGATATACCGCGTATACCTATTTATTAATAGCATTTTCACACTAGCGGATTTTCCGCTCGGTTTTTCAGAGAGGGAAAACGCTCTGATGACTACCGGTTCAAGGGATGATACGTGAAACCGCGCGATAGTTTTTAGGGTTCCGTAGCCAAAATGGCAAAAACGGAACCCTTATAGTTTCGTCATGTCCGTCTGTCCGTCTGTCCGTCTGTCCGTCTGTCCGTCTGTCCGTCTGTCACAGCCGATTTACTCGGAAACTATAAGTACTACAGTGATGAAATTTGATGGGAATATGTGTTGTATGAACCGCTACAAAAATATGACACTAAATAGTAAAAAAAAGAATTGGGGGTGGGGCCCCCCATACATGTAACTGAGGGATGAAATTTTTTTTCGATGTACATACCCGTGTGGGTATCAATGGAAAGGTCTTTTAAAATGATATAAAGTTTTCTAAAAAACATTTTTCTTAAAGTGAACGGTTTTTGAGATATCAGCTCTCAAAGTCGTAAAAAGTATGTCCCCCCCCCTCTATTTTTATAACTACGGGGTATAAAATTCTAAAAAAAATAGAGGTGATGCATGCTAATTAACTCTTTCAACGATTTTTGGTTTGATCAAAGTATCTCTTATAGTTTTTGAGATAGGTTGATTTAACTGTAATTTTTTTGCTAATTTTTGCTCTGGTACGGAACCCTTCGTGCGCGAGTCCGACTCGCACTTGGCCGGTTTTTTTATATCGTGCGTAAAAAATACTGAGAGGAAAATCCGCTGGTGTAACGGCCCTGAAAATAATGAAATCTGAAACCATAAATGAACCTAGGATTTTATCAATTAAACCTATGTCTAAAAGTTCCCAATGAATAAAAATATTTTTTTAAATCTCAGTATTTTTAGTACCTACATCGGAAAATGGAAGACTGGTTTAGATTTTGTAGCGATATGAGTACAATGTTTTGGTCCCATGAACAAACCACGCGTGCCATAATTGTGATATAATAATATTCTATTGTAAATAGTTCACAAGGAAACCGTCCCTACTAGCATGTCAAATCGCGAATAGGTCGCGATACTTAGACGTAATTACGTGTAAGATTGCTTCCTTGACTTTGTGATTAAAAAATATTTTGTCGTGTTCGCTTCTACCAGGAAAAGACTAGCCAATCTAATATGTCACAAAAGCTAAACTATAGTACGAAGTTCTTTGTACAAATTGGCTATTATTATAATTTTATGAAAAAAATATTTAAATAGGCTTATTTACGTAATTCTTATTACATGTTACATAAAACCGGCCAAGTGCGAGTCGGACTCGTGCACGAAGGGTTCCGTAAATTACAGTTAAATCAACCTATCTCAAAAACTATAAGAGATACTTTGATCAAACCAAAAATCGTTGAAAGAGTTAATTAGCATGCATCACCTCTATTTTTTTTAGAATTTTATACCCCGTAGTTATAAAAATAGAGGGGGGGGGACATACTTTTTACGACTTTGAGAGCTGATATCTCAAAAACCGTTCACTTTAAGAAAAATGTTTTTTAGAAAACTTTATATCATTTTAAAAGACCTTTCCATTGATACCCCACACGGGTATGTACATCGAAAAAAAAAATTTCATCCCTCAGTTACATGTATGGGGGGCCCCACCCCCAATTCTTTTTTTTACTATTTAGTGTCATATTTTTGTAGCGGTTCATACAACACATATTCCCATCAAATTTCATCACTGTAGTACTTATAGTTTCCGAGTGAATCGGCTGTGACAGACGGACAGACGGACAGACGGACAGACGGACATGACGAAACTATAAGGGTTCCGTTTTTGCCATTTTGGCTACGGAACCCTAAAAAGTTGTATTACGATTTTTTCCACATAAAATCATAGCCGAATTGATAACCGAGTGCGTTGACCTATCAATCACGTGATACAATTAGCCCCTAGTTACAATGGACCCCGAACGCTCTTCAATTGTTCCTTAAATGTTCCAGACGCATCGCTAAACAAAATGGCGCTGGCGCCATTCGCATGGACACAACTTCGGCTTTCTCGGCCCGCGCGGCTGAAAGACTTGGATACAAGAGCGTTTACTCCATCTTGTACGCGGATATTCCTGACGGCCCGCAGCCCGAAGCCCCGCACTTCGAAGCTAGCGTCTACATCAAAGATTTGTAAGGTAAGGAACTATTTTTCTTCAGGTTATAGATACCAAGTTGAGCACCCCCATGAGCAAGGAATCATCCTCAACAAAGCAAAGTTAACACAATGTATTTTCTTCAGAATTAACCCTAACCTTAGGTTTCATGTCGGAAGCCATATTTCTAATTGTTTTTTTTTACTTGAGCTTTACTACGTTATGTTTACATTATATTCAAAGCTTCATATATTAATTTCCTTTAATACATTTTTTTTTCTTTTCAGACTCTGCAAGAAGAAAATTCACATCGTCAATATTTAATATACTATGGTGTCGAGATCAATTAGATAAAAACTACTTATTCACCTTACTATGCTCGATTTTACTCAAACACAAAAATTGTAGCAGTAGTTAAAGGTAGTATGTGTATGAAAATAATAAAATTATATAATGACATGTATAATTTGTACCTGGTAAGTTTAAGGCTCATGAAAATGTGTTGTTTTGTACTTTGACGCGTTTTTAGAATGATCATAGATCGATGGAAAATAATGTATCGATGAGGCAGGGTATGTAATTGCTTTGCTGTTTGAAAATATAAGAGAAACTGCACATGGATTGTAACAGATTAGAACACAAATAATGATTTGTAAAGATTAATTAATATTGTGAAAATCTTAACATCTTAAACACCATGATACAAAATTGTAACAGTAGACTTGTGAAGCATTAATTTAATTCAATTTATAAGAATCTTTTGTCTTCCAGTTGTTTTAAAGCTTTTTTATACCTTTTTTATGTTACGGGCATCGCAGTTTTTCATTCCATAATTTTAGTAAATAGATTTAGTTTTGTGGTGCCTTGTAAAATATAATAGCAACGTGCTTTCCTGTAATATCATTGTAACAAAAGCTTTATTCGCGTATGAAGAATCAATAACTATATTATTTATCCCAGCAATTTTTTCAAAATGATTTATTAACATGGTCAGTGATAAATACCCCAGTACCAAAGCAGAAGCTTTTCAGGCGCTAAAAACATCAAACGCTTTAAATGATTCATTTAAAAATTATTTGTAAGCATTAAAGAAATAGAATCTCAGATAAAAAATTAAAATTAAACGATATGACGTAGCTACATACCTCCTTATTCATGAAATTTTACGTATTTTTTAAATAAACTAAAAGTTAACGCCTACTCAGAATCTATGCATCAGCTACATAGCAACACTTATCTAAACGTAGCGTAAATACTTACGCAGTTACAGTTTTATCTATTTTGTTGGTGAAAATATACTATTTTAGCTTAATATCGGTATTTATTAGCATTCTGAATATGATTTCATTCATGTAAATTTGTGTTACCTATGGATTATAAAAAGAAATCTATCGACGGTATTTACTAGGTATGTATATCTTAGCTTTTGGGTAGGAGCATTTACATGGTAGAACTTATAATTATATTGCAGTGCAACTACATAGTGTACCTACGAGTCAATATTATGAAGTAGATCGGAGTTTAGGGTCCTTATTGATGTGATAAATTCTAGCACGAATTTTGAAGAAAAAATGTAATTTTAAAGAATACAATGCTGGTCTCATTGAAAAGTAGAATCTCTTATAATTAATATCTGTGGTGTTAAGGCAAAAGGGGATGAGTCAAAAAACACAACTTTTCACCAGGGGCTAATCAAAAAAACGCGTGTTAGTTTTGTAATAAAAATGCAGTTTAATCAAAAGTGTATAGAAATAATTAACACAACTCTGTTTTAATTTTCATTTATTAATTTAGTCGTCTTTTACATGTAACCGAAAAATATTTTTATTTCTTAATTATTAAAATAACTGACATATCTCCTTTTTCCATAACACGGTACAAATTTAAAAAAAAACCTAGAACGACTCGTCTCTTTATTTGCTATTATTATTTACGTATATACCTTTTTTTTGGCAGGGGTGAAATCCTCATGGACTTCCCTCTACCTGGGGTCGGTGGAGGGGGTGTGCCGAACTCTTACCGGCTAAAAACCCACCCAGTGTTGCCTTCAATTACCTATTGTCGAGGGCACGGGTATCGCTAAAGCATTCTTCCACACCTCCGACAGGTATTGGCCCCCCAGATGTTCAAAGGCGGGCCCCGTCATCCGCTGTGGCCGTCACCCAGCAGCCACAGCAAGCTCCACTAAAAGAGGCGCTCGCAACACAACGCCACCGTTTCGAGGCCTGTTTCTGATCGGACGACAGACGCCCCTAGTCTGTCGACCGCAGGCCGCGCCCTATGGTGGCCGGAGATCAGTCAGCCTGCGACGTCCTCCACGTCTGCTGCGGGCGGGGAGAGAGGATGCAGCTTCTCTCTCCCTTTCCGCCGCCTCCTTTAAAACCATCACATCCTCACAAAAGGAGGCGACGGAGTTCCATCCATCTTCGCTGCCGACCATGCAGGACACGACAGCCGGCAGCGAAAGACTTCCCGCAGCGTCTACTGCTGCCGCTAGGTCACGGCGCTGCGTTGCCCCAGATGCCACAGTGGTGGCATTCGGGCGTGGGCTTCCGACCGATGCGACACAGGAACTTTCCGAAACACCCATGTCCGGTAAGGACCTGTGTCAGCTGGAAGCTGAGGGCGCCGTGGCGTCCCTCCAGCCACTCCTTCATTATGGGCCTTACCGCCGCGATAGCGGCGTGCCCTGCCGTGGGTCGCGCAAGTCGCTGCTCCCATTCCGCAATGAGGTCTTGGCGGAGCTCTGCCCTGCGCACCTCAACTTGCTGAGGCACGAGGCGCTCGGCCCGCCCCACCGCTTCCTCGCGCCATGTATAGAGTGACGCGAGGGCTGTCGGTCTCGAAGTCCCGGGATCCGGCTAGGAGGCATGCAGCTTCGAAGGAGATCGTGCGGTATAATAAATAAATAAATCTTTATTGAAACATAAAAAATATTTGTTTACAATATCATATGACACTGGATCTCACACTAGGATTCCCTGAGTCGCAAGAAATCCTAATGTGAGATCCTCTTATAACCCTGATGGCCATCGCTCGCTGTGGTCTTCGCAGCACTGCAAGGTTGCGGGCCGTCAGGGTGTTCGCCCATACTGGCGCGGCGTAAAGCGCCATCGCCCGCACGACCCCCATATAGAGCCTCCGGCAGGAGGTATTGGGTCACCTGAGGTTGGGCAACAAGCGTGAGAGCGCTGAAGCTGCGACCAACAACCGAGGAGCGAGCCGCTGGAAGTGTGGCCCGAAGTCCCAACGACTTTCGAGAACGAGTCCCAGGTATTTCATTGTCGGCTCCACAGCGATGGTAACCCCTCCCACCACGATACTGGACCCCGGAGGTGGCTTCTTCCTTGGCCCATGGAAGTAAAGGGCCTCGGATTTGTGTAAGGCCACTTCGAGGCCAAGACCTACCCACGACCTGCGCGACACTGGCTGTGGCCCGAATGGCCGCCTGCCGGTACGTCTACCCATGTGCTGTGACTAGCGTGTCGTCAGCGTAGCATATCACGCTGACGCCGTGGAGAAGCGCACCGCGCAGGACCCAATCGTAGCCAATGTTCCACAGGAGAGGGCCGAGAACCGACCCCTGAGGACGAGATGTTCTGACGACCCCATCCTTCTCGACCCGGGTACACGACAGCTCTTTCGGATAAATAGGCCCCGATTATGCGACGGAGGTACCCTGGCACTCCATGATAACGGAGCGCCTCCTTTATGATATTCCAGGGGCCCGATTCTCCTAATTTTACTTAAGCGACCTTCGATTGACGCTCGACTCGATTCGACTGAGATCCAATCCCGACTCGATTACTATTGAAGCATATGTGGCATTCCGCTATTTTTTCTTTGAAATAAACGTTTTTATCCTTTTCTGTCATTCAATAATGAATCATTTTGTCTGCAAATGATTTACGATTGCAAAATGATTGTACAGCAAACTACCGTATAGACCAAAATCATCAAAATAGCAGACCAATCGCACACCAATCAAATGTCAATCGAATACGATTGGTCTTTTATTAGTAGCAGAATGCCCGATATGGTTAAAACTGCTATTACGATCATATTGCGATTCGATTTCTATTCGATTTTGACATTATTAACTTAGGAGAATCGGGGCCCAGGGCAGGGTGTTGAACGCGTTAGCGATGTCATGCGGCACCGCCAAAACCACCTCGCCCCGGTCGACTGCTTCCTCCGCCAGGACCGCCAGGATCCTCACGCGCATGCGTGGAGGACGCAGTATAGCGTCAACTGTTGAACGCCCTTTACGGAAACCATACTGGTTGTCCTCCAGATCCGAATCAGCTTATAATTTAAAGGTTTTAAATCCATCATACTTAGTTAAATCGAACTTGTTAATCCTATTCATTTCTGTAGGTTTCAACACTCAAATTACCCACGTAAACCATAATTTTAGGATTTTTTGCACCGTTGCACTAGTAAAAAGACGTCAACTTCGCGCGCGAAATGCAACTAACGCGGAACGATGAATATGAATTTAGGCACAAGTCGACTTATCTCATTATACCTAATTTTATAAGTAAAGGATCACGTATGCAATAAGAAGATAACTAGACAAAACTCCTTTTTACTTTTTAGGTTTTGCTATTTATGACTAGACTCGTATTTTTTATTGGAGATTCACGAAATAAAATACATTATATTGACTTATTTCCTTTTTACCATGATAGTTCGTAAAATTTTGTACCCAACTGTGTAATTAACTCATTTTTCACAATTTCTGACTCATCCCCTTTTGCCTTAACACCACAGATATAATCTCGTATTCTTTTGTCTTCTCACTTAGTCAAACTAAATGTATGTCTAGATTGTGATGTATTCTGTAAATATTGTATCCTATCGCAATAAATGTAAATAAATTATTTCATTTGTTTTATTTACCTCATTAGGTAGGTACCTATACTCACCAGCTAAAATCTCCCTGAAATTATGCCAAAGACACACGTTTGCTGAGAAATACAAATTTTATAAATATAGTCAAGAATTATGAACATTGAACGGTGTGTCGACCACATGTCGAGATAAAAAAAGTTAGAGTAGCATATGGTAGTATGGTACCAGTCAACGTCGTGAATATTTCATCTGTTATGGAATGGAAGTTATAACATCTAGCTAAACATTTCCGAAAGGCAATAAGAACTCAAATATCACAAATTGGCTTCCTTACCTATTGAAAGCAAGGCCTGAAAGGTGAATTCTACGGCATTCGGCATTGGATGCATCCAATGCCATCTTCATTTAGCAAAGCCTCCATCTAATGTACTGAATGAGTACTTTTTCAAATAATTAGGCTCGGTCTTCATGTCTGTATACTTAACCTTTACCTACTGTCTTAATCTGTGAATAAATTAATAAACGAAAGATAAAGTAAAATTAAATATCCTATTCTGCGTATCTGCTGAGAAAGAGATCTAGCTTTGATGCAAAGGACAATGCTCAAAAAAAACCCAAGCCCGGCGCAAACGAAAAGTAACTCAAATTATAGGTAATAATAAGTAATGAAATACTGCATAGGAGGCATCATCGAAATCAATGGCTAAATGTATGAAATTGCTATTTGATTTTTTAAAGGGGAAACATGAGCAGCTGGGGCTAATAGTTTAATTAAAGTGCTATCTGAAACAACAAACAAGTAATATGGCAAGTAATAAGCTTCTCCAAAAAGATAAATCAATACCGAAGTACAGGCTGCAGCGCCCACGTCATCGCGTCATGAGCGTTTTACATTACTTAGGGTGGGCTAGACATGAGGAACAGTTCGCGCATCCCGCAACATTTTTGGATCTCGTCGTGTTAGAAATAAAGAATCGATGACTTTTAAGCGTTATTATTAAAATGAAAAGTACATTCATATCCTGTTTTAGTTCTATCATCCTATTATCTTGTAAAAGTAGGTAGAATAGTGGAGAATTTGCTATAAACATGTCATTATGTACACTCTTAAACCAGAACTGTATTTGTTTGCTGTTCCTTTTACTAATACATTATGTTACCTCTAAAATCTTGAGTAGCAATGTACCGCAGATGTTAAAATTAAAATAGCAATTTCACACATATAGCCACTGATTTCGATAATGCCCTCTATGTAATATTTAATTACTTATTTTTACCTATATTTTGAGTTACATTTCTTTTGCGCCGGGCCTGGATTTTTTTCTCATACTTCATGAGCATTGTCCATTGCAACGTAGAACCCGGTGACAATGTGTCAATTTATATAATTCGACACAAAATAAAAACGAATAGAAAAAGCACATTATAATCACATCATACATTCGTACAACAAAATTGTACCTACTCCCAAAACATTGTTATGAGTCATTGGCTTAAGGTCACACCAACGGTCACGGTGTCCAAATATATTTGTTCTGTCATAGCTAGGGTTACCACCAGATACCACCTTGTTATATGCGCGTTGCATGCGAAGAACCTCAAAAATATGTATGCTATTTGAAAGGCTCCATAGAGCCGAACCATGACGGGTCTGCGGTAGGGCTGCCACCTCGGATTTTGACAAACCCGGACAAACTTTAAAAAAACCCGGGCATTTGGCGTAAATCGCATTTTTTCCCCGAACGAGTACGATTTTTTTTAAACAAATGAATACCTCATTTGTAATCCATTTCCTATTAACATATACTTTTTTCTCCGTTTTTCCCGGGTTTTCCCCGGACACTTCTTGAAACCCCGCCCGGACGGCCCCCCGACGGCCTAGAAATGAGGACAAATCCGGGGAAACCCGGACGGATGGCAGCTCTAAGTCTGCGAGATTGTTATCGAGACTCTGGTTTTTGTTTCACAAAGGGCTCATAAAAAGAACATTGGCAAGTTTTTGGTCAACAAAGGTCTGAGACTCCCTCCCGAGTCCCAGAGAGGGAGATCATTTCATGATTGGGAAATACTCATCATCTCCAGAGCCTTTACCAACTATTATTGTAGTCCGCTTCCAGACTAACCGGATGACTAAGTAACTGCTGTGTACCAGTGTTTAACAAGTATCGACTGCCTGTCTGAACTCTTCAACCGGAGCCACCCAATTCCCTTGAAAACTGGTTGTCAGACTTATTGTCTTCTGACTGCCTTCTGACTGCCAAAGACATGTTCAAAGACAGTCATGATCTGCTAAAACAAAATAATGAGTGATAACCCTACTTTGTGTTCAAAAGGATTAGTAAACATAGCGACGCCGAATGCCAAGTTACGGTCGTCGTGACCGATCCCCACTACCGGTGAATCTTAAGGCTCCTTCGATCTTTTCAATTACTTTTACTACCAGTATTTCTGCAGAAATATATTCATATTTCAGTTAGAATAACGAGTTTGACTAGCGAAATGCTACCTATTATTTGTTTGAAAACTTCTCCGTTCCGCTCTATAGAAGTCTGGGCTTAAGTTGTTACATATGAGAGGTAACTAATCCAACCTAGGTACTGCTAATCGTTAAGACAATGCACCATTAAAATGCAAACATGTCAGTTTGATTTAGATTACAACTGCAATATAAATAATTCAAGATCGGTTTATTGATTAGGTCCTTAGTTTCTTGTTTAAACGCAGAATTTACATTTTAATAAAACTACGATTTTATTTGATTGGATCTGCAAGTACGTAACTATTACAGGATAGGTACCTACCTTAGTTAATTTTAGATACTGATAAGTATCGATAACTAGGTAATGTGAGTACCTAATGCCTGATTGAGATAAGATTAATATAACACCAGTGAAAACATACATACTTACCGAAAAGACAGGCTTTAATTACTTACCATATTTACGTATTTTTATGCCCATGCTCAATGAATATCCTGTGGTCATTTAAAAAAATACCGTAAGCAGAATCTGCAATTTATGATATCACTATAAAAATATTACTTTGCATAATTGACCGATAAGTTAAACAAACAAACGGGCGTATACGCCTTAAATATAGTATTTTTATCTTTCACCGTTAATATGTTAATGTGTCCGGGCGACGTTCAAAACATTATCTAGCTGCGCGCACGCCGTACGCTACAACCGATTTGTTTTTACATAACAATATAATCAATTTATTCAATTTTATTACGAAGAAACACGTTTTTAAGTGCCGAGTTTTATAATTTATTAATCTATTATTAAACTGTTAATGTTTATTTAAGTTATTAAGTGAAACAAATGTGCTGTGTTATTTATATCTTATAAGTTAAAGTTAACAGAGGTAAGTTATGAGGCTCCGGTGTTAATTAAAATCTATAGAGGTTTTATTGCTTGCATAGTTGCCATATTAATTATAACCTGCGAACGATTAATTTATAGCTACTGTGTAGGTTTATTGTATTAATAGGTATGTATCTAGAGGTATCCCAGATGAATTTAAATGGATTAATTCAGTAGCAACTTTGTAAAAATAAAGTGATAAAAATATTACCGAACGATAGGCATCCTTATCTAATCTGATTTGGACCGAATACTTGCCTTTTATAATTATCAAGTAGGACTCTTATTACCTATTAATTTATAGACATTATCTGTCTAATTAAGTGTTTATGCACTTGTTGCTTTCCAATGCGGCCCCTCCCAACCATTTTTTTTAATTGATTTCATCAAACGACTCCTCCCCGCTGCGGGTTAGCAGCGTGAGGGAGTGTCAGACTCTTACTGACTAAAACACATCATGTTCCTTCGTGGGCCTTTTATGTACCAGGGCTGCTGTAACTCTTTCGTACAATCCCGCAGCCCCGGCGTCCCACTCACCCCTTAAATATCACTTTCTGATCGTCAAAAAACGCTTTTCATCCTCAATTCCTCTAGATTTACTACTCAGGTACACCATAAAATTTACCTCGAATCGAAGATCTAGAAGCGTATTTTCCTATTGCTGCGAAACGCAAACATCAGACAATTTGAGAATATAGCAATGATGGATCGAAAACTTGTCGGTAAAATCCCCACCTAGGTACCTACCCGTGCAAAAACACTGATTGAACTGAGTATAAAAAGTTTCACAGAGACTTGGAAAATGATCTAATCATCATAATCAGTGACTACCTAAGTACCTAGTCTATACAATATTAGCTCACACTATCAGATTAGCCTTCCATAAAGTATGTCGTTTCGCCCACCACTCTTGTGCTTAAGACTTGCAATTTGTTAAAGCACTCTTGCTTTCTGCATATCATTACTGCACTTTTCTGTAAGGTACTCAGTCTACTATGTATATTCTTAGTGGGGCATTCAAGAACCCGTTAGTGCCAACTTTCTAACAATCGACTCTACTAAGTTGGTTGAACATTGTTTCAGACCAAATATATTTAGTTTCTCTCGATATTCCGCGATGTCGATCTAGTTGGCTATAATTTTTGACACAAGAAACTATTCATCATTAATTATCCCATCAGGGAATAAGTATTAAGTTTAAAAGGCAGCCTTACTAAAAGTATCACATCAATTTCCAGATTACGTGCAAAAATGGCTCAACCCGGTTATGAAATTAAACCGATTCAAGCTGCGGACACTGAAGATGTAATGAACTTGTTGAGAAAGTAAGTTGACTTCGTTAAGCCTTTTTGCGTACTTCCCCAATCAATTTACATAAGAAGATTTCGAAGAAGCAAGATTCAGAAGCATTATTTCGTCGTTCTCCAGAAATTATGGTAGATGGAGATAGAAAGCGCACTCAGTCGTTAAGCTTAAAGGGCCGATTTTAATATGAATGATCCCCATTACGGATATATTCTTGAAATCATAAGCGCCAATGTTATGTCCATAAAAGTGAAGGAAGACCAATGCAAGACGAATACCAATATGCTCTTTTTCTTTTCCTAGAACGTTCTTCATCGACGAACCAATGAACCTAGCTGTCGGGCTCTGCAGTGAAGGAACATGCACCGAGCTTGAGAATTACTGCAAGAAGGCCTTGCCAGGCGATGGTTGTTCCTTCAAGGCAGTTGACAAAGAAGGCAATATTGTTGGAGCTATGGTTAACGAACTTGATACTTTAACCGAGGTAGGTACCTATACCAATGGCACCTAAAGAACTCTTAATAACTCACTCTCAAGAAATTCAATCCATAAGCATTCATTGAAAAATCGCTGACCTTAACCTTAACTATAAAGTACAGTTTTCACCAAATAACTGTGCCACTCCCACGTTGGCTAGTGGTAACTTCAAACTTTATGATACTTAGTCAAAATGTACCAACGGACAGACTTAAAGGGGACAAAGATGGTTTGCCGAAGCCTCTACAAAAATGGACGAGAACCTATGTGGTTTAAGTACATATGTAGACTCAGTTTCAAATAGGACTGATGATGATTATGTACTATGATCCAATATCATTTCAGGGAGATAACGGCAGCGGCTACTTACAAATGGCAGAAAACTGTGCAAACCCTAAATTCAAGAAGATTCTCTACGTGTTGGCGAAGCGGGAGGAAGGTGCCAGGCTCGCTGAGAAGTTCCCCAATGATGACAAACTGCTGGATGTGAAGATCGCGGCCACCGACCCTAACTGGAGGAAGCGAGGCATCATGAACGCATTGTTGAATGAAACAGAGTAAGTGCTGAAAACCTTGAAGAATCTTTGAAGCACAATTAGGCAGAACTGCTGCCTTTATTTTTTTAACGTGATTTGCATAAAAACAAATCAGTGTACACGTCAAATCTACCGCAAAACGGAGTATGGTGGCAATCCGTATTACTTGGAACAGGTCAATTCAGCCCCGGATCTTCAATTTTTTTTAGGCGGGGCAAAAACTGAAAAATGTCGCCCCGCGTACCTACCTACTTATGTTTATTTTCACCAACGAAAGTCACTTTTTTGGTAGGTAAATGACTTTAAAAAAAAGTGTCCAAATCATTGTAGGCTCAAACTGTTGGCCAGGTTTAAGTTATGAAACTCGAGACAGAATAATGCAAATTGAAAAAATTTGCGCGAGCGAAAGTAGTGCGCAAATTTTTTAATTTTGGGACACAAAAAGTTAATAAATTTAAAAAAGCGCTGGAAACTAACAAGAAGTCGGAAGCGCAAACTTTGTTGTTTTTGAGGACTTCATAAATAATATTTTTTGCTACATTTGACTTATAAAAGGTAATACAGCGTGGATTTGAGCCATGAAGTTATGAAAGTAACGTATGTATAATATTGCGCGAGCGAAGCGAGCGCGAAATTTTTTGAGCCTACGACACAATAATAAGTGACTAAGTAAATTGTAAAGCCACGAACTTTTTTAAATTATTTGTTTGAAGACTCACGAATTAAACAGGGAATTATCTATACTAATATTATAAAGCTGAAGAGTTTGTTTGTTTGAACGCGCTAATCTCAGGAACTACTGGTCCGATTTGAAAATTTCTTTCAGTGTTAGATAGCCCATTTATCGAGGAAGGCTATAGGCTTTTTATCCCGGTACGGGAAGTAGTTCCCACGGGATGCGGGTGAAACCGCTGGCAGAAGCTAGTGTACAAATAAAAAGAAACCGTGATAAGAGCGAGTGCCATTTGCGTTCGTTGATTCGGTACGTTAATAAAAATAATAAACAATCAGAAAAATAGCATTGTCATTTAGCCGCGAGCGTAGCGAGCGAGAATTTTTTCACTTATTTAGAGGATGTTAAAAGTGAAAAATAATCAAAATGATCGATCAATCAAACAAAGCGAAGGCGACTTTTTTGTCTGTATCATGATACAATGTGGAACTTCCTTATTATAAAGGGGCGTCCCGTGGCGCCCCTGAGACCGAGGCGCCCGGGTATTCGCACACCCTGCACCATAGCTTAAGACGGCCCTGAAGACTCACAAATGAAACTGGGAATTATGTACAATAAAAAGAAACCGTGATTAGAGCGAGTGCCATTTGTGTTCGTTGATTCGGTGCGTCAATAAAAATGATAAACCATCAGACAAACTATACATCCACTGTCATTTTAGTCGCGAGCGTAGCGAGCGAGAATTTTTTCACTTATTTGGAGGATGTTAAAAGTGAAAAATAATCAAAATGATCAATTAAACAAAGCGAAGGCGACTTTTTTAGAAACTTTGCTTGTCAGTATCATGATACAATGGAACTTCCTTATCAAACGGGTGTAATTTTTTCGAAATTTCCTGGTGGTGGGGCGCCCCTGAGACATACACACACCCTGCCCCATAGGTTAAGACGGCCCTGTAGGTAACTATTATGGTAATCTGTGATGTGTGATGTAGGATTTAAAATCAGGCAGCCGCCTGATTTTGCCGCCCCCTGAATTTGCCGCCCGGGGCATGGGCCCCGGCTTGCCCCCCCCTAGATCCGGGGCTGGGTCAATTATGATGCAAATTCATGTTAACACCTGTCTGACAGCATAAATTTTAGTTTACTCCGCATTGTACGACAGTTTTCCAGAATAAAAAAAAAACCTTAATTTTCCTCCTAAAAGTCTAATGATTGCAATGTATAATTTTAGGAAGCTAGCAAAGCAGCGCGGGGTTAGAATTCTTCGCATGGACACTTCCAGTGCCTACTCAGCGATGGCCGCCGAGAGGCTCGGCTTCACCTGCATGTACTCAGCTCCATACAACGAGATCAAACTCGACGGTCGCCCCCTTATCGTTCCGGAACCGCCGCATGTCGACGATAGAGTCTACATCAAGATAATGTTCGATAAAAACAACTAACAACAAATGTGTTGCGACTGAAAACTCTTTAGATAAGTTATTGAAACATGTGACATACCGATAAATACGTGACTATATGTATTATGAAATTTTATATCTCGAAATTTTTTTACCTATTTCCCCCTTAGAACAATCGAGTTCTTAAAACTACTTTTGCCATACTTCTGAAGTTACTGTACCAATAAAACAACGAATTTATAAAATCGATATAATTCGACTTTACGTTACATTAATCCACAAAATATTTACAGGACCAATTTAACCTTAATATGTAGTTTAATTTGACTAAAATACTCGTTGATTTCAGAGGCCAACTTTCAAAAAAAAACGTCACATTCCTGGCACCATCAATTTGTTTCGTGTTCGGAATAGTTATTCTTCACAATAACATTGACATAAGTTTTTTGATAAAATTTTGTAGTGTTTCATGTCTGGTTGGGTGAGACCAGTCGTCTGATGGGTGAGGATGTGGCGACTCCGATAAACCGAGTTCCGAGACTAAAGCCTCCGTCGAGTTTCTGCAACGTTATCATTACTGTAAAGAGAACTTGACAAGTTTAAATAGGGCCAACTGGAATTAAAGAAGTACCTACCAAGAAAAAAATACATTATATGAAAAGATTACACACACAACGTTTGGCAAGAAATTTTAATGCTTTTGGAACTGCTCGGAGGATCCTAGCGCGAAACAATTTGTCTAACTGAAACTCCTCCAGTAACAACCCATCTTTTCAAACCCTTTAAAAAAACGATTTTCCTAATTGTTTAATCAATTATACATTGCCGCCCTTTTGGTTAACGAAGAGAGGAACCACCGGCCGTAAGAATAAAGTTTACTATATCGGTGTTATAAATTTTATCCTTAGCGCACGCCACCCGCGTCCAACTCGCATTGAAATTTGTTAAATAGGAATTTGAGCCTTATAATGCATCAATAGATCTCAAATTGCATTAAACGAGGTCTACACGCGCACGCCATGCATACGCCCCGCGCCCGCCTCGCGCCGACCCTGCACTCGCCCTGCCCGCGCTCTGCACCCTCCCCGCGTACGCGTTGTGATACCTGGAAGCCACTATGCCTAGTGAACGAAGTAGGCCAGTCACTAGTAGTTTATGTTGGCGCGAGGCGTGTGCGAGGCGGACGCAGCGCGTGTGCGGGTTTAAGGCGGGCAGAACGCGTGCACGGGTGCTGTGCGTGATCGGCGCATGACGTCTGAATACGCCCTTACTCTCTGACAGATATGACCGGATGGAGGGCCGGAGGAGTATGAGCACATGGGCAGACATGTGTTCCGAATTTAGTCGCGGAACGACATCCAGTTTCACGAGAACTGTGCCAGTTCATAGTGACACCTCTTTAAGAAGTTAACTAGCAGTCCTTCGTTTGGACACAATTTTTTTGGATTTAGAATAAAGTGCCTACGTGCGCTTAAAAAATATATTTTTACCGCGAACCTAATAAAATTTAAAAGTAGCTTAGCCTAATTGTGAAACGCAGTCTTAATTGTGTGAAATTGTTTTTTCCTGGTCTATACACGTACATGATGATGATGATGATGATGTCCTCCTAGCCGATTATCGGCTACGGCGGCTGTTCTCATGTAAGGAGATTAGCCATCTACGCAGGACATATTATAGTGCACGAGCATTTGCGCAGACACAGGTGCACTCACTATTCCTTAACTCTCATAGCCCGATGGGACGGTAATCCGACACGACGTACATGAGCTAATTATATGACATTCACCTATGTATAAACCATACTGCATACAGTTTAGCATAGCTACCAGTATACCACAACACTGATTACAGTTATCCTGAAGGTACCACAAACCAGTGAAAACTGGTTCAATACACAAAACAGAGTATGTACCTTGTGTACGTATTTTTTGGGCGGTTGGTGGTCTCTGACTAAACTAGTTAACCCATGTTTTATTAGAACCATTCAAACAAATAACTTTCTATA